>NC_047172.1:7494094-8129094 GCF_009819705.1 Hippoglossus hippoglossus | reverse complement strand
AAATGCAGCGCGGGGAAGACAGAAGAGAGGAGAGTAAATTAATGAAGAGTGGGATGAGAGAGATCGAGAGAACAGAGAGAAAAGAGAAGCAAATGAGGGGGAAGGGATGAAGGCGACGGGCGTCGGGAGAGATGAGAGAGAGAAGTGATGTTTGAGACATGAAGTAAAGCATAACTCAAAAAGATTCAAAAAGAATATTAAGACAAAGAGTGAGAGAGGGATTTAATAGGGTGAGTAAGCTACAGGGTGAGAGAATCTGATGGATAATTTGAGAGGCTTTCCGTCGTCTTTCTCCCGCACAGATGCAGGAATTCACCCAACGTATATACTCTGTGTTGTGGAAATTAAAGAAAGAACTATAGGAAAGGGACCTTAACTCAAATATAGGACAGGACATGGAAAAACATGGTGGCTAATGACAGTTGAGGATGCAGTTGCAACACCTACATAAAAATGATATTGTCAAATACCAGTTAAATGGGTCTCATTATTAAATTATATTGATATTATTTGAAGAGTGAAAATGAAGAAGCTATTTTGCTTCATTCAGTGCTTGATTGTTTGTTTCTTCTTCTCGGTAATGAGTCTCTCTGTCAATGTTAAATCTCTAATTGCAAAGGCTAATGCTTATCAAGGGACAGACCCGGAGATTTGGTCTTTTTAATTTTAATTTTTTTTAATTAGTTTTTTGTTACATATTTGTCCTGTTTTGTCCACATTTGTTCTGCTACATGTTTTTCATTGGGTTGTTGTAATATTTGGACATTTGTTGCATTATGTTCTGTATGTATGGGAAAAGTAAAAAACAGGAACAACTAGAAAGGCACTCAGACTCAGAGATTTATCTTAATTAGTGGTGGAGATGTAAAGAAAGAGATGAATTCCTGGGTCTGCCCCTTTGTCCACATCTGTGCAAAAATTCACTGGGGTCTGTTTTGGCCCAAGTCCCATCGTTCCACCGAGTTTCATGGAAATCTGTTGAGTTGTTTTTGTGTAATCCTGCTGTAAAAACAAACAAATAAATAAACGGATCGGAGTGAAAACATAACCTCCTTGGCAGAAGTAAATACAGCGGTATATTGGCATATATAGCACACATGCTTCCATCTGGACTCAACAAACAAACATTTTATTAACAGACAGTTGGTGCTCATGGAAACGATATAATAGCTCTGTACGTTATTTTGCCCTGAGAGCTTTGACTGCAGCTCTGAGCCGGGGAGGACAGTGTTAGGGTTTCACTGGAGTGAAATGGATTTATTTAAAAACGTGACGTCTGAGCGCCTACAGCGTGGCCCTGTGCCACTCTCAACAGACTTCCAACACATCTGTTACAGCCTCACACACATGCACACACACAGACACACACACTAACAGCTCAGTACTATAAAGGACGTGTTTCTATTATTGGAGAAGTAGATTTCACTGGAATGAATAAATGACCTTGATGCTGAAATACAATCACTATTATGTCCAGTACTAGTGTGCGTGTGTGTGAGAGTGTGTGTGTGTGTGTGTGTGTGTGTGTGTGTGTGTGTGTGTGTGTGTGTGTGTGTGTGTGTGTGTGTGTGTGTGTGTGTGTGTGTGTGTGTGTGGACTATATACATGAAAGAAAGATGGGGATCGTCGTGTGTGTGTCTCTGACCTGAACACACACACCGAGCTCTGCTTTCACCTGTCAGGTGCTGCCACATCAGCTCTGTTACACTTCTTCTCTCCTTCTGTCCTCACTTTTTTCTCCTCCTCCTTCTTTTTCTTCTTCTTCTACTTTGCCTCCTTCCCCTCACACGGTCAGGTTCTCTTGTCCCAGACTGCTCTCTCGTTGCCATGGTGACAGATGACATCGATGAAACGGGGGAGCTCTGTGTTCTCATCATGTGGATTTTCGTCCTGTTGCAACAAGCTGTCGTCCTTCTTTACTTTAATCTCAAGATATTACCTTTATCATTCAGTAGGCAGCATCACACGCTTTACAGCTGGACATCAAAGAATCCTATTTACCTCAGAATGAAGAGGTTTGAAAAACACGTTTTCCTTTTTTCAGTTTGCGCTCTTGTGCCAAGTAAACAAGCGTAATAGACGATGCAATGCAGTCCGTCTTTATGCAACACAACAAAAAAAACATAAATATTTGTTAGTGCTAAGCTAAGCTAACTGCTTAGAAAGCTGCAGCCGCAAATATCACTTTATAAATATACATAAACTAAAGTTGATCAATATAACTCTGTAATATATTATTCACATGTATATGAAGTGTTGATAAGTGACAGTATGTTTGTCTTGTTGTGCCCCAGGTGTTGTACCTGCAGCAGGCCGAGGTCACCAGGGAGCGGGTGTACGCCATGCACCAGTCCAGCATCGACGGGGTGGAGGACATGTCAGCGCTGGCCGAGCTGCACGAGGCCGCCATCATGCACAACCTGTACCGGCGCTACCAGAAGGATAACATCTATGTAAGTGAACTGAATGTGTGTGTGATGTTGTCACAATTACCAATTACACCACAATCCAGTGAATTACCAGCACCAGGACCTTTGACCTTCTAAATCTAATCACTTTATTAACTTTTGTACCAAATTTGAAGAAATTGCCTCAGGGCGATTTTGAGATATCGTGTTCACAAGAATGGGATGAATGAACGAAAATATTGCCTCTGGCCACTTTCTGCTGCCTGCGCTGTGGCATTAAAATAGACAATCAGCACACTTATAAATTATTGGCTTCATGAGGTTATAGTTCCCTTTTAAAAAACTGTTTTGTCCACTAATTTGATGATAAACACATTCACAGTATTAATTTTAGCAGTGTACGTGAACACACTGCAAACAGGAACAACCCATGCATGATCCATGTGTAATTACAAGGGTACACACAGTATAAATCGGATATCTTATAGCATCAAAATCATAGTGACTAGAGAAATGCTCTGGCAGTTTGTTCATGTGTATCTGTACTGAATGGATGCATTAGCTGATATAACGTCCTCACTCATGACCACGGAGGACTTGAAAAGACAACTACCTCTGTAAAATCAATATTGTGAACAAACATGTCTAAAAGGTGTAGATTGTAGATCACGGTTATGATATGTGGAAAGTTACACGTTTGGGAACCTGAGGATTACCATGACGACAGAACGTGAGTGTGACCTGATCTAGATGATGAAAAATTGTCCATAGACGGATTTCCCATAAGCTGATCAGCTGAATTTCATCTTTCTGTGTCACAGTGTGTTCACGTGTTCACTCTGTATGGTGTCCCACAGTTTTATGTGTGGTGCACAGTCAGGGTAATATGACACGATGGGGGCGATGCTGACCTCAAGCTTTTTCCCCTCGTTTCTCGTTCGAAGACAAGGTGACTGTTTCAGCACGGATAGCTCAAAATGGAAATCTGTCCTCCGTCATCTTATTCATTCGACCTCAACTTTCTAATAAATATCCTGTTTTTTTCACTCCATTGTTCTCCCTTATCCTCCAATCTAGATTAATATCAGCATAAGACTGAATTTATATTTGACATATATGAACTGTATGTGTTTCTGTTGGCACGTGTGTCTGTAATTGGGAACACGTTTGTCTGTTTATTTAAAACAGAGAGAAATGGAAAAAACTTACAGCAAAAGAAAAAAGCAAATCCAAACAACCCAGAAACGACTCCACTTCCGCCCACTATCCAGAAACGAAGCCAAAATATCCCACATACAACCTGTGCTGTTCAAACCAACCAGTCGTGACGTTTCCCTCTGTTTATTATAGCATCAAAGAAAACCAAAACGTACCAAAAAAGATTTTATATATACAGTATATATACAGCCCATGAAACAGCATGATACGGAGATAGAAATGGCTGAACTGTCGTGTGTGTTTTCAGACGAACATCGGCAGCATCCTGGCGGCCGTCAACCCCTACAAGCAGGTCCCTGCTATGTACGACCCAGAGCGGGTGGACCTTTACTCCAAGCACCACCTGGGGGAGCTGCCGCCGCACATCTTTGCCGTGGCCAACGAATGCTACCGCTGCATCTGGAAACGCCAAGACAGCCAGTGCATCCTCATCAGGTGAGTTCACACGTTCACTGTCGCTGTAATTCCTGCTTCACGGCCTCATGTCTGTCCATTGCTGTTCCATCCATCTTGTTTCTGTACAGTGTGTGCTTGTACTGTTACAAGGCTAGGCTCTCAGGGGATTGCAGCCTATCCCAGCATGCACTGGACGACAGGGTGGTTCCATTTTTCTTACTGCCCTACTTACCTGGACTTGTACTTATATTTATTATACTTTATCATGAGGTCGTAGCCAACACACTGAAAATGGTGCTGAAAATTCATATTCTTTCAGGTTATTTTCTTTGTTGGGAATTTGTCGCCCAAAACGATAAAAGAAATACTAACAATGCAGATTTTTTTCCCCCTGAGAAACTTGAATATTTAAAATATAGAAGCAGTTAATTCAACTATAATGTTACAGTTACCTTGAAATGTATTTAAGTGTTTAACTTAATTTATTGTGTCCATTACATCACGAAAATATGAAACTTCCAGAAAATGGTGAAGAAACACATAATAACAGCTATGAACTATTACAGTTGTTGTGACATTACTGACGTATTCAGACGACTGAGTAAAGATCAAGCACAGAGAGTAAATATAGAAATTTGAATTTTGTTCAACATGACCTGCTCCTCAGTGAAGCTGGTCAATTTAACCGCTCCTGGTCTGGTTCTCTGACTGACTCACTGTACTTGTGGGGTCAGACATGTCCTCGTGCTTTCAATAATGCTCAGCCTTCAACTCACTTGGTCGTGATTGAGATGGACTGGGAGCTAATGAGCGTATCAAACCTCAGCATCAATTACACAAGTTAGGACGAGGATGTGGGAATGTCAGAGAAGGTCACAGTGCATTTAATTGAATGGGGTTGCGTGCGTGTGTGTGTGTGTGTGTGTTTGTGTGTTCTCCAGTGGTGAATCGGGCGCAGGGAAGACGGAGAGCACTAAACTGTTGCTGCAGTTCCTGTCGGTGATGAGCCAGAAATCAGGAGGAACTCCTGCTTCAGAGAAAACCACACGTGTGGAGCAGGCCATCGTCCAGAGCAGGTAAACACAGCAGAAGTGATGAAGACAGTTTCTTTCCTCTGACATAAGAATGTTTACCATAACGTTTACTATATTAAGTCTCAAGTCTTTAAGGACAAGTCCAAGTAGAGTGACCTTTAAACAAATATATTTGTTATTATCAATGATCTGGTTATTCTTCATGTAATTGATTCATAATTCTTTCAACAAAATAGTGCAACAAATGCTTATTACATTCCTACCAAAGTCTAAGGAGGAGAATTCATCTATGTTTAATTTAAAGTAACATTAAAAAAGAAAACTGCATCAGAACGCCACATTTGAGAGGTTGGAAGGTTCGGATTTTGTTGCAGCTCTGAGGCTGACCAGTAGAGATACATGGATACGCACAGAATTATGAAAATTATGATTCAATTCTGTTTGCATGGAATTTAGATTTGTTTTTATGTCCATTAAATGAGTGGGTGTAGTTATTAAAAATTTAATTGTGTGTAACCCTGCACATTATTCTATTGTTCCAAACTGTAGTAGTTCAAAGAGAAAAGATAAAGTCTTTTGGGAATCAAAGCAGACTTGAGACCCCAAGTCTCAAAGCTGCCCCTGAGCAAGACCACATCCTGAGAGAGTAAGCATCGTTTGAGTTGGGCATTTAGTGATGTGTGTAATCGGGCTAATATGAAGCATGAAAAAGAAACAGCACGCTTCATGAGTCTTTCTAGATAAGTAAAGGTCAGTCACAATATTGCTTTAGGAGAAATGCAGTCGTTGGTGGACTATATTCTAAATATCACCCACAGCAGACGACACTGACCTCAGGTTTTCTTTTACATGTTCCCTGCAGTCCCATCATGGAAGCGTTCGGAAACGCAAAGACCGTTTACAATAACAACTCCAGTCGCTTCGGGAAGTTCATCCAGCTTCACTTCTCTGAGTGCGGCAACATCCAGGGAGGCTGCGTCATCGACTGTATCCTCATTCATACTCCAAATAAGATTATATTTATCAGATGTATTTTTTATATATGGACTTAAAGGATCATACAAAGCTTTGACAAGGCAGCTCCGGATTGATTGTTGTTTCCTTGACTCCCCACCCTCCAGATTTACTGGAAAAGGTAACTCTGTCTGGGAATATGTCCGAGGCTGTGGCCTGCACATGTCATGTTTAAACTTATTACCACCGACCTGTCTGTGTTACATAGTGAATCACAATGAAATGGTAATGGAGGCTTTGCTGCATTGTTTTTGCTGTAGAACCGTGTGGTGCGACAGAACCCTGGAGAGAGAAACTACCACATTTTCTACGCTCTGTTGGCAGGAGCTACCAAAGAGCATAAAAGTAAGTAAAGCTTATATCAGCGAATCAACAATGGCTTTAAAAACTAAATTAGTTTCTGCTAAAACATTTCTTATCTCTAAGAAATGCACTCGAGATAACAATCTAACGGAAGTGTGCGTATAATCTCACCATAACTAGATATAAAATCTTACATCTCTCCCACTGTCACGCTGACGTTATAAATTTCCTCCGTCAGGCCTCTACTTCCTGGAAGACCCTGCGGAATCTTTCCACTACCTCAGCCAATCAGGATGTATGAAGGACAAGAGCCTGAATGACAAAGAACTGTTTAACAGCGTCATGGTCAGTTTGTCTTCATTACCGACTGTGACTGTTTCCTGTCGTTGTGAATGCATCCGACCAGCACCATCTCCTGCAGCATTCCCAATTCTTTGGACATTGTCTGGAGTTCATGTCTTAAAACAGGCTTAGTTAAGTAGTTTGCTGCTTTGTATTTTTTGGGGCCTCTGTCTGGGAGGTTGTTTTTACTTTTGTTCATCGGTTCGTAGCAGATGATCTTAGATACACAAATAATAAAAGTTGTGGATAATAACCATTGCAGTTTCACGTTTACAGTTAGTTATGACACGTTTTTAAAGCTGGCAGCTCCTGATCTCCTCTCGTGTGCGTTTCTTGTGCAGGAGGCGCTGAAGGTGTTGGAGTTCACAGAGGAGGAGATCAGAGACATGTTCAAGCTGCTGTCAGGAGTCTTGCAGCTGGGAAACATCGAGTTCATGACTGCAGGAGGAGCCCAGATCACCACCAAGCAAGGTCAGTGAATGCCTCGTGTGAAGAGAGTATAAAAATAAAAACTGAGATGGATAATTTAAACATGTATAACACATCTTCGTCTGTGTTTCCAGTGGCCACCAATGCCAGTGAGCTGCTGGGCCTGGACACCTTCCAGCTGTCCGAAGTCCTGACTCAGAGATCCATAATCCTCAGAGGAGAGGAAATCTGCTCCCCTCTCACTATAGAGCAGGTATGTACATGCACAAATGTTTATTCTCCCCCGTATTGATGTCTCACAGCCTCTTCCCGACATCCTAACAATCCCTCGGGTTTCCCTCTCCCCGCTGCAGGCTGTAGATTCCCGGGACTCTGTTGCCATGGCGCTTTATTCCCAGTGTTTTTCCTGGATCATCCTCAAGATCAATCAGAAAATCAAAGGGAAGGAAAACTTCAAATCCATCGGCATCCTCGATATCTTCGGCTTCGAGAACTTTCAGGTCAGAACTCTCAGCTTGACTCGGATCTCCTGCATGTTTTACAGTGAGGACTTTAACTCATCAACATGTGGACAGGCTGTTTATAAGAAGTGTTTCCTCTTCCAGGTGAATCGATTTGAGCAGTTTAACATCAACTACGCCAACGAGAAACTTCAGGAGTACTTTAACAAGCACATCTTCTCTCTGGAGCAGCTGGAGTACAACAGGTACACTTCAACAGACATCTACAGCACATGTATTAATACTGATATGAACATTTAAAAGTGTAGAAAACGAAAAAACATTAGCATATACCATTAATTTCTATGCATAAAAATACAAGTTTTTTAATGTGTTAAACAATTTTCGTTTTTTCAGTGATATGAAGTTAAGAAATACTGTAAAACACTCGTTCATGCATGATTGTTTGGGTCTCCTCTCCGCAGGGAGGGGGTTCAGTGGGACGCCATCGACTGGATGGACAATGCAGAGTGTCTCGACCTCATAGAGAAAGTAAGAAATGGCTTTTACACATCTTAAAACTAAAACTAAACCCAGTAGGATCTAATAATGTTGGACTGATGTCTTTTCTGAAGTGGAGCTGATTTCATAAAGACGACACAATAACATGATGCTTTTTTCCATCTCTTCTTTAGAAACTGGGTTTACTGGCTCTGGTGAATGAAGAGAGTCGATTCCCCAAAGGAACAGACTTCACTCTGCTGGAGAAGCTGCACAGCAGACACGCTGTACGTTATTTACACTTTTCTTCATGCACTTTATGTATTAGTCAGACAAATGTTGAGCTGCTTTGCTGCCGTTGAACATCACATTAAATATGAATGTATATGTTGATCTTGTTCTTGTTTGCTGCAGACAAACCCTTACTATGTGAAGCCCAGACTCGCTGATCATCAGTTTGGTATCAAACATTATGCGGGGGAGGTGAGTTACATAAAACGTAGCAAACATATGGTCCATTTTATTGAGCACATCAGAAATGTTATGATGAACCTGTTTCCGTCAGGTCTTGTATGATGCCAAAGGAATCCTGGAGAAGAACAGAGACACCTTCAGAGACGACATCTTAAACATGCTGAAGGACAGCAGGTAGGACGCTCTGACACACTGTGAGTGAGTAGTAAATTCAGACTGTAATAGATTTTACTAAGTGATAGGTTCATTTAAGTCATTCAAAGGTTAAATGCTTGGAAATTTAAATACATCTAGAGTTTATCCAGCTTTATCTTGAATTTTTGGTGCAAGTCATTCGACATATTACAACTAAGAGCGTTTAGGGGTGCATACCTCTGCAAAGGCTTATGCCACATCTCGCCATGTTAAAGAAAGGGAAACCCGCTCACCTAATCCAATTCATGTTGTCTCTCCTGACATATCCTATCAGCTGTAGACATGTAATCTGTTGTGTTTCTGTGGCTTCACAGACTGGACTTCATCTATGACTTGTTTGAGAAAGTTGGCAGCAGGAACAACGAGGAGAAGATGGGAACAGCCAGACGTAAACCCACAGTCAGCTCCCAGTTCAGGGTAGGTGATGAATGCAGTTAACGTACATGGAGAAGCATTTGTAAATACACACAGGAGAAAAACTCTAAGACTTCCTCTCTTCTCTGTCTCCTCAGGACTCCCTCCATGCTCTCATGGCCCTTCTGAGTGTGTCCAACCCTTTCTTCATCCGCTGCATTAAACCCAACATGGAGAAGGTCGTTCTGCTTCTGTCTCACACTCACATGAATACTCTCTCAAAGCACGATCGCATCTTAAATCCTTTTTTATTTAAATTTTATACGTAGAATCCAAATGTGTTCGACCCGGAGGTCGTCCTGAACCAGCTGAGGTATTCTGGGATGCTGGAGACTGTGAAGATCCGTCGTGCCGGGTTCCCCGTCCGCAGAACTTTCAAAGAATTTTTCTCTCGGTAAATATCCTAAAAATCTGAATTTACCTTCATCTTCTTTTGTTCTTTGTGTGTCTCCGCAAGAGTCTGTTTGCTTCTGAGGACTTGTCTAATCTCTTTCTTCTGCTTAATCTCTCTTGTCTCATCTAGGTATAAGATCATGCTGAAAGAAAAAGTAGCAACAGCTGGAGACGATAAAAAGAGGAGCACAGACATTCTCCTTAAATATGACAAGACCAAAAAAGAGTGGCAGTTAGGCAAGACCAAGGTAATGAGTAGGAGCTTTTGGCAACACCTCCAGACAGGGGTTAGGGTTAGATTAACATTTTCCACTGTAAAGGGGTTGTCTGTAAATGATCCTCCTGTTTACTCTTTAACTGCTACTCCACAGGTGTTTTTGAAAGAGTGTCTGGAGCAGCGTTTAGAGAAAGACAGGGATGAAGTCCGACGCCAAGCTGCTATGATAGTCCGAGCTCACCTTCTCACTTTCTCTGCCAAGTAAGACCCGTCTGATATGAAATAGTAGAAAAACAAAGTTCCCTCACTCTGTGACACTGTGTCCCATGTCGACGCCTGTTCTGTCCACAGGAAGCACTTCAAGCTTGTGCGTGCCGGCGTCCTCACCCTCCAGAAATACTTCAGAAAGCACATCCAGCGCAGGCGATACGTGAAGCAGCGCAAGGCGGCTCTGGTGCTGCAGAAACACAGGCGAGGTCAGGTGGCACGCACCCGTGTTCGAAAACTCAAAGAGGAGAAGAGGAAGAGGGAGGAGGCGCTGAGGAAGAAGGAGGAGGGGGAGGAGGACAAGAAGTCAGTTGGTGAAGGGCAGCAAGAGGAAGAGAGTGAAGGAGCTGAGGACAAATCGACACAGGCAAGTGCTGAATCTTCATGGTCTCAGGGATAATGCAGCTCTTTGTGCTTCCTTTGATTTTCAGAATAAAGCAAATGTGGCTTGATATTTTTCCCTTTCTCCGTCTCTTCTCGTCTCCAGGAAGAGACCCGGCAGATGGAAGATATCCTGCAGCTTGAACGGGAGATCGAGCGCTTGCAGAAGAAGAGAGAGGACGAGGTGTCGCAGCTATGTGAGTCCTCCAAACAGGAGCTGCAGCTGCGCCGCGACGCTGAGATCAAACGGATGACGAAGGAGGCGTCTCGCAAGGCCACGGAGCTCATCGACCTCATGAACTTCGGAGGCGTGGATCCTTCGCTGGTAGGGGCCGGAGCGAAGCCTGCTGCCGAGGCCAAGTCTCCCAAAGGTGCAACTGCAGCTCGAGGTGCATCCAAAGAGGAGGAGGTAGACGAGGGCTTCCACGCCGAGGAGGAGTGCATCCCTCTCCCTGACTTCCCTCCTCCTGCGGAGACAGATGCTCCCTTGGATCAGGACATATTTGCCCAACTCCCTCCTCCCCCACCTGCCTTCGCTGAGGGGACAGTTCCTCCTGCACCACCTTCTCCACCTCCCCTGACCACAGATGGTGTTCCTGCTGATGGAATTCCTCCCCCTCCGCCTCTCCCACCACCTGAAGATGACTCCACCGTCCCTCCAGCTTCACCACCACCACCACCAGGACACCGACCTCCCTCGGGAGAAGGGGAAAAGAAGGAGGCGGCCAAGGGGGAGTTGGAAAGGAAGGTCAGCATGGTGGAGAGCCTGGACGGCGAGGAGCCCATCTACAGCATGCCGGCCGACACAGAGTCAGATTATGACCAGGAGGAGGAGGAGGGGTCCGTCACGGCCGGTGACGACAGCTCCGTATCCGGGAGCAACAGAGGAAGTGCTGCCCCGGTGGACGAGGAGCACCCGAGGAAATCGACGTGCACCAACACCAGCGTCGAGTCCTACAGAGGCAGCTCCGACTCTGTGAGGACACACACTCACACGCATCCTCACACGCGTGCACGCAGACATGTATGAGTATCTCTGCAGTGAAAATTTTGCTTTTTTTATTTTAAATTCGACTCAGTATTGTGATAAACTGAAGAAATAAATCTTCTTCTTCTTCTTCTTCTTCTTCTTCTTCTTCTTCTTCTTCTTCTTCTTCTTCTTCTTCTTCTTCTTCTTCTTCTGAGTTATTATTCTAACTGTTATTGATGTTATTGTTGCAGTACGCTGACAGTGATGATGAGCATGATGGGATGATGGACACTGATGAAGAAGTGACAAACGGCAGAGTGTTGTTGCTTAATGGAAACGGTCCTCCGTATTTCCACGGCTACCTCTACATGAAGGGTGAGAGCATATTATCTAATATTCAGTACTTTAAAAAAAAAGGTTTACAATTTAACCTCTTTTTTAAATTTTACTCTTAATTTCCTCCCTCAGCTGGCCTGATGATCCCGTGGCGGAGGCGCTGGTGTGTGTTGAAGGACGAAACCTTCATGTGGTTCCGCTCCAAACAAGAGTCGCTGAAGTCCGGCTGGCTCTACAAGAAGGGAGGAGGCCTCTCCACTCTCTCACGGAGGTTGTTGTAGTTGTTACTGAGTGAAGCCTGCATGCTAACAGCATGAAACCACGACCCTGCAGGAAGTGAACAGTAGAAGCTGATGCAAAAGTTTCAGTTAAATTATTATGTTGTCGTCTAACCTCTAGAAACGTCACCCTTTAATACTGAAATGTGTAAAAACTTCACCTAAGATCACTTATATTCTACTATAAAAGTGCATGATAGTGTTCATACTGCATGAATTCAACAGTTTAACTAGTAGTTGCATGTTCGTAAACAACCTTTTCAGTAGCTTTAATGACACAGGTTTGTTGTATATGAATCAGTTAATACAGTATTTGTTAATCCAGTGTTTGAGTCTCTAACTTGAAGCTTTAAACCCTCTGCAGTACTGGAAAACTACAATATCCCAATCAAACTGATGCACTTTGAATCATTTGAAATACATTTAGAGCAAAGGTCAGTGATTTGTTAATGTGAGGAACACTGTTGAAAGCAAAGGGAAAAATGGCAGAGATGGTTTTTAAAGGAAAAAGCAAATTACTATTATTCAATAAGGTGCATAAAAAACTTTTTATATTGCACTAATATAGATATTCAGAAGAGTTACCATCACCCTCAGATGCAGGTTAAAGGAATTCAAATAGAACTTGACCCTAATCTGTACACATTTCATTTAGAGTCAATGCAGATAAACCTGTCTGATGTGTGTAGTGTGTGTTTGTGTTATCTTGGACGTTAGTTTCATTGTGTCTGTTTTTACCACAGAAACTGGAAGATGCGCTGGTTTGTACTGAGGGACAGTAAACTGATGTACTACGAGAACGACAGCGAGGAGAAGCTGAAGGGAACCATCGACATCCGGGCTGCAAAGTAAGATTCAGGAAAAACATTGTCACTACGTCTTTGTTTTCTTGACAACAGCTCCAATGGTATCCTACTTGTGTGTGTGTGTGTGTGTGTGTGTGTGTGTGTGTGTGTGTGTGTGTGTGTGTGTGTGTGTGTGTGTGTGTGTGTGTGCAGGGAGATCATGGATAACCATGAAAAGGAGAACGCTCTGAACATCGTGACGGACGAGCGGACCTATCAGGTGTTTGCTGAGTCACCAGAGGATGCAAGGTGCCGTAGAGACTTATCTCACTGTGCAGAAAACAGCAACACATTATATCTGAGATTCATTTCTATAACCTGTGACACGTTTGTCTGTGTGTGTGTGTGTGTGTGTGTGTGTGTGTGTGTGTGTGTGTGTGTGTGTGTGTGTGTGTGTGTGTGTGTGTGTGTGTGTGTTTGTCTGTGCAGTGGCTGGTTCAATGTCCTCAGTAAGGTGCGTGTGTGCACCCCCGAGCAGCTGCTGGAGATGTCCCATGAACAGGCCAACCCAAAGAACGCTGTGGTCAGTCTCCAAACATGTGACACCATACATTCCTTATGTGTTTTTACATTATTCTTCACTTCTCAGTTATTCCACGCTAAATGTGTTTAGAATATCCAATGAGGTGTGTAAGGGTTATTTATTTCATGACTTTTACTGTGCAGTGTACAGTAGTGTAGTATTGCAAAACACTGTGAATCACGTCAGTTTGTAATCACTGACCTAAAGTAATGATGCACGGTTTGAATAATTCTCCTCTCCATCCTCAGGGAACTCTTGACGTTGGGCTGATCGACTCAGTTTGTGCATCAGACAACCCTGATCGGTAAGATATCAAAGAATTATCAAACAGAAGGGAAATGCTGAGTAACATGATTAGCAGGACTGTGACCATTTTGTTTTTGGCACAACTTTCTCAAAGTCGCTGAATTTGATCACGGAAGATTTTTAGTGGCAATGACAATCTCCACATACATGAAGTCACAAAAAGTGTTTTCTTTAAGTAAAAGTGAAAGGGCTTTTTTTAATAAATGGGCTGATATTTTGATGAACTATTGTAGAAAAGACAGTTTAGTCAGAGTAGACAATAATAGATACACAATACATCTTGTATTTCAAAATGTTTCAAAACATTTTTAACTCTGGATTAAATGTGAATCATTTGCTGATTGACATAAAACAGACCTTTTCCCTTTTAGTGTCTGATTACTGTAAAGTAAATGCCAATCGTTGTATCCAACTTATTTATACAACCCAGAAAATTTAAATGTATTCAAAAGTCTTTTCGCTCGTCCTTTGCAGGCCCAACTCTTTTGTCATCATCACTGCAAATCGTGTGATCCACTGCAACAGCGACACGCCAGAGGAGATGCATCACTGGATCAGTCTGCTGCAGAAACCAAAAGGAGACGCCAGGATCGACGGGCAGGAGTTCCTCGTCAGAGGTGGGAAAATATTTTTTTTTAGACATTTATAAGCTTTTAAATTCATTATTTATAGTGAGATTTCATTACTTGTCATAGGAAGAAGTAAGTATATTTAAATAAGCAACAGAACATGTCAATTACAGTGATAATCGGCATATAAAATGGTGTCACACCAAGTGGGTTACCAGAAAGACCTAGATAGTTGGTTTGACCGATTTATAAGAATTTGTTTCCTCCCTAATATAGGTATCAGTATTGGCTCCTTAAAATCCACATGGGTCAGACTGTACCTATTGCTTACTCCTGTTGTCACTGTTATCGTAATGTCTCTCTCCTCCTGTGCTCTCATCATCGCTCAGGTTGGCTGCAGAAGGAGATGAAGACGAACGCTAAGAGCACCTCCCTGAAGCTGAAGAAACGCTGGTTTGTTTTGACCCACAACTCGCTGGATTACTACAAGAGCTCAGAGCGAAACTCCTCCAAGATGGGAACTCTGGTCCTTAACTCCCTCTGCTCCATCATTCAGCCGGATGAGCGAGTGCACAGGGAGACAGGTGAGGATGAACAGAAAAGGAGGAGAGGGCAAGTTTAATCAGGGATTAGACCGAGGAGGTGAGGAGAGACATGTGCAGTTATGTCCATGAAACATGTACCAGGGACTGGATTTAAAACCACTAAATTACAGAGAAAATATATCTGAAAGAATCTCATCCCCTTAGTGTCAACATGCAATAAGTGTATATGCTGATAGAGATGTTTTTTACAGGTTACTGGAACATCATAGTGTACGGGAGGAAACATTCTTACCGCCTCTACACCAAGATGCTGAATGAGGCCATGAGGTGGACGGCTGCTATACAGGGAGTCGTCGACACTAAGACGCCCATCGAGACTCCGACACTGCAGCTCATCAGAGACATCAAGGTAAAACACACAGCCACAGTAAGAGAGCGTGTAATAAGTCGTCAATAGACAAACTTGTATTTAACCTGCTTGTGTGTCCCCAGGAGAACAGTGTGAACCCAGACATCGTGGAGCAGATGTACAGGAGAAACCCCATCCTCAGATACACCCAGCATCCTCTGCACTCCCCTCTGCTGCCGCTGCCATATGGAGAGGTCACCAGCTGTAAGTGAAACTAACTTAAACTTTTTCTTACTCTTTCTCATCCTCTTCTTATATCACAAATTAGTTGTGTCTCGATTCAAAGGCTGTATACTCTGGAGTGGATGGTCTACGTGGTCTTTGTAGTACACTGTTTGTGTTTCTCTGTGCAGTACACAGGCAGCAGGGTTACGCCAGCCTGCAGGACGAGGCGGTGCGAGTGTTCAACTCGCTGCAGGAGATGGAGACTCTGGCAGACACGGTGCCCATCATCCAGGGCATCCTGCAGACCTGCCAGGACCTGCGGCCTCTCAGGGATGAGGTTGGTGATTTATATTTATAAAAATTACTTTTTTTTTAGGTTGTCTTGTCAGTACAGCACAAATTTCCAGAATGCCTGGAAGATATTCCTTTCGTACAAACCATGAACTGATTTTGGTGGTCCAGGGTCAAAGGTCAAGGTCACTCTAGTTCTTGTGAATGTGACTTTTGAGAAACACCTATGGGGAATTTCAATACAATTGGCAAAAACATTTCCTTGGACCCAAATAAGAACTGAGGTCAAAGGTCAAAGTTACAGGGACCTCACAAACCCCTCTTTTTAACTTTAAAAACTTTAAGAGCGTCTTGAGAGAGCTCTTTCAAATTTGGCTCAAATATTCACTCAGACTCACGGATTAATGGATTAGATTTGGGTGTTTAAGGACAAATGTCAAGCCGGCTTCAGAAATCATGTTTTTGGCCTCTTGAACAAGATATCTCAATTTTGCCTTTATGGAATTTCTTAACATTTTTGACCAGTTGTCACTTGGACTCAAAGATGAACTGAATGGATTTCAGTGGTAAAAGGTCAAAGGTCACGGTGATGTTGTATGTGTCTGAAAACACCACAAATGTGTCTGTGGTGATTTGACACTTGAATCTCCTCCATGTTTTCAGGTATATTGTCAGGTGATCAAGCAGACCAATCACGTGTCTCAGCCTAACAGCCCAGCCAATCGAGCACACTGGCACCTGCTCACCTGCATGAGCTGCACCTTCCTGCCCAGTCGAACCATCCTCAGATACCTCCGGTTCCACCTAAAGAGGTATGTGTGTGTATTTCTTCTCTGATGTATCGCTCATGGAGTGAAAGTGTCATAAATGTGTGTGTGGTCTGATTCAGGATACGCGAGCGCTTTTCCGGCACAGAGATCGAGCGCTACGCCACTTTCATCGGGGAATCCTTAAAGAAGACCAAGACTCGTGAGTTTGTTCCCTCCCAGGAAGAGATCGCCGCCCTGCTGGTGAGACAGGAGATGAGCACCACTGTCTACTGCCACGGAGGAGGCTCCTGCAAGATCTCCATCAATTCACACACCACAGCTGGAGAGGTGCACAGCAAACAACAAACACATACATTCACATAACATCTTCTTTAATGTGTAGTGAGTAATATCCAATATCCACCTTAATCATCAATTATACATTTATTTATTCTGTAGGGCGCCACCATATCAAATAGTGTGTCTAACATTTGGTTTGTTTTTTTCCTTTTATCGTTACACATTATATAACAAGGACAGTGTTTTCAAGTTAATAAGGTCACTCTCCCTGCTCACATCCTACCTCAAAGACCCTACCTACCGGGTAACTTGGAGAGTATCTGTGTCAGAACCTTGTCAACTCAGTACTGGGGTCCCTCAAGGTTCCGTCCTAGGTCCCCTCCTCTTTTCTCGGTACACCTTTCCTACCTCAGCTACGCAGATGATACTCAATAAATTCTCTCTTTTCCCCAGTCTGAAACACAGGTAGCAGCACGAATCTCTGCTTGTCTGACTGACATCTCTCAGTGGATGTCCGCACACCACCTGAAAATCTATCTTGACAAGACCAAGCTACTTTTCCTTCCAGGGAAGGGCTCTCCCACCCATGACCTTATTATCACCATCGACAACTCTGTGGTAGCCCCCACCCAGACCGCAAAGAACCTGGGTGTGACACTTGACAGTCAACTCTCCCTTACCGCCATCATGACTGTAACAACCCGCTTGTGTAGATACATGCTACACAACATTAGGAGAATATGCCCCCTTCTCACTCAGAAGGCGGCGCAGGTTCTGGTCCAGGCTCTTGTCATTTCACGTGTAGACTACGTCTACTGCTACTCCCTCCTGGCTGGTCTGCCTGCTAGTGACATTTGACCTCTGCAGCTCATCCAGAATGCAGCAGCTCAACTGGTCTTAAAACCTACCTAAGTTCTCTCACACTGCACCGCTCCTCCGCTCCCTTCACTGGTTACCAGTGGCTGCCCGTATCCGGTTCAAGACACTAGTACTTGCGTACCGTGCTGCGAACGGATCGGGCCCCCCTTTATCCAAAACATGGTTAGACCTCGGCTCGTCCACTCCGCCCTGCATCTGCAAATCGGTTTGCTGCCCCCTCCCTGCATGGGACTCCTAGCCACTCAACAAACTCACGACTGTTAGCTGTCCTGGCTCCTAAATGTTGGAAACAAGCTCCCCATTGACATCAGGACAGCAGAAAGTCTACACATCTTCCGCCACAGGCTAAAAACACATCTATTGGCTAAGAAGATGGTCTAAGTCAAGTTGCACTTGTATACTGCACTTACATGTAGCACTGTACAAACACTGTAGTTTGGATTTTTAAGAGCTAATGTACTAACATGATTCTTGCTGTTTTGAGTTTGTACCCTCATGGTTGAAAGCACTCATTGGAAGTCGCTTTGGATAAAATGTCAGCTAAATGATATGTAATGTAATGTAAAGGTCAAGAGATGGCTTATCAAAAGGACAGTTGTAGAGTAAATCAAATCTAAATTCCCGGGGCAAACGACTTATGACAATGGCGGTCATGACAACAGCTCCCATGATCCCACGCTGCTTCACGATGTCATCAAACTAGGTCTTTTGTTATTGTTTCAATTGAGAAACCCAGATAGCGGCCAGAATTACAAATATCGTACATTTAAGATCCAGTTCTAGATCATATAAATACATTTTAGAGTAGAAACCAACCAGTGTTCATTTGATGCTCCTGCAGGTTGTGGAGAAGCTGATCAGAGGTTTGGCCATGGAGGAGAGCAAGAACCTGTTTTCCCTGTTTGAACACAACGCCGTCACAGACCGGGCTCTGGAGAGCAGAGTGATCGTGGCAGACGTCCTGGCAAAGTTCGAAAGGTACATCAGTTAGTTTACACCGTGGATCAGCAGTTTTAATGTTGTTGCAGCTTAGTTTTGTCATTTCAAGTTTACTTTATAATTTTAATCATTTTCCGAGGCTTTGTGGCCAATTTCCATCCTGCTTTAATCTACAAGATTTGCACTGAGTTCAGTTGTTTTGCTGTTTATGGGTGTTTTGCTGGATGTTTCTGTGTGTTGTTTTCCAGGTTGGCTGGAAGTGAAGAAGAGGAGGAGGAAGGAGAATGGAAACTCTACTTCAAACTCTACTGCTTCTTGGATGTGGAGAGCATGCCCAAAGAGGGAGTGGAGTTTGCCTTCATGTTTGAACAGGTGAGAAAAGAGTTACACTAACTGAGAGTGATATAAATAATTTCCCTCTAATTAAAGACAAGCACATTTTTCTAAAAACAAATAAGAACATTATGGATTAATACAAAATTGATTATATTTATCATTATATTTTATTATAATTATACTACATTTCTGACTTGTGTAGACCTTGTATCACACAATAACGTTGTGATTTGTTTATGAAATAAATACAAAATAATCATATTTATCCATAATTAAATTACTCCTGTGCCAACTTACTTGTTTGTTTACCATCTTTTGTCTTCAGGTTTTTAAATAAGGCCATGTAACATTACTTATATTTATATCAAGACAGAGACACTTCTCATTCTTATTTGAAAACATAAGGCTATTTAATCCATATGTTAATTATGTAATATGTGTTGCTCTCTGTTTCTCCGTCAGGCTCACGAGTCTCTGATAAGTGGTCACTTCCCGGCGTCAGACGAGACTTTGCAGCACCTGGCGGCGCTACGTCTCCAGTATCTCCACGTTGACGCGGCAGGTCGGGCCGGGTGGAGTCTGGGGACTGTCTATCCGACTGGACGTCTCCGCAATCGCATCCTCCACTCCACCAAGCCTGGCGTGGGGGCCGCAGGTGGAGCTGGAGCAGGCGGAGGAGGAGGAGCGGGAGACGGGAAGGGCCTGGTGGGAGGACCAGGAGGTGTCGGCCCCGGGATCGAGAAACGAAAGACCCCAAGCTTTCTGGACGGGACCCTGAGGAGGAGCTTCAAGACAGGGTCACTGAAGAAGCAGAAGGTTTTAGAACCTTTACTACAAATCCTGCATACTTTGAAGTAAAAAAAAAATACTATCAAATATAAGACGGCTGATGTGTGTGGTTTCAGGTGGAGGAGGAGCAAATGTTGGAGATGTGGGTGAAGGAGGAGACGTCTGCCACCCGGACCAGCGTCCTGGAGAAGTGGACCCGGCTGCAGGGAACTCCGCAGCACCAGGCCATGCTGAAATACATGAGCATCATTAAGGAGTGGCCCGGATACGGATCGACCCTGTTCGACGTGGAGGTGAGCGAACAAGAAGAGAAGTGGGACTGTGCAAGAAAATCTCAAATAATGTCTTTTAAAATCTGAATCACACCTTTCCCCACCTCTCCCCCCCCCCCCCCCTGCAGTGTAAAGAGGGCGGCTTCCCTCATGATCTGTGGTTGAGTGTGAGCGCTGACAACGTGTCAGTTTATAAACGAGGGGAACCCAAACCTCTGGAGACCTTCCAGTACGAACACATCACCTTCTTTGGAGCTTCGCAGCCCTGCACCTACAAGATCATTGTGGATGAGAGGGAGATATTCTTCGAGACTCCACTGGTGAGAGCTCATTCTTCTTCTTATTATTCTTCTTATTATTAATTCACATTTTTATTCATATTTGTGTTTATCCATTTAAGCACTGCAGTGACTCTCTTCTGCATCAACCAGAGCACATGCAGGGGGAATTTGAGTATGAGCGCAGGGTTGTGAGTGAAAGCATAAAAGAATATGAAAACGTGAAATCAATAAGTCCTCCTCTCAAACTGAAGGACCACACTCTTAAATAAAGAGAGGAAAAAGAAATTCATAGAGTCCCAAGTGTCACCACAGTCACCACCATTTTCAGCTCGCCATTACCCAGACTCACTCTGTGGTCACATTGTTCTGTTCACCTTCAGCTTTCGGGTCCATTACCGCCGCCGTGCTCTGTTACTCTCTCAACTTTTAACGTTAATCGATATTCGGTAAAAGCAACGTAATTTGGTTAAAAAACCCTTAAAAGTATTGAGATCGGTACCAAACTGCTTTACTGAGAACTGAGCGTTGTATTTGAAGATTATTTTCTCAGTTAATCAATTAATTATTTGATATATAAAACATGCCAGTAGAAATGCCAATGGAAATGTTCTGAATATATTGGCATTTTAGGTAAAAGAATTACTAAAGAAACTATATCTATATTATAAAAAATAGTTGCTCTATAATTTTCTGATGAGCGATTCATTGATTAATTATCTAATATCTTTGGTTTTGAACCTTGGTTTGGTCTTAAGTTTCTTTTGACTAATGTATATAAGCAAAATCGTGCAAAAACCACCGGACGGATTTCCATTAAACTCGGTGGGAGGATGCGGTGTCGGTCAGTCAAGAACCCACTAAATTTTGGTGCAGATCCAGGAATTTTTTTCCACATTTTTCCACATTTCTATTGATTTCTCAGAGACTCAGACATGTTTAAGGGACTGGTATTCATGATACAAAACAGATTGATATCTTTTTTACCCTTTAGGTCGGAGAGGTCACCAAGATCATGAGAGCCTACATCAACATGATGGTGAAGAAACGTTGCAGCATCATGTCTGTGACCAGCGTCGGCAGTTCCTGGGCCAGGTGATCGCCACCAACCAGCCGGAGCCCTCGGCTTGTCCCGTGTCGATCAGATGCCTCGGCCTTCTTCGTTGGTTGGTTGGTTTTGGATGGAGGCGGTCGCACCAACCAGCTAAACCTCATGGTTGAGTCGAGAGTGATGTGGAAGAGCGTTAGAAGCCTAACAGGGATGGGAAGTGGACACGGAGGCCAAACGCACACTCTCTCCTGGCCTGGGTTTCACTTGGGATAAGGGAACCGTTTGATAGATGAGCATGACAAAGACTTTCAAATTACATAACCCCCTCCCTCCAGTTGTAGTCCTGCATGTAGGTGTTCAAGCACAATCCAAACTTCTCTCTGCTTTTCATTTCCGGACAAACGAACCTCAGAAATTTACAAGCACAACTCAGCCGCCTCAGTCTGTCCCAGGTGGCCGCCCCCCCCCCCCCATGCACTGCCAGACAGAAGAAAAGCCACATGTCCTCACTTCAGTTCCTTTCTCACTCCTCCTCCCACGTCCAGAGTCTCTCTCTCTTTCTCTTCACGTGTCCTCATTTCCTGTTGCATCCTTATTTGCTGTCGGAATTTCATTACGATGCTGAATTATTGTTCTTGCTTGCTTTCTCTCCGTTCTCGTCTTTTTAACCGTGACATTGTCTTGCTTACACCACTTTGTGACTGAGAAAAAGGACTCCATGATGACCATTCTTCTTCAGGGCTACTCGTCGGTGCCACCGTGTGGCAACAGGAGGTATATGCAGCCAAATGAAGTGGCTTTAAATATTTCTCAACACTATCAAATCGATATTATTGCGAAGAGAGAGTGCAGGTTTTGCTTTGGAGGCTCTGTGGTCCCGTGACGCAGATAGTCTGTGCATGGTGAGAGCCTCGCGTGGCTCTATAAAGAGAATATCAAGCAGAATATTATGAGACAAAATGTTTCCCTATCTATGTCTACATATAACACACGCAGCATAAATCTACTGTATATTCACATACATGTAAACATGAACTGATGTATCGTTTTGTACTGTATATCACAATATAAGAGTTATTATTGAATCTCCAGTGGCCACTGCACTGTACAGTATATAGATGGTGCCACACTAAATGCAATGTGACACCTCTCATGTAAAATACATGCAATGAATGGTGTGACCGCTGTGTGTGTGAATCTGATGCCAATACATCCTTCACTGGCTGTGCCATTAATGTGACTCACTCACAGGCTATTGACATTTTCCAGTGTTTTAATGGATTTATCATCAGTGTTTTCTGTGGGAGTCGCTTCCAAAGCATCAATCGGAGGCATAAAATATTGTAAATCTGCGTCAGCTCGTTCTACTCTCACGCGACTTAAAAACGTAAAATGCATAAAAGCTCCAGATTGTCTCCGTTTTCAAAAATGTGATTTTTACTACTGGTACTACTCTTATTACTGTACCCCCCCCCCCCCCCCCCCCCCCCCCCCCCAGCTATCTTAACCACCCTGAGGTGCTGTGTGTGTGTGAGAGTGAGTGAGTGTATTTATGGTGTTATCCAAACTGTTGGAAAAGAGAGGAAATGAATTATGAGAAAAGAGAAATAATATTACTCAGTGTATTCCTTGGAAATAAGACGTATTTACATGACTAACCTTCGCAAAGAATGGTGTCATGATTTAAGGGGAAAGCATGGGCATACAAGGGAGGGTTTAGGGGTTATTTATTTCTTATTGTACCGTGTGTATTGCAGTGGGTGTGTTTGGGAGGATAATGTGTTGACAATGTACTGGAATAATTTTTTATTTGCGTCTCAGTGGAAACAAGGGAACAGATAAAGACACTGTGAGGAAACGGGATCAGAAATGGTTTCATTGTGCACTGGGAATGCTGAGAGTCATCACTGCTCTGTGTGTATGTGCGTGGTTTTTTTCGGGACTGAAAGTGAAATCACTGCTCCGTCAGTATCACCTGACAATGTGGCACTGCAGGTATACAGCAGCATCCCTCGTGGGGGACACCTCCAGAGGACTAAGTGCACAACAACTATCCAGGAAGAAATACATTAGTAACATGGAAACAATAACACAATCCAATAAACTGTCAAATTAGGTTGAGCTAAAGGTTATGACCTAGTTTTCAGAACCAACAAGGATTTAAATCTTTGCCCCGAAAATGTTTTCTTGCTTCTGAAGTTGAAGTTGTCTGTTGTGTATCTGCAGTGCAAATCCAGGACTTTAGAAATACTGAGGTCATGACTCGGACACCTGCAATCTCTTTTCCTTTTCCACAAGAAAAGAAATAAAGAAATTCGAAATGTATTTTTATGGCTTTATTAGTAGAAAGATTTGTAGTTAGGCAAATGGAAAGAAAAGTGGGAAAAGAGGGTCCCCGACCTGTGGTGGGTGGAAAGAAAGGAAGAAAGAAAGAAAGTGAGAGAGAGAGGAAGGAAGGAAGAAAGAAAGACAAAAAGTTTAATTGTACATTTTAAACACCCTTTGAAATGTTATCTTTTGTATTTCTAATAGAAAAAATACATGACCTCAGTGTTTTTAATTGTTCCTGTGGCCCTGACTATACAGACACACACACACGCACACACACACACACGCACACACACACACACACACACACACACACACACACACACACACACACACACACACACACACACACACACACACACACACGACCCACTGGGATCCTGCCTATAGAGTTAGAATAAACAGAACTCACTCTGAGGTTCCAGTTTGAACTTTTGGTGGTTTTAGTTCCGACTAAAATCAGTGCCAAACTCTGAGAAAGTAAAAAAATATATATAAATAAGCCATATAATTACAGAGGAACCCGTAGCTGACTGTTCTTATTATTCTACACCTCTGGTTCTGTCTGTCACTGATATTACACTGAGGAGGAGGAAGTTGCCCTGCAGTCGCTGGAGTGGGATCAGTGAAACACACAGATCACAAATCTGTCTGGAAGGGCAACTTCACCACAAAGGGTCCTGTTATCAGCCGCAGGCGGCCAGAGTGGGGCCCGTTCTCATGTTAAGCTATTTATCATCATTACATAGTAAAATATTGTGTTTGTTTGAGAAAAAAAAAGAGAAAGAGAGAGATATGTGTGTTGTTCTTTTTTATTTGTAACTGGCTTTACAAGATTATGCTTTAATAAATTATTGGAAATTGTCCTCTAATGATTTGTTTGTGGATTTATTTTGACACACACATGCCTAAGAAGCAGGATGATGGTAACTTTATTTACTTAAATACTTTGAAACTCTTGTATTTTAACAGTATTTCCCTTTTAAACGTCTTCATACTTTCACTTTTATACTTTTCCAGTGGACATACTGTACATTTTGCTCCAAATGAACAAACATAACATAATCTACAGACATAATATGTTCTTATCTAACTCAAAGCCTTCTTTGCTTTAACATTCATCATCTCCTACGCCCTCAGTGCGATTTTTATAGGGGCCTCCTGGCAATAAAAATACTCAAAAGTATTTAAAATAGTTCAAACCAGCTCCACCTTGATGAGATATGGTGAAGTGACTGTTTTATATAGTCATGCTTCAGTTTTATTGACCATTCACCAAAGTGCTTTTCAGTACAAATCCTATTCATGTACTCATTCATACAGCACTTCTGTATACAGCATATTTCTATCACACAAGATTCAGACACTATCAGGGGCAATTTTACTTATAACAGTCTATATATGCATATATACAGTATGTGTATATAATGCACAGTATACATTAATGTGCATCCATCATGCTGTGCCATCGCACTTTACTCTAGTATGTCTCTCTTGCCGTCGGTATTAAGAGGTTTATATTTTACATATTTCCTGTATTTTTATAACATTTTATTGCCTATTTTATACTTTCCTGTGTACCTAATTTAAACCTGCTAACAAGCTACCTTTTAGATCTTATTGTATATCTTTGGTCTAACATATTAAATCCCATCTCATATGGTAAACCTTAAATTGTATATTTCATCTTCTCAGTTTGAGGTTCAGTACCAAGGATCCACCCAAGGACAGAGACTGGAGATGCAGGGGATCGAACCATAAACACTCTGGTTAGTGGACGACCTGCTGAACCACAGATACAACCGTAAACAGCTTGCACACGTATTTTAGAAGAAAAGTGTAGAGTGTACTTTCATAAAAGTGGAGACGATTTGCCTGGAGTTTCAAATTTTAAATGAATCAGGTTAATTTATTTTGATTATATGAACGATAAAACTATTTTTCTGTGCTTGTTTTGTTGAAGAACGAGTTACAGCTTTTTTTTTACAAGGCCTATTATCTCTATGAGGTGATTTCGCGTACAAAAATCTTCTAAAATCTTCTACAAATTATTTGTGGAATAACAATAAGTAAAGCATCTGAAAGTTTCTCAAACTTCTGCCAATGAGAAAACACACACACACACACACACACACGCCTTCCCTCCTTCCCTCCACACACACACACGCCTTCCCTCCTTCCCTCCACACACACACACGCCTTCCCTCCTCCCTGCGTCTCCGGTGCGTAATGAGTGTTCCTTGTGGGTGAGTTCACTTCTCGGGTTTCAGCCGGTGTAGCCGGATCACTTCCTCCTTCCCTGCGCTCACGGGTTTGTCAAAAATCTCCTCACTCGTTAAATCTGTGAAGTTACATCTGAGTTAATCTCCTGGATGATGATGGATTTGCGGATTTCGCTGCCTGCTCTGCTGCTCGTCCTCGGTTTGGCGACGGTCTTCGCTCAGTCTGCCGCACCTGCCTCAGGTAGGAGAGGAGATCGGTGACTCAGTGGTGACTGAGGAATTAGTGACAGAAAAAGTCTCTTTAACATCGATTTAATCTGTTTTAGCTGTGTGACAATTATGTTAAATCATGACTAGACAGGAAAACATACATCTTCAGCTGAGCTTTTTAGCCCTAACTTAAAATTACTCCCCCACCTATTTAGGACAACTTTATTTTAGCTTTTCTTTTACTTCAGAGTCCATGTTGGATAATGGGGACAAAACAGGACAGACAACAACAACAAAGTAGAACAATGTAGGGGGAACTTGTGTAAAGGTTGTGTTTCTGTGTCTGTTGCATGTGTGTATCGTTGAAACCTCTCGGCAGGAACAGTAAGTTTCTCTTCAGGTCACCTTCTTCTGCCCTCAGGACCTTAAAACCAGCAGAAGTAGCAACAAACAAACTGAACACACAAGAATGAACCCGTGGATACGTGGAGGCACTGAGACAAACCCAGCTGTTGTCCTGCGTGGTCTGCTGACAATAACATGACTGGTCGTATCGAGGCCTTCTGTGTTTACTGTGCTCTGTCTCCATGGAAAATGTCCTCAGAGGATTAGCAGTAGTTACAAAAACCCCAGTGGAGACAAACCAAACCTTCAAGCCTCATTTAATCAGCTCCTGCTAATCTCTCTTTTATTTAAATCGCTTGTACTTTTCCTCGTGAAGGAAAATCTGTCTTTGTAGATTGTTTAGTTCTCGCTGACTGTTTTCTTTTTGTGTGTGTGTCCCTCAGCGTGCGAGACAAAGAATGGAACAAGCTGTGAGGAATGTCTGAAAAATGTGTCGGTGAGTCCTGCGAGAAATCCTGTTGTTTCTGCTGGATTGACTTCATTGTGCAACTTGTGTGTGTGATGGGAAAATAAGTTTCTCAGTGGAGGAAGTGTCTCAGTGGAGGAACTACAACAAGTGGCTCCTCCTCCTGCTCCACCACCTCACACTTGTCAAACTGGTTTGGACGCCTGCTCGACAGCACAAACCCACACCTGCCCTGAATACCTCAGGATGCATTGTTTGTTTGAATAATAGAGGAACCATTATGTGCTTTGGTTTCGTTTTTTTTTTGTCACAGTGCTTGTGGTGCATCACTACCAAATCGTGTGTCACATATCCAGTGAAGACCATCCTGCCCCCCCATGCACTCTGTCCACTGAATGAAGCACGCTGGGGGCTCTGCTGGAGTAAGAGCGTGCACGTACACACACACACACACACACACACACACACACACACACACACACACACACTGAGGTTGTTTTTATTTTATTTATCTGCACATGAAAAAAGAACAATTATTATGACATGTACATTCTCTTATGCACAGTCACACTTTTATCAAAATGACACAATTCTTTTTGTAACCCACTGTGGGTTGATTTTCCTATTTTGAAGGAAGCTGTGGACATAACGTTGTGTTTCTGTCTCTGTCTGTAGTGAACTTCCAGACCCTGATAATCACCTTGGCGGTGATCGGTGGAATCATCATCATCGCCTTCCTCGTCTGCTTGTTCTGCTGCTGCAAGTGCGAGAACTTCGGGTAAGTTAGAAACAGAGGTTGTGTTTAATCTGGTTCCTTGGTTTTGCACGTTAACCCTTAGTCCGCCCCTTTTCATTTCAATTCCTACTAATATGTCTTTCCCTCCGAGATATGTCAGAATATACAGATCATCACATGAGTCCACAGTGTGGCCTTCATGTTACAGAGGGTTATAGAGAGTTTAGGTATATGGATGAAAATGGGTACAGTTCTGTGTTAGATTAGAAATGGTTAAAAGTAGGAAACTTACCTTTGTCAGTAAATCATTTCACTTTCTTCATATTTGTCCTTGTGGTCTCTGTGTGGAGCTAAACTCATTTCAAGGTGAAGTGATTATGAACTGTGGGTTTTATTAGAGGAAAGGTCAGGCTAATCGTGTGCAGATAATAAAGTCAAATACTGAACATTTCTGTTTGCTTTGGAGTGGTAACCTGAAGGTTTGTGTACAGACACGATCAAACTGTGTATTTTTCCATGATCTATAACTAACCATGACCTTGTGTTGTGTCTCTGCGTGTCAGATCCTCAAGATTTGATTCCAAGATGCAGCGACAAAGCGATAAGACGAAAACAAAGCAGGAAGAAAGGTGAGCAGCATTGTTCTGTGCATGTGAAACTGAAGGCTGTGTTCATGGTTTGTTCTTTTGTGTTTGTTCCTATTTCATGTACAAATGTTTATAGTTTATCCATGAGTTTTTCTGTGCTTAAAGCATAAAGAGGAACGACGCGTCTCCACTTACCACCTTCCAGAAATGAAACTATTGACGATACGTGCACTCGACCAACAAGTCACTCAGTCTTAGCTGTCAATCGTCATGTTTGACAGGTTTGTCTTCACCAGGAACAGTTTCTTCCCGCAGAGCTTTCACCCCCTTGACCAAAAAACTCACACTTCCTTGTCCACGTAATTTTGCAATGACGTGTATTTCCTGCTACACTTATTTTTCTCCTAATATTCACTTTAAGAACATAAGCCGTTCAGACTGCGTGCAGCTTTTCCCTACAGCACTGTGGAGCACTATGTTTGTCAGCTGTAAACTTTGACGGCTGACTTATCGAAAATGCGTGCAAATTAGTTTGCTTAAAAAAGGCAGTGTTTTTTTTTTATGCACATCAAGTTTGAGTTAAGCTTAGTCAACCCCTTGATTTAGCAGTGATTTACATTTCTTCATATTTGCCTTTACAGTACAAATGCACATATTAATACTTTATTTATACACACTCATACAATAGCTCCATAATTACAAATCAAATAAAACCTTTTATGGCTTTAGGGTTAGATCATAGAGTTCATGTTAACTTCCCCCTGTGTTATTGCTTTTAGGTTGTCTCCTAACAGTTAAAATATTTGTGTTGATGGTTTAAAGTCTAAGGTGCGACTGACGTACCTGCAGTAGCTTTGTTCATATCCAAATCAGTTTCCGTCATAGCACAGCACAATAGCAGTGAGGGAAAAATGCACACGTCACACTGTTATCAGCCCAGACTGGTTTGTGGTCACATGACTGTTGGGAGCGTTTGAAATCTGAACTAAAGATATCAGTCGTCAGTCCACAGCTCATTGGAGAATGTTTTGTCTTCACAGGAGGTCTGAGATGAAAGAGAGACACGATGAAATCAGGAAGAAATATGGTGAGCTCTCTTTTTTTAAACATGTGCAAACACAAACAGTGCAGACACAGGATTTTCTGTTCCTTAAAACAGAAAGAGACGCTTTTCTTACTTTTGATGGGAGAATTAATGGGGATAAATTCATTATTTTTTGTCTAATAAAAACATATTGATGCTTCTTTAAGACTTTAGTAGAGGAATGTGACCATTTACCATTTTCAAATTTGCTAAACTAAGAAAGGAAGTGATACGTCTACTTTCTTCTCATTGACTTGTTAACCCTTTATTGTTTATCCTTCAGTCCCACTACAGGGAAATTTGCCGTGTTACAGCAGCAAACATCAGAAAAAAGTAATAAATAAGTGCAATATAAACTTCAGGAAATGTTAAAAAAAACTTGCAATAACAATGCAAACTGAATATTTACATGTGAAGAAGATTGCACATATAATATTGAAATTACACCCACAGTAAACAGGTATTTCACAGAAAAATTTGCATGTGTTGTGTAAGGTTTTGTATGAATTTGTGTACACAGAAGATAAAAGATGTTTATTAAAAAAAACTTTTAAAGGTGCTGGTAGACAAATACTGTTTTGATACCCTTACGCTGGCTGAGTGTCCATGTTTCCAGCCTTTGTGCTAAGATAAGCTAAAAGTCTCGAGAACTCATGTTTCCCAAATGTGAAACTGTGTCTTTATATCAATGATTGACACTGACTGTCGATGTCTCTGCAGGTCTAGGTGGACAAAACCCGTACTCCAAATTTGCATGAGAGCATCAGACGGACCTCCCTGACCTCTGAGGACTCGCATCACAGACAGCAGCAGACTTCCTTGTTGTTGTGAGTGAAGACGTGAGCTGAGGATGATAATAATAATAATTTAAGGTCATAGGAGTGACTCTAGTGTCATTCAGCCAATGAACAGGAGTGTAATTTGTCACTGTAATGAACCGAGAGGCTGTAAGTGACAGAGAGAATAGGTCTGTCATGTGGCTGCTGTAGCATCAGTCCACTCATATTTATTAGATCGGTTTCATTGTACAGTTCGGAGAGAATCATGTTTGGTAGCTGAACAGTTTTTTCCCCTTTTTTTCAAACAAATTTGTTGCATCTGTACATTTTCAAATGTCACATGTGATTTATGTTGCTTTGAGTTGCTGCTGAGTTTAGAAATATATTCAGAAATGATCCTTATTTTTTTACTTGGTGTATTTTCTTCTCATTTTGTTGTTTTTATTGTGTTGTTACTATATGTCCCACTCATAACAATTTGTTTTCACATATTAAGTTCAGAAGGAAATATCCATTCTGTAACATTGAAATGAAATCTTCAACCTAAAGCGATCACTAACAGTTGAAATCAGTCAAATTCTACCATTATGTAAAAGACTTCTTGATTAATTCTGTCAATGACACTGGACTTTTGTTGTGTTTGCGTTGCATGGTCTGCATCATGTTACATAAAAAAACATCTTTTACTTTATATTTTATGTCTTGAGTTTTTCTGGGTTTTGAAAAATTCTAAGATCATTGTATGTAACTTTAAGCAGGTTTATTCAAAATAAAGCTTTATAAAAAAAGACTTCTAGCCATGTTCAACATATTTCAACATAATTTCAAAGCGAAACATTACTATTATTGTTTGGTTTTGGACGTTACACCACTGCAGCTACCAAAACATTAACCAGTTGCAATGATTTAATTAAATATTGTTGGCTGATGATGCTGCACTTTACATGTGTTCAGTAAATACATGTTCAAAAGAAACAATGGAAAGTACTTAAAGGGACAGTTCACCAAAAATTTTTAACTCAGTCATTATCTACTCACCACTTTGCTGATGGAGGGGAGGATAAAGTGTTTGAGTCCACAAAACGCTTTTGGAGTTTCAGGGGTAAACTGCGTCGCAGCCAAATCCAATACAATTGAAGTAAATGGTGACTGATTCAAACGTAAAAAAACAACAGAAATGTCCTCTGTTGTCCTCCTCTTCAGCCGCGTTGGTGCGTGGATCACAGCAGACATTTAGGCTAAAAACATGGTGTAGATTATCTCGTTTCAAGTCCAATATGAATGTTGGGGCGTACCAACACTTGGATGACACCACAGGAGCACTATGGAGGATTTCTTTCCTGTTGTTCTTTTGAAGAATCGGTCACCATTTACTTCAATTGTATTGGATTTGGCTGCAACGCTGTTTACCGATGAAAGTCCAAAAGTGTTTTGTGGACTCAAACACTTCACCCACCACCAGATAACGATTGAATTTTCATTTTTCTGTGAACTATCCCTTTAAAAACAGGTACATTTAGATTAAAATAAAAAAAGTGTATCCCTGTTTCCAACTCTAAATGTGTACATACTGGTATTTCTCACTTATACAAGCACAAATAATCCATATTCTATTGGTATTCAGAGGTTTATATGTAGTGTCAGGTCTTCAGCTCGCGTGACCGAGTATTTTTGCATCGCGGCGCGCTCCCGCGTCCGCGCTCCCGCGATTTAGGAGTCACGTGGTCCGGCGAGAGCCAATTGTTTATTTGCGACAGCGGTTCCAGGCGCGCACCCGTCAGTGGCGGAGACGAGAGGACAGAAGGCGGCGGAGACGCAAATAAAACGCAAATCAGCAATTCCGGCGAAAAGCGGCGACAGAAAAGCAGCCGACATGTCCGAGGAGAAGCCAAAGGTGAGAGATGGAGGCTGAGGTTCACGGGGATGGTTCAGTGGAGCCGCCGCCAGACCTGCGCTCAGATGTGCGGGATAAAATGGCCTGGTTTGCACGTTTCTGTGAATCGGCGCAGTGTTTGTGTCGCAAATGAATGAGCAGCCGCACATCGACACCTAACATCCAGGCGAGCGAGCAGCCCGCAGCGGGGACAGAGAAGGTTCGATCCCCGCTAAGAGGCGCCTCGGAGATCTGTGTGTGCGGAAACGATCAATTACACCGTGATTGTCATTTGCGGATTTTTTTCCTTTGTCGAAACGGGACCACGCTACGTGCGCAAAGCAGCAAATGCCGCAACTGCAGCAGCTCCATATGGCGCTAACGCAGGGTGACGCACTCGTATAAAAACACTAACCCTGTTCATTCTTCTGCTGTTGTGTTTTTCTAAACGTGTTCGATTCCCCTCGGTCGCACAACAGCTAAACAAAGCTGCTAGCATCGTTAGCCGCCGGCTGCTAAACTCTGCTGCGGTCCTGAAGGGCTGGCGTGCCGACCACCTAGCCTGGAGCTAATCATGCTAACGTTAGCATCTGTGACTGCTCGGCAACAAACATGTTCCAACCTGAAATCCTCACGCTGGTTTGTTTTGGTGAAACCGTCTTTAAACTCGTACCAGCGTGGTTCCTTCAGCACACGTCACTGTTGCACTTCGACCTGACCTTTATTTTGAAATGACGGTTGAACTGTGTGCAGCTCAGTCTGATAACGTGCCTGGTTAATTTGTCTCCTGGCAGCTCTGCCATTAACTGTAGTGTGTCCCAGTGTAAACCTCCTCATGTCATGTTAGTGGTCTGTGTCTGTGTGTGTCTTCCTGGTTAAGCTGCTGGTTTAATGTTTGCTGGTCTTTGTTAATCTTCGCAGGAGGGAGTAAAGACCGAGAACGATCACATCAACCTCAAGGTTGCAGGACAGGACGGGTCGGTGGTCCAGTTCAAAATCAAAAGACACACACCCCTCAGCAAACTAATGAAGGCGTACTGTGAACGACAGGTGAGCCGGAGGCCTGGATGACTGCTTTTTAAAATGTCCTCCTCCACAGCAACATGTAACTATAGTGGATGTGCTTTAATGAGCCCTTCAGCCTCTTCATCAGCTGGATCACTATTATTATTCCTGTATTAATAATCCTCTGCACATGCCTGTCTTGCTCCTCCAGGGTCTCTCAATAAGGCAGATCAGGTTCAGGTTTGATGGGCAGCCTATAAATGAGACGGACACACCTGCACAGGTAAGACATCAACATTATATTCTCTTAAACCGGCCTGACGACAGATTCACGCATTCAATGTCTCTAAAAAGCCTTAAAGTCTTCTTTTGATATACAATGATTTCATATCTGCTAACTTGAGCCTCTGTCCCTCTGCTCCTCTCAGCTGGAGATGGAAGATGAAGACACCATAGATGTTTTCCAGCAGCAGACAGGAGGCCACTGCTAAGTCCCTCCCATCTCATTGACGGCCACCCTCAGACCACGCCCCCTCAGCCACCTTCACTGTCCCTTCCCTCCTCATCGCTCCTCTCAGCCTATTATTATATTATTATATTATTCTAATTATTATTATTATTTCTTCAGTTTCAAGATGTCTCTCATGGTTTTTTGTCAGGTGTGTGTGTGTTTGGGGGGGCCACTCAGCTGTTTATATACTGTCTAAGCCAGGACTGAACTTTTTGTGCGCGTCAACAGTCGCTCTGCTGGCCAATCAGGACAACACTTTCCGTCTGGTGCCGCAGGCTGTGATGGGACCCGCAGTGTGCCACAGCTGTGCCTGGCTTTGTCAGTGCTTCTCATTCACTCTCCAGTGAAAACGTAGTATCCAGTAGTTTGTCGCGGTTTTCATCCAACAGGGGTCAAACGCGGGGCTCTGCAGGTTCTGTCCCGGGGTCAGTCAGTGGGCATGAAAAAACGTTTTTGAAGTGGAGGCACTGTCTGAACTTAATACACACCCGCCTTCCATTTCACTTCGCTCTCTTGTGTGTTTTTTGTCTGAATGGTGGTGACCCCTGTCAAAATGTATTTTAATTCTCTTCGCCTTTTAGGTGCTTTTGCTAAAGACTTCTGCAATGTTTTTCTATTTTTGATTTTTCTTTTAAGAATTAACCAGGGGGCTTCTTGATGATCATTTTTTCTTTCTTTTCCTGTACATAAGTATCAGAGCGGATGTTAGATAAATGTTGTGGGGCTTGGACCAATACTCCAAAGAACGAACTTCTGTTTCATATTTGCTGTACTTGGATCACCTATAAAAGCAAACTGCAAGGTTAAAAACTGTCAGATTTTAAGGGAGTTTGTATTTCATTAATGTCATTCGCTTTTTCTTGGACTGCTAATAATTTAGAACGTTTCTTTGGGCTTATCCGCGGTACAGACTTATTATTCAGTCATGCTTTTAGGGCCAGCTGTCTCATCTCTGTATTGTCCTTGCGAATGTAGGCTGATGGGACAACTGATTCTACATGTGCTTTGAAGAGGATCGGCCTCCCCTTTGAGCAAAGATATTCCAACAAAAGTCAGTATGTTAGCTGTCATGCAATGCTGAAGAACCTTTTATCTGCTTTGTCAACTGTTTAGACGATGTTTTGCTGGTGTGCACAAGACGGACGTTGCAGGCCAATTTTATAACTGCAGTTTCTGAAAACAGTCGAGATGTCTCACGTGGTGATGAATGTCTACGGTATTTTGCAGTTAGGAGAAGGATGCATGCTGTTTTTCTGCATATCGGGAGGGCATGGAGGTCAACCAGTGGCGTTTGGGAGATAAGTGTTCTGTACCCTTGGTGCCCAGTTCTTTGTACATGGATAAATACGTTGGTTTAATTTGATTGTTGATGGTCTGACATGAGCTTGGATTTCCCCGTTCGTATGAAAACAGTCAGTCATTCAACTTAAAACCTGCAAAAAGTACAAGCTTCTTCAGAGGGAGTTGGATCATTACAACCCTTTTCAGTTAATCGTTTTTTTCCATTGTTCTTTTTTGGTCAGATAAGCCCACAGGTGATCAGTATTGTACAACTTAATAGGGTTAAAGTTCCAGTTTCAGGACTTTGGCAATCTACAGGGAGGAAAGAAATATAATATTTATAAATATTATGTTTACAATAGTGTGTAATCAAAATAAATTACAAATAGTTTCTTTACCTTTTTAGAATAAGCCATCTATTTCTACATCAGGAGCCGGTCCTTTTCCATGGAGTCCGCCATGTTTGTACGGTATCCCAGAATGGACAAAACCAAACACTGGCTCAAGAGAGAACCTTTCATGTTCATGTGTTACTTAAAGGCCCCCCTTCGCTTTGCTTGGAAATGGAGGGATATTCACTTGGTTTGAGACCTACATACTAAAAAACGCTACAAAATAAAACCAGTGCAGTCTTGGAATAAATGTGGTTTGGTGCGGTATGATCCAGAGCGAAGGACCATTTTAAGTTTAGTATGTCGTGAACCATTGCAGAGATGAATTATACTCTTCTATTGACGCAGCGGTTTTTGAGGAGGTGTAACTGGCCCTGTGGATTCCACTTGTTCTAAAATGTAGTTTATTGTACTTCAGCAACACTAGAAAGGTGCAGTTATTTTAGAAAAGTAATTAAACTGTAGTCTACATGTTTTACACCTGTTTTTGAGCTGATGTATGAAAACGTGTTCAGGTTTCACCCTATCGCTATCTGCTGTTCCACCGCTGTCCCCTCATTTGTTAACATTGCGTGGTGCAGAGGCTTGGTGGTTACTCCTGCAGACGCCCCTCTGCACGAGCCAATCACAAGTAACGATCATGGCTTTCAGCTTCCCCCTCTCACAAAATAAGAGCACAGTTATCAAGACAAACTAATCAGCCTTCCACTTGCATCTGAAGAACCAAGTTAGCTGGACAAAGAAAAGCGTCTTTTCGAGCCGGCCAACATGAGAGCTAAACTTCAATGTACAAAGAACGGGGTCCAGGTTGTTGTCATGTTATTTGTTTCTCTACTGATTTGTACATTATTTGTGGTCTTTTACTACTGTATACAATAAATATAGTTTGGTACTCAGATTTGCTATCACAAGAGTCATTATTTTGCATTTGTGAATTATAAAATGTTACAACTTTCAGTAAATAATGGGATGTATTTAGGATGTGGAGTGTGCTATTTGGCCTAAATGGTAAAAAGGCAACTAGGTGGCGCCACTCAACCATGACAATACCTGGTCTTGTTTTGGTTTGACATTGTTCTGTCATTAAAAACCTACACAACACATTTGCATAAATACCTACCCCACAAACATGTAGAATCGCACACATAAGGGTGTGTGCAGCTTTTCTTATTAGGAATTTGCATTGCGTTTCCTTCATTGTGGATAGCCAACCAAAACCTTATTCATTACCATGACCAATTAATACCTTAAAGTAAACCTAACCACGAATCACATCTTACACCTAACCTTAACCAGTGTTGCCTCACTGGGGGGTCTACTGGTTTTTGCAAGGTCTGTGTTTATGCTTGAAAAGGTTTGAAAGAGGTAAGAAAAACATGCACACACACACACACACACAATGATAAAGATAAGATTACAAAACAAAGAATTACACAAACTTGAAGTGTGATGCAGGAAAAATAACACCAGATAAAAGATTTCAGATAAGACAAGACAAATGATTTAAATTAAATGAAGCAGGTTAAACTCTAAGTTGATATCAAATACATCAGAGAATGATTATTATTATCTAACAGTGCATTTATTACCTTCCAGGATGTCCTTTATCACCTGAGGCCTGATGAGGAACCTGATATCTGATCTGATGAGACTGAACAGTTGCATTCAGATTAATGGCGGCTGATGAGTCAAACCAGGAATAAGGAAAATCACGTGCACGAGTGGACGATTAACTTTACTGCATTGAAACTACAACACTCACATGTGTGCCATGCCTGGAAGGAAGAGAGATTGACGGCTGGATAGAGGAAAATCAGGGCAGGGCAGCATTGGTATCTTGTGTCCTGATCTAGGTGCAGTCTATGATCTTAATGTGGGCGAGAGGAAGAGACGCTGAACGCATTTGCCTTGTAAATGAGCAGGTCGGTGGATGAGAAGATTCTGAGAGATCTGACACGAGCTTAATGTGACAGCGTTTCTCACAACACAGAGTGATTATTGAAGGAGTGCCTAGTAACCAGCTAAACAAGGTCAAATTGTTGTTCACACTATTAAATTGTGTGTGACTGTTAGCAATTATAACTTTGTCGGTTGATAACAAAAACTACTACTACTTATTTAAAGTCATTTCCGTGCTCTCTCCTGTGACTAATATACTCCAATCTTAGCAGGTTAAAGTAATGCTATTATTGGCAAATACTTTTTGGGCTGAGGCGCTGGAGAAGCTCCAACCCTCTGGCAGGTCTGTGTCATCAGAGGCGGTTGTGGGAGGATGAGTGACGGGCTGTTCAGAGATTTGCATGGCCCCGGTGTTTAAAAGGAGCTGCAGGTGCAGGATTCTCCACACAGATGAATGGATTTCTCTCCCAGCACAGGACCTCTGCTGCTACTATTTATGAATCTCAGGTTGCAGGCGTAGCTTTGATGAGTTCCAGGAGAAATCTTTCAACTTGACATTTTTCTTTGGAGAGATAAAATTAATTTGGATCAGTATGAAGAAAACACAATGGTCTGGTGTGTATAGTCACTTAAGATAGAGAAAAAAACTAATATACTAGACATGGAGACAGTCGCACCAACTGGCAACTGAACCAAACAGGTTTTTTGTGATGTCATCGCTGATATTTCTGCAGCTCCTGCTCCTGGGGTTAAGGGTCATCAACGCCACCACAGACACATGGAGACACTGTACAGGTATTAAACCATTTTAATCTGTTTAATCTCACCTATTACCTCAGCAGGTTTCCAAACATTTGATGCTCGCTTAATGATTATTCTGTGAATGGTTCTCGGTTTCATCTTAAAATCTGGGAAACCCCTCCAGCTAAAATTCTTTTGGATAATTCCAACTGTCTGTATCTGCTTACAGTAAAGTGGGAGTGTTTGTGTGTGCAGTATTGCGTGCAATATTAACTTAAATGAATATCCACAAACAAGTACAGACACTGGATGTGGTTAGGATTCCGCAGCAATTCCATGCACATCACAATATCGGGGGCGAGCACTTGGCGTACTTATGTGACGTCTCCTCCATGGTTCCTGCTGCCCAATAAAGGTCTTTCTTTTAATAGCTAAAACCTCCTACAGCTCCACCGCCACCCAGGGCTATTTCTCTCACGCAGCGTGGAAAAATAAATCCTTACTTCTTAATACTACACTGTAAAATACTCCATTAAAAGTCCCTCTTTGAAAAGGTTACTGGAGTAGAAGTATGTAAGTGTAGACAGGAAAATGCACTTTAAGTATTAAAAGTACTCACTGCAAAAAAAGGTCACAAAACTTGATTTATGGTCTTAGTTATACTATATCTACAATACTATAACATCATTTAACATTTGAACATGTTCTTAAATTGGTGATTAAAAAGTGACTAAAGCCATTAAATAACTGCGGTGGAATAAAAGTTACAACATTTCCCTCTGAAACATAATCAAGTAAAAGTTTTTAGTAGCATGGAAAGAAAATATAGGTGCTTAGTTTGAATAGTTTTTAGAAACCTGGATGACTATAACTATATGGTGTTAAACCAGGGAATAGCACTAGTTAGATAAGTCTGAAAAAGGAACTTAATCTGCAGATAAAGCTTTTTAATTCTTTACTATCCTGTTAATCATCTCAGGACGCTCACATTTATTTTGCGACTTCAGGGGTCCAGACCCCTAGGTTAGGAACCACTGATTTATAGCACAGCAGTTTCTTAATGAATAGGTTGAAGCAGTAAAACTGTCTTCATGACTTCTTTATTTCCTTATTGTTTGCAGATTTGCTCCCTCTGGATCTTCTGTCTTTTGTCCTGGAGAGGGACACCTCCAGACTCATGCCGGGGGTGCACATGAAGCAGGCCGGAGGGGTGAGGGGGGTACATTTCTCCAGCCCTCATTCCTCCATGAGCTTTCCCTCCTCCCAGGTGCTGGCAAACTGCGACCTCTTCCCAAAAGACTTCTCCATTGTTGTGACTCTAAAAGTCCCACAAATTGCCCAAAAGGTGAGAAGCAGTACTCAGATCCTTTACTTCAGAAAAAGGACGAATACCACGACGTGAAGATACATTCAAAATGTTTTCTAGAGTACAGAAAAAACATAAGCACCGGAATTTAAGTTAATTTTGCAGCAGAATAGTGTTATATATAATAATAATAATATAAACTATTTTATGTAATTTTCTGAGATTTTTAGTAAGTAAGAATAAGTTTAACTATCAGTAGCAGTCGGAAGTTTACTATTAAAATGTAGTTGTGTAGAAGTAAAAAGTAATATAAACTGAAAAAAATGCAAGTTTAGTACAAGTATGAGTGCGTTTAACAAATTTTTATATCATATTTATTATTGATTATTCCTCAGATTATTTTATTAGTTGACTATTCATTTTGTCCATAAAGATTTAAAAAAGTGTTTTGTTTAACAAAATAATCAAATTAATTAATCGATGATCAAATATTTACCATTTAACAAGGAATCTACCATATGCTCTGTAATATACTTTGTTACTTTCCACTTCAGAACAATGCAATATCTTTGAATGATTTTCCCTGTTGTTTTCTTACAGAGAAATGAATACATCTTTTCCATGGTGATGCCAAAAACAGAAGAGAAAAGAGCAGTGGCGGAGAAGGAGAACATTTTGGAAAGTACTAATAAGAGGAGTATCAGGGAAGATGGAGAGGAAAAGAAGAAGAAGAAGAAGGAGAGGCAATTCCAAAGTAATGAGGAACGTGGACGGATCATCTTGGGACTGAGGTTTTCGAGAAAATGCCTGCACTTCCTCTTTAAAGGTCACGGAGGGGTCGTGGAGCACTGGGTGTTTCGAGGCACCGAGTTGGCTGATAACCAGTGGCACACTCTGGTTTTAACTGTTACCAGTCAACACGTGAGGCTGTCGGTGGACTGTAACCCGCCACTGGAAATGTAAGTTACGTTGATGTTTTGTTTTGTTCCTCCTGAATTCTGTCTGTTTTCTGTCTGCCTCCCACCATCCTCTCTTCCTGTACCATCCCAACCCCCTTGAGGGATAGTAGATCCTTCACCACAATACAATGGCACCGCTCCAAATCTGCTCGCACCCCGCAGCCACATCATAGTGGCCTGACAGTGTGTGATGGATGGTTTTAAGTGGAAACTCCCTCTGGCGCAGAAAAGGGAGGAATATCAGCACCCAGACTTAGTGCTCACCTGATACAGTTCATGCCTCATATTTTCCTGTCGACTAAAAACAGAAAAACAGAAGGGGACTAATTTAATTACCCAGACTTTATGCTCACTTCCAAAAGGAAAAGCAACTTACAACATCAGGTATTAAAAAATGATTATCTCCTTTTATGGCAAACAGCGTTCCCACCAGGCCTTTCCCCTCAGACGTCAACATTCAGGGATCCAGATTCCACATCGGCAGCCGGGGAAGATGGAAAGGCTTGTTTTCAGTAAGATTTATATTTCCTCATCACTAACTTTAATGGGGCGCATAAGAAACAAGCTTTTAAATCATTTCAAACGACACGACTAATACATTTTCCCAATCATTTCCTTCCGATCTGCTGTCAGGGTTTGTTAAGACAGCTGGTTTTGGTACCAGGCTCAGACGCCACCCATCAGATCTGCCCATCTTCCGACCCCCAGCTAGCAGCTCTGTCAGTACCACCTCTCCTCCTAGACCTGCCCATCACGGGGAAGGAGAAAGACAGCCACCTGACTTCCTACGGTAACTTTTACAAGGCAGTTACAAGATTTATATCCCTCCTGCTTCCGTCCTTCTCCTCCTTAACTGTCTGCTTGTTGTGATCAGACACGGAGGAGCGAGTGTCAGTGGGTTTGGAGCGTTCGTGCTCGGAGATGCTGCAAGGTCAGCTGTGGTTCAATCCGCTCAAGAAAGGCCTCTACCTCTGCGACGGCACCGTGTGGGTCACCGTGCTGGAGGGTGAGAACCACACATCAACTGTCAACAGCACATTTCTCCTCAGTTTGGGTTGAAAACTGATGAAATTCTCACCTCTACGTGTTCACAGATCATAAAAGGCTGGACTACGTGTTGGAACATCAGGTCCTGACCACCAGCTCAGAAACGCATGATATAGAGGTATTTGTCCACTTTGTGTATATTTGCTGTGTCTGTTCTGTGGCTGTGCCTGTCGTCCACTTACCACAGGGTTGGTGGTTTCAATCCCCGGCTCCTCCAGTCTGAATGCCAAAGTGCCATTGGGAAAGAGACTTAACCCCGAAAATCCCCTGATGGTTGGGCTAGCGGTGTATGAATGTTGTGTGATAGAAGAAGCTCTGTGTATTGAAGTGCTGTGTGAATGGATGAATGTTACTGTAAAGCACTTTGAGTGGTCAATAAGACCAAAATAATCACTATATAAACACAGTCCTGGAATCCTCACTGTATTTACATAATCAAATTCACATGAGAAGAAAATTACCTTTGTTCTTCAAGACCAGGATTTTTTCCAAACAGGGGTTTCAGGGACCCTGCAAGGGGTCACAGTGGGAAACAAACTTGGTTATACAAGTTAGTTTTAGTTTTTCTCAATTTTCTTTAGGTTTTCCCGGTACCTGGCATGGGTCTGATGGCTGCCATGGCTCAACGCTCCAAAGCTTCTGGCTCTGCTGTGTATCTGTGGACCCAGTCGGGATTCCAAGTCTACCAGAATATCTCCACACACGAAGCTCTAGCCTGGAGACACTTCAACATAGGAAAGAAAGTACGCCAAAAAGGAACTCAAAAAATATCAGAGGTCACCGTTTAGTCTCATTATTATAAGCTTTGACCCAATATTTGCCCTTTTTTATTGTTTGATGTAGATATTTCTGGTGGTGTCTAACTCTGGAGGAGACTCGGACAAACGCTTTGACAAAGAGTCTGGGACGGACTTTTCTGTGATTTACAAGTGGAGCAAGAAAAGAAAACAGTTTGTGCGGTTCCAGTCTCTGCAGACCTACTGTGCCCGGGACTGGGAGGCTTTTACCATCAAGCAACAAACCTATCTCGCAGTGGCCAATCATAGACAAGGTACAAAACGAATCGATCACATGATAGAACTCAATCAAAGTTTCAGGATTCCTGCATTAAACCTGACTAAAATATTAAAATACAATAATTACTCTTCTGGTTTGTCTTTTAGGGAATAACAATCACACTATTGACAGTGTGATATACAAGTGGAACAGGTTAACAAAGTCTTTTGAGGTTCACCAGACGCTGCTGACCTCGGGGGCCTATGACTGGGAGTTCTTCACCGTCGGACCGTACCATTTCCTGGTGGTCGCAAATGCTTTCGATGGAGTTACCACAGCTGTAGACTCTGTCATCTACGTTTGGGTCAATGGACGCTTCCAGGTGTTCCAGAAAATTAAGGTATGTTGTGAACATATAACTCCAAAAACTTTTAAAAAACTTTAATCATTCAGTTGTTGGGTACCGTACTACAGGTTGAACTTGGCAGGTGTTCAAGCGTCTGTGTAGACTTAGCTTAGTAGCACTTTGATGCAACATTATGCAGTGTGGTTTCCATACATAGAGTCTTTGTCTGAGCAGCTGGGCTTTGATGAGATCAGTATCTTTGAGATCAGTATGAAAACCCACCTGTACACAAAGAAGGAAGTGAATACAAACAGGGAGAGATAAATGGGAAAAGAGATGGGGGAGCAAGAAGTGCCAAAAATAGAGCGTGTGGTTTGCCATGATTGGTTTCAGCGATAGCAGTGCTTTGACATGTACTGATAGGCAATCATATATTTAAATCTAGCCACATTTGTGGTGCAGGCGTTGACACATTGATAGTCACATGAGAAACCATAAGGAGGTGCGTGATTAAGGGAAACTCCACAGTTCCATTTGAGGGCTCCCCAGAGCACCCTGGGGCGAGTGAAAATGAATCACCTGAAATTATCAAATGAGAGAGAAAACATAATAATCACACCTTTTAAACATGGAAACCACATGGCTGCATTAATGAAATGGTTAATTCATCCACCACTTGGACTGAAAATTTCAATAACTAATTAATGAATTACCATTAAATGGTGCATGGTCCCCAGAGGATGAAGTCTACTGACTTTGCTGGTCCTGTGACATATGTCAATATTTGTGGTACTGAATTAAATATCTGATCAACCATTGGATGGATTGTCTTGAATTTTCACTCAGACATTCAAGCTCCTCACAGGTTGAGTTTTAATAATTTTGATAAACCCTTCACTTTTCCTCTAGTGCAACCATCAGGTCAAAGTTTTCACTTATCCAGTGTAATATCTTTCACACATTTGAGCAGATACTCTTAGTTCCCAGATGACCTGTCCTATTGACTTTGATGATCCTCAGACTCTTGTTCCACCAGACGTTTGTGCTTTTGATTGACACGTTAGATGGACTGCCAGGCTATGTATTTGGTACAAAGCCTGACTTTATCACTAGTGCCACCACCAAGTCAAAATTTGAATCGATTAAATACATTATGAACGAATACAACTAACAATATTCTCAAGAGCATAAGCTATATTTTTGTTTTACGTGTTAGCATGCTAATGTGTTATATATGGTCACCGGGTTAAACCTATTACACATCATAACATTGCCACTGTTAGCAATGTTAGCATGTAAATGTTAGTTTTTTTACTTAAAGTGCTGCTGCGTCTGAATACATCCTCCTAAAGCAGCTAGCATGGCGGTAGACACAAGCTGGTTTCATTTGTTATGCAGTGGGGATTCTTTGATGTCTTCTTTCATGTTTTAACACTTCCGACATCCGCAACGCCACCTGTTTGTTTTCTTTCTTACGTTCAAACTAGACGTTCTGCGCCACAGACTGGGAAATGTTCCAGATTGGCAGCAGATTCTTCTTGGTTGTTGCCAATGGAAACAGACTCCATGGTAACGAACCAAGTCAATACGCCATCAACTCCACCATCTACGAACTGGACTTGAATGGACAGCTGTTTGTCCGCTTCCAGGATATTACCACCTACAGGTACACGTCTGCAAGCATTTTACATATATACTGTATATATAGACTACATATAAAACCAAACTTACCAGAATATGGGCACTTGAACATTCATCGGTGTGATGAGAACCAACTAAAATGACAGAAACAAAAAATGTATTTTTGACTTATTAGTTAGGCCCATGTCCCATCTGCTAACATGGAGGTGTTTAAGACCTATACTACAGGCAGCCACCAGGGGGCGATCAAGACGTTTTGGCATCACTTGTGTTGTGCCTCTTTAAATACAGTCTGTTAGATATGCACATAGCTTGATTGCAGGAACACTTCCTGTGTAATAATACATTTCCTGCCATATCTCCTTCACTTGCAATAACCACATACCATCCTGTCTCTCCAGTGCAGTGGACTGGGAATTCTTCAGCCTCGGGGAGGAGCATTTTCTGATTGTGGCTAACTCCTTTAACGGAGAATCCTACTCCCTGAACAGCGTTCTCTACAGGTAGTCAACTTGTCAACTTGTCAACAACACCCCTCCCACTGTTGAATAATTCACCCATGATGATCGGGCTCTAATTTAGAGCTGAAATCATCTCGAGGACATACACTCTTGTAATGTCGATTTATTTCCTTCCTGTGAGCCAGACACGGGAAAGCATACCAGCACTTTTGACACAAGATGATTCACTAGGAACTACGAAATGGCCCACAGCTATTTTTTTCGAGCAATTGTTGAGCAGATGCAAATACACATTTGATTGAACTCTTCTTCTCTGTTTGCATTTTAGATGGCAGGGATATGAAGGCTTTGTTCCTGTTCATTGGCTCCCAACCATCGGGTGCAGTGACTGGGAGTTTTTCAGCTCCAAGGGAGAATCCTATCTGATATACTCTAGTGCCAAAGAGCCTCTCTCCAAAGTGTTTAAGCTGAAAACCTTTTAGTGTGTTTGTGTGTGTGTGTATGTGTGTGTGTTTGTGTGTGTATCCTTTTGTGTGTGTTCGTGTGTGAGAAATTGTTTGCAAACATGGTTGCAACACCTTTGTGCCTGTACAATACTGCTCCTGTCCACAATTTCTGGCTCAACCTTAATTACCTACTGTACAGTCAGGGGCTATATAGCGAATCATAAAGTCCTAAGTGTTGTTTCATATTCATAGAAATTTGTTATGGTGGGTTTTGAAGAATGATTTGATATTTCTTAGTATAAATGTCTTTAAATTAGATGGTTTTAGAGAAACATTACATCAAATTCACATAGGATTTAGTGTCTTACATCCTTGTAGCATGGAAACTGCATTGACCATCATTTATTCATCACCATAACATTTACAGAAAACAAAAAATAACAACAGTTAAACAAAATAATAAAGGAAAAATCGTTATCTGTAATCGGAAAAACTCTGATGATTTATGTGGTGGATAACTTTCCCAGGGATTTTAGCTGAGGGAATTTGGTAAAACAACCAACCCTGCATTCACTTACCCTGCAAGAAGGCTAGGTAAACAACTAATGTACCTCATTTTAAAAGATGTCTATTTGTGGGTATTTTCTGAAAGAAATACACACTACAACTCAAGAAAGCCTGAAAGAATTCCTAACTTTCTGTAAAAACATTTTAAATTAAAATATATTTAAACATTTTCTTTAACGGCTGGAATGTGTTCTCTCAAAGAAAATTAGCCTGATATTATTTTTTTTATGTGTATGTGTGTAAAAGTAAATTATTGACATGACAATAAACCAGTTTTATTATGGAAGACAAGAGTTGTTTACGCGTTTGTTAACCTCCTAGCTCCTAGCGATGTTCAGTCGAAGCATGCAGGGCTGGAAACAAGGGTGTCAAGCACACCCTGCAGTGCACAAGTTTTCATTCCAAGTTATTTTGTGGCTAATCGGATACCTGGCGAGGTCTCTGATTGGTATGCAAACCTTCAAACATGGCCCTGGGCAGATAGCTGCCAACCTCTATAAAATGTAGCATCTATAAATCAAGTTTGGTGCTATGGGACCACAAATTCCATGGTCCTTGTATAATATAAATTGAATTGTGAATTGTTAAAATTAAAATGGCTGCATCGTAAAGAGAAAACTACACAAAAAAAGACATATTTTTTTAGTACTGGCCAGGAAATGTTAAAAGAAAATATATTCAGTGCACGTTCACCAGGTGTGAAACTACAAGTACCACAATGCATTAGTACAGGAAGAAACACGGATGCTGGGAAACACGGGTAAATGTAGTTTGTGCAGCCATTAATGTTACAATTAAATCGTAAAGAGAGAAACACAGAGCGAGAATTACCACAAATTAAACAATATTTATTTTTAGATTTGAGTTTGTGTTGATTTTAAGCGTGTATGTCAACCAAGTGGGGAACTACAAGTACCACAATGCATCGGTGCATTCTCTGGCTGGAAGAAACATGGCTGCCCACTGTCCACCGACGGTATTCTTATTTACCTTTCGCTTCTTATCTGTAGTCAGGCCGACAGAGCAGAAAGAGTCGGTGTCAGGCGCCATTTGGAATAAAATATAATTCCGAGTTTCGGTTTAAAGTTTTTATTTCCTCCATCAGTACAGACTCAGGCCGTTAATGTTACCGAAAGCCTGATTTGTTTTTCCGGTAAAGCTGCTCGTCAGTGTCCTGCCACTGATTTAGCTTCCGTTAGCGTGGTGAGCTAGCTACCTGCGAGGCTAACGCGTATATTATCCCGTCACAGTCGCTATGTTCAGCCCCGTGAAGTCTTCTTACTTCAGAGTCAGCCCGGCCACTGTGAACAGGGAGCTCGGTAAGACCAAGATGAGATAGCAAGAGGTGTCCCAGGGCTAACACACGGTTCACTGCGAGGCTGCGAGTCCCCGCAGAACGAAACGGTCAGATACAAAACACAGAAACCCACCCGGCATGTTCGGGAACCTGTTCGAGGAAGAGGAGGATGAGGGAGGCTCCTCTTCCACCCACCTTCCCCCAAAGGGGGGAGACGAGCCACCTCCCGCCCGAGGAAGGAGCGACCTCTGCGGCATCAAGAACCAGGGAGGGACGTGCTACCTGAACTCTCTGCTCCAGACCCTGCTGTTCACCCCCGAGTTCAGAGGTGAGGCCGGGGATGACCTCCTCGGATCCACCGCCCCTCACTGCTGCTTATTGCACTGTTGACATTGTTTGGTTTCTACCTTCGCAGAGGAGCTGTTCAGTTTGGGGCCAGATGAGTTAGGATGCCTGGAGGACAAGGAGAAACCAGGGGCCAAAGTAAGACTGGCAAGGTGCCTGTAGAGATAAGATGAGATAAAATAATCCTTTTACTAGGATTATAATAACAGAGAAATGTGCAGTGTTGCAGCAGGAAAGAGGACAGTAAAAAAAATAGACATTGCTAACATAATAGAAAGTAAACAGGCAATAGGAATACAATGTAAACAGAACAGATCCAGTTGGAGCTGATGCACTATGTGTGTGTCTGATGTTCTCCTCAGGTCAGATTGATCCCACTGGAGCTGCAGAGACTGTTCGCCCGTCTGTTGCTGGTGGACCAGCAGAGCGCCTCCACCGCCAACCTCACTGACAGCTTCGGCTGGAACAGCAGCGAGGTCCGTTCCCCTTGTTTGTTAGTTTGTTTATGATCAGTGAGATGACTGCTATCATATGGAGAGCGGCTCAGGTTACGCTTTTCATTTCGCTGATTCATTGACCTTCCAGTCCTGCCTGGAGAAACACCCTGGAATTCACTAATCTGAATTCCAGACTTACTCATGAGTTGTCATGATAGGAATTCCGTTTTTGTCCGGAGGCATTTCAGCTGTAGTCATGCAAAACAAATGCACTACGAGGGAGAAAGAAACAGACACAGAATTTGAGGATGTGATTAAACTTGAACCTGAGCTCTGAAGTCACGAGAGTGTAACTTGAGAGTGAGAGAGTGATAACGCACAAAAGAAATTAAAAAGTCTAAAACAGTGACGTGCATGGATTTCTTCTGTTATATCTACAGATACTGAAAATGGTTATATGGTTTTATAGAACGTCTTTCTCTCCTGAGTTTGATCCTTTTTATTTCCGCTGTCGTCCTCTTTCAGGGCACAAATCAGCATGATGTGCAGGAGCTGAACAGAATCCTGTTCAGCGCTTTGGAGCACTCTCTTGTGGGAACCAGTGGTAGTACATTTATTCACCGGCTCTACCACGGGACCATTGTCAACAGCATTGTCTGCAAGGAGTGTGGAAACGTCAGCCAGAGACAGGTGTGTCCACATGTGCATGGATCGTCTGTCCCTCTGGCCTGGCTCCATTTTAGATACATTTTGAAGAGATTAGAATAAATTTGATGTCAAACACTACAGGAGATATTGTCGTAGATTAAATCTCACCACTACATTCCAAAACTGATTTTTAATTATGTCATTTTTATCTGTGTCTTCTTCAGGAGGACTTTCTGGACCTGACAGCGTGTGTTTGTGGCGTGTTGAGCCTGGAGGAGGCTTTGTGGAACATGTTTGTGGAGGAGGAGTTGTTTGAGGGCAATAACCTGTACTGCTGTGCACAGTGCGACAGGCTGGTCACCGCTGCCAAGGTCAGTTACAGCTTTCACATTGTGTTAACACAATAGCAAAGGTTATAATAAAGTCCAGAGATAATAAAGTTGATCTCTTCCAACTTTCTCCTTTTGAGCAAGTCTTATCTTAGTACTGATTAAATGAACAATACAACATATTTAATAACATAAAAAATATAGATTTTTTTGTTTCTGTTTCTTACCTTAATTTCTTTGTTCATTTTGTTATTATTCAGTCTGCGAAGCTGCAGAAGCTTCCTCCATTCTTGACCATGTCTTTGCTGAGATTCAGCTTCGACTTTGCCAAATGTGAGCGATACAAGGAGACTGGACGCTACAGCTTCCCCCTCACCTTCAACCTGCGGCCATTTTGTGAGCAGGTACTTGAGTTTTTAACTCTCTAAACTCGCTATTGTTCAGATAAGGCACATTTAACTTGCCTTTTTTTTCTTAAATCTCTCTGCCAAAGAGGTTATGTTTTCATTCAAGAATTTCCGTAATATTGCAGGATACAACATTTGTCCACATTTGAATAAATTTCTTGGGAAAGGTCTTGATACATAAAATCTGACATATTTATGGTGTTTATATCTACAGGTAGAGCTTTGGGGTATGATGATATATATCATACGATAATGGAAAAATATCTATAGTTTCATATTACTCTCTATTATTGATTTCATAGTGCTGCAAATAACCTAATAGCAATGTTTGAGTTTAATTCCATCTTTGTGTTTCTCTCTAACAGACTAATGGAGACGACTCTGATTACACCTACGACCTGTTCTCTGTGATTATCCATAAGGGCGGCTGTTATGGTGGCCATTACCACGTTTATATCCGGGACATTGACCAGCTCGGCCGATGGGAGCCTCCGGTGAGAAAAGCAGAGATAAGCAGAGGCCATTACTGCTTATTCCTCATGAAATTAGTATTAAAAACACCTATTTGCTTATAAGCATTTTGGTGTCATTTCTGTCAGAATTCTTTTTTTAAATTATGAGAAAAGAACAGTCAAAAACTGCAAGCTTTTAAATGTGTGTGTAAGCAAAGGAAACATCTGTGTCATTTTCAGGAGGAGGACTGCAAACCTAAAACTCAGAGGAAAGTCAAGGAGGAGGTCAAGGAAGCGTTTGAGCCCAAACTCCAAGAAGACGACCCTCTGTCTGTCCTAACTACTATAATCGCCCAGGTGCTGCAACGACAACTCCAAGACATTCTTTTGCTGAATTTAATCTAGGTGTTATTTTTATGGAGGAAACCTTATTTGGTGCTGTTCATTTCCTGTCTACTAGGAGCCATCTAAGACTGTCCTGGTGGACCAACTGGGCCAGAAACTCATGAATATGATCGGTTCATCTTGGAGCAAAAAGTTCAGAAAACCCTACGGTCCCATAGGAAAGGTAAATTTGGTTTCTTTGATAACGATCGCTGGTGTAATTTCAGGCTTACATAAGTTTATTTCCCCCACATTTTCTGTGCATAAACCACCCTTTCTTTTACTTTTCCTCCTCTGATGTAGTTCCTGCAGTCCCACAATGATGTGTTCATGTTGGTGTCCAATGCCACCAGAGTAGCACTGAAGACTAACCTGCCAAGCCCAGTGACTGAGCCCCCGGTCCCAACAGAGCAGACCACTAACTCTGATCCTTCGACAGCTCCAGACCCAGGAGCTGCTGAACAACAGCAAGGATCGGACCAGAAACCAGAACCTGAACCAGAGGTATAACGGCAGTTTATAATGTCTAACCAGCAACAGTAGTCGGCTACAATCCATTACTGTGGTTGGCCTGGCCATGCATCACTCAGAAACAGTCAGCCAATCAGCACAAATGCTTTGTGAGAGTGAGAGACGAGATGTAAAACTACAATGAGATGATTTTTTTTATGCTTAAGACCACAAATATCTCTTCCAATGCTTATAAAAACTTTAAATACAACACTAGAAATGTGTAAAATATGAGTAATATTCCATTTAAATGACATTTATCCAGTGTGACTGGTTTTTAAATATTTTTTCCTCATGGACATCTTGTGATTACTTTGACGGCTGTTTCTCACGGTGTATCTTCCTGTCAGCAGGGTAGCCACTGGTTTGACCTTAACGACTCGGCGGTGACCTCCATCAGGGAGTCTGACATAGAGAAGCAGTTCCAGGGCAAAGAGAGCGCGTACATGCTGTTCTACAGAAAAACACAGCTGCAGAGGCCCAGTGAAGGTAACGGACACCATGTTTTTCATTTGTAATGGAAAGATGATATCTGCACTGTTGGGTTGAGGGAGTTCATGTTGAGAAATAAGGATCAATTAATCATTGGTTTCATTCTGTTGAGTCATAAATTCATCACGTAAAGGAAAAATTAAGTAATAAGATGTGTGAAATATATATACTCACAATGTTTTTTTGTTTTTTTTCAAGCTCTGAACAATCCACAATATAAAGTTCCTTTCCACCTCGTCCAGAAGGCTCAGGAGGAGAACATCAAAGTGCAAGAAATGCGGTAAACAAACAACCACATGTTCACAATCAATGGATGATTTATTGGTATCTTAAGTTCCCATGACTCTACGAAAAGGTGGCTTGTTGCAAAAAGACTGATATGAATCAGCTCTGTTTCTGTCACAGCCAGAAGTTTGAAGCCACTAACAACACAGTGGAGCTGCGTCTGCACCTGGCCCCCTGTTACAGACTTGATAATGGAGCCCTGCAACCAGCGGACAAAGAACCCAACGAAGGCACCACCCTCAGCTTCGATCGTAGACAGACTGTAGGAGTCCTGCGATTAACTATTTACCAGGTAACCTCCTCCCCAAAAATCACTGTTTGTCATGTTTTAGAAACGTGTTAAGAAACAAACGGCAGAAATAATCTGTGTTTGCATGTGCGGATTTGTCTGTTCAGATGCAGGAACTCTGGGAAGGAGACATGGCTTTGACTGTGGCCAAGAGTCTTCCAGCAGGTTTACACCTCTACAATACTCTCACAGGTGAGACATTTAGAAAAATATTTTAAAGGCTCATTTCTGCTGCCTTTACATTGAAAAGAGACCATGTAGCAAATGTCCTCAGCCATTTCTCTTACGTTGAGTATTAATGAGCCTTAAGAGGACTGTGTAACTTCACATTCTGTACACCTCTGTGATATCACTCTGGTTGTGCTTCTCTTTTCAGATGACAACGTCTCCCTGTACAGTGCAGGCATTTACACAAACTCTGACTTGTTTGTGTGGAACGGCAGAGAGGTGAAGAAAATCACATTTCATCACAAACCTGCTCCAAAGTCCAGATCCGAACGAACTCATGTTTATACTGGTTTGAATCCCTTCAGGTGTGTGGCGCCGCGATCCTAACTGGAGCCGAGTGGGAGCCCGTGCTGCTGACTGTAGTCCGTCCCTTTCTGGATGAAGACGTGGAGCAGGAGGCGAGGAATGGGGTGGAATATAAGGAGAGCGGAGGGGGTTTTGAAAATGGGGGACCAGGACTCAAGAGGGAGGCGAGAGGGTTTGCGGGTGGTGTGACACTCGGGGAGGTGAAGGAGGCGCTGGGGGAGCCTAAGGAGAGTCTGCTGTGCCAGGAGCATAAGGGAGGAAAGATAGGGGAGCAAGGAGCAGGAGAGGGAGGAGGGGCGAGCGGGTGGAGGGTGTTCCCACCCGACGACATGCAGCGGACGCTGAAGGAGCTGTCACTCAAAGACGGAGACGCGCTGTTGGTGCTGGAGCCACAGTCGTTTGACAGCAGGTAAAATCCTCTGCAATCTGATTTCCTGTTGTCTCTTTATACACGTGTTTTTTTTACAACTGTCTTCTTGTCTTTGTTTAGTGTGTTTTCCCTAAATGGAGATGTTGTCACTGTGACTACACCGTCTGACTGCCGCTGGCTGCAGGTGGAGTTTCAACCTCATGGAGGAGGAGGACGTGAAGGGGAGGTTGAGGAGAGGAGGAAAATTAAGGTTCCAGCTACAGGAAACATGGTTAGTCCTTTTTGTGCGTCTGTATTTTTGCTCCTTCTTCTTGCATCTTCTTTAGTCTTGTTTAATGTGTCTCGCTCACAGCTGCTGGGTGAGGTGAAACAAAGGGCCATGGAGGAGCTGCAGCAGAAGGCCCCAGGCAAGACGCTCAGTATTAAACATAACTACACATAACTGCACATGTCTGCAAGGGATTCCCTTACAACTCCCCACCTCCATTATTAGTCAGGATCTGTTTACACAATGTAGCAGCACATGAACGTACGTCAAAGCAGGTTTGATGTCAGGTACATCAAAGCTTCTTAAATGAATCTAATTCATGTACATTATATAAAGCTGCTCCCAGACATACACTGAACTCTGGATAGTCTCGTGAAATTATCTGGAGGGGCTCGATGTGAGAACACAAATGTCTGAGTCCGTTGCTGCGGACATTCTGTGGAGTTTCTGCTGCCAGCCCCCCCGAGTAAAACTCTGGATAATGTGCCCAACTGAGAATACAGCAGGAGATTATCCAGAGAATTCACAAAAAGGGAGTAGGCGCATTTATGACGGTTCTAACACCCAATAGATGCAAAACTGAAAAGAAAAGAAATCTCAAGATGAAAAAGAGATGCCATCCACGTAGAAGACACTGGCGAAGACAACGAGATTCAAGAGTTTTTGGTGATTGGGGCCGATGCAGGTGTTGATGTGCTGTTAACAAAGACATGACATCCCCACAGCTGAATTTATGTGTTTCATCCTGCCCAACACACACGCACCTAAATGCTCCAGAGATCTCTGCGTTGTTGTTAACGTGTCCTGCTGCATTCTTCATATGTGGAAGACAAAATCTTGGCCACCTTGTCTGGAGAATTTCCTGAGTTCATGTCTGAAAATGGCTCAAGATGTGTTTTTAAAAGCTTTTACATTTTTATATTCAAACCAGTGAATATCATTGAGTTAATTATGAAAGTAAAACCATGATGAGATGTCCTTTTTTTATTTTTTATTAACACTTTACTAAAAATATTGAGTATAATATATTGAATATTTTTATATGTTTATGTTCTCAATTCAGTTCTGTTGTTTCTGTCTCACTGACCAGGTGCTAACTACTGTCTGAGACAGGTGGACTGCACAGGGAAACTCCTTCCTCCAGGTACTCTGTCATTTCTTACCTGGGGGTGCACATCAGTAACAGCTGGAAATCCCCCTCATTTCATCAAAAATATTAAGATACACATTCCTTTGCTCTGTCCTCTTGTTAATTTCTTTTAAAAGGAACCCTCCCTGTGTGTAATTTTTTCTTATCATCTGTGTCTGAAGTTGTAGAAAACATTTACTGAAGTGCACTTATCTGACTCTGGTTTCTCCGGCAGTGTGCGAGGAGCTGAGCGTTCGAGATGCAGGCGTGCGACTCATGACCACACTGACTCTCTGTCTGGGAAATGCCCCCAAGGCATCACAGGTGTGTCTTTTCATTTGACATCTTCAATAAATCCTTTTGTGTTCGCAGCTGCACAGGTGAATGTCATGGAACCGTCACCAGCACAGTGTCTTATTATATGTTTTAAAACAAATCAAGAAGAGTTATGAGATTTTTGTAAACGCTCGATTGATGTTTCTCTCTGTGTTGCAGCTGTTTTTGCATTTCTCTGTGGGAGCAGCGCCCTCTACTGGCATGGAGATGGACATAATTGTGGAGGAAACTTGCACAGTCAAAGAGGTGAGGGGGAAAAATCAACTTATTTTCTGCAAGTTTCAAACTTTTTACATTGCCTGTGTGTTATGTGTGTAAATCAAATTGTATTTAATCTTGTTACTTTCAGTGTCTAAAGTCGATGCTGGATGCTGTCGGACTCGATGGTAAAACTTCACTTGTTCTTACTGTAGATGAAGATTTTCAATGCTTTTGTGACGCTGACATCAAACATATATTTAACTGCTGTGCTGTAATGTCTGGTTGGTTGATGTCAGTCAAATGTGTGCATGCAGGAACCTGTTGGCACTTGAGGAGGCTCGATTGGTGCGAAGAGGTTGGAGAGCCACTTATGGACGAGGTGAGTGACTGAGAGTAGATTAAACATCATGCGAGACCCTAATCAAACGGTGTTGAGGGATAACGTATCATTGCAGCTTCATCTCAACGGCAAAATCCTCTCAGAGAATCTTTAAATGTGTTATCGTTTAACAGGAAGGCCCTTTGAAGGTGTCTTTGCAAAATATACGCATGCATTCATAAAGTCAACTGGCCTGGAAGTATGAAATGTTTTTTGGTAAAAGTGGCATGCTGGTATATGTCAGTCCACGTGTTAACAACAACCTTGTATTCTCAGGACGCCTCTCTGTCAGAGCTGAAGATCAGCAGCGGAGATTCATTAGTCGTCACAGAAGGACAACTTCCTCCCAAGGTTCTTAAATGTTTTTAATCTCTTGTGGGAGATGTTTGATATATTCTAACTTTACCTTTCTCATTTTAACCTTTTGTTGTCTCTCTCTTTCTGTCAGGGTTTCCTCAACTTAACCATGTGGCTGTATCTGGATCCCCAAAACGCAGAGACAGATTTTAAACACACTGACAGTGTGAAGACTACAGGGGAAACACAGAGTCCCTCTCCTCCTCTGTGTGACGGCAGCACGGTGGAGCTGAGAAGTGTAGGACAGGTGGAGATATCAGATGAGGTCACACTGGAGGATCTCAAGACTCAGGTACAACATGTAGATTATGTGTTAAGACGTAGTTAGGCAGTCCACTCCTTTAACAACTCCTAAATGAATCATCTTTGGATGTTTGTTAGTTTGAATTACTCTGATGTTGGGCTGATGTTTACCGTGGACCGGGAACGAATTCTCATAACGTTCTGTTGCTCGATTTTAGTAATGTTTTCTTGCATTTTCCAATAAAACTGATTGTTGACTTATTTGAGGCTCACATCCAGAATGTCCTGCAGTCTAAGAAGTCCTCCTATTTAAATGTTTCTGTCATACAAAGACAGATGTTGTTGTTCTTCTTTTGTCTGTTAAAGGGGGTGTAACGATGAGGCTTGTGATTTTGGTGCTTTTTCTCCACCAAATGTTTAAAGCTTCTCCTCTTGCTGTTCTTTATTTTCTCCCTCTGTTTCAGGTGTTGACGCTGCCTGCTCTCCAGAACATGTTTGTGCCCACCACAGCGTTCATGCGTGTGTGGCAGCTGGAGGGAGGGAGGCTGGCACGAATCCTCAGAGGACAACAACTGACGCTCAGGTATCACAACTTTCTAGTCCCTTTCTTTTTCTAACAGATACCTGAGATGAGATTATTTTCATTTGGATAAATACAGAAAGTTTTTTATCTTCTCCTGATCAGGAAATTGAAGCTGAGCAGTGGAACAGACCTTTGTGTGCAACAGCTCCTGAAAGAGGAAGATCTTGGGTAAGGTTTAAGCTGGAACTAATTTCTGAACATGTAAAACATTAATATCCCACCGTGTGAAATGGTTCAGGATCAAGCCTCTTTCACTTGCTTATGTAATCCATTTTCTTTCCTTATTTCCTCCTTGTCTTCCTAAGGCCCAAGGAGGTGTTACTAACTGTGAAGATGGGCGTACCAGGGGAGAGGAGTTTCTACCCCCCAGAGGAGCTGCTGTGGGATGCCTCCCGTGATTCTTCACCTCGCTCTCTGCGCACATGTCTGGCTGCACATTACGGCCTCTCCCCTGATTCTCTGCTGCTGGCCAAACACCAGCCAGACAAGCACATCTGGGAAGAAATATCCAACTGGGTAAGATTGGAAGGTTCATGACCGGAAACTGGTTTTTAGGTGTATTTATATGTATATTTGCTCTTCTACAGTGTTTATTCTGTAAAATATAAGCTTTCACATTAATGCAGATCAGCGAACATAAACCCAGGTATAGAAATGACCCTCATATCTCAGTATTGTTGTACATTTTGCTCATTCATGGTCTATTAACACTAAATAATGTGTCTGTTACTTTCAGAACCAGCAGGTTTCCAAAAAGAAAAAGAAGAAGCGAACAGAATCCCTGCTGGGAGCGCCGTTCCACCTCAAAGATGGCGACACAATCGGCATCAAGGTGTTTGAAGTCAAACTCCTGTTTGCTCGTAAAAGAGTCAGTTTTGATTTTGTGTGAGAAACAACTCAATCTGTTCCTGATTTGTCTTTTTCAGAATCTATTAATCGACAACAACAGGGACTTTGTCACGCTGGAGGACAAGCAGGGCCAGCAGAGGCTCCGGGAGCAGGCAGAGCAACGCAGGAAAGGGTGGGATGTTTTCACTTTTCCAGATGCAGCAGCTGGGAAAATGTTTTGTTATTCGCTATAATATTTGGGATTTTTGTCTGTATGGAAGTTGCTGTTGAACTGTCTGTAGGGAAAAGAAAACTCCAGCTCTTCAGCAGATTGTATTATTTGGCTGCTGTGAAACTTCTAAACTGTCCATTAGTTTGACTTATTCTTATCTAACATTTTTTTATTCTCTTATCTTATCTTTAGAGAAAAAGCTGCAGGATCTGATGTCGCTGCACCGCAGAAGAATGCTGGACAGACCAAATCTAGGAAGCCAGAGGTGGCGCTGTCAATCAATGTTGGGGAATTCAGATAGCACCCGGCTCCCGTAGGTGCATGGACGAATCAGGACTACCTATAACACTACATGCACACGCATACACAGATGCCACATTGCATTTAAGACAATCCACTTTGAAGTCTTTGCTATTTTCTTTCTTCACAAAATCAAACCATTAATTCCTTTCTGCGTCCCAAAGAGGAAAAAAAATCATCTTTGATTTGCTGTTTTGTAATATTTGCAATATTTTGCAACCCTTTATTTTGATGACTTATTTCTTCCTGCCTCTACAGGCTCTAAATATTCCGGCCACCACACATTTATCAGCTCTCGCAAGAGTTAATGCTGCATCGGTCAACTGCTAAATCACAACCTAATATCAATAAGTGTATGAATTTAAGTATTTATACTTTATTTCCTCTTGAGATTAGAAACCTGCAATGAAAAACTGTTCGTATGTTGTGGTTAAACAAATACAATTTTAATTAGTCTTTAAGCAACCAGTCGTCCAGTACAAGCCACTGCAGAAGAAAACTAGTATGACGCTCAGTAGAGTGTATAACTTTGTCAAGGGCCCAATCTGAGCTCCAAAAAGTCCTGGATCCTGATCCACGCAATAATGTATCACTGTTTTGTGGCTTTAAAAAAAGGCCTATGGTACCCCATTCAAATTTTAACTTGGATCTGCCCCAAATTGCAAGCACTCGGAATCAGGCCCCTAAATGTGCCTGATTCTTTTCATCAAGATCCGTGAATTATCCCTGGTTTTCAATTGAAAATTTCCCCCAAACTGCCATCTCTTGCGTCGATAATGAAAGAGGGGAAAAAATCCTGGATCCAGTGCAACATTTAATGGGTTCTTTCTCGGCCCATTTTCTTTTTTGCGTTTTTACGTGATCCTGCTGACAAACGAACGAACGGGTGAAAACATAACCTCACTCACTTCTCATGTTCTTTTACAAGGTTTTACAACAAGTGACTTTCACTTTTTTTTTATAACAAACCTGTCACAATGCACCGTGAACACAATCCTGTATCATGGGCTTTACAGACGGGCTTATTTTAGGTTGAAAAGGGAGAGGAGAGACGGGCCTTAACATGGAGACGCCTTAGCGCTGCTCCTTCCTCCCTACCTCACTCTCTACCTCTCTCACTCTACCTCTGCTGGCCTCTTCTATTACAGTAAACTACAGTTAAAGTATTTACACAGCAACACTGTCTTTAATGTATAAATCTGTGTATTTTACATTTCAGGTGTTCACTGACAGCAGCTGCAGGGTTCTTTACGTCTCTTCATATTCTGTAAATGGGAAAAATAACTTAATTATCCTTTGTTGGACATTATTCACCTTTGATGAAGCTGGAAATTGAAGAAGAAAAGCATCTTCAGTTTCACCTAATTGTGTCTTTTTCACATTTTAAAGGAAACATAGGAAACACTGTGTGGCGCAAAACCTTTGTGTTATAAAACCAGTTATAATGCCAGATGAAAAAAGGAAAGATCTTGTATTTACTTCACGAGTTTTCTTTGAGGACAATGTAATGTTTCATTTGCATGCACTATATGTGGACTTCAGGGAAGTAACAATAATTTATTTGACATAAGTGACACAATACTTGTGTTATTGTATCAATTGAATTGTGACATGTTTTTTTTGAGGAGGATTTGATTTGATATGTAACCTCATATATTAATTTGGCCTTAATCAGTGCCAAGACTTTACTAATTCAATTTTCTTTTGGTTGATTGAAGCAGACGAGTAAAATATACAACATATTCGCAAGGGTGAATTTATTTTGATCATGTATCATTTACTAGTGTTGTGGATCACATTGGTGTTATTGCTCTGCTGAAGTATCACAGTGGAAATCTGTTTGTGTCTGATGAAAGTATTTTATCAACAATAAAGGTTTACAGTTGTAACTCATTGTCATTCTTACAGGTTTGTTTCCCTGCTTGCAGCGCCACTTTATCCATGTTAATGTCAGTCAATCCAGCACTTAGGTACAAAGGGAACAATCTCACCAACCACACAAATGCATTGTTTCTAGAAGATGAATCTTTTCATCATTAATTTCAAATTATGTACAGTATAAATGAAATGTGCAAAGACGTACAGATTGTACAGAAGATGTGTGAGGTAAGCAAGTGGTCGATGGGCTATCATTTAGTTTTATTCAATAGGAATACAACATGTTTCTTTTAGAAAATGTGAACATGTAGATCGCATTAACTTTTCTGGAGCGCCACCATCAGGTCAGCATTTGCCCAACAATTTGGTTTACACACTTGGCCTATTTTTCTGAACTAATTATTTTATTTTCTCTGTTTAAAAAAAAGCGAACAGATTTTTTATTTTAAATAACAAAACCCCTTTATAATGATTCTGATTGAATAAAAACGGGGCAAACCGATTCTCTTCTCACCTAAACACATTAGTCTTCAGTGCTGCCAACAAAAAGCTTTGTGGCATTAAACAATTACAGCCCACGCAACGGCCCCGTCCTCCAATCAGCTGTGAGTCCGCTGCTGACGTCAGGGCTGTGTGTGACAGTATTAATGTGGCAGCAGCAGAGAAGCAGCAGCAGCAGCAGCAGCCTCATCTTCTTCTGACTGAGAGTCTGTGACCTGGATCTTTAACATCTGCAAACATGGTCGATGCTTTCTGCGCCTCGTGGAAACTGGTGGACAGCCACAACTTTGACGAGTACATGAAGTCTCTGGGTGAGTGTGAACTCATGTTGATGTTATTCTGTAGCAATGTAACTGGGACAGAAGCTGCTGATCTAATGCTTGAATGTCTTCATTCTGACTGGAGCAGGGAAATTCAAGGGATAGTTCACCCAAATAGGAAAATGCACTTATTATCTACTCAGCACTTTGCCGATGGAGGTGGTGGGTGAAGTTGTTTGAGTCCACAAAACACTTCTGGAGTCTCAGGGGTAAACAGTGTTGCAGCCAAATCCAGTACAATTGAAGTAAATGGTGACTGATTCTTCAAACGTAAATAAAATAACAGGAAAAAAAAACGATGTAATAAAATGTTTCCATACTGCTCCTGTGGTGTTATCCAAGTGTCCGTAAGCCCGACATTCAACACTTCACTCTCGAAACATCATTTACATCATGTTTTAGCCTAAAAGTCCTCTGATGTCCTCCTAAAGAGTTTTGTGGACTCAAACACTTCACCCCCCCCCCCCCCCCCCCCCCCCCCCCCTCCATAGTGGTGAGTAGATAATGAGTGAATTTCATTTTTGGGTGAACTATCCCTTTAATGTCCTCATTTGTGATGCATAGTTAAAAGTAGATTTTTAATTTTGTTCAGGCGTTGGTTTTGCCACAAGACAAGTTGGCAACGTGACCAAGCCGACGGTGGTGATCAGCCAGGACGGAGACAAAGTGGTGTTGAAGACCCTGAGCACCTTCAGGAACACCGAGGTCTCCTCCAAGCTGGGAGAGGAGTTCGACGAGACCACGCCTGACGACCGCCACGTCAAAGTGAGTGGAGTCCCCGGGATGTTCCTATCATAAACACTTCTTCTCCTGGACTTTTTAATGCACGGTTTGTGTTTGCAGTCGACCTTCACCATGGACGGAGACAAACTTGTGCAGGTGCAGAAGTGGGACGGGAAAGAGACCAAGTTTGTGAGAGAAATCAAGGACGGGAAGATGGTGATGGTGAGTGGGAAGTTAAGATACAGAGCTTGATCAGTTCATGGAGCCCTGCAGATAACGTTTTAAAAGGTGCTGCTTGTGCATGATTTCGATACATTGTATTAAAAATCCCACTGACTGTTGCCTTTTGTTTGCTTCTCCTCGTCCCTGCTTCTCAGACTTTGACCTTTGAGGGAGTCCAGGCCGTCCGCACGTATGAGAAAGCATAAACTTCACCCTGCAGTCGAAAGAGCAAATCATCCCCCGATCAACAAGGTGTTCACCTGTTTTTTTATTAAAAAGAAAAACTTTGTTCTTATTGCGTATGCCATGATTTGCACTTCACTTGTTTTTTTTTAACATGTGATCCATATTTTGGGGGAAATCTTTTCCGGGGCCTTTTGTAAGAAATTCCCTTCACACTGTGAAGGGAAAAAAAATAAACTTCTAGACTAAACGATTTTAAAGTCTCAGATCTTTTTTTCTTCAGTTCATCAGCAATTTATCTGAACTCTGCAGCACATAGAGCGTCTTTCTTCCTCTCAACTCCCAGTGTCCTGCGTCTCCCTGCATGCTGTGGGAACAGTGCAGGCCCTGTCATGGGTGCAGTTCCAGGTGACAGCTGCGGGGTGATGGTGCAGGGGGCCCGAGTGTCCTGCAGTAACCCCCAGATGGTCAGAGGCGGCTGGGAGCTGCAGGGGGACGGAGGGAGGGAGGGGAGGGTGGCGGGGCGGTGATGTCACACGCTCTCGGGATAATCCGGTTAAAGTCGTGGTGTCATCACGTCAGAGGCATCATTCGATGGTGTGGACCAACCGTGACAGACGGGGAGTGGAGAGGACAGTTACAAGTTCAAGGTCTAAAAATAGAGCAGAACTTTGTCAGACTGGTCTTTAGAGCTTTGGTTTAAACGAGACTTCACGGAGTTTCCTCATTTATCCTCCATCTTTCCCACATTTCCTCCATCCAAATGAACACTACAAATGGCCTTTCTTCCCGTCCCCACACACAGGCTGCCGGGTTGGTTGGCCTCCTCTCAATAGGCCGGCGACACAAAGAAGCCGTGGTAACTGGAGTGGAACTCATACACTCGCTGCCCACTGAATTGATCGCAAGCATTGTCTTTATGCCCCAGTTATAGTAACGCCTCTGCTCTCACATCATTTGCATTTTGAGGATTACATCAGTGAAAAGAGGAGTTGAGTTGATCTCACGATATTCTCAGCAGCGCAGTCACGGAGAAGGGAGCTCAGCACCGTCCGGGAAACAGTAACAGGTTGTTTCAGCTTGTTCTGTCCTCGCTGCTCGTCCCAGGAGACGCAGAGCAGGAGTCAGTGGTGTAAGCCGACCTGTAGTAACCCCTGTCTGGCCTCATTAGAGAAACACAGTGTGAAGGCCGTGTTGAGTTAGAGTCAAAGTCTCATTTCTAATCTTTATGTAACTCATTTCTTTCTGATTCCTTCAATTGGACATTAAATGTTCTCTTCAGCCGACACCTCCTTCATTCCTTCACTGACCCTCTGACCCAACACTTTATTCTTTACCATCTTTGCAACACACACTCGCCACCTCCAAAACTGCTGTTTCTGAACCTCTTTATATTCAGTCTATGTTCTGTACTCACTGATGTATGACTCAGCGTTTTACATTCTGTGACGTGTTGTGAGTTCATCTGCAGGTTCTGAATTAAATTACGTAAAAGTCCAGCACTGACTTTGCCACCTCAGTTAATTATTAAAATAACTTCTATTTTAGTGTAAAGTTCTACAGAGTTTGGTAATTTATTGATTCTTTTTTTTATATGGGGGTGTGGTTCTGTTGAAGGAATTTGGACTCAATCTTAAGATTTCTTAAAATCAAAGAAATCATAAAAGGATTAAAAGATTTTGTCTGAGTGCAACATTAATAATAATAATAATAACAACAATAATTTGGCTTTATAAAGTACCTTTCAAGGCTGCTTTACAAATTAAATAAAACTAATTAAGGATAATAATTAATAGTATAAATGTGATTTTAAAAGATTCCTGCATTGACAAGAAGACAAGATTTACAAGAGACACACTTGCATTGCTATGTTTTAATGTCAAATCGCTTGTATTCACAGGCACAATGAGGGTGTAACTGAAAAACGACACATGAATTGTGAATTTATTGTGCAGGTAAAGTCACAATAGTTCAGGGATAAAACACAATATTGTCTATTTTTTATATTTAATTAGCTATTTACAATGATTAATGACTAATTACAGTTACTGAGCTGTGAATTTATGACGTTAGCAACATCATAGAAAGACACATGCAGGTTATTGGCATCAGATACCCTGATTCAAAAGTTCAAGTATTTCAAGTTGCCATTCTCAGGGTTCTGGTTGGGGAGAAACGTCACACAAACATTTGAGGGCATAAAATAAACACACAAACACACATCATGCACATTTCATTCAAGGACCATCACACAGACAAACAGTTCTATCATCACTGAGATGATCAGATATTCATGTATTGCACATGTTCACTTGGTAAAAGTGAGACTTTTAATAAAATTCAGTTGAAACAAATATGAGTCTGTAAATCAAAATGTCTTCTTATGTTAACAATGACGTCCTTTTTAATAAAATCCAACAGAGGCGAGACGTTGTTCATTTTAGGAACAAAACACCAACAGATGGGCGTCGCCACAAAACTCCAGCTGTTACACGACAGTTACTGTCTGTGCAGCTGCAGAGGGATGCAGTGTGCATGCTCCATCTATGTGTTCCTGTCAGTGGACTCAGATTAGAATTGGACTCACAAGCTTTACTAACTGTCTTCTATGCAGCATATGGAGCTGAATGTAAAGAGCCATATGTGAACAACAGCTGGCACAAGCCGACTGAGCGTTAATGTAGCAGCCGACATCTGCGATCATCTGAACGTGTGACGCGTCGAGGAGGTCAGTGTCTCAACGTAAACACAATAACTAGGTTAACGCCAACATCATTTGTCAGAGATTTCAAATAAGTGATTCAAACTCAATCTGACAACTGGTGCCTGTACATCTCATGTACAGGGTTTCCACATGATATAAATCCTGTTTATATTCTGCATTATAGCACAGTTATCATAATAAGATATGTATTCATATTGTTTAATGTACGGCAGCAGGAATAGCTGCTTTCAACAACTTTGAACCTGGAAATATTGTATTTGACATTTCTGCTCATTTCTTCAATGTTTTCCACAACATGTCAAGTTTCACGGACAAACAATCACCGACCACAGTCAGTCCCACTGGGTTTTTGGTCTATCAAGGTAAAAACAGAGTGAATCTGATACTTGATGATATCAAAACAAGCCTCATTCTGAGAGTGCAGGTGATGCAACGCTTCAAAATGAGGGACTGGTGCCGACGTGTCGATGGTACAGTTTAATAAGACTTCATATGTCAGGTAGTGTCTCTTCAGTAAGATTGGGAGCTCTCTTATACAGTGCATAGTCATTCCTTTTGACAAGTACAAACAAACAAAAACACATTGGTGCTGAATCTTTAAAAATGCAAAGAAGATTCATCTTTTTTCATCAATTCTTCAATTTCTATTTTGTGCCCAGACGGGAAGGAAAAGTGGAAAAAAGTGTGAGAAATAAAATCCTTTAAATGAAAGAAATATGATCAAGGATTATGGAATTATGCATAAAACCTATAAATGGCTAATGAAAGGGCTTAAAAAGCAGGGGATGAAAAGGTTTGACATATAAAGAAAAACCTAAATCTAAAACCAAGTATGACCTTAAAAATGAATGTACAATAAATGTACAAACCACTTTCACGTAAACACTGGAACTGAAGCCCTGTCAGCCTTGGGTCAGTGATTGTGGACATGTCTGTACCCTGTTTACACTTAAACATATTCAGCACCATGTTACTACTCATCAGAAATGCACCTTGACTCAGTGTCAATGTATTAAAAGTATTTGCACACGTTGCTTTGAGGATTTAAACGAACGATCCACAGAAGTTGATTCATGACGTTGTTCCATGTAGAAGATTCATTTGATTCCACCTCTCAAAAATATTAATAACAAAAATAAGTAAATGGAGAGGAATGACATTAGCTGTATGTATTTGGTGCGAGAGCTCAACCAAATCTGGAAATAAATAAACGGTCCATCACCCATCATCCTCTGCTGCCCAGGCTCTTTTCCTGGAGCTCTAACATGGAACGGCAGCCGGGCTTCGGCAGTGCAGGGTGTGATGTGACCTTGTCGTTATCAGAAAACACTGTAAACCTCAGACGGGAGTCAGACTGAAGCCTCAGATCTACATCGGCGAGAAGGCGTAGAACGGAAACTGGGCCTCGTCCTCGTCCACGAAGAAACACTGGAAGTACGGCATCTCGTCTGCGGAGGGAGAAACAGGACGGATCAGTGTGGCGTGTTCCTCACCCTCCTCTGGCCTCTCAATCTGACACTTGTATGGTATTTGGGATATGAGAGGGGAATTTGTACCTTCCATGAGAAAGCTGTCTGATACTGCAGGCTCAGCTGTTAAAAACACAACATGATGTCAACTAAACAATACGATGTCATGTGGCGTTAAATTAAAACACATCTGTACAGCACCTTTAATGCCCTCTTCTTTGGCTGCCTTCTTCTCCACAGATTTCTCTAGAAGAAAAACATGTAAATAAACCACATCAAGTTTAATTGATGGATTTCAAACTCTCAAACAAACAATTTACTGACTTGACAAATGAGATACCTTTCTTTGCAGGCGTCTGTATCTCTTTCAGAACTCGGTCCTCTGAAAAGAGCAACGCAAGATTAATAACTATTCAAACTATTTCCTCGCAGTGTTTAATCACAGACCTGTGAGGTCATTCTTCTATTTTAAATCTGGATTTTAATGTTCAAAGCTGACCACACACCTTTGGGGGCCTTCTTCTCTACTGGTTTTTCTACAAAAAAGAAAGAAAGAGAATTTACGTCTATAGTGGGAGATGTACTGTAAACTGTTTGTCTGAAGTACAAACTTCAGGTACTTTTAACTTTATTTTCGTGATTCCATTTTTTCTACTTTCTACTTTTCCTTAACTAAAATTCAGAGGGAAATTGTGTTTACTTGCACTTTATTTAGAAAGTATGATGCATTGTTACAGATTAAACAACCCCAAAAAATAGTTAAAGTTGTAACTATTTTTTGGGGTTGTTTAATAAAGCAGTTTATATATTTTATTTCATTATGAACTGATAAACTGATGAACTGATAAACTGGCACTGTACCTTTCTTTACAACAGCAGGTTTCTCCTTTTCTTGTTCTGCAAAAGGGAAACTCAGGTCAGACAGGGACAGTCAGGAGGTGGAGACGTACACTGCAGAACAAACCACAGCAGCACCACAACAAAGAAGAGTTTCTTCAGGCATAAAGCAGCTTGCAGAGCGGGAAGCACGTGGAACCAGGAAGCTGATATCAGAATTACAAAGTTCATCACTTGTTGAGCAGAAAAACCCTTTTGACCGTTTAGCACCATTTTTTATTTCTTGCAAAAAAGAGACCTGAGATGTGCTTTCACTTGACTGTGCAAAACCAGTAAATGATGCATCTGATGATTTGAATCCCTCTCACTTTCCTGTGCATTACTTTCTCTACAGCGAAACACTGATTCCCTGCTGAGCGATCCAATCAGCGCTTTGACAAAATGCAGTGACCTACATTTTGGGACTAGATCAGTGAGATCTCAGTCCAGCATTAGTTCTATGAATCTCTACCTTTCTTCACATGGACCGGTTTGACCTTGTCCTTCAGCCCGGCTGAGCCGTCAGGAGGAAAACAGAAGTTATAATTACGCTTGGTTTGTAATTACAGCACATCAATGCCCCACTAACACAAATAACCACATGTATCTGTCACCACACATGATGACAATGTGAGAAGTGAATATTCTTTTAGTACCTTTTTTAACAGCTGGTTTGACTTTCTCCTCTGGTGCTTTGGGCTCTAGAAATGAGAATATAAATATTCTCAGCAAGTAGCGTAATAAGTTATACTTCATTAACACATACTTATCATCTAACTATATATAGTTAGATTGTGTGAGGTACAACTCTGAACAGTCAGCAGGGAGGGAGCAGTGCTACCTTTCTTCTTCTCCAGGGATTTGACTTTTTCCTTTGGTGCTTCAGCCTCAGTTTTAGGAGCTGATTCAGAAATGTAACGACAATAACAGCATCACAATACTGAAGTGAGTACAAACACTTTCTTTGAGTGTTTTGTTATAAGATTTACCTTTTTTCTCATGAACTGCTTTAGGCTTCTCCTTTACAACTTCTGCTTCTGTGAGACAAGATGGAAATTATTGTTGTAATTGTGAGTTTAAGGGTAATTTTACCTGATAATGGAGGCTTGTATCTGAATTACCTTTTCTGGCAAGAACTGGCTTGGCCTCAGGTTCTAAAGAGAGAGAAGGAAAAAAATTATGTTGTAATGATTCGTGCTTTTTGAAAAGTGCTGGATGGAACAACTGACTGAGACGTGACTGAGATGTTATTTAGATGAGAAACTTGTCTGAACCAGCTTGGATGTTATGGCTGTTAATCTGAAACGTAAAAAATGTACCTACACTTTATTCTTCTTAAAATTAGAGACAGAATATTGAAAAGTATTTGGCACCTTTCTGTGAGGTTTTTGCTTTTTCTTTTACAACAGCGTCTACATTAAAAGAAAGAAAAGTCAGAATAGCACAATGTGTGAAAAGCTACGAGCCCACAAAGCTTTTCAAACTGATGCGATGCAGCTTTCAGCTAAACTACTTTATTTTCAAGTCTTTGGACTTCATGCAACTTAAATTAGTAATTTTCTCCAGTTGCTTTTTAAAGAATTTTCTTAAGTACAAGGTCCAAAAACAAATTTGTCAGCTTGTAGCGAAGCATTTGTACGTTCAAGTAAAATAATGAAAATGACAAAACTCTGTTCTCACATGACACTTATTCAAAAGATAAACTTTGGATGTTCACAAAAAAGTCCTTACCACATCTTTGAAATGATTTTAACATTTACTGAGTCCAGATGATTTAATAATGATTTAATTGAATAAACCAGTTAAAGATACTTTGAACTGTTTCCAGCTGAGTCATGATCACGTGGCAGTGAAGCAGCAGCAGCAGCTACGTGTCAGTACAATATTTAAAAGATAAATCAGTCATGAGTTGGACAGGACTGGATTTCTGCTGCTGCAAAACGCTTTCTACAAAGAAAGCAGCACAAACACAATCCTGTTATTTACCTTTCTTCTTTTCAGCAGGTGTTGGTTTTGCTGCCTTGGTAACTGGTGCTACAATAATAAATGGTCCTATTAACTCTGATGTATTTAGTGTATCTAGTAACTAGTGTGTTCTGCAGAATGCAATAAAAAGGAAAGTGAAACTAGATAGAACCTTTTTTGGGAATCACTGGCTCGGCCTTCTTCTCCTTTACAACTTCAGCTTCCAAAGAAAACAATAATAATCAGCACATGTAACAGAATGTATCTTATTTCAATTACAATCAATTTTTATTCCTACACAATGACGAACTGCATAAATAAAATATCTGTAAAAATGTGTCAACAGGAAACCATTCACTAAAATACATGCGACATATAAAATATAAACATTCACTGATTAATAACGAGCGCTTAAGATGTTAAATGACTGTAACTACCTTTTTTTGTTGGTGCTGGTTTGACTCTTTCTTTTGGAGTTACAGGCACTAAAACACAGAAAATAATAATTTAGCCGAAATATTTGAATGAATGAAAAACGATATTTCACATCAAAAGTCACACACTCATACTGGTGTGAATACGAAAAAATAACTTTCACTAAAGTTTGTGCAAACAAAAAGATGATGTACCTCTCTTCAGTGGCACCACCTTCACCTTCTCCTTTGAAAGAGATACATTTCTGTGTGGTGCTTCTGCCTCTGTAAGAAATAATGGATCAGTGTGAAAATAAATGAATTTATTATTTAATCATGAACATAAAAACAATAGGTGTTGTTTTACCTCTGACCACTGGGGCTGCTTTTGTCTTGAGAGGAGCAGGTTCTAGTGAAGAGATTTTAGGTTTGTAAAAATCACAGTGACACTGAAACTGTGAAATGAAATAATTCAGTCTTACCTCTCTTAGTTACAACTGGTTTGGGCTTCTGTTTTAAAACCTCAGCTGCAAAGAAAACATCAAATGTTCTGTACGTTGCCTCAATGTCACACATATTTTGATGTGAAATATTTAATTTGCTGTACCTGTCTTTGCAGAGTCTCCTCTGATGCTCTCTTTTGGTTCCTTGAGCCCTGTAAACAAAAAGAGAACGAACGATGGAAATTATTGTTGTAATTGTGAGTTTAAGGGTAATTTTACCTGATAATGGAGGCTTGTATCTGAATTACCTTTTCTGGCAAGAACTGGCTTGGCCTCAGGTTCTAAAGAGAGAGAAGGAAAAAAATTATGTTGTAATGATTCGTGCTTTTTGAAAAGTGCTGGATGGAACAACTGATTGAGACGTGACTGAGATGTTATTTAGATGAGAAACTTGTCTGAACCAGCTTGGATGTTATGGCTGTTAATCTGAAACGTAAAAAATGTACCTACACTTTATTCTTCTTAAAATTAGAGACAGAATATTGAAAAGTATTTGGCACCTTTCTGTGAGGTTTTTGCTTTTTCTTTTACAACAGCGTCTACATTAAAAGAAAGAAAAGTCAGAATAGCACAATGTGTGAAAAGCTACGAGCCCACAAAGCTTTTCACACTGATGCGATGCAGCTTTCAGCTAAACTACTTTATTTTCAAGTCTTTGGACTTCATGCAACTTAAATTAGTAATTTTCTCCAGTTGCTTTTTAAAGAATTTTCTTAAGTACAAGGTCCAAAAACAAATTTGTCAGCTTGTAGCGAAGCATTTGTACGTTCAAGTAAAATAATGAAAATGACAAAACTCTGTTCTCACATGACACTTATTCAAAAGATAAACTTTGGATGTTCACAAAAAAGTCCTTACCACATCTTTGAAATGATTTAAACATTTACTGAGTCCAGATGATTTAATAATGATTTAATTGAATAAACCAGTTCAAGATAATTTGAACTGTTTCCAGCTGAGTCATGATCACGTGGCAGTGAAGCAGCAGCAGCAGCTACGTGTCAGTACAATATTTAAAAGATAAATCAGTCATGAGTTGGACAGGACTGGATTTCTGCTGCTGCAAAACGCTTTCTACAAAGAAAGCAGCACAAACACAATCCTGTTATTTACCTTTCTTCTTTTCAGCAGGTGTTGGTTTTGCTGCCTTGGTAACTGGTGCTACAATAATAAATGGTCCTATTAACTCTGATGTATTTAGTGTATCTAGTAACTAGTGTGTTCTGCAGAATGCAATAAAAAGGAAAGTGAAACTAGATAGAACCTTTTTTGGGAATCACTGGCTCGGCCTTCTTCTCCTTTACAACTTCAGCTTCCAAAGAAAACAATAATAATCAGCACATGTAACAGAATGTATCATATTACAATTACAATTGATTTTTATTCAGACACAATGCATGAATCAAATATCTGTAAAAATGTGACAACAGAAAAACATTCACTAAAATCCATGCGACAAATAAAATATGAACATTCACTGATTAATAACGAGCGCTTAAAATGTTAAATCACTGTAACTACCTTTTTTTGTTGGTGCTGGTTTGACTTTTTCTTTTGGAGTTAAAGGCACTAAAACATAGAAAATAACAGAAAATAATAATATAGCCTAAATATTTGAATAAATGAAAAGATATATTTCACATCAAAAGTCACACACTGATACTGGTGTGAATACAAAAATGATATTTAACTAAAGTTTGTGCAAACAAAAAGATGATGTACCTCTCTTCAGTGGCACCAACTTCACCTTCTCCTTTGAAAGAGACACATTTCTGTGTGGTGCTTCTGCCTCTGTAAGAAATAATGGATCAGTGTGAAAATAAATTGATTTATTATTTAATCATGAACATAAAAACAATGAGTGTTGTTTTACCTCTGACCACTGGGGCTGCTTTTGTCTTGAGAGGAGCAGGTTCTAGTGAAGAGATTTTAGGTTTGTAAAAATCACAGTGACACTGAAACTGTGAAATGAAATAATTCAGTCTTACCTCTCTTAGTTACAACTGGTTTGGGCTTCTGTTTTAAAACCTCAGCTGCAAAGAAAACATCAAATGTTCTGTACGCAAAACCAAAAACGCCTCAATGTCCCACATATTTTGATGTGAAATATAAAATGTGCTGTACCTGTCTTTGCAGAGACTCCTCTGATGCTCTCTTTTGGTTCCTTGAGCTCTGAAAACAAAAGAGAACGAAAACATCCGCATATTTAGTACCTTTAAGTTTTCAAACTATGTCGTGAAAAAATCTGAAACCAATAAAATATTAAATAAAAGGAATTCAACTTTCTATATAGAAATCTTTTAAAATAAAATATGAACCTGATGTTATCTTACTGTTATTCACATTATACACACATCTTAGCAACACATAATGTTTGTTGCGCCTTTTCCTCTGAATCCTGTTTTTATAATCCAGTGGTTCCCACATTTTCAGGCCCTGAACCCCAACATAACTGTGCCAGAGAGGGAGGACCCCCCATTATTTCAGAGGACATTGATTTGACCTAGTTCTCACTTTCCTGTGCATTACTTTCTCTACAGCGAAACACTGATTCCCTGCTGAGCGATCCAATCAGCGCTTTGACAAAATGCAGTGACCTACATTTTGAGACTAGATCAGTGAGATCTCAGTCCAGCATTAGTTCTATGAATCTCTACCTTTCTTCACATGGACCGGTTTGATCTTGTCCTTCAGCCCGGCTGAGCCATCAGGAGGAAAACAGGAGTTATAATTACGCTTGGTTTGTAATTACAGCACATCAATGCCCCACTAACACAAATAACCACATGTATCTGTCACCACACATGATGACAATGTGAGAAGTGAATATTCTTTTAGTACCTTTTTTAACAGCTGCTTTGACTTTCTCCTCTGGTGCTTTGGGCTCTAGAAATGAGAATATAAATAATCTCAGCAAGTAGCGTAATAAGTTATACTTCATTAACACATACTTATCATCTAACTATATATAGTTAGATTGTGTGAGGTACAACTCTGAACAGTCAGCAGGGAGGGAGCAGTGCTACCTTTCTTCTTCTCCAGGGATTTGACTTTTTCCTTTGGTGCTTGAGCCTCAGTTTTAGGAGCTGATTCAGAAATGTAACGACAATAACAGCATCACAATACTGAAGTGAGTACAAACACTTTCTTTGAGTGTTTTGTTATAAGATTTACCTTTTTTCTCATGAACTGCTTTAGGCTTCTCCTTTACAACTTCTGCTTCTGTGAGACAAGATGGAAATTATTGTTGTAATTGTGAGTTTAAGGGTAATTTTACCTGATAATGGAGGCTTGTATCTGAATTACCTTTTCTGGCAAGAACTGGCTTGGCCTCAGGTTCTAAAGAGAGAGAAGGAAAAAAATAATGTTGTAATGATTCGTGCTTTTTGAAAAGTGCTGGATGGAACAACTGATTGAGACGTGACTGAGATGTTATTTAGATGAGAAACTTGTCTGAACCAGCTTGGATGTTATGGCTGTTAATCTGAAACGTAAAAAATGTACCTACACTTTATTCTTCTTAAAATTAGAGACAGAATATTGAAAAGTATTTGGCACCTTTCTGTGAGGTTTTTGCTTTTTCTTTCACAACAGCGTCTACATTAAAAGAAAGAAAAGTCTGAATAGCACAATGCGATGCAGCTTTAAGCTTAGATAAACCACATTCTTTTCAAGTCTTTGGACTTTAACTAACTGAACTTTTTTATTTTGTCTTGTTGCTTTTTAAAGAAGTACAAGTGCAAAAATGTTGTGATGATATAACGAGCACTAAAGATGTTAAATCACTGTAACTACCTTTTTTTGTTGGTGCTGGTTTGACTTTTTCTTTTGGAGTTACAGGCACTAAAACACAGAAAATAACAGAAAATAAGATATTTGATACTTAAAAATAACACACTCATACTGGTTTAAATACAAAAATGATATTTAACTAAAGTTTGTGCAAACAAAAAGATGATGTACCTCTCTTCAGTGGCACCACCTTCACCTTCTCCTTTGAAAGAGACACATTTCTGTGTGGTGCTTCTGCCTCTGTAAGAAATAATGGATCAGTGTGAAAATAAATGGATTTATTATTTAATCATGAACATAAAAACAATAAATGTTGTTTTACCTCTGACCACTGGGGCTGCTTTTGTCTTGAGAGGAGCAGGTTCTAGTGAAGAGATTTTAGGTTTGTAAAAATCACAGTGACACTGAAACTGTGAAATGAAATAATTCAGTCTTACCTCTCTTTGGTACAACTGATTTGGGCTTCTGTTTTAAAACCTCAGCTGCAAAGAAAACATCAAATGTCCTCTCTTTTGGTTCCTTGAGCCCTGAGAACAAAAAGTGAACAAAAAACGTAAGTACGTTTAAGTCTTCAAACTATGTCGTGAAAAAATCTGAAACCAATAAAATCTGAAATAAAAGTAACTCACCTTTCTTCATAGGCACTATCTTGACTCTCTCTCTTACCAGGGAGACATTTCTGGAAGCACCTTCTTGTTCTGTCAATACAAAATTGAGAATAAATGACACTAAAATCTAATTGTAGTTCAAGGTGTAGTTAGTTAAAGATTTCTTATTTGCATCAGTCTTACCTTTTTTCACAATGATTGATTTGGCCTTTTCTTTTGAAGCAACAACATCTGTGTGTCAAATGCACAAAGTTACAATGAGCGAATACTCGTCCTATTATGGCAATTAATAATTTCTGCTATTTTATGATCATAAAATCACCGGGAAGTTAACTAGCAACTAATGTGAACATCACCTTTTTTGACAGGAGCTGCTTTGGCCTTTTCCTTTAGAACTTCTGTGTCACAAAACACAAAGTTAGTCTCAAGTTTCAAAAAACAATAAATCAAATTATAATGAATATTTTTTTTTCAAGAGCAGCCTTCATTAAAGTATTATCAAACATACACAAATATAATATGGAAATTTATTTATTTTTTAGGAACGTGGTTAAGTCAAACTGTAAACAGTGTTGGATTATTGTGTATTGTACAGCTGCACAGTAAATGTACCCTTCTTTGAAGGTGTGGTCTTTTCTTTGGGGATTTCAGTGTCTAAATGAAACGTGACTGGTACAAACATATAACATCACAAGTCATACAATGTAACATGAGTCGTATGAGGTCTGATAATGAGCTCTCCATCTTTCTTAACATGCGGATTTGGGCTTTTTTCAGAAACATCTCCTTATACAGCGGAATTATTATTAATAAGTACAAATTATTAATTTGCATTCTGCATCATTCATGAGGACTTTTTAAAAAAATCAGTCACACCTTTCTTTGCAGGAGTTGTTTTTTCTTTTTTCTTCACTGCATCGATATCTGTGGATTGGCACAAGAAGTCTTTATGTTTACAATCACAGCTGAACAATCTTATCAGTTGTTAATATTACCAAGTGTTTGCATTACCTGGTTTTACAGGTTTAGTTTTGATTTCTGGCTTTGTTTCCTTCTTGGGCTCTTTGGGAGCTGCCACTGGTGGAAAATGGACAGAAAAATGTTTTGAGTTCAGTTTATAATAATATTTATTTAATATTTATTATAATAATTTATTGTGTGTATCAATGTTTGTGTACCCACATTAAAAACAAGTGTCATAAAAGTAAAATTCCTGCATAATATCAAACTAGAATATGGCTGAATATAATTTTATACATTGTTAAATTAAACTAATTAATTATAGAGCATGTATACAAGAATTTGCAGAATTTAAAAATATGAAAATTATGTTCATACCTTTCTTTGCAGATTCCGGTTTGGCTTTCACCTTTGGAACCTCTGTTAGGTGGGGAAATTATAAAATTAACAAAAATATATATTACATCTTCTTTGCCTCAGACATGCATCTACTGTAATTATAACAATGTGCCAACGGATGCAGAAGCAACAGGTTTACATGCTCTCCAAAACAATTGGTTGCAGGGTTCAGGATTCTGTGAATCGGTGCAAACTGTCTCCTAGAGCATGAAAGAAAAGTGTCAGATCATGTTCTCTGAACATCTTAATTAAATTATTAATTCCCAGTCCAAAAAAACATGCCAGGGCTTTGAGATGAGACACCAGCCTTTTGGCTAAGATAACTGTCTGCATTTCATGATGAGCTTTATGACAGCTTTATGATGGCATGCTGGGACGTGCTCTCTGAGCAACACAAACACCTGGTGATGGTGATAAGCTCCACATCCACTCAGACTTCAAACAAAAATTTGATGTGTATTTGAAGTCAGAATTAGTTTTTTTTATGACTCTACACACTGTAACTTCAGTTAATACACACTGTGGTTGTGGCCTGTTACCGACCTGACTGAGTGACATTCAGATGTTCCTTCTTCAGGATAGGAACGATTTGTCTTTTAACAGCTCTCACCACCTTTATAATCCTCTTGGGTTCTGCAGCTGAAAAGACAACACAGAGTTAATTCTTAAGTTATAGTATCGCACTCGGGTGTTGTTCAGTGCAAACTATTCCAAGAATTTGATCTTCATTCAATTATGTCTTAGAATTTATTCTAATCTAATAATTGTGACTGAACCTTGGCAACCTTCCATTCTGATGAGCTCTTGGCGCTGATAGAGACAAGTCATACCTCGATGACGAAACAGGCTCTGTGTGGAGGTATTTTATTGATTTGGCGCCCCCATCAGTGGAATGAAGACATAACAGTGTTGAAACTAAAACTTGATTTAGGGAAGGGAACGATGCCACTTGAAAGTAACACTTACTGTAGGAAACAGGATCCTAACAGCAGTCACTTGTTGTGTTTACCATGTAACCAATGCATGACTTTGATGGGCCATGAATACACTCGACAGACTGGTTAAACTTCACAGTGACCAAAACATTTGCATATTTTCTCACCTGCTTTTGTAACATTAAGATGTTCCTTCATCAGGACAGATGCAATTTCTTTCTTGACTACTTGGATTCTACTTGTAGCCTTTTTGCGTCTGGCGTCTGAAATAAAAAGGAAAAGTTGACTTATAAGTTTCATATTGTACAGCAAAAAGAGCTTCATTCTTCTATAAGTAATCACAAATATCTTGTTATGAGGACTGTTTATGTATCATGACTATATTTTTATTAATGATAATATCAACCAGTCTGGACGGGTTGCAATGAAATTTGGTGCAGACATTCATGATCCTTTAAGGATGAACTGGAATTTCTGTGATGCTATTAGCAGGTCACCATTTCAGTTTGTACTTTAGGTTTTGAGCTAATTAGCACATGTCAGCACTCATACTACTAACGTACTCAACTAAGATGGTGCACATTATACCTGTTAAATGTCACCATGTCCTAATGATGATGTGAGTTTTTCTTAGACTACCACTGTGAAGTAGAGCCTCACAAAGACACAGAGGAGTCAGTGGATCTTTACATTGTGTAAATCCTTGTATCGTTGGCCTTTACAGCTTGTACCTGTATCTGTGTCTCTCTTCTTGACAACTTCTTTGTCTTCTTTCTTCTCTTTTGTAGGTTTCTTGATCTCCTTTGCCTCCTCAGATGGTTTCTTCACTTCTTTCCTTTCCATTGAAGACTTAACCTCTTTCTCTTCTGTGGGAAACTTCTTCACTGCTTTCTCTTCTTTAGATAGTTCCTTGACTTCTTTCTCTTCTTTGGGAGCCTTCTCCCCCTCTTTTTTTTCTTTGGGAGGCTTTCCCACCTCTTTCTCTTTTAAAGATGGTTTCTCAACTTCTTTCTCTTTTCTAGGTGGTATCTTCACTTCTTTATCTTCTTTGGGAGGCTTCTTCACCTCTTTCTCTTCTTTAGATGGTTTCTTGACCTCTTTCTCTTCTTTAGGAGGCATCTTCACCTCGTTCTCTTCTTTAGATGGTTTCTTGACTTCTTTCTCTCCTTTGGGAGGCATCTTCACCTCTTTCTCTTCTTTGGATGGTTTCTTGACTTCTTTCTCTTCTTTGGGAGGTGTCTTCGCCTCTTTCTCTTCTTTGGGAGGCGTCTTCACCTCTTTTTCTTCTTTAGATGGTTTCTTCACCTCTTTCTCTTCTTTAGGAGGCGTCTTCACCTCTTTCTCTTCTTTAGACGGTTTCTTGACTTCTTTCTCTTCTTTAGGAGGCGTCTTCACCTCTTTCTCTTCTTTAGATGGTTTCTTGACTTCTTTCTCTTCTTTAGGAGGCGTCTTCACCTCTTTCTCTTTTTTAGATGGTTTATCGACTTCTTTCTCCTCTTTAGGAGGTGTCTTCATCTCTTTCTTTTCTTCAGATGGTTTCTTCACCTCTTTCTCTTCTTTAGATGGTTTGTCAACTTCTTTCTCTTCTTTAGGAGGCTTCTTCACCTCTTTCTCTTCTTTAGATGGTTTCTTCACCTCCTTCTCTTCTTTATGTGGTTTCTTGACTTCTTTCTCTTCTTTGGGAGGCGTCTTCACCTCTTTTTCTTCTTTAGATGGTTTCTTCACGTCCTTCTCTTCTTTATGTGATTTCTTGACTTCTTTCTCTTCTTTGGGAGGTGTCTTCACCTCTTTCTCTTCTTTGGGAGGCGTCTTCACCTCTTTTTCTTCTTTAGATGGTTTCTTCACCTCTTTCTCTTCTTTAGGAGGCGTCTTCACCTCTTTCTCTTCTTTAGATGGTTTCTTGACTTCTTTCTCTTCTTTAGGAGGCGTCTTCAACTCTTTCTCTTCTTTAGATGGTTTCTTCACCTCCTTCTCTTCTTTAAGTGATTTCTTCACCTCTTTTTCTTCTTTAGATGGTTTCTTCACCTCTTTCTCTTCTTTAGGAGGCATCTTCACCTCTTTCTCTTCTTTAGATGGTTTCTTGACTTCTTTGTCTTCTTTAGGAGGCGTCTTCAACTCTTTCTCTTCTTTAAGTGATTTATTCACTTCTTTCTCTTCTTTAGATGGTTTCTTCACCTCCTTCTCTTCTTTAGATGGTTTCTTCACCTCTTTCTCTTCTTTTGGAGGCATCTTCACCTCTTTCTCTTCTTTAGATGGTTTCTTCACCTCTTTCTCTTCTTTAGATGGTTTCTTCACTTCTTTCTCTTCTTTAGATGGTTTCTTCACCTCTTTCTCTTCTTTGGATGGTTTCTTTACCTCTTTCTCTTTTTTAGGAGGCGTCTTCACCTCTTTCTCTTCTTTAGATGGTTTCTTCACCTCCTTCTCTTCTTTAGGAGGCGTCTTCACCTCTTTCTCTTCTTTAGATGGTTTCTTCACCTCCTTCTCTTCTTTAAGTGATTTCTTCACCTCTTTTTCTTCTTTAGATGGTTTCTTCACCTCTTTCTCTTCTATAGGAGGCATCTTCACCTCTTTCTCTTCTTTAGATGGTTTCTTGACTTCTTTGTCTTCTTTAGGAGGCGTCTTCAACTCTTTCTCTTCTTTAAGTGATTTATTCACTTCTTTCTCTTCTTTAGATGGTTTCTTCACCTCCTTCTCTTCTTTAGATGGTTTCTTCACCTCTTTCTCTTCTTTTGGAGGCATCTTCACCTCTTTCTCTTCTTTAGATGGTTTCTTCACTTCTTTCTCTTCTTTAGATGGTTTCTTCACCTCTTTCTCTTCTTTGGATGGTTTCTTTACCTCTTTCTCTTTTTTAGGAGGCGTCTTCACCTCTTTCTCTTCTTTAGATGGTTTCTTTACCTCTTTCTCTTCTTTAGGAAGCGTCTTCTCCTCTTTCTCTTCTTTAGATGGTTTCTTCACCTCCTTCTCTTCTTTACGAGGCGTCTTCACCTCTTTCTCTTCTTTAGATGGTTTCTTTACCTCCTTCTCTTCTTTTGGAGGCATCTTCACCTCTTTCTCTTCTTTAGATGGTTTCTTCACTTCTTCCTCTTCTTTAGATGGTTTCTTCACCTCTTTCTCTTCTTTAGGTGGTTTCCTCACCTCCTTCTCTTCTTTAGGAGGCATCTTCACCTCTTTCTCTTCTTTGGATGGTTTCTTTACCTCTTTCTCTTTTTTAGGAGGCGTCTTCACCTCTTTCTCTTCTTTAGATGGTTTCGTCACCTCCTTCTCTTCTTTAGGAGGCGTCTCCACCTCTTTCTCTTCTTTAGATGGTTTCTTTACCTCCTTCTCTTCTTTAGGAGGCGTCTTCACCTCTTTCTCTTCTTTATGTGGTTTCTTTACCTCTTTCTCTTCTTTAGGAGGCATCTTCACCTCTTTCTCTTCTTTAGATGGTTTTGTTACCTCTTTCTCTTCTTTAGATGGTTTCTTTACCTCTTTCTCTTCTTTAGGAGGCATCTTCACCTCTTTTTCTTCCCTAGATGGTTTCTTCACCTCCTTCTCTTCTTTAGTTGATTTCTTGACTTCTTTCTCTTCTTTAGGTGGTTTCTTGACCTCCTTCTCTTCTTTTGATGGTTTCTTCACCTCTTTCTCTTCTTTAGATGATTTCTTCACTTCTTTCTTGTCCTTAGATGGTTGCTTCAGCTCCTTCTCTTCTTTAGATGGTTTCTTCACCTCTCTCTCTTCTTTAGGTGATTGCTTCACTTCTTTCTCTTCTTTAGATGGTTTCTTCACCTCTTTCTCTTCTTTAGGAGGCTTCTTCACCTCTTTCTCTTCTTTAGGTGGTTTCTTTACCTCTTTCTCTTCTTTAGATGGTTTCTTCACCTCTCTCTCTTCTTTAGGTGATTTCTTGACTTCTTTCTCTTCTTTAGATGGTTTCTTCACCTCCTTCTCTTCTTTAGGTGGTTTCTTGATTTCTTTCTCTTCTTTGGGAGGCTTCTTCACCTCTTTCTCTTTTTTAGATGGTTTCTTGACTTCTTTCTCTTCTTTAGAAGGCGTCTTCACCTCTTTCTCTTCTTTAGAGGGTTTCTTGACCTCTTTCTCTTCTTTAGATGGTTTCTTCACCTCTTTCTCTTCTTTAGAGGGTTTCTTGACTTCTTTATCTTCTTTAGGAGGCGTCTTCACCTCTTTCTCATCTTTAGATGGTTTCTTGACTTCTTTCTCTTCTTTAGGAGGCGTCTTCACCTCTTTCTCTTCTGTAGGTGGTTTCTTGACTTCTTTCTCTTCTTTAGGAGGCGTCTTCACCTCTTTCTCTTCTGTAGGTGGTTTCTTGACTTCTTTCTCTTCTTTAGGAGGCGTCTTCACCTCTTTCTCTTCTTTAGAGGGTTTCTTGACCTCTTTCTCTTCTTTAGGTGGTTTCTTGACTTCTTTCTCTTCTTTAGGAGGCGTCTTCACCTCTTTCTCTTCTTTAGAGGGTTTCTTGACCTCTTTCTCTTCTTTAGGTGGTTTCTTGACTTCTTTCTCTTCTTTAGGTGGTTTCTTGACTTCTTTCTCTTCTTTAGGAGGCATCTTCACCTCTTTCTCATCTTTAGATGGTTTCTTGACTTCTTTCTCTTCTTTAGGAGGCGTCTTCACCTCTTTCTCTTCTTTAGGTGGTTTCTTGACTTCTTTCTCTTCTTTAGGAGGCGTCTTCACCTCTTTCTCATCTTTAGATGGTTTCTTGACTTCTTTCTCTTCTTTAGGAGGCGTCTTCACCTCTTTCTCTTCTGTAGGTGGTTTCTTCACCTCTTTCTCTTCTTTAGATGGTTTCTTCACCTCTTTCTCTTCTTTAGAGGGTTTCTTGACTTCTTTCTCTTCTTTAGGAGGCGTCTTCACCTCTTTCTCTTCTTTAGGAGTTTGCTTTATTTCTCTCTCTTCTTTAGAGGGTTTCTCAACTTCCCTCTCCTCTTTATCTGGTTTCTTGATTTCCTTTTCTTTTTTGTGCAGTTTTTTGGCCTCTTTCTCTTTTTGGGGTTGTTTCTTTACTTCTTCCTTTTCTTTTGAAGGTTTTCTCGCTTCTTTCTTTTCTTTGGAAGGTTTCTTCACTCTATCTTCTTTGGATGGTTTCTTACCTTCCTTTTCTTCCTTAGGTGGTTTCTTTACTTCCTTCTCTTCTTTGGGAAGCTCCTTTACGGCCCCTTCTTCTAAAAGCAATCAAGTGTCAGTTTTCATGTATTGTAACATGTCTGAAACAGACTTAAAGGTAGAGCAGACCTAAAACTGGACAAAGTCACCTCTGCCCTTTGTTAAATGTTATGCTGAAACAGTTTTGTGTATGTAGTGTTTTATGGTGAACAGTATTATCTCTATGTTCTGTAAACAGTGTGGTTAAATATTGCTATATTGGGCCATATTTCAGAGCTTGTTTACTCAAGTATTTTGAAATAAAAAAAACCAAACATTTTTCAACAGCATCTTTCATACTTTTGCTAATTTTATAATCAGTTGTGATTACCTTCAGTCTTCTCTGGTTTAGTCTCAGTTGTTTTTGTTTCAGGTTTGAGCTCCTTCTTTGGCTTTTCGTCTTTTAGTTTGTCTATAGTTTCTTCAAGTTTGGCTCCCTTGTCTTTTTTCTCCTCCTCAGGTTCTGTGGATTTTAGGTCTGTAAACAGCAATAAATTCCCATTTAAGCAAAACTACAAACTGAATTATACCCGATCACTAAATTTAGTAACAACCTTTGGATGTATAGAATTAATTTGGGGATAAAGTGTAGTGTAGAAAGTGCAAAGAACTAAAGTTCATCATACAAACATATGTAGAAAATGACACAGTGACAATGACAAGTGTCAGACCAGTACTATCATCATCATGACTAATAACAAATATTCATGCTTGCATAAGCACTAGGAGCACTAAAGCATTAAACACACAACAGCATTAAACACACCACAAGCTTTGTTAAATTGTTCAAACAATCAGACTTAAGTTTTAAATTTATACTGCAGGGATGTACTTAAAGTAATGTTATGCAGTTATTACACTGACGTACTGTAGGCCAACTATGAACAGGGCAGATAGGACACAACACGTTGAGCTATCTCTTCATCCAGAGACCTGTCCACTTTTTTCCTCAGCCTATTGGCTCCATCTAGCTGCTCTAGAGCTGTACTATCTCCCTGCATTGACAAACAGCAATGACTGTTTAAAGAAGGAACACTTAAGTACATAATTAGCGCTTCAGGAAATAGATTTGTCTTTACTGAGTCATCGAAAAGAAAATGTTGAAGGAGCTTGAACTCACAGGTGCTGTACGCAGATCCTCTTTCCTCACAGCTGTTAGCACCCGACTCAAAAAGAGTTTCTGATATAAATAAAACTAACTTGACCTTATTAGGTCCATTTTTATTTCCTTATCAGTCTGGTGTATAATAAAAAACGCACACACCAGCGTTTTGGGAAATCGTTGTTTCTCCTAGTGAGAAGAACAGCATCAGTCTATTGCTGTGTCCTAGATTGGTCAGGCACACAAATCTATTTTTCAGACCGGAGAGAAATTATACTGACTTTGAGTGAATTTGAGAGCAACTGCCTAAAGCTATGATTTAAAAAAAATCAAGCTTTTTTCAGAGGCAGTGCAGATACACACAGACGACAGAGGATACATAGAGAGATTTTTTAAGCTAATCTTTAGCACAACAAATTGCACTTATACCTCAAATCATACAGAGATATGAAGAAAGGAAAGGGTGAAGGCAAAGAAAGATGATGAGGTAACAGAGAGTGTAGGGTATTAATTAACCATTAATCAATGTGTATTGTTAAATAAAAGCCTTCAAACTGTTTTCCAGTTTGTGCTAAGCTACGCTAAACACACTGTGATCTGTGAAACACAGGTTTTAAACAAATTTCAACTAAGTTTTCCACCTGTAGAGTTTAAAACAGTCACAAGAAAATTTTCAGACATGTTAGCAAAAAATTCACTGAAATTAAAGTAGACTACGAAACATGTGACACGAATAGTTGAACAAATACCTGTTAGATGAAAAGAAATTCAGTCTGTCAACACATTACTGCACATTTAACACACTCGTCATTCAGAAACATTTTCATTCCCTGATAATGAAAACAATGTTGAAAGATGTGTGATGATGATGATGACGGTGAGTTTTGTACCTTTGTCATGTTTGTGGAGTTGCTCTTCGTCTTTGAGAGCAGCTCTGGATCTGACTCCTCTGATCCCCTCAAAGGGAACGAGATGTTTCCTCCTTCCTTTAGCTTCAGCTTTACTGTTCTCACTGTTGTTGTTGTTTTCGTCATCGATGACGTCGGAGTATTTGTCTTGGTCATAACCAGAAGGAAAAGAGGTCATATTGTCTTCATCATCGGATTCAGGTACAACACTGATGTTGCTGAGTTTTTCAGCCGACAGAGTTTTAGGATCTTCGTCCTCAGCTTCTGTTTCGTCATGCTTTTCTCCTTCCTCCTCTGAAGCTTCATCGCCTTCTATTTCTAGCTTAGTGTTCGTTAATTCAATGTTTTCTTCATCTCTTTCTTCATCCTCATGAAGATCTATATTTACAGTTTCCTCCTCTTTAGTCTCTTCTTCATTTTTTTCCTCTTCATCTTCCACTAAATCTTCTTTAGTTTTGCTCTCTTCCTCCTCCTCCTCCTTCTCTACCTCTCCAACCTCTTCTGGAAGCTCTTCAGTTTTTGTTTTATGTGCCTCCTCCTCTTCATCTTCTACCAAATCTTCAGTTTTGGACTCCTCCTCCACCTCTTCCTCCAAAATGTCAGTTTTGGCCTTTTCCTCCTCATCCAATACTAAAGTTGTAGGCTCCTCCTCTTCCTCCTCCTCCTCCTTCTCCTCTTCTTCCACAGCTTCAGTTTTGGCCTCCTCCTCCTTTTCTTCCACAACTTTAGTTTTGGCCTCCTCCTCCTCCTCATCTTCTTCTTCCAAATCTTCAGTTTGTGCCTCCTCTTCTTCTTTCAGAACTTCTGTTTTGGCCTCCTCCTCCTCATATTCTTCCAAATCTTCAGTTTTGACCTCCTCCTCTTCTTCCAGAACTTCAGTTTTGGCCTCCTCCTCTTCTTCCAGAACTTCAGTTTTGGTCTCTCCCTCATCTTCTAGAACTTCATTTTTGGCCTCCTCTTCCTCATCTTCTTCCAAATCTTCAGATTTGGCCACCTCATCTTCTGCCAGAACTTCAGTTTTGGTCTCTCCCTCATCTTCTAGAACTTCATTTTTGGCCTCCCCCTCTTCATCATCTTCCAAATCCTCAGTTTTGGCCTCCTCAGCTACTTCCAAAGCGTCAGTTTTGACTTCCTCTTCCTCATCTTCTTCCAAATCTTCAGATTTGGCCAACTCATCTTCTTCCAGAACTTCAGTTTTGGCCTCTTCTTCCAAATCTTCATTTTTGGCCTCCCCCTCTTCATCATCTTCCAAATCCTCAGTTTTGGCCTCCTCCACTGCTTTTAAGTCCTCCTCCTTTTCTTCACCTTCCTCTTCTACAATCTCCTCCTGTGCTTCCTTCTCCTTTTCCTTCTCCTCTGTCTCTTCCTCCTTGTCATCATTATCAATGACGGCCTCATCTTCCAGTGGTAGTTCATGTTCTGTTTCTTCAAGGTCGACATGTTTCACTAGTGATGTGACAGTAAGAAATTTAGTGCCTATGCCTAATGAATGTGACTATTTAAGAAAAACCATGTGAAATACCATCATCTTCCTCTTCCTCGTGCACATCTGTCTCACTGGCAGCGTCAGTGGGAACTTCAGCCTCCTCCTCCTCCTCCTCAGTCTTTGAGTCTTCACCTATCTGTGCGGGAGCAGCTTCATCTTTGGCCGCTTGCATAATCTCTGCAACTGTATCATCAACCTGTGTCATCTCTCTTATCTGAAAAGTCATATCTTTGGCATTTCTCTTGGAAATGCAGATCCAAACAAATTTTAAGGTACAAAGGTAATTTGATGAGGTGAAATGGGAACAATGATTTACAGAAACCATTCATTACATCATACAGTTTACACCACATGCACAAAGAGAGTCTTTTCTCTCCGCAGTCACCAAGTGCTTGATCGGATCTGTTGGGTTTCTCTTTGTTGTAAGGACCTTACTCTGAAAGGTGCCTTGAGATAATGTATGGTGTGAGTGTATTGATTGGTGCAGTTAAAGATTTTCCCAATTTGATTAAGGCCTCGTTCATTTTAACGTAAATTGTGAACCTGAAGTTGTTCTGCATTTTTCTCACTGTCAACAAATCCCAAGAAAAGAACAAAACCAATAACAAAAATGCTGGACATGGTAGTTTCCTACCAAACATCAAACCGGAGTAGTTTGTCCATTTTTTCTAAAACTATTCTATTATTAATAGACATGCCATTTTATCAATATATCCCAATTTGTTGGCTCTTTGATGTGGGCAGCAGTGGTTCAGGAGGTAGAGCCCATCGTCCACCAACCTAACCATTGAGTGGTTTGAGTCGAACCCTAAGACCCTGAACCCTAAATTCAGCCTGTTCCATATAGCGAGTGTGTGGATGTGTAGTATGAGGCACTTTGAGTGGTTATTAACACTAAAAATGCTTCATGAATTTAGTCCCTTCACCATGTATTTCTGGAATCAGGCTTTGGTTACACAGACAATACTTAGTGGGATCAGCTCCTTGTTGGTTTGATGGGATTTATTGACCATAAGAAAATATAGAATATTTACAGGAATATATTCTTTTGACATTTCCCTTCCCAATTGAACCTCAGAAAATTCTAACACCAAACATGGCAACAATCAATTATATTCTCATTGCTCACTTTTGAGATGTGGTGTAAACCTGTATGATTTCATGCAAAGGTAAAAGTATTTCACACACAGCCGCATGACATCCAGTACAAACAATCAAGATACACACACACACCCTGTGTGTTACAGATGTTTAAACAGTAGAAATACAGATGTCAGTCGTTCAGTTGTACAGAAGATGCTTGCACAATGCAGAGGAGGGCAGCAGAGGAATGCAACTTCAAAACACACAAATTAGACAAATATACATGTGCAATATTACAAATTATTTCCAGTTTTTCAAGCATAGGACACAAAACATGATGATATGAATGAAAACAACTTAATGGCAAAACCCATGAATTCAGTTCCATGAAACAGTCAGTGAGACAAACTGAGGGAGAGACACAGACGCAAACAACTCGGTTGCATACAGAGGTTTATTGAGATAAAAAATGTACAGAGGTTATGATGCATGTTTGTTCATGCCATAATATAATGAGCACAGATGGAGTTTGAATGGAGGTTATATGGAACATGACCTATTGTAAGGCAGACTTGTAAAGTGGTAAGAAAAACAAAAATCTTCATGCACGAAAGGCCACACGATAAGACGGAGGACAGACACGACAGGTCTATGCGAACTATCTGCTGGCAACACACATTGCACATTGTACAAAAACACATCTTAAAGTTTCAAACATTTTCTTACCTTTTTTCTTAGATGGCAGAAATACTCCTACGTGTCAAAAAGATAATTAACTGGCTTGAATATTAAAATACGATTTGATATAAAAATTCAATAAAGTCCAGTTCTTACCTTTTTTTCTCACCAAAGTTATATCGGATGGAGAAGCTACAGTTTCATCTAAACAAAAGAAACACACACGTGTTAGTAACGGTGACTGTTAATGCTGAATTAGTGTATAAGAATATTGCAAAACAGTAACAGGTTAATACTATGTTTGTAAATGTATTAATGCTGTAATAATAAAAAGTGAAACCTTCTTGAGTTACTACATTTACACCGGGCGTGGCTACAGGTTCACCTGGAACAAGAGAAGAAATTATGCCCAAGAGGTGTCAGTATACATTTTAATATTGTGACTTTTTAAAATCTTTTCCTATATATAGAATTTGAGACAGAATATTATAGTATACAGCTAAATGAGAAATCATACCTTGATCACCAACAAGCATGCTTGACATGTAAGCCACGAACAAATCTTTCTTGTCTGTGAACTCCAACACAGCATCTTCCACAACTTTCATGGGGTCGATGGACACTTCAGACACGATCCCTGAAAAATCTGCACACCGCACAGTCAGCAAAATCATACTTATCTATGTCTTTACTTCTAGAAATGTTGCAACCACATTAGATGTAGTTGGTACTGACCTTCATCACCGAGCACCATCGTTGAGACGTAGCTCACGAGCATGTTCATCTGTTCTTTGGTGATTTCTGCAGTCGTCTTCAGAACCGACATGGGACTGAATCCCACAGCCTGCTGGATATCTGACCCACAGAGACGTCAAAACAGTTTAGTCTCGTGAGGTTTGTGGAAACAGCAACTAGCACTCTACAGCAGTGTATACATTGAGATGGGTCACAGATTAGGGAAAGGTTAAAAATCAATATGGATACCTTCTAACGTGTCCAGTATTACATCCATGATTGTACAGAGCACATCCTGGATGTATCCTGCGACTCCACTCAGGATGTCATTAGTAACACTGAAAGCATTCCGGCCAATGGCCACAGGGTCAACGGAGCTAATGTCAGTGGTTCCTGGGAAGAGCAACAAACATTCAGAACAAAACTCCAGTGTTATACAGGAAAATTTGAAAAGATGATTGAAGACAAAAAGGAAAAAAGCTAAACAATCTTTGGTTACAGTAAACTGATTTAGATTATTTTAGACCATGGACTCTTTATAAAGATTGGTGACATGTCTCCCCCTCCCACAAAAATGAAGCCAGAATATTCTGAATGTGGCTGCCACCATCTTGCCCTGTGACCTTATGCGGAGCCAGAGTCTACGTAAGTCGGAAAAATGTACACATGAATAAATTTCAGTGTGACATGAACCACCCAAAATGACAGAAACCCTTCTTTAGGGAAATATTTATTTTACGTGTAATTTTACTTTTTATTTTGGTCCATGTCCCATCTGCTAACACAGAAAAAGCAGGGTTTTATGACCTATACTGCAGTCAGCCACCAGAGGGCGATCAAAATGATTTGGCTTCACTCTTGAGTGCTGTCATTTTGTCCATGTCTATATAAATTACATTGTTACTCACACAAAACACAGGCTATCAGTTATATTTAGTAACAATGCTGATAAAGTAATGAATAAATATAGGTAAGAAATAAAGATTAATTTATAAGAAACATGATAATATGACATGTAAACAATACAAAGGTTAAATATGGAGCAGGTACCTTTTATAATATCCAGTGTGCTGTCTATGATGGAACAGAGTATGTCCTGGACGTAGCTCACTATTCCACTCAAAGTGTCATTAGTCACGCTGAAGACGTTTCTGCCAACTGACACAGGATCCATGAAGCTGATGTCAGTGGTTCCTGTGAAGGAGAACAAATAAAACAACAAATACTAAGGACTGATATGAAAAATCAATGCCGTGTAATACGTTATTAGTCATTTAAGACGTTAAGCGATTGCAGCTGTTAAACAAGGAGAGTAATTACCTTTCACCACGTCCAGAATAGTGTCCCAAATGGCACAGAGCACATTCTGGATGTAGTCCTGCACTCCACATATGAACCCATTCATAACACTGAAGACGCCTCTGCCTGTCACCACAGGGTCAATGGAGTTAAGGTCAATTTTTCCTGAGAAAAACAAAGAGATTGTTAATTAAGTTTTATTTAAAGATGAGTTAGCATATGTCATTAACTTGCATGTGAAACAGGGAAGACAAACAGTTTGGAAGTATTAAAACATGGAATACATACCTTCAGCTATACCCGATATAGTATTCAATAAAGTGTCCACAATAGCACACAGCGATTCCCTGACGGAGCACACCACTCCACCCATGAAGTCGTTGGTTGAATGGAAAACTTGTCGTCCGATGACCACAGGGTCGACCTGGCTGAGGTAGAAGTTTCCTGCGGGTTTGGAGGGATATGGTTATGTCACTTTTAACGTAAAATGTGTGTGATTCTTTGAGTACGAGCGAGTTGCCATACCGTCCTTGTCTGAAAAATGTCGAACAAATCCATCTTTCGCTTCTGCTATTTCTTCAGCTACATAAGCGGCAGTAGACGCGGGGTCACTTAAATCAGGTGCACATTCTGGAGGCCCAGAAAAGAGAGTTATGTATTACTATGCTTGCTTTCAAACATAAAAAACAATGAGCAACCTGTGTCCAATTTTTCTTCTGTACCTTGAAATTTGTTGAGCAGACTGGAAACTTCATCTACAGCGTCGTTCATAGCTTGCACAGGGTCCGTAATGATTTGTTGAATGTCTGAGAACAAAAACACACAATAATCCTTCATATCTGATGAGCAAAAACAATAAAAGGAGATATGTTTGTGTGTGTCTGTGTGTGACTTACCTGGGACAGACTTGTACTCCACAAAGTCAAACATCACCACCCCTACAACCAACCAGGACAGCAGAGCGGCCAGAGCGATCAGCAGCTCCACAGACACCTTCACCTTCCTGAGGAGGCCCACACCTTTAGACTTGAGAGAGCTCGTCTGTGGTGCCGCTGCTCCACTGGACCCACTGGACCCACTGGCTGGAGTGGGGGAGGCCGGTTTGCTTCCTGTTTGTGAAAAGACAAAGTGTCTTTAAGAACTCTGAACAACATTAGGATCTTTTGGATGTGTTCTTTATATTGTTGCTTGCTATGCAAATGCTGCAACACTGGAAGTTTTTTTTTTTACTTGGACTGATCAGTATTTTCAGCCCAGTTCTCACTGTGATATGTCATAGTACAAACCAAATACTAAGCAATAAAGTGCATAATGACATAATAGCATGTACGTTGATACTGAGCATCCTTTCACAGAGGAATGGCTCTTGCATAAGTGCATTGGAAAGGTGCAGTGCCAATATATCGCCTGATATAGCTTATTGCAAATATATCAGGATGAGCGCATATCACATAAACGGCAAATGTTACAGTGCGTCCATCACAAGTTTATTTTTTCACTGTTAAATCCACCAACACAGAACAATTTTTATATATTTTGGTCACGATTGACTAACAATAAAACAAAGGATTCTTCTGTAGCTACCAGTTTATCCTCATGATATGTTTTAAACTCTTAAATATTGAAATCTGTTTGATTTGCTACAAACATAATGTTCCAACTGAAAACTGTACATTTTTACATCATCATCTTCACCCTAAAGGGAGGATGTGAATCAGCAATCAATGAAGAGTGATTTAGAACCATGTTGAAAAACTTATGAACAGAAGTTGCTGATATAATGTGTCTATCTTGGAAATTGGATACAATCTACTGCATTTAGATGACTGAGACTAAAAGTATCCACTGGTACTTTCCCCATTAATTAATTAACAAATTCTTTCTGAGGTTATGCATCAGTAAGAAAATTACTTTAATGACTTAATGAAGTTAGTACGCAAAAAAGATAATGATCCTTCGTAGCCACTTTTCCAGTCTGATCATTTTCACACTGCAGCTAAACCCTGAGAGGTGAAGGAGACTTCATGTCAGGTCAAAGGATTTGAACATAACATGGAGAAGACAGTGTCTAATTTTTACATTTATAGAATAGCGTCATATTCCTGTGTGTTCCAAATACATGTAAACTAATATATGAATTAGATTTATCTGAGATTTCAACATTTTGTCACATTACAGATCAGAAAATGCAGAACTCAGCTGTCCCAGTTTCATCTTATGCATTTTATAAAGACATTTGCACCTGATTCCCACCTGTAGCAGTGGATAAAGCCAGTGACCACATTTCATGACAGCCTCATCATCATTAACTAACTGCTGTACTGGAGCTGAACTGGTACCAGGGTGTTAGAGACACCTTCCAACTGTGAATGAGCTCCGGGCATACCTCCCTCGTGAGTCACTTCCTCATATAAATCCTTAAAAAACAACATTTCCACTCAACTAAAGAATACTGAATGGACATCGCAAGGGTTTACTAATAATAAAGGAAAATCATGATGGAGGTATTGTTCTTATTCCAGGCCTGAAGCTTCATTATCCAAAATATATATATATATATGGTTATATATCAATCGTTTGATCAGGTTATGCAAAACACAGCAGGACAATTAAACAGTCTAAAATCCTTAGTGGAAAGTAACTCACTCACGTACTGCACTTGTACTTAACTTAACTATATCCATTTAAAGTTTCTTTGTACTTCTATTTAGCTGAATTTAAGGGGGAATTGTTGCTCCATTCTCAGTTGAAAGCAATTTCCTCCAAACTTTTAACATGGTCTCATTGAAATGACAGTTTCAAGCCCAAATAGGTCAAATTAATTTAATATTTCACCACATAATAAAGTCCAAAAACTACAAACAGATGTGTATACCAGAAATGTACTCTCCCTTTAATAATTTCACAACCACTAAGATTTATCTTCTGACCATATAAAATAAAATACATATAAAATACTCAAAACCAACACCACCTCAACAGCTACTACAGCAAAATGTCACATAAACATTGCTGCATCAATATGAACAATCGAATAATTTTACACACAATAATCTATCAGTCACATGGAATATTTTATTGCAGAACCAGTACATTTAAATTTGAGGTGAGTATATTTTCCCAATACTTATTCTGTACTCTGACATAAGTTGGCTGAAAACCCAGAGGTCAGCGTTCTGTCACAAGAGAGCGGCGCAAATACTGTGGCTACATGATCTCCTGTATTTATAGCAACCGACTTTCAACACATTTTCCAAGGAGGACGCACCCTATCAAAACATTGACATTTATTTATTACAGGTGGAGCATATATTATCAAGGCGTTATGTCACAGCATATCAGAGCGGTAAGGTGTAGCAGTCCTACCTTCAGCCATTGTGATATGGAAACTATTTCAGGTATAATCCTTTGAGTTGGGGCCTAAGCCTCCATATGCTGAAGTTACAGAAAAATCACAGCTTCAGTGTAAATCCAATCAGCTTCCACTTGTCAGCAAACTAAAAAAAAACTTATTTTTTGTAAATTATTCCATTCCCATTGGTGATCACAGTCTTGTTTCCAGATCCATGTAATCCACAGGTTGAACTTCTCCAAGGACCAAAAAAAAAATGAAGGAGATGGAAACCCCAAATATAAAATGTAAGTTTACAGGAGCACTTTGAGAATTTGGAGCTGCCGGTGTGGCAGCATTGCAGACGGGGGGTCTGGGGACGGTGGGGCAAAGGAAAGGCGACGCAGGAGAGGAAAGAGCCAAGCTAAGCTCAGGGCTGGGGAGAGTGACAGGGGGGGGGGGCATACAGAATACCCCACCCCGTGTTATTGGTGCCTCACATGGGTATAGGTCAGAGCAGAGAACATGGAGGCTTCAGGGTAACTTTATCCCCCCCAGAAGGAGGGTTATTCTTAGCTTGAGCTCTGCACACACCAGCCGCTCTGCCAGGCCTTTTTTGGCGGTCTGAGGGGTGTGTGCAGGATCAGTTGGCAGAACCGGGCACCCCTACTGGTGGGGCACTGTAACCTGCCCTCTAAACTGGTGACCAGGGTAAGGAACGAACAACAACACAGATGAGAACTGTGCACACACATTACACCTACACAACCCGGCCTCTACCTGCTTTTGCTCCTGGTGCAGAGTCCGTCATATCACTTTGTTTTTATGTTCTTGTATTCTGTTTCAGGTGGCAGCCTAAAAAATAAACACAGTTCCAAGATTTTTAATTGCTTATTATAAAATTACTATAAAGAAAGATTCGGTAAAACAGCTCCATCTTGTGTTTCTTTTTTAATCATGCTACAGCTCCTTTTCTGAGGCTGCGACATAGACTGTATATAAAGATGGACGACATGACTGCCCCCAAAAGTGAAGTCAAAAGGTGGCTAGCTGCAGTACAGGGCATGAATCCAGCCTCCTCCATGTTAAAGGATGGGGCACAGACCAGACTTAAAAGTACACGACAAATGAGTTTTTCCTCTAAGATGATTCTTGTCATTTTCCTATATTTCTTATCACATTGATGAATGTCACATCAAAGTGTAAAGTTCAAAGTCCAAATTATATTTTTGCGATATTTTAAATGTGTTGGGATCAGTCAATGTTGTTGTAACTCATCCTGACAGAAACATAAATGTTTGAACCTAATTTTACGCCAAATTACTTCCAACGGTTGCCGAGACATGTCAGTTAAAAATGCCTGCTCAAAGGTTCAGGCACTGACAATGTCATCCCCAGAGCTAAAACCACACCATAACATATAGTAAATATTGATATAGTAAATATTAACACACACAAAGAAACTTTATTGAAACATTTAAACAACAACTATACATTGGACGCAATAAAGCGTGAAAACCATGAACTGTCATTGATTTGTTCAGGATCGATTTTGAGGATTGTAAAACATATTCATAAATACACTGAAACAGAAACGTATAACACATAAACGCTAGTTAGTGTTTCACAGTGTGGCTGCAGCACTCAGGGCCACAGGCCTGATGATGAGGGTGAGCTCCATCGGAACAGGGGAAGGAACGTACTTCTCCTCCCTCAGCAGTCGCAGCAGCAAATCCTCAGTGTCGTGTGGCCAGCGGTAAACACGAGTGTTCTGAAGCCAACTGGGGACGTGCTTCTGTAAAAAAGACTTTCATGGATTAAATGTATTATTTTTAAGAAGAGAAGATAGTGGAAAATATCTGTTACCAAGCAGAGCTCTGACCTGGGAGGCACTGAGGAAGAGAACTGGTATGAATCTAAAGTTCAAGCTGCCTTGTTGGATGAATTCATTCTGCATCTGCAAAATTAGACTTTAAATTTAGATAAATGTCGCCACATGATTACGTCTCATTTAAAAGAAGAGCTAACACTGTCTCACCATGGAGTGGATATATTTAGTGTGAAGGCCGAGACTGTCCACTACCAATCCTTCGATGTCTGCTTTATACTTTGGACTGATGGCGATGATAATCAGGTACGACGGCTGTTAAAAGAATACACACACATTTTAGACGTATTCACAATCTGAAAAGACAAATGTTCAAATTCAAAACAAAGCAAGTATTGTGAATTCATTTAACAATTAAAGTACAAAGCCACATTTAGTTTGACTTTCTCTTTGAATAATGATCCAGCAAAACTATATCGGACATTTTTAGGAAACAATACAGTAAACTACACAACACTAGTGCTGCTCACTTACGTCTTTTAAGTACCTGTCTTTCCACTTGTTGATGTCCAGGCTTCTTATAGGGTCGTCAAATAGGTCGATCTGTGAAATTGAAATCAGGACTTTAAGTGAATTGTTAAAAGTTTGAGACTCAGATTATCTTCTAAATGTTTTAAATCAAACCGGTAGGTTGTAACTTACAGCCGGACGAAAACCTTGCTTTGTGAGGAAGTCCACGAAAGGAACCATCTCTGAGCACACGTCCGAAGAATACGTGATAAAAATGTTTCCTGAGAACGGGAAAAGATCGCTGAATCAGAATTAAACTCAGACTTTATTCTGTTTTAGTTGGTATATACATTTTAAGTAAATAGATCACAAACAATTACAACAAAAATGGAAACAGCTGTTTGATTTAATACCATGAAATACAAGAGGCCTTCTAGTAGTAAGCCTGACTTGAGTTGAGGCAACAAATCTACTTGGTTGGTTTTAGGGAGAGATCATGGTTTGGGTTTAAGTATCTTTAACAAATACATTTAAAAAAAATACATATACTAACATGAACCATGTGCAAACTTTTCCTGTGTGCCTTTAAATATATTGGTTGAAGTGAATCAGAATTTTGGTCAAAATTTTAATTTGTAGAGATGACACTGAGACATTTTGAATGTGTTTTTGTATTTGACGGCATTTCACTGACTACTGCTGAAGGGCTCATTGTTTATCTTTTGATTATAATCATGAAGATTGCCAAGGAACATTTTATTACGTTATTCTAATTTAACATTTCATTTTGCTGTACTTGTCATGCAGTTTGTCCTGTGGAAGTAAAGATCTGTCCTCAGCACATTATAAATCCATTTGTGGGCCGGAAAATATGTGTTCATCTTAAATTGAAATTTTATTTTGGTTTATTTTACTAAGCCCCTGAAACAGGCTTGGCAGGTTTATAGAGACACATACAAATCCCCGACACACCCAACGGGCCCTGCTGATGTTTTTTGAAAAGCAGCGGACTGTGACTGTTGATCTCACATCGTGCTCAAATGTAATAGGAGCAGCTCAAACAGGCCTCCCTCCCAAAACCTGGAGTAAAGTGACTCACGGCACTCGTCGGGCAGACTGACGGTTCTTCTTCTCTCCAGTGGATGTGACACAGGCGCCTCGGCTCCTGCAGGGCTCAGGTTCATCACGCTGACCTGTGACACCCCCATGACGGGGGGGACGGAGAACTGCAGCACGTTAACCGAGACGCCTGCCTGTGCCACACCGTCGCTCATACAGTCATCCTGACGTTGGAACCTGAGGCAGCGAGAAAGAAAGACAAACAAAGGCTGTTCAGCTGAATTAGATGCAAAGTAGAGGCCGCTGCAGCACCTGACTCACATTTTTCAAACACATGACCCGTGACCCTGTAGGGACTTTGTGGATCTGTGTGTATAAGGGTTGACGCCTTCATGTACAACATATTTCTGTATTTGCATTCAGGAGTGGTTTTACCACGTGGGGGGGTCATCACAGGGTCTGCTGTGCTGGCCGGAGGCAGAGAGGGGGCGAGGCTGAGGTGGGAATCTGAGGTCGTACTGCCCTTCTGCTGCAGAGGGATAACACCGGATATCCGTCGTGTGAGGAAGGCCTGTCAATACAGAGTGAAACATTCGTGTGCGACGGCACATGTGTCAGGTTGGAACAGGTTCACTCTTAAACATACTTGGATAATTGTTTAGGAGAAAGTTACAAGCCCTTAAAAACATAACTGTTTCTAATGGTATTAAATTGATCTAAGACAATTTACCAATTTGCTGTAATTAACATTTGCAATTATACACTATCTATAAAAAAATCCTGAAAACCTTTCTTTTGTAATGTCAGTCACACATGTGCCACATTGTCTGTTTTGTGGCGTATGAACAATTGGTTGTACATTTATAATTGCAAAAAGCATTTATTGTAACCTTTCTCTTTATACATTTGAAATGATAATTAATAAAATAATAGTAATAGTAAAATAAAAATAAAAAATAATGTTTGTTCCAGATTCTGTAAGTATTCAATTGCTCTACTCACTCAAACCTACATTTTTACAAACAGACTTACATGTATATTGTTTATACTTTTTGTACAATGTGTGATAATGACTTCATTAAAATAAACAAATAAATCATTCAAGTCATTCAGGTGAAGAGTTTCTAAACTGAGTCAGGATCACATATTGGAGAAGATATATATTTTTTCATTACCCTGTTGTTCTTCCTACTAAAAATATTTATGTATTTATATTTATGTTATGTTGTGTTTATATATATGTTCTTTATCTGGCTCCTTTTCTTGTTCATAGAATGTTTAGTATAAAGTGTATTATGTTTTTTGTGAAGTTTTTCTGGATTATACTGAAATAAATGAAATAACCTAAACTATAAATAAATATAACAAGTGAGTAAGTAAATATGTTTTCAAAACAGAAGTTAATATAAAATACAGAAAACAAACAGAAAACAAACAAACAAAAACTCTTTCTTACCATAGTTGTGCGTATAGTGGTGAGGAGGTAGAAAGGGGCTGTAGTGTTGCCACTCGTCATCAGATCTCAGCGGCAGCGGAGGCTCAAGCTCTTCATCATCGCTCTGAAGCTGAGAATTGTCTCCATACTCCCCTCTGAGAGTCAGAAACAAACATTTAATACCAATTTCATCCTCGAGCCAAATACAAATTGTTGAATTTCTAAACACCATCATACAAGACGGTTTCTCCTCAGTTACCCAGCCGTGTCCCTGTTTGCAGGCTCTGCTGCTCCACACCGGTTTGGTCCACAGTCCCAGCAGCTGTGACTCTGTCTGGGGTCTGCAGGTCGTGGGCCACAGCTTCCGGGAGGGGGATGATGGAAGTCCGTCCTGGAAAAACTTGCTCCAGTGTCTCGTAGCTGCCGGTGGTCCATCAGCTCGACATGCTGCCCCACACGAGGAGGCCAGCTCCCTGACTCATGGCTCACTGGTCCACCTCTGCACTGGCTGTGGCAGAAAGAAGGTGCGTCCAAGCAACAGCTCGCTGGGACTTTTTCATGATGTGGTTTGACATAAAAAATCTGGTTCACAGTGACTTCAGGGCCCAAGAGGCGCACGGAACTCTTAGAGTCATCTGCAGCTGAGAAGACTTTCATTTCTGATACTTTTTCAGATTTCTTCATCTTAACCAGGTGACGTCAGCAACAAGTCTGTGGGACAAGAAGGAAGAACTTTGACTTTTACAGTTTGGCCTAGAAAACACACAGTTTTAGTGAAGTTAGTTGTATGATTTAAAATATAGTTGAACCAAGACCTTGTATGTAAGATACATACAAGGATACTCAAGAAATAATGTGACATGCATGCAGAGAATAATACACACACATGGCATGCGAAACACAATCCTATTCTTAATTGTTGTGGAGGAATTCAGTGTGAATGGAGAGTAATAAAAGCATACCTGTTCTCTGCTGGCTTCTTCCCACTTATGTAGGTGCAGAGGCTTGTGTGTCTGTGTCTTTGCTAAAGTCTGCTATATGCAAATTCTCCATTGCTTGAGCTGCAGCCAATCAGAGCCAAGAATGTAGTGTTTGTGCTGCTCAGCCAGACTGGCCAGGAAAGTTGAGCTCAGGTTCAGTCTGTGGGAGCTATGATTTAGGAGGAAATATTCTCCTCAGCAAATGGAAGAAGTTTAGGAGGAAATGAAAATGTGAAAAAGAGGTTAAATGTGTCTTAGCAACAGTATATTCTCATGCTAAGAGGCCACAAAGAAAGTCTTAAATAAAAAGCGAACTAGAATGTCACAGCATAAACCTCTGCCAAGGTCCAAAAGTCCCCTTATGAAACTGCATTTAAATGCACTAGATCCTAATATGTATGTTGACCAAATTGCACACACTCATACACACTAGTCTCAGAAACATGTCTGATTATTTCATCAGGATCCATGAACTATTTATAACTAAAGAAAGTCTCCTCCCCTTGATGCATAAAACCAAACTATTTTAAGTTCCTTCTTGAGTCATGTCCCCTCCAGCCCCTTCACAAACTTACCTGTAAAACAGTTTAGTAGTTATTGTGTAACTCACTAACAAATCCAGACTGAAACAAAACCTCCTTGGCTGAGGTAATTAAACAAGCATTAAATCATTCAATGTACCGCAGATGGCTGTTGGGCACTTACAAAGTGATTTGCATACACGGTGAGTTCAGTCACGTTATCTTTGTGTCAAGTCCAGACTGAAGGAAAACCAGAATAACTCAATCGCTCCCCCGGACACGTCACACGTCGTTTGAGCTGCATGTATGTACACAGAGCTGGTGGGGAACATTGGCCCTATGGTGTTAAACGTTTTTTCCGGAGAAAGTAACAGTTACTGACAAGTGTTTATTGTTTCCAAGTCACAGGCTGATGATGGCAAGATTGTTTATTTCAAAACCAGCTGTGTACAAGTAACAGACAGAGACAATAAATAATGCAGAGAGACCAAAAAAAAAAACAGTTGGTGTTCTACTGAATTAGGGTTAATATGTCGTACAAAATCTAGTTTTTTGCTCATGGAAAATCAACATGAATACACACAGACGAGGTGCCTTGTCCTGGAATGCTGCTTCTCAGGCGGGGGGGGGGGGGGGGGGGGGGGGGGGGGAGAAGTGGGATACTTGAGGATGATAAAACCGTCGTCCGGAGCTGCACATTTCTCCGGGCGAATCACATAACCGTGTTGCGTAGAGGACACATAGGACTGACCGTGATGCTGAGCAAAATAACACAAAAAAGTCACACACACGTTTGGTCTTGTAAACAACATGTTATTTCCAGGAACACATCATGGAGGGACAAACACAAGTAACACATCCTTCATTCCCGTCTCGTGAAGTGGCAGTTTGTTTGGCCGCTGAAGCGAGAAGACAGGTTCTTACACAGCCTGCTGCCATTCGCTAATGAAACATACATTTTTAAAACATTGTCAGTATAATAAGCAGTCAGCCCGAAAACAATGGTTGCAGTCGAGAAAGGACGTCAGCCCCCCCCCCACGTGGATTAAGCTAAACTAAAAGTTACTTTAAGCCGATTCTTAAAAATCATTTGGCCGAAGCTGAAATGCAATGAATGCACTCGATATCAGTGCAAGATGCTGCACAGAGTTTGGGTGGAAGAGTCCATGACGCACTACGTTAGTGTGTAGAAAGCATGAAGGCATTCCCTTACGTTAGAAGAGATATTACTAAACATGAAAAGGCAAGAACAGGTGTTATAAGTACATCTAAGTTCCTTGAGAAGAGGAGAGAGGAGTATTGTCAAGATTAACCTCGTAAAAAAGGTCAGTGGACTCCCAGAAAAACCTCTGAGAGATCTCGGTCCATGATGACTAACTATTAGCATTCCTACAATTATCATGTGCCACGATTTGTTACCAACTGTGAGCCTCACGCAATTCCTCTACGAGCCGTAAATCTGAAATAACTTTTAACCTTGGATTAAAAAAGAAAACCCACATATTTTCCAAAATATCAAAAGTAATATAAAAGGAAACAAACAAACAAAAAAAAAAGAGATAAGTAAACAAGCATTTTGTATTTACACTACATACAAGTTACACAACTTATCTGGTTCATCCATGGCAAGTCATTTCATCTCAAACGCCCCTCCCACCTCACAAAACATCCACTGAAGTGATGGTCATTTTGCTGACAGCAGTCCGTCCCTGTGTGTGCATGTGTGTGTGTATGCAAGTGTGTGTATGTCCGTGTGTGTGTGCATGTGTGAAGCTTGGAAGTCAAGAAGTCAGTCGATGAGCCTTTGAGATGGTTAGAGCCACAGGATGAGAGAGAGAGAGAGAATAACGTGGAGTCTGGCTCTCTCTAGTGGAGAGCCGGTGAAATGACATGAGTTGAGGCTGGCGGTGCTCAGAGATTATCCCCTGGCTGGTACTGGGGCTCAGTGGCAGTGAAGTAGTCCTCCAAAAACGCCTGCAGGTACTCAAAGGTCGGCCTCTCCTCCGGGTCCTTCTTCCAGCACTGCACCATCAGCTCGTGCAGCGACACGGGGCAGTCCTGCGGGCACGGCATTCGGTAGCCTCGCTCCACCTGCTCCAGCACCTCGCGGTTGTTCATGCCTGGAGGGAGGAACGCAGATAAACCTCACTGACAACGCAGCCTGCCAACAACTACCTCACCCTGATGTAACTGCCTTGTATTTCTGGACATTTCACATTGTTTGGATATTTTTTACAACTCCACCAAAATTGATTATGGGATTGACTGAGAGTTCTACAGATTTAATTTACTTCATTTTATTTTTATCACATTGTCCACCAATATATATTTAAGTTAAAAAATAAAACTGATAAGAATATATATCAGCTAAATACTAACAGACTAGAATTACCGGCCTGCTGTTATATGTCTCTGCAAACCAGTGCAGTTTCAATCTATATATTTATAATGACAATATGTAACTCTGGCCACTAGGGGTCTCTTAATACATACATAATAAAATAATAACAAAACTCTGATGACATTATATTTATTATATTTTTATATATTTCATTTTGAATGGTTTATATCGCTGAGCTTAGAAGAAAATTAAACCAGTGTCCATACATGAAAAAGCTCATTAACCCCCCATGCTAATGGGTTTATAATAATTCTTTAATTTAAAAAATGCAGCTCTTTCTTCTCTTCTGTTATTCTGCTCCTCATGCAGGAGACTTCAGTTTAATGCGTATGGGAGCAGATGAACACAGACTCATTTCACATGTTGTCACAGTCGGCTGGAACAATTCTCTGGATTATGCACAACGTAATGTGAATTATGCAACGTGCTGGGTTTTTTTTAGCATACAGAACCATGGCTGTTGTCTCAGAAGACTCACACGCACGCTGCATTAATCAAACATGATTAGAAATGAGATGTGATTACATAATCCACTGGGCTGGACACACTCACCTGGATAGGGCACTCTGCCCTTTGTCACCAGCTCCGTCAGCAGGATGCCGAACGACCACACGTCGGACTTGATGGTGAATTTCCCGTAAAGAGCGGCTTCAGGAGCCGTCCACTTGATGGGAAACTTGGCCCCTGAAAGAAATTCCGAAAAGATGCTTGAGATTTTTGCTACGCCAATGTTGTGATTTCAGCAGAAAGACAGAGACATAGAATGGAACTCAGTTGAGTTTAAACCTCCACAAAGGCCCATAAGGCCCCTTAAATCTTAATCAAGCTGCACCTAACTACACACAATCATAGAAATCAGTTCCCTAAATATGCCTGATTTCTTTCATTAAGATCCATGCAGGGCGGCGTGGTGGTGCAGCAGTTTGCACATTTGCCTCTTGGTTTGAAACCTGGTTCAGCTAAGGTCTTTCTGTATGGAGTTTGCATGGTCTCCTTGTTTCTTTGTGGGATTTCTCCAGGTTGTCCTTCCTTCGCCCACAGTCCATAGTCATGCAGATTTGAGTTGGGTTAACTGAGGACTCTTAATTGTCCTTAGACTGATCGTTTCCACCCCAGTCTGGGGTGTACTCCCCCCCCACTCACAAAGGATGTACAGTAAAGAAAACCACTGATAAAACTCCAAGAATGATAGCTTGCAAATATTGTATATTACAATTTGGATTCAGTTTTTATGCTTATTTCTATTGTTTGTTGTGTTGCAACTCTTTTTTGTTACTTTGTCAAATTAGAATTTCCCTTCAGGCAAGTTTAATAAAGGTTCATCTTATCGGATGGATGAACGGGAAGATACATGAATTATTTTCTGAGAAATTGGTAAGAATGTAACAAAAAGGTTAAAAGAAGATGTTAAAGAAAGTCCCAAAAGAAATTCTGGACCCGCCCCTTTGCCTCGATCCACCACAAATTTTACTGGAATTTTTCTTGACCTAAGTCACATCAACAAGTTTTGGGGAAATTTGGATTACGCACTTTCTGCGTAAAAGAACAAACAAACAAACAAAGCAATAGACAGGGGTGAAAACATAACCTCCGTGTCAGAGATAATTAAAGCAACATCCTGAGGAGGAAGTAGGTCAGCCTGTCTGTAAGGATTTATTCCTTCATCTGATATTTCATTAGTGCAGAGACGTGAGAACATGGCAACATGTCACCAGGGAATAAAAAAGGAAAGATTCCATTATCTCTCCTCATCTTCGTTTGCATTGGGCACAGAACGAAGTAAACATTTAAAACGCTAACAAGCGATCCAGCGTGTTGACAGAGTGACTAACTAGTGTGGACGTCCCCCTTGTGCGACGTCTGTGTGATTCTTTCAAACAAGATACACAGTGACAGATTGATTTGTGTATTTAACATGGGCTCTGTCTTAAGTCTGCACTGTGCCCTTTGTGAATGTGATATTCTGTTGTCTCGGTGCCACAGTGTAACCACACATACTGCTGTTTTCCACTGGTGTCACCGGGACATATTCCCACCCATTTACTGTAATTATTCTGAACATTAGCATGTGTTCTTATGAGAGTGTGTGTGTGTGTGTGTGTGTGTGTGTGTGTGTGTGTGTGTGTGTGTGTGTGTGTGTGTGTGTAACATGTGTTTTGGAATTGACTGCATGGAATAAGTCATCTGCCAGCCCGCTGACTTTTTCCTCTGACGATGAGGTTTTTAGAAGATGCTGTGGTGAGAGACGAAGAGGCGGCTGCAGAAAGGTTAAAGTCAGACAACGGATAAAGCAAATGAACGGGTCAGAAGTTAATCTCTATTCCGTCAACGTGCTATAAAAGAAAGAAAAACATTTCCAGAGTGGGATCAATGAATAAAAAGTGTTTCTTATTAAACTGTGGCTGCTGGTTGCAGCTTTATTGTAATTCCCGAGTTATAATAAGTGTTTGATAAGTGTTGTTTAAGTGTTTGCTGAGTAATAATTACAACACTGAAAGATTTGGAGAAGGAATATGATTTCAACTTCAATTTTATCAATCTAGCAACTTTTATTTTTGTAAGTTTTGTCCCAGCTTGTGATGCTACAGTGACTTCCTGTTTACATAGTTGATTGTTTTTCATTGGACAGCACTTCGGATGTTTCCTAGCAACCACATCCGTCTTCCTAAGCCAAAACTGTTTCATTGGTGCAGCACAAATTAGTGAATCAATCTATTTTATGATGGATTTACAAGAAGCTGGTGTGACCCAGTGGAACCAGTCTACCTTGTCTGGCTGTGTATTCATTGTCCTCGATGAGTCGGGCCAATCCGAAGTCAGCGATCTTGCACACCAGACTTTCTCCGACTAGGATATTGGCAGAGCGCAGGTCTCGATGGATGTAGTTCATCCTCTCAATATACGCCATGCCTGCTGCCACCTGGGAAACAAGATTTATGTAACGTAAATATCAACAAAGACTTTCAAGGTGATCGAATCTGGGCCAAATACGAATTTAGCCTCATCTGGTGGCGCCATGTTTCTCTCAGGTTGGTTGAGTCGTGCTCCTCCTACGGACTCAACTCATATGTGACATGTACGCGTGGCCTCTATTTTGTTTATGTATGATAAGATTGGCGCCTTTCAACCAGGCTTGGTAAGGTTCATACTTATGTTGATGAAGGACGGACATGTGGAAACCCCAGCACGTTACATTCATTTCATCAGCCTACGAAAAACCAGGACTGAAGACCCATAGATTCCCCCCCCCAAAAAAAAGTGTGAGGTACAATTTCTTATCAACCAACAGGAAGTGATGAGTTAAGGCTTCAGAATAAAATACAATCTGCGCAAATTTTACATAACCTGTTGTCCATTTGTCCACATCTTGGTATAAAGTGATCACAGAGCAACCAATGTGTAACTTAAAGTTCTGTCATTTCGTTCTGCTGATGTGAGAAGTGCCCTAATGAAACTCACTGCTAACAGCTGGGTCTGTTTAAAGTGGATAACGCTCTTAAAAGATGTCGGATCATATTCGGCGTCGTACCTGAGCTGCCATGTCCACTAGATTTGGCAGCTTCAGACCTCGTCCTTCTCCGTCCTTCATGAATTCGAGCAAACTCCCTGAAAAAGGAAAAAAAAGAAAGAAAACAGATGAAACGAATGGATTGTGCTGTTTCAGCTGCTCGAACTCAACTCGGATTTGGATCAAAACTGAAACAACATGTTGTCGTTAACGTGACATCAATTCTGGGATTCCTGCCACACGTTACACTTGGTTCAGATATTTATTTGTTAGTTATTACTGTGGTAACCGAGGATCTCAGTGTTTCTGAGCTAAATCTCTCCAGCTAAAACCACACCTGTGTTTGTATGGCTGTGTTGAAATTGTGTTTTCTACAGTGTACATGGGAATGAGCAGCACGCGATGAGGAAGAACACATACTGCACTGTCCATGCAGATGTGTAAATTATGCACACACTGTGTAGGTGTGTGCACATATGGATATGCAATATTCATAGTGTGACTTTAAACTGAGCTTCTACCTTTGCTCATGTACTCGGTGACGATATAGATGGGTTCTTCGGACACCACGGCGTACAGCTGCACCAGTTTGTCGTGTCGGAGCTTCTTCATGATCTGAGCCTCCTCCAGGAAGGACTCGGGCGACATGGTGCCGGGCTTCAGGGTCTTCACTGCCACTTTGGTGGTGCCGTTCCACGTGCCTGACGAGAAAGGAAATTTACGAGGTTGTTAAAATTTAATTTACAAAAGATTAATGATTGGAAATAAAACCCTGCAGAAATGCCAAAGTGAGATTTTTGTCAAATTAAAAAATTATGATTCAGAGTCTGACAAAATGAAATATCAGAGGTATGACAGGACATGAAAGTAAAATGTGTTGTTGAAATCTACTGAAGTTATCAGTTACCTTGAGATTGTAATATCTGTGTAACTTTATACGAAGGGTAATCTCTATAAATAGATTCTGTAGGTGAAGGACAAGATATTTTGGTCAGAAGCCTTCTTGTTTCTGTTTCTAGTTTGACCAATCACGTTTGAGCAGGCAAACAGTCTGTGTAGAGAACAAAAGAGGCGGAACACACTGACTGAAATGCATCGACTTTTTAATTGATTGCTGTTAATAGAGATAAGCCAAAATGTCGTCTGGAGCTAAAACACCTAAACAAGTATTGCTCTTTGGAGAAACATTCCACTTGTGTGATCAAGGAAACTATAGTTGGACTGTGAACAGTGTACGGAAGATGGAGTCTAGGCCCAGAAACCCACTGTCTCCACCGAAAGCCCCAAAATATTGTCCCTCACAGAGTCTAACACAAGACGACACTAACGAGTGGTCACTGCTAAACTGGCATCTCTCTGTAAACACTGTGCTTTAAATGTTGATAAAATAATGTCAAACTAGTTTTCAGGACTTCAACTTCAAGCTAGAAGAGAAACATTTGGACACTCTTGGATTCGGATTAATCCATGTTTTTGGAAGCAAAGCAGCAAATCCGACACGCATAGAGCCTGTTACTGCCCGGGGACAATGTGGGACAAATTAAGTTTTACTGAACTCAAATGAAGTAAAAGAACATGTCAGAGACATAAGAGTTGACATATACCAAGTTTTAACTGGTCTAAAAGGCCGGTTCAGATCCTGAGTCCAATCAGAAACCATGGAACAATCTTGATCCAGTTAATATGGACTGAGATCATGCAGAGCAAACACCCCTCCCTGTGGGTAACATTAGCTGGGTGTTCGTTTTTAATGATCCAACACACACAGAATGTTTTGCAACATTGCTCACAGCTGTACAATTCTTTTCCATTTGTGCCAAAAGAGCTCGACAATAAAACGGTACACACCCATCCAGACCTCCCCGAACTGGCCGTTTCCGAGACGTTTGATGAGCTGCAGAGACTCTCGCGGGATCTCCCACACGTCTTTGGTTTTGACGGACAGGTCGGTGAGACGGGGCATGCCTTTGTGGCACGGAACAATCAGGCGGCAGCACAGTCCTGCAGCCCTGGCTGGATCGAGCACGCAGTTGGAATTCATCAGTATATTAAAGAAGTATTAAACCATATGACATTGGAATTTAAACGAGAGGGAAAGCAGACATAGAGTAGATCAGTCAGGTCAAGAAGTTCCTGTACACCCCCCCCCCCCGCCCATAACTCTCACCAGAGTAGTGCTGTACGAGCTGCTGCAGCGTCTCAAACTGGGCCCTGGTGGTGATGTAGTAGCCTCCACTGTCCAGCTTTCGAATCTTGTAGTGTTTGACATGATCTCCCTTGACGTCGTCCCAGTCCTGGATGGAGAGGGAGTAGGCCCCTGGCACAGACACAAGGATAACGTAGGATTAGCGACCCAGTGCAGTTCATATGAGGTCACCGTGACCTTTAACCTTTGACCACTGAAATCCACTCATCAGTTCATCTTTGCGTCCAAGTGACAAATGGTCAAATATTGAAGAAAATCTCTAAAAGGCAGACATGAGATATAAATGTTCAAGAGGCCAAAACCCTGTTTTGTGAGGCCACTGTGACTTTGACCGCCAAATTCTAATCAGTTCATCTTTGAGGCCAAGTCATCGTTTATACGGTGTTGTTGAGAAATCTTGTTAACAAGAACGGGAAGGACGGACAGTCAACACAAAACATAAAAAACTAAACTGACCAATTCAAGTAATATGGAGGAAAATATCTGATAACACTAAACCATGCTGGTTTTCCTAAGGGATCACAGAACATGTGATGTGTGTCAGTGTATATTTAGCACAATGTGCAAACGATTTAGGACAATGAATGTGGAGCAACTGACAAACTAATGACATGAGAAAATAAATTGAATTTTAATTTGCGATGTCGGATGATTTCATCGCAAGCTCCTCTATAAATAAGCAGCTTCTAATTTGCACTTTGCTAAACCTTTATTTATTCACACGTCGGCCCGTTGCCTGAAGTTTAAAAGCGTTCAGCATGTCGGCGTGCTGGAAGCAGCAAAGTCAGAAAGTACCTTTAGTTGTTTCACTCTCACGGATGAGGAAAGTGCCTCTAGCGTTGCCATTGGAGAGAAGTTGCCTCTCTGCATCCTTTCGACCTAATTTGCCAAAATACCAGCTGCAGGGGGAAAAACATGGGATCAAACTACGAAGAGAAACATTTGGTCTGAACAGAGTTTTTTTCCCCCAATATTGTAAACTCTTTCTTTCCATTCGTGCTGCGATGCCACATTTAACAAAGAGGCAGCAAGATGAGCTCTGAAATATTTATGATGTGATCTCTGCTGCTGAAGCTGAGACAGTGCGAGAGAGCGTTTGCTTATGTAAAAAAAAAAAAAAAGGGATAGTTCTACTCACTCCTCAGCTTGGATGGAGTCCACCGGAGCTACGTAATTGCTGGGAATGTAACCAGTTCCACCTGTAGTGAGAGAACGAGCCTCCCACCAGTCTCCCTCACTGAGGAGGAGGAGGAGGAGGAGGAGGAGGAGGAGGAGGAGGAGGACGACAGAGAGTGATGGAGGAAGAAAGAGACAGATTAGGATGAACACTTCATCAGCGTTTGAACCTAGTGCATCATATTTTGAGGTATTTATTTCAGGCCTAAATTTCGGGATGATTACATTTCAGGCATTTTTAGATTTTATAAGACCCAGCAGAAACCCTGTTCATGCACAAATAACCAGTTAAATCAAGTGGATGCACATTTATTGGCTTTGTCTGACACCTCATTAGAAATCAAATAAAAACAGACTAGAAAAACAACATTTTTATTGTATAAAAGCAGACGCACTCTGTCTCTGTTTCTTACTCACAAATCTAACGAGATGTTTTTTATTCCTGTGACGCAAACAGTGAGACAGCCATCATTACAATGGGAGAAATCTGTCAGATCTTAAATGTAACAACGTGCATAAACCAGGTCAAGTCTTCTACAGATTACAGACTTGTTTCCTCCATCTGTGTCGATGGAAACAACATTTCCTTTCAAAGCGCAGGAATCAGACCTTCGCCACAGAGGGGGAAAACACGACCGCCACCCTGTCTAATGGTGTCACGCAGATATTTTCACACTTACGTGCTGTTGAGGATCTGGAACCTCTCCCCCTTTCTGAAGCTGAGGTCATCCTCGGTCCTGGCTTCATAGTCGTACAGAGCCACAAACAGAGTCACCCCTGCAGGGAGGCAAAGCGTTACGCGTTGTGTTGACAGCGGCACGGTATGAATTGTATGGATGGGATTCTCATTGTGGTTTGTTAATGTGTTCAACACATGGGCTGCTTGTCACATAACACCAATAACAATCACTTAATTTACTCTTTACATCACACCTGCTGCTTTATTTTAGTCTCGCAGTTTAAAGTATTAATGTTTTCCATTTAAGTGCTTTAACATACGACAGACATGGACAGAATGTTAAGATGGACGACACAAGAGCTACCCAAAAAGTGAAGCAAAAGCATCTTGATCACCCCCTGGTGGCTGGCTGTCGTATAGGTAATAAAACCTGACTCCTCCATGTTAGTAGATGAGACATGGACCAAACTAAAAAGTTAAAATACACGTCAAATACATTTTCAGTCATTTTCAGTAGTTCTTATCACCCTCATATATGTAAGTGCAAATTTTTGCATTACATTTGGTTTTAATTAATTATTCAATGCTATAGAAATGGGATAAAAAGTCATGATGATTGACAGCTGAGAGTGACTCATCGTGTTTCAGCAAAACCTCAAACCCACCCTGAGATCGACGTCTGATGAAAATGGCCGCTGTGTGAATATGCTGAAGAGCAAGGGGAAAGTGAAGCTTATAGGGAACTATAATATCAATGGTATAATTTTTCTACAGCTATTTGAATTTTATATTTTACAGTGTCAATTGAAACCAAAGTAATTTGGTCTGTTTTTATTATTTGTGATAATATATAATTCATAACTTATGTTTGAGAGATTGTGAGTAATCTATTTACTTTATGACATTTTTGGGGCCTTTTGAAGCTACATTAATCAATACTTCATTAACATATAAGCATTTTTAAGCTGATTGTTTTGGTTTTATGGCCTGAAACCTCTGTATATTACTTTTTGCAGCTGTTTTAGTAAAATAGACGAACCGTGCACTACCCGAGCAACACTACATGACGAGCAGTCACAGCTAGCGAGAAGCAATGAGCTGTAAGATGATGGAAAACAGCAGCTAAAAATATAAACATTTTCTTCAGGAGTGAGTGGAGACATAAACAAGCTAAATGAGGAGTAAAGATTGGGACAACTCCAAATAAAATGCTAACATTGCTTGGTGTTAGTTGAATGTGTAAATATGTCGCTTTGTTAACTCGATTGCTATAACAATCAATTTGGAACAAGTTACCCCCAAGTGGCAAAAAACATAATAGTTGCATGTTTAACATGCAAGAAAATAAATGTCCCTGTTTTGTTAACAACCCCATAAAACCTGACTCCTCTTTATCAGGCAAAGCATCGTCTGTGACCGAGTGAACAGTTAACGCTGCTGGTCCAGATTAGGGGGCAATCAAATTTATCTGATGTGATCTGGAACAGCCCTGGAGTCCCCGTATCTCTTAATAAGCCTGAAACTGTGAAAAGATTTCATTTTCTGATGTGATCTGAATCCTCCCTGGACAACTGCTGCAAGGAGGCCCAGCACATTTCCCTGTTAACGCAACGCCAACTGAAAAACATGCTTTACAATGAGCAAAAGGCCGACATGCTGCAGTCGTCAGAGGTCAGACGAGGCCTCTGCTCAACTTCTGTCCCACTTTACTTTTATTTGAGAGGCTTTCTAAATTTAACTCCTCCATGTTTCTTTGTGCTGCCCTCCTGGAGTAATCTCTTATTCATACACACACTGACTCTGCTGACTCCGCAGTTGCTGAGTGTTTATCTGAGCTGGGATCAACCTTCAGAAGAAACAAAAAAACAGGCCCAAAGTAGCTGAGATGCTGTTAATTTATACATCACACATGGTATGCATCTTTAAAATCTTAAGTAAGAGACTGTGATGCACGTTGCTCAGGCCCAGGAGCACATTTTTACTATTCAGCACAATGTCCGATCTCTCTGGTCGTCAGATGTGCCTCGCAGAACACCGGTGATAATTTAGGTCACTCTGTTTTCCATTAACTTGCAGCCAGTGGACATTCATCTTTAGCAGAGAGATGACTTTATTGCAGTGCCACAACATCAGCACACACAAAGGAGAAAAATCAGCCAGCCATCAGAGTGGTAATCAGAGACAACTTTGCAACTTAGACGTTTTATTTCTCCGTTTTAATTGCTCCATTTGTAATTCGACCCCCGTTTGATGACAGCTACATATCTCAAAGTTAGTGTCACCTTGTCTTAGAAGCCCAGATGAAAAGGGAGATATAATCCTCACCTGTTCCTCCCCGAGACCGCAGCGTCCCAGACTGCGAGGATGTGTGGACCCCTCCGAACACGGTCACCCCCTGCTGGGCGGCGTTGTGGAAGTTGTTGTAGTTGGGGATGGTGGAGAAGCTGGGGTAGTGCTGCGGCGTGGGGTCGGACCCATAGCGGTATCCCGAGTTGTGCGAGACGCTGGTCTCCCGGTCATCAGTGAGTTTCGCTGCTTCTTTATCCTTACATTGGACGCAGCCCATCCTCTACTCTCTGCGGGCGAAGAGAGAAAGAGGAGACGGAATTAGCACGAAGGTAAAGTAATAGCTCCAAATACCGTCTCCGTTGGGGAAATTATGATTCAATATTCCATTATTTCAGAGCTTCCTCAGAGAGCGACAGAGCCTTCATGAAGAATCTTTCAATTAGGCTGAAATTAAACACGATACTTTAATGTCCATTACTAATTAAACAGAGGAGCATAATGTGACAGAGCTGCAGTGTAAGGATAATGTGTGCGTTTGTGTACAAACTGATGTTGATGGGAGACACTTTGTGCTGAGAATATCCAGGTTAAGGTTGCCATAAAAGAATTTAACTGCACTAATTATCATAGTTTACTTTTCCCTCTAACTGCACGACCACACTTTACACCCGGCCATTGCATTTACAAGTTGGCATGCGCGTTATTTTTGTTTGTTTTACGAGGAGCCGCACGCCCATCTATGGATTCACAGCACAGAGTTTAAATGCACAGAAATAAAACACACGGAGTCTCATGAGGGAGACTGAAGCAAAGCTAAAGCAGTTTCTGTCATGAGTGAGGCAGTCGGCTTTACCAATTAAAAAGAGCCTGACTATCTCTATAGACCCAGTTATGCACATTTCCCCTCGCTGTGTCCACCCCCCACTTTAAACCTACAATATAACTGCTCTCAAACCAAAATGACGCTTCTAACACACGACGGACGCAAAACAAAAGAAAAAACAAGAAGAAGACACATATCTCAGGATGAAAAAGAGGCGTCACACACGTAGAAGATGCTGACGAAGATGTCAACTTGCAAAGACAACAAGATATGTGAGCTTTTGGTGATGAGGGCAGACGTCAGGCTCCTGTTGTTGGGAAGGAATCTGACCCGGACCATCTCCAGCTGTGTTCTTCATATGTGAAAAGTAAATGTCTTCAGGGGTCTCTAAATCCAAAGCAATAACAAAAGAACTAGTTTGATGATGGCGTGAAGCAGCATAGGATCATGGGATTTCACCCCCATTACCATTTACTCTTTAATGGGGGAGCTTCGGCGACAGAACACAAAGACAATGACAATGAATAATCCATTACATGTGACCAATTCAAACAGTGGAAGGAAAAATCAGTTGACTGGGTAACTGGCTCGCAGTGTGTTTTTCATTTGTCATGTCCCCAGAAGTTGTAGCAGAGATGGATCAAACCACGGGTAAAGCAGATAAGACACAATTAGGAGGCGACCTAAATGAAACGTCTCGTTACCCTGAATAAAATTGGGGATTTCTTTTGGGTTTGAACATTGTCAACAAAATACGTAACATAGATCTTGTTGTTTGAATACATTTTGATGAAGAACTGTTAAATATTATATCTCAAAGCTCTTGAAGCTGGTTGCAACATGGCTGCGGAGGAGGAGGCCGCCGACATCAAACATTAGCGGCCAGCTGACGTCGGAAACGGCTAATTGGAAACACACTTGTTTACCGGAGTGGCGCTCGGGGCAAACGCCAGCGCTTCAGCAGATGGAGGAAGAGAGGGAGAAACTCTTGACCCAGCTAAAGACTCACTTACACCCACGATAACAGCGCACTCACAGGTGGTGCCTCTTTTATGTGGCGGGTAAATAATGGAACAAGACGAATGAGAAATGTGTTTCACGGTGAGATAGATGGAAAACATTAGGAAGAACAAATGTATAATCGATAAAAATAACCAGCAACGTCGCACGTCTGAAGATGATTTAAAGGGAACAGTTTGAGCCCGAGGATATTTTGAGTCTCTTTTGATTTGGAGGTCACACAGTTAGTCAGTTCATGAATTAGTTTATAGAATAAAGATAACAATTATTTGGATCATCATCAATTGTTTAAGAATTAAAGAAAGAAATTGCCCAAATCTACAGATTCCAGCCTCTCAAATGTGAATCGTTCTTTGTAAAGTGGTTTTATTAATATTTTTCTAAATTATGGACCAAATTATCAATGAGCAAAGTAATGAATAAAATGGAAATATAAATTGAACCCCTTGAAATTACTAAATTTTTCAGGCTGAGGAACTATCCAGAAACGATCATGTCAGGTTTTTGAAGTCTTTTCTCTTGGAGACAGAGACACGTCTTGAAGGACATGTCTCCAAGAGTTTAATTGGTAACAAGGAAAGCTACACACAGTAAATGACTGAATTCCTTGAGGCCTGTTTTACATTTACAAGCCAGAAAAGGCTGAAGCATCACAAACACATGTGTAACTTGTTGCACACTGCAACAGGGTAAAGACAAGTGTCTCAAATGCCTTCAAACAAGTTGTGGAAAAAGTAAAACACAAAGCGTCTTAGATCATTTGAGCACCACTTACAACAAACTGCACTGATATAAAATCCAAACTTCTGCTTCATGTTGTCATGATATCCTCCGCCAGAAGGTTATGTTATCGCCCCTGTTCATTGGTTGGTTTGATGTCAGCAGGATTACACAAAAACATCCTGAACTTGTTGGAAGGATGGGACATGAGCCAAGAAACAGGCCATTACATTTTGGTGCAGATCCGATCAAATGGAGGTGTTTCCTTTCTTTAGCATTGCTAAAGTGTGAAGAATGATTCCTGGATCTTGATGAAATATCCAACGTTTTTTACAGTATAGTAAAAGTCATTAATGCGTTAAAGAGGTCTTATGAAATCTAAAAGATGAAATACATGCCCAGCAAATACAGAATTCACCTCCTGTGCACATTTCCAGTCCTCTACAGTATATTCACTCCGCACCTAACTAACTCAAAGATAGGAGCCACTGCAGAGAGAGGGAGGACACTGTAATTCATTACTGCCAATAAAACCCCATAAAGTACCCAGAAGTAGAGACGAGCCCGGCGGTAGCTTTGCAGTATGAGCTCCAACCAAAGCTGAGCCCACAGACTGAAACACAAGACGGAGGAGGAGGACGATGAAAGCGTCTCTAAAATACTTTAGACTTTAATACCACCTCACATCGTACAGCAGCTTCTTTATTGCAGCACAAATAGACTTTAAAAACACACGTTAAGCCTCTAATTTAAATTTCAGGTGGAAAAGCACGTCTCTCCAAACCTACAGAAATGACAGTTATACTGTCAACATGACAACGTAACAGTCGGACAACTTATTGATTAGACGTGAACATTTTTGATGAATTGCAGTTTCTCTCTGTTGGTTGGACCTTGAAGGCACCACCATGGGGTCGGGATATTATTATTATTATGGGCATTTACATTCTGCTGTTTTGTATAGATTAGACAATTAATCAAGAAAGAATCAATAGATAGTTTGATGGGGAAAAACGAGAATGTCACTCAGTAGAGCACATACCTCTGGCGAGACAGAAACTGTCCCCTTAAATTAAATTGAGCTGCACCAAATTGTACACACTCATAGAAATTGGTCCCCTAAATATGACACTTTTCATCCAGATGCATGAATTATTCCCTAGAAAATTAGTGAAAACATCATAGAAACGCCCTGTCCTGCAATGATGAAGAAAATAAATCCAGGAACCGCTCCCTGATCCGGATCTGCAACAAAATTAAATGGGTTCATCTCTGACCACATCATTCCACCAAGTTTTAGTGGAGATCAGTCCATTAGTTTTTGTGCGATGCTGCAAACTAACAGACACACAAACAAACGCAGATGCAACAATAACCTCTTAAGCGGAGGCAATAATCTTTAGGATACACAGCGACTTTCCTGAGCGTTGGAAACAGGGGAGCACGAGTCTGAAACCAAAACATACGCACATACATACAAACATGAACTGGGACACTCTGACGGCAGTGATTGAAATAGCACTGGCTCCACTCCTGGAGGGATCAGAGTAAATGAGGGGAGATCTCATGTCGTCGTGCTGCCTGTGGGGATTATAAAAATCTTCCTGCTCTTCAAGTAAGAAGGCCTGAGACGAGCCTCGCTTTTAATACACCAGCATGTAACGTGTCTGCTGCAGGGAAGTAGGCCATCTTGTATTGTTTATATACACATGGTCCCTTCACGTGTTGTTTTTATGTACAGTGTTCGCTCGGTTAATATTTGCATATGAATCACGTCTGAGTTGAGACTGAAGCTGCTGCATAGGTGCAATAAAATCCGCCATCTTTGGAGATCAGAAACATGAAGTGCGTTCCACAGCTACAGGAAGCTTTGCCACATTTTCAATACAATAAGAGCGTCGGAGCCATTCATCAGTGGCTCTCAGATCTCTGTGATTCAATGTGGCAAGACGAAGCCCTGGATCTGAGTTGGGTGTTTTCCCTGCATTTCATCATTTCGGACACACAGAGACGTGCTCGCTTGCTCGGTCCCTCCCAACCTGTGGCACAACGATTTCTCTCCTCGCAACAAATGAGCACATGGAGGCATCACAACCACGGGGCTCGTTCCCTTTCCGTGGCAAAGCCTGCGTGTCACATGACCCCGCTCATCACGCTATTCTCAGGCCCAGATGAACAGCCTGCCTCCGAGAGGACCACACTGGCGTGATAAGCGCGGTCCGATGGGGATGGGGATCGGAGACACGTAATGTCTTGTAACAGTTAACAGCACTAGGCGGAGATAAGAGGGGGGAGCGAGGGTGGGCTTGACTTCACACACACACACACACACACACACACACACACACACACACACACACACACACACACACACACACACACACACACACACACACACACACACACATCACACTAAAACTCCTCATCTTGATTGGCTCAAGATGCAGTCTGAAAGGATGTCAGTCCAAATCTGTTAAATATGATTTATCAACGCTGTAGAAGGATTCGTTCACATCGGGAAGTGAAGACTGGAGACTAAGAAGACGAAGAAGATGAAGATAAAGGAGAAGAAGAAGACGATGAAGAAAAAGTAGATGAAGAAGAAGAAAAAGAATAAGAGGATGAAGATCAAGAGGATGAAAAGGAAGATGAAGCAGAAGAAGAAGAAAAAGAAGATAAAGACAAAAAAAACAGCCAGGAAGATGGCGAAGGAGACGAAGAAGATTAGGAAACACATGAAGAAGAAGATAAAGAAGATAAAGAAAATGAGGAAGAAGATGATGAAATTAAAAAGCAACAGGACGAGGTTAATGCCTCCACATTAATCACAACCACTGGGCTCAAATGGAAATTAATTTATGAAATGAAGGCCTTTATATTGATGCTGTACGGGCACAAGTGTTAATCATCTACACTATCACACACACACACACACACACACACACACGCACACGCACAGGCACACGCACACGCACACGCACACGCACAGAGCTGGCAGCCATAATGAGATCCTCGTCCATTTGTAGTGAAGCTAACTAACTAAATGAAAAAGACAGACATGTCAGGGTCACACAGCAGAACTGATGGATTAAACAGGAGACGGTCAATGAGGCCTGAGAAACAGACATATGTGCAGCGTGATGTTGTGTGACAGAGAGTAAAAGATCTGCATGTGTGTAGAGATTAATTCATCTGATTATTAATGGATTAAATCAATCAACAAAAAATGTAAATTTTTCTGAACTGTATAAGCGTTTAATAGTTAATACACGGAAAACATGAAACACAAATGTGATGATGTGCTCTTTCTCTCTGTAAATTGCAAACACTGTTTATTAAAGATCTTTGGCTTCTGAGTTATTAATGGACTATTGATTGAAAAGAAAACTGCATCTGAAGACATCACATTGAGCTCTGGCAAATCATGATGGTATTTATCACAGATCTTTTATATTATATAGCTTAACAACTGATCGATCATTGAAAATATAAATGACACATATATATTAATGTAACTTATTAACATAGTTATAAACTGGAGCCCTAATTCATTACCATATGTCTAATAAGGCCTGTGGAGTCAATACAAGCCGCACATGTATATTTTAACAGCTATTTGCATTACGCACAAATCATGCATATGGGCAGAGTGTTGAAGTGCTTATAGATTTTGTTTTTGTATTTGTATCAAATTTCTTATTCTGATATTTTTTCAAATAGTTCTTCATCCCTCCCCTACTTCATTACACAGTTTTTTTAATTTCTTATAAAGCATAGGACGAAACTAACTTAATTTGAAACATTGATTAATCTGTCTGGTCAACTCATGTTCTCTAATGGGGACACACTGTTAAACTGAAAACCAGCTGACCTGATATTATTTCTGTTCTTTATTACCAACACCAGGGAGGTTATGTTTTCACCTCCATCTGTTGGTTTGTTTATTTGTCAGCAGGAGTACGGGAGAAAATACTGATCGGATTTCCATGAAACTTGAATGGGACATGGGCCAAAAAGGTAACCCTTTAAATTTTGGTGCGGATCCGATCAAAGCATTGCGAGATATGGCCTTTTTTTTTACATTTTCACTTATCTCCATATTTAAAAGGACGGACATCTATGAGTGCCTGGTGCAGCTTGATTGAATTTCAAGGCACTGTAGGATCTTGGCGTATTGAACAAAGATCACACTAAAGTAGACAATGGCCGCACAGAGTCTTTGAAGTTTGACTGAAACTGTAATAATGTGCTCAGCTGATTATTACATCTCATAACAAACGTCATTATTTATCCCCGGAGAACTTAGAGAACACAATCATTCTGTAATCCGAGACAAGACAGGCCTGTTCAGCTTGAAGTGTGGGGTCCCTGGACACTCAGATCATTGACACGCCACAACACAAGGTCAAACCACCCACAGCCCTCCCACTTATAACGACCTCATTCAACCACAATAAAACCTGTTATACGTCATTAATGAAATGACCCAATGGGGACCATTTATCGGACGTGCTCCATTTGAAATCATGCAAAACCCGCTGCTGTGTTTACTAGACTCGAGAACAACTCTCCTCCTTATGGCTGCCATTCTCTGAATAGTTACAATATTTGCTTGTGTCGGACAACTGAGTTCATTCAGTGTATCAACAACAAGACAATGGCCACATTTCACTGCGCTGCATGATTATCTGCACAATGACACACAGTGTTAAGGCTTTCAAAGCTAGTTATAAAACCCACAGCTGAGCTTCATACAGTATGTATGTGTGGGTTTAAGCCTTACTGGGCTTTTGGTGTCACAGTGTTCACAGTTGAGTCATGTTGTTAAATCACTGAGCCCATTGTAAACATCCATTCAGTCAGTCAGCGAGATTTGTGCCTCGTACGTAGACATTTTCCGAATGGCATAAAAGGCCAAATTAGAGAAACCTGAACTAATGTTTCTGTTTCTTTTTTTTTTCCAGAAGCATGAGCAGATTCTCGCTGCTTGGGCCTGTCAGTCTACAATGAGGGATTTTTCATCATTCTTTCCAAATCTCATGCCAGTGGAGGGCATTGGTCAGTGCACGGATCCAATGGAAATAGCCATACAGCAGCTGCATGTAGGGCTGCAGCACTTAGTTGATTAATGGATTAGTCAGTCGACAGAAAAGAAATCTAACGCCTATCGGAGGAATTAAATCATTTTTAAGCAGAACGTGAGCATGTGTCGCTTTTCTCGGCTTTGTATCATAAATCTTTGGGTTGCACAAATCAAGACATCTGAACATGTCAACTTGCGATCTGGAAACTGGGATGGGCATTTACATCATCAAGTAAATAATCTGCAGATAGATCCATCCATCCATTATCTATACCGCTTATCCTTGGAGGGTCATGGGGAGGGCTGGAGCCCCTCCCAGATGACATCGATAAACCCTGGACAGATCGCCAGTGTGTTGCACGGCCAACATACAGACATCACTCTCACAATCATTCACACTCACGGGCAGTTTGAAGTCTCCAATTAACGTAACTCCAATCTGCATGGGTTTGGACTGTGGGAGGAAGCTGGAGAAAACCCACACAGATACAGGGCGACCATGCAAACTTTACCAATCCGGGATTCGAACCGGAACCTTCTTGCTGCACCACCATGCCACTGCCGCCTATCAGCAGATAAATCCATTCTTTAAAAAGGGGGTTGATTAATCTATAGAGTATTTTTAGGAATGTTGCGTTTTCACCCATGTCTGTTTGTTGGTTTATTTGTTCACAGGAATAAGTAAAAACTACTGAACCAATTTCCCGCAAACTTGGTAGAGAGATGTATCCTGGGCAGCCAGGATTGTCTTTTTCAACTTTCTTGGACTATGTATCATGTAAGATTTATAATTTAGGTTATCAGACCATGTCCTCTTTTATACTATAAGAACTAGACAATCATGTGTAGGATTGTTTGGCCTTGGTGGAGGTATGCGCTCTACTGTGGGCCATTCTACTGATTAATTGTTGCTTCAACAAAACAGAAGAAAACAGCAAAACAGGTCCATCCCTATTTCCTTACACCCTGAGGTCTCTTCACAGGTCTTTTTCTGTTTGACCAATAAACCGAAGCCAAAAGACAGTGAGGTTACAATCATGTTAAAACACAGTGAAGCAGAAAATCGTCATTTTAGGATCAAATGTTAAGCATTTTTGCCTCAGAAATGACTGGAACAATTATGGATATAAGTAGTTTCCAATGACATGTGTGTCATTCGCCTATTCCACCAATCTGGAACTCTACATGGCTTCTATGTGACATTTCTTGAGAGGCACAAAAACAACTACTAGATATCTTGTAAATAAATTGACCAACTGGACCTTTATTGAGATCTACACCTTTATGAAAACACATTTCATGGGAACGTGACATCCTGAAATTCCAGGATTCACTGCTTGCGTGTCTGCGTGTCTGCAGAGTAACGGTTGGACAGTATGGACACAGAGGGCCTGAGGGGAAATGTATATAGTCCATGAACCACAGTGTGTGAGTCCTTTCATTCAAAGGTGACACACATCACGCACAACGATTGTGTCATGGAGCAGAGACTGCATTGTGCTGCTGTTTGTAAACCAACACACAACTGCTGCTTTGAGTTACTGCACATGTAAACAAACACACAGCATTGACTTCCTGGAAACTTAAGCATAGCTACTACTTGTCTAACCTTAACCCTAACCTTAACATAAACCTAACATATCCTTAACCTAAAACTAACCTTAATTTAAACCTAACATATCCTTAACGTAAAACTAACCTTAACATTAACCTCACTATAACCTTACATCGACGTAAACCTAACGTTAACTTAAACCTTAACCGAAAACTAAACTTAATGTAAACATAATCCTAATCCTAACCCTAACCTAAATTTAAAACTAACATTAATATAAATCTAACCTGACCTTATCGTTAACCTCACCATATGCTAACCTTGACCTAAACCCAACCCTAACCTTAATGTAAACCTAAACAAAACCCTAAACCAAACGTAAACCTAACCTTAATGTAAACCCGAACATAAACCTGAACCCAACCTTAAAACACGTTTTCCCCTCAGACTGTAATGATCTATGTTATGGGGACTGGTTTTTTGTCCCCATAATGTGACTATGTAAACAGATTCAGGACCTCACAACAAACACACACACACACACACACACACACACACACACACACGCACGCACACAACACACACACACACACACACACACACACACACACACACACACACAGTATATCAACCCAAGATGGATGGCTGCACCTCCAGACCCTTCAGATAACCAGATTATGACACCGCTTTAATTTGCTATTTAACAGCGTGGTGATGCGATTCCCTTCAACAGTCTGTGACAATTATTTAGGGGGAAATCAATAAATCGGAGGCTGTCTGCAGGCCCCTGTGTGTGTGTGTGAGAGAGTATGTGTGTGTGTGTGTGTGTGTGTGTGTGTGTGCGTGCGTGGCCTCAGTGGTCAGCTCTGTTCTGCAGCGCGTCCATCTCTGCTGCTGCAACACAAGAGCCTCTCCACAATCACAACAGCGCAAATACACACACACACACACACACCATCACCACCACCACCACTGCATCTGGGTGTGTGTGTGGGTCTGTGTGTGTGTGTGTCTCCATCACAGCTACATGTGCAGATCGTCCACAGTGAACCTACTCTGTGTTATTTATCTCCTCTCTCTCGCTCTCGTCAGGAATCCATCTGGCTGTAGAACCGGGGGGACCAGGCGGGTGCACCAATTGAAATTCAACGCAGGCGGAGGAGGAGGAGGAGAAGAGGGGTGGTGGGGGGGCAGAAAAGAAACGCAACTTACCGCAGAAAAATCACATTAATCCATCGGAGTGTGCGGGGAGACGTTCGCGGAGGAGCCTCGCTGGCGTGTCCGCACTTTCCCTGTCAGCGTTGGGTCGGAGCCGCGGAGCGAGCAGGAGTCGTCTCTACAGCCGAGTCCTCAGCTCCTGTCGCCGCCGTGCGCACAGAGGATGACGAGGGCGACGCGCGTCAGGGTGCGCATCGCAACACGCACCACATCCGGGGAGTCCCCTTCACGAGAAAACTCCCATCTGGGTTTTTGTAATTGAAAATAAATGAGAATCCCCAATTAGAATCAGGGTTTATTGCCAAGAGGGGTTTAAACACACACAAGGAATTTGTGCAAGTATGAATATAAAATATGAAAATATTATAAACACTAGAAAATGATTGTGTAATATAGATGGATATTTACAATTTGAAGTATGTAGGTGTGTGAAAACAAAGATAAGCATTTTTTGAAAAACAACATTTATTTGAATTACAATGAAATTTATTTATTTAAAGGTTCAGTGTGTAGAATTTAGTGAAATCTTGTGGTGAAGTTGCATGTTGCAGCTGAACATCCCTCACCTCACCCTTCCTTTCCAAACATGAAAGAGAACCTGTGGTAGACTTCAGTTGTGATAAAAACTCAAAAGGTGTTTAGTTTGTCCAGTTTGGGCTACTGTAAAAAACATGGTGGCCTTCGTAAAGAGGACCCACTCCCGATGTAAATATAAAGTATTCAAATATAAAGGGCCCATTCTAGGGTAAAGAAAACAACAATTAGTACAATTTAGATGAAACACACTGGTGAAAACATCACTAGGATTATTTCATATTCAATTTCTCCCAATAGATCTGTTTCACCTAAATCTTACACACTGAACCTTTAAGCTAATCTATACAAGGCCGGGCAGTTTTATTCATACAGCACATTTCATACACAGAGAGGTAGTCGGTTTGAATCCATGTTCAAGCAAAATATAAGATTATAAAGAGTTAGGATCAAAGAGGTGAAAGAAATAAAAAAGGACGCATCCGTGTAAAAATTCAAAAATAAGTTGAAAGAGACAAATAGTACAAATAAAGCAGATAGAACTGTGTAAAATAATATAAATGCAATGATGGTTTGACCTTGTTAAATAGCTTAGTTAAACGCACTGTTTTAATAAGAATGCTCAATGTAACATTTCAAATATAATAAAAGCTTTGGGGATTTTATTTTGGTATGCAAACCTTCAGTGTTCCGGTGTCTGTACGTTATCTTGACGCAGATGTTATTGCGTCCGACTGATGCGGATCCACATCGACCATAGAAATTTGATGGACAGAATTTACGGCCAATCAGATATTACAATATGTAGCAGGACACCGCCTCCTCTCTGGAGTGATTGAAAAAAAAAAAACAAGACAAGATTGATAAATTGTCTGTTTTTGTTTAACTCAAGTAGAGTTCGATTTGCTGTATTTATTTTTATTTTATTTGAAATGTGGATTTTAAAAACAGTGGCTTTTACCATGCAGGTCTGAGAATATGAGAGATTTGGTTCCAGCTCAAATCAAGAGCAGGTGATTTCCTTTTCTTTGAGCCTGAGGGGCTGTTAATTTGTTAATAAGTGGGATCCCCCTGCTGAGGTCTGAGGTTTTATTTGTAGAGTTTAACACTACACACTACACACCACACACACACACACACACACACACACACACACACACACACACACACACACACACACACACATACACACTCATATTCAGGTGTTAACTACTCTCACTGGAAGCTGACCAAGAAAATGAAAGAGGAAAACACCAGCAAAATTCAGCCACTGCCTTTCGCCAGCCTTCAACCAGACTGTAATTTTGTCATTTGTAAATTATCTATTTGAACAGTTTAACAATAAATACATAGAGAATGAATATACAGCGCAGGGGGGGGGCAGTAGTGGGCGGATCGATAAAGACAATAATGTTTCCCCAAAACAGAAAATGTGAAATCAACATGACTAACTACAAGAGTCAATACAATAATAACATAACATGAATGATAAAACAATAATAATATCCAAATAAAAGCTAAATATGTCGGTTGTGTTGTAGATGTGCATATGCCTTCACAGGCAGCACGAGCGTGAGTGTGTGTCGGGGGGTAAAATTTCACACTCATGTGTTGACTCATCTAAATGGCAACAATACATGAACCAACACAGATATTTAACAGAAGTCAATTTGTCTTTCAAGCATTATTATATATATTTAACTTTTTGATATTTTACAAGCTTTACTCAGGTTTGTGTTCCTGAAACCCGATGTTGACCTTTGACCTGTACTCACTTAGCATTCCTCCAGTTTTACAGATGTTATTACAGATCAGACTGAAGAGCAAAAACACTCAGAAACACAATCAGTCAAATACAATATAATAATATAATATAGAATCATTTATTTTACGTATCACATTCATGCTGGCAGATGCATCAATTTAGTTTAGTGACTTGGTCAATAACACTATAACATGTGGAGGGGGGAGTAGGGAATCAAACTGCCTCTCTGTCATAGCCACTCTATGATTGGTAGAACTGTATATCAGACTACAGGACAAGGTGCTCTATCTGTCACATGTCAGAAAACAGTGAAAGATATTCATCACATTTTCCAACAGTGAAAGGTCTCAAATGTATTTTTCTTCTGTCCAGAAGCCAGAGATACATCATTTAAAATCACATAAGTCAGAAAAAAGCTGCAACTCCACACACAGGAGAAGCTGCAACCATGAACTGTTTATAATTTTTACCTGACAATGAACTTATGCTTGATGCTTTGAGCTTGTTTTAGTATCTTGACACATTTTGATGTCATATCTGCAAACCTATTCGTTCCATAAATGGTGGCTCCTGAATGGTGGAACGAGCTCCCCAATGACATCAGGACGGCAGAAAGTCTACACATCTCCCGCCGCAAACTAAAAACACATCTCTTCCGACTATACCATGAATTAAAAAAATGAAATAAAAAAAATAGCGATTTAGTGGCACTTCTATGGCACTTACCTATAGCACTTTGTAGTTTGGCTTTCTTTAAGAAAATTGTACTTTCTTGATTCTTGTTCTGGGTTCGTACCCTCATGGTTGAATGCACTTATTGTAAGTCGCTTTGGATAAAAACGTCAGCTAAATGTAATGTAATGTAATGTGTGTGGGCAGGAAGTATTGTTAGACAGTGGGATGACCTTTCTAGGCTCATTTCAGACTTTCATGCTTGTATATCAGTAAATGCAGCAACATCTAAAGTTAGTTATCTTTAATAATGTTTTTTCAGAATATAAAACATTATACCTATTTTCCTGGGTTATAAATATTGTTTTCGTCCACTAAAAGAAGAAAATGCTTTTCATTTTAATGAAGGGAATTATGTACAGATTGTCAAGCTCTTACTCTAAACTGACATAATTAAACATGGGGCAGAGGTGAACATTTACCATAAATGGACAACGCAACTGGTTGGCAAGAGGCCTAAAATACAAATAACAAAAATACTTGTGTGGTCAATACATTTTTTTTAAATAAACCAAATAACAATATTTGAAAAAATGGTTCCTTGTTTTCTGGATGGTGGCATTGAATGGTTAGATTTGACATAACTTATTATAAATTATTGAAGGTTGTGTTGATTTGAAGCCTGCAGCTCTTGCACACACACACACGCACACACACACACACACACACACACACACACACACACACACACACACACACACACACACACACACACACACTAGGATCCTTACATATTAAAGGCATAGCAGACAGTGTGTTCCTGACAGGTGAAGTGTTTGAAATGTCTGGGGTCCCCGGTGCTTTCTGAAAACATGTCATGCCCTGCTTGGCTTTGTCTTCCACTTTACTCTTTCACGGCAGCTCAACACAACACTCACAGCTTTGCATGTAATCAGAATATCACAACAATGAGCATGGCCTAGTTCTGATGCCGGAGAGAGGGTGGGTGACAGAAGCTGCCCTAATCCCCAAACTGCTGTCTGCACCGCGTACAGTTCTGAACTCACTCTCACCCTACTTCTCCCCAACCGGGAGTCATGACTGCCGAGCCGGTGACACGCAGCCTCCTCTTCCTCGGGGCCATTTTGGACTGGTAACCATGGAGATGTGGGTCATGCAGAGGGAGGGAGAGAGAGGAGACTTGTGGCTGGTGGTGGAGTCGGAGCACTGCAGGCTGCTGGAGGAGGGAGCAGCAGCAGCAGAGGAACGACCATAAACTCTCATTATATCTGGGTCACTGGGATGCTCCAGCTGCAACGAGCAGACAAGACGCTATTATGCAAGAAGAGGGATGCTGGGAGTTGTGGGCACAGGCGCTTATAGTTACTGTTAGTGAGCATATGTCAGGAGGCTACATGGTGATGGAACATGAGACCAGCTGAGCTCTGCTTTGTCAGCTCCAAAACATGCTGTTGTTTTGGTGCTAGCATATACTAACACAACCATTGTGAGCCATGTTGTAGGGTGTGCAACTGTATATCATATTGTGTTACAATTACAAATAAAGCCTATTTAATTGGACGTTTGAGAGGATGGCCAGAATAAGCAAATACCAAAATTACATGAACTCAAAGTCATCTTAGGTCGATATGACCAAAAATGATATCAAGAAGAAAATCTTCATATATTCATGAAGATATTCATCAATATCGATAATTTCAAGGATACATGTCACATTATTATTTCTTTTAGATTTAAGGCCTTATTTCTGCTTTTGAGTGAAGGTTATTGTTTCAAACTGACAAATCTGAGCCACATAAATTACATGTAAAACCTCATCAGTGTATTTACACAATGCACAAGTATCACATCATTATACATTGGAGTTCTGTTGTATTGATGTTGATTCAAATCCATTTTGTCGATAACTATTGACATTGCGTTGCAGCCCAGCCCCAAAATCAGCTACATGCAAAAAAACAAATGGGGGCCATTTTTATTCTTGAAAAACACAGATTTCTAAACACAGCGTTTCCCTCAGTGCAGGAGGAGCAGCTGTTTGTGGGGGGAGAACATTCGCCTGCTTAGAATCAGAGTCATCACACATCTACAGGTCGTTTTCTAAAGCTCCGTTAGAGAGGAACTTTCTTCAGGGTACCGTTAATGGAAGACAAGTTGTAGGCCATGTTGTTGTGTCTCCTCCATTGTCCGTGACCACCGTGCACCCCCCAAACCCACAACCCCCCACTCTTTGCTCGTTGGATACCGGGGACTGGTGATTGGCTGGGACGCGCTGGTCGTGACGTCATAGCCCCGGCGCCCATTCATCAGTGGACTTGGGCGTTGTTCTCCCGCATCTCATTTGCGGCGGGGGCCGATTCTCTCCATCTGCAAAACTCCGCTCGGGTTCCAGCGAAAAAAAAAAAAGAGAAAAAAAAAAAATCGAGAGAGAGAATTTCCCTTTTCTTTTTTTGAGCCCCTTCGCCACATTTTTTCCGCGTCTCCTTCTGCTGCGGTCTCCTCTCGCGTCGCGTTGTGTGTTTTTTGCGCAGAAAGGAGGTGTCGCTCGTGTGCGTGCGTGCGTGAGTGTCTTTTTTGGGGGGAAGCAGGAAGCTTTGCGGTCTTTGTTCATTCATTTGATCGGTCGGGCTCCTTTGTTGGACCGAGAGAAAGCATGGGAGCGCAAACCTCCAAAACCGCTGGGAAAGAGGACGCCGCGGTGGAAAAGCCCGCAGAAGGTGCGGCCGTGGCGGCGAAGACGAACGGACAGGTCGGTAGAAAAGAAATGTTTGATTCCTTAGTGGCGATGCGTGGAGCCGATGTTTCCCCCCCCTCCCACCGAAGCTGCACCCGCACGCTCACCCGGCGTCCAGGGGAAAGTGGCCACATGTCGGATCCATTTTCACCGGCGAGCGCTTTGTCTCAGTTTGCCGCTGTGCGCAGCGCCACATTGTTAGCAACGCAATTATTTCAACGCGGTTTAAACGCTTTAATTGTTGCGTGCATGCGTTTTGCGTTTTGCAAATATGGGGATTTAATAACTAAATCGAATGACCTGTTTCTGACTGAGATTGATTCAAATGTCATTTTCAAATTCTTAAACATTTCACATCGTTTGCACTCTAATGTTTTCATCGGATTCAGGCGCAGTTTGTGCAGATTTGGTGTTTCGGTCGCTCTCATTGAGGCATGGCCATTTTTTTTTTTCTAAAAAAGATACCACGCCTTTGTTGCCAGGTTCAAGAAAGAAAGCACGTTTTTGTGCACACGCAACCCACACAATCAATGATTTATACCAAGCACACATTAAAGTGCGTGAGGATTATTGATTATTTGACGTTAAATGCGTTTTTATTGAAAACACAGGGCGTTAAAACCAGATTAAAAATTCCCAAATTTCCATCTTGCTCCCATCGTCTCCACACCGAACGCCACCCCCAGGATCCCTGCGGTACTGCAGTCTAACCGAATAGCCTACTGCTGAAAGCCACAGATCTGTCGTCACTCTCCTGGTAACAGATGCTGCTGCAGTTTTAGGGTCATTTTCCAATTGGTTACTACCAGTCGGTGCATATAATTAAATGTGAGCACGCCACATGTTGCAGGTGTTAGTCTTGCATCCACATGTGCAAACGTAGACCAGCGTCTGCCCCTCCCTTTTTGTTAAATTTAAATGGCATGGTGATGCATTTGTGGAGGAATTAAATGTGTGTTCTTTTCCAGGAGAACGGCCATGCCAAAACCAATGGAGATGCCTCTCCGACTGCAGAGGAGGCCAACAAAGCTGATGTCCAGGCCAACGGCAGCACTCCAACCGAGGAGGCGCCCAAAGAAGAAGGCGAGAAAGTAGAGGGTGCCGAGGCCAACGGAGAGAAGGAGCCCGCAGCCACAAACGGGGAAGCCTCTGCCAAGCCGGAGGAAGGCACTCCATCCACCAGCGAGGACGGCAAGCAGAAGAAGAAGCGCTTCTCCTTCAAGAAACCCTCCTTCAAGCTCAGCGGCTTCTCTTTCAGGAAGACCAAGAAGGAGTCTGAGGAGGCTGCAGAGGAAGGAGCAGCAGCAGCCGCAGCAGAGCCAGTGGAGGGAGAGAAGGAGGCATCAGAGGAGGCAGCTGCTGAGGAGGCCAAGCCAGCCGAGGCCAGTGAGGAGGGAGCCAAGGAGGCTGCAGCTGAGGAGCCAAAGCCAGTGGAGGAGGTGAAGGCAGAGGGAGAAGCAGCAGCAGCCGCAGGAGGTGGAGAGGAGAAACCAGCTGAAGCTTCACCCGCTGAGCCAGAGACGGCAGCCAGTCCGGAGGCCGCCCCCGCCGCCACCGAGTAATCCTGCTGATCAAGACACCAGAATGAAGGAGATGATGGAGCCCGTCTGAAGGAATGCGAGGACTTGTCTAAAACCAGGGATTTTTTTTGTTTTCTTTTTTTGTTGGTGTTTCTGTTTACTATTCTGCAACCACCCCGTCCACAATGACTGCAATGTCCGTGGCAGTGATGGACAGGAGGTGTACTGGCGAGTGTGCTGCTTCTTCACTGCTCATTGGTGCTTGCATTTGTGACGTGGGTGAGTGTGAAAGTGCGAATGTGAGTGTGAGTGTATATTTTTTTTTCTACATGAAACCATGACTGTGTTGACATGTTGCTGAATTTGACATATTTAATCTTAAGTATTTGGTGCTGGGCAATTGGATGTAGCAGCTAAAGCTGTGTCTGCAAGATGTGACACATTGTGATCTTTTTTAAAGGGAAACCAAGTCTTACATGTTGTCTTTGCAGTGCACAGTTGTTTACAACTCTTTAAAGCTCGACGCTCCTGTGGACACAACCATTCCTGAATGAACTAGACTTAGTTAACTGTCAAAAACAATAGATGCTCATCACTTTCCATTTAGATTTCCACCATTTCAAAACTCTGTAGTAATGCACGTTGTATAGACTTTGATATTACTGGTTTTATGACTGAGATGTACCTAAATGACTGAAGTTTTTAACAGATTACCCATTGTAAATGAAGTTTTTTTTTTCTTGTTTTTCACCATTTGTAAGATTGAATAAAATTGGGAGATGTTTTAAGCAGATTTTTTGCATCAAGCTGTGATGACTACACCACTTCAAATCGACGCTACAAAAAAGCACAAAAACGAGGGGCCAGGGGGCGCTAATCTTTGAGCATCTTTTTTTGTACATAATGAGGCTTCACTTTATTCGATGTGGAATGTAACATTGCCGACAAAGTGTTCCGTTTGTTTTTTCTGTGAGCACTGAAGAATAAAGGACTGAAGTGTGAATTGGCTCATTTTGTTTATCGTGTGGAGCGAATATAAAAACATTCCTCACATTAATACCCGTAGCTTTAGTTGCTCTGAGATTTCTCTTGAGATGGAGAAATGCACCCCATGGGTTTTTTGCCTTATAGCGCCCTCATGTGGTAAAATATTGAAATGGTAAAACATTACAGGCGCCCATTTACAAAAAACCCAGTAGTTTGGAGTCTCAACTCCTTATAGATAAGATGCAATAACTTCTCACACTGAATTATAAATTGGGTGTGAAACATCAGGATGTGTAATTACAATAATTAGCTTAAAATAATGAAATTACATACAAAGTGTCAAAATATATAAATAGCTTTTTGGATATGTAGATTGACACACAAATGCCCTCTATCCCATCTTATTGATCAAATCCAACAAAACAGAATGTGACCTACATGTTTTGGGCCTTTTCATATATTCAAAATCCAATACTTTAATCATTGATTTGTATTTGAGCTCACACAAACACAGACAATGACAAAATACATGAGTATGAAATGCATAAGTAAGATCTGAGCCTTTAAAAAGAATAAATCCTAAAACCATTGTTCAAATGAATAAACCCTCAAAGTATAAAATGTAAAGATAAACACCTGTAGAAAATAGTCAGCAGCGATCCACAACGGAACACCTTCCCCACAACCTAAAATACGTGATGGTCACAAACATGTTTTTTCTCCAAACCAGCCTAATTTGCACTGATGCAAAGTGAGATGTGCTTTCTGCCTCCCGGTAGTTTGGAGGTAATGACTCCTGAAAAGAAACCGCAGCGTAACTATGTGATGAGATCCTGGGGTTTGAGCTGCGTCTCATCCAATCACGGAGCTGCTGCTTTTTTACACCATAAACGACAGCGTTTGAAACAACAGACATATTTATGCCGTCTGGTGATGAAGCTGCAGAAAACCGCTGCAGCCAACCCCGACCGAACCGGTGCCCTGGGCTTCCCATCACCGCGCTGGGATTCCTTCCATGAAACCACCGGGATCTTTTTAAGAATAGAAGAGATTGCACCAAAACCTGTCTGTTTTTAGACGCCCACAGCTGCAGCGCTGCACGCTCATTTCAAACCCATTTATTTCCTTTGCACTCATATTTACCCTGTGTGCTGCAGCTCTGGACACCGCAGGAAGGGTGTGTTTTACACATAATCTTTCTATTTTTGCTTCCTGGTCGTCACATCCATCTTGGTCAGGTTGTTGAGGCCCTTTGCTTCCCATTCTGTCTCCCATGCTCAAATGCATCTCACAGCCATGACATGTCCCATCATGCCACAGTCTCCATCCTCCTCGGGGTGTCTTCATATACCAGCTTGTTCCTCAGATCATTCAAATAAACACAGATGAGTGAGCCCTCTAAAAGACAAATATATTCCAAAGTGAAATGCTCTTAAGTGCAGCAGATAATTTTGGAGTGTGGCTTGTGGAGTTGACCAGAGGCTGCTCCCCGTCTGGGCTCCCGTCGTCCCACCTCTCGCACTGACCACATCTCTGAGTCCCCTCAGCTGTAAGTCCCCAGTGGTTTCCTTCAACCAGTTTCCTCTCTCCGTTCGGTCCCCGGGGCCCCTCACCTAACCACCACCTCCCTCTCCCTCCCAGGGCAGATCAAACAGCTGCTGCCCGGCGAGAGGACCATCCCTGTCCCTGGTCCCACAAGCCAACTATTTTCAGCACACCAACATCCAGACTCGCACGGTAGAGACGTTTTTGTAAACTTTGGCTGCCAAGCAGACAACCAGCAGCCATCATGTGGGCAGAAGATTCATATATTATGATCCTCATCCGTCTCAGCTTCTATACTGGACCCAGTGCTGGCCCCATGTCAACTGGTTAAACCATTAAAGTGGACTAGGAACTTAGTTGTGTTTATTTTTTCATTTCTTGTTCATGTGATGCAGGTTTCTAATAAATCTAGTCATGTCATTTTGATTCTGTTCCTTCTATGCTTCTACTTCACAAGGTAAATATTTTGCTGTGTTTCCAGTTGCCTATGGTGAATATGAAATGATAACTATGAAGTTCCCCAAATGATAAAACATGTTGTGAACTTCAAAAATAGGGGGCCTTGTTACAGCAAAAAAAAAAAAAAATACTTTGACCTCCCACAAAACAAGCTATCAAATGCTTTAAAATGCAGTAACACAATAATACAACATTTAATAATATCCATCCAGCCATTCATCCTCTATAATTCTTATATTTCAAGTGTTGTAGTTGGAGCTGGAGTCAATCCCATGCTGACATTGGGTGAAAGACAGGGTTTACCAGTTTGCCAGTTTACCCCAAGGCCGACATGTATAGAGACAAACAACTATTCACACTCACGTAATATGACAATGACCTGAAAGGTGTGTGTGGCTTTTGCATGATGAGTAATTTTACTTTTAATATAATAATAATAATAAATAATCGTTCTGGATATATATACATTGAAAGTTACACAATACACAGGTTTAAATGGGAGACTTTTTTTTTCTCCTTTTCTGTAATTGTTTATTTGGTATATTTATAGGTATGTTTGGAGTATCTCAATATTGGGATGCTCTAAGACGTTGTGCATGTATTGATTTATTTGCATATGACTTGGGCAGTCTGCACTGATCACCTGTTTACCACTAGGCATAAAACAGCCCAAGGAAGGCCATGTTGTGTTTGCCCTGATGAAGGCCTGAATTGCTGAAACCTGTAGGCATGTTTCAATACCTGGTTCAATAGCCTTGAGTTCTAGAGGCTTTTAAATTGCATAACTTTACTTTTGATTGAGCATTACAGCTCTTACTTCTGTAGTAAGGAGGTGAATTCTTCTATTGGCACAGACTCATGAGAATATGTTGAGTAATATGACACCTAAGTGAAGCATTATTTCCAGCAGATTATCAGAGGGGGATGGTATCACCCATATGTGGCTCTGGGGATGATATTTCACCATCTATTCTTAATGGTTTACAATGAACTTATTTATATTTTTGCAGCGAAATACTTTCACTGGTCATTTCCTTGTTACTCAGTGGAGCTGATTCTGTGTTGCAAAGGGAAGTAAGCAGATGTAATTATTAGTTTGTGATTAGTTGCAAAAATATTGTGAGGCCACAAACTGTTATAATGTGTTGAAGTGCCCAGGAACAGGAAATCAGTGTAACCCCAGTGCATGAGGAGGCTGGTACCAACAAGTCATTTGTCTTTTCCCATTTCCCATTTAAAAAGTGCTCCTGAGACAAAACGTTTGTTAAGACATCTTTTATTTTTGGTCACTATGCTTTACATGACATAATGCTTGTTCAGGGATATAACGATGTTGATGTTAAACAAATGCTGTTTGTATGACAGAATTGGACTGACTTATTTCATCATAACGATCAATTTGACCGTCACCATTTCACAATATTCAGGTCATGTACAAGGACAACAGTTACAACATGTTGCACAGACAGTATTTGTGTACTTTTGAAGATTATTGGTCATCCGAACAAAAAACAAGGTTGTACAAAAACAAACAAAGAAACAGACAAACACTTAATTAAGTCTAAGCAGTTGAAGTCAGTATAAAAGAAACAGAGAGAAAAAGTCATGACACAACACAGTTGTAACGCCTCCATTTCACATGCTGTCTCCATTACAAAAGCTCACTGGTACCTTTGTGGATTGCTTCCCCCATCCCTGATCACCTGTTTTCATAAATTAGTTTTCCTTCCTCTAAGCACCCATTTCTTGTAGATTTCAAGTCGAGATGCTACTACTCCTCAAAGAACTGTTAACTGCCTGTCTGTTTGGTTGAGGGAAATTTAACAGGGAGTTTACTTTAATTTGAGAAATAGATTGCAAATTTAGTTGGTTGGCTTTTGGGAACTATTGTATCAACCTATCACGTTGAAGCAATGAGGAACCCAGAGAAAGAGCAGTGGACATTTTCGGCCGCAAAGACACCATTGGCCTCATCATCGGGGATCTGGATGTAAACTGTGTCCTGCTCGTCGAGCAAGAGGACGGCACTGCCGGACATCTGGTCCAGGAAGCCCTTGCTGTACTCATCATAAGTGAACATAACAGGCTGGCCATTCTTGTACAGAGCAACCAGAGCATTGGCTCCATTGACATGGATGCTGTAGGCGAAATAGTAAACTCCGGGAATCTGGCAAGTGAAAATGCCAGATTCAGGGTCATAGTGATTCTCAGCATTGTACACTATCTGGTCAAACTTAATGGGGCTGCCAGCAGCAGGGTAAGGGGTGGCCAGAGAAGCAGTGAAAGCAGACATGGGGGACTTGACCATGACCTCACCGTAGCCTTTGCCCTTCTCAAACATAACCTCACCAGGGGGACCTGGGGCACCAGGAGGTCCAGCTGGGCCAGATTCTCCATCAGCACCAGAATCACCAGGCAGGCCAGGGGGACCCTGTGGTCCGGGGATACCCTTAGCAGCCAACCCAGAAGGGCCAGGGGCACCAGGGAGACCTGGGTGTCCCTTAAGGCCGGGAGTACCAGCAGGACCTTGAGGACCACCAGAGCCTCTGCTACCTGCAGCACCATCAGAACCAGAAGCACCTGGCTCACCTGCACGGCCAGGAAGACCTTTGGGTCCAGCAGGGCCTGGAATACCGGGGGAACCTGGGGTACCTGGGGCACCTCCATCACCTTTGTTGCCTGTCGCTCCACTGGCACCTCTGGGTCCAGGAGGACCAGCAGCACCTGGGTAACCCTGCTTACCTTGGAAACCTTGCACTCCCTGATCTCCCTTATTTCCCTTAGATCCCTGAGCTCCAGTTGCACCTGTGTCACCTTTAGAGCCAGCAGCACCAGATTCACCTGCGAAACCTCTCTCACCCTGAGGTCCAACAGGACCAGTAGCACCAGTAGCACCAGTGGCACCAGTATAACCTGTATGACCTTGCTCTCCCTTTGAACCTGTGGCACCAGTGCCACCTGTGGCTCCCCTCTCTCCCTTCTCTCCATTTGCACCTGGCTTTCCATATCCTGGGACTCCAGGGGCACCAGTGGCACCAGCAGGTCCTTGATGGCCTTTAGAGCCAACTGGACCGGGCATACCTGGGGCACCATTATCGCCTGGTTTACCTGGCATACCTACACCTGCGGCACCAGTGTGTCCCTTAGGTCCCTGTGGTCCCATGGGACCAGTGGCACCATCTCTACCTGAGCTACCTGGCTTTCCTGACTCTCCGGGGGCACCTGTCCTTCCTGGCTTTCCAACTCCAGCAGCACCTGGTTCACCTGATTGGCCCATAGGTCCTTCAGGTCCTGTCTCACCCTGTGGTCCAGAAGCTCCCACCCCTCTATCTCCCTTTGTACCTGGCAGTCCAGGGATACCTGGGTGTCCCTTCAGACCAGACTCTCCTCTAGGTCCCATTGATCCAGGAAGACCTGAAGATCCAGGCTTTCCAGAAGCAGAGAGGCCAGCGGGGCCGGGGGTTCCAGGAGAACCTGGTGCTCCCCTAGGTCCCTGAGAGCCATGGGCTCCAGTGTCACCTTTCTCACCATGTTGTCCAGGGCTGCCAGGTTTGCCAGGTCCACCAGGGGATCCAGGTTTTCCAGAAATGGAGCGGCCAGGAGCTCCAGGAGATCCTGGAGGTCCCTCGGGTCCAGACAGGCCTTCGGCGCTCTCACCTGGGGGGCCAGGAGGGCCAGCAGGTCCCTCAGGGCCGGGCTCACCTGCAGGGCCGGGCTCACCAGGCACGGACACCACTGTGAAGAATGAAAGAGTGAGCATCATCGGTACCACCATACAAACAAACCACTAACACAAGTGTCAGCAAGTCATCAGCTGTGTGTTACTAAAATTAATATACTATATATTTACTTTTCAGAATATTTTGTTTAGTTTGCTTATACTTTTGTGTGTTGTTCCCTGAGAAAAAATGGTGTAGGCAGAAAAAAAAAAATTAGATTATTGGTCCAAATTCAATGGTATTTTATTACTGAGGTGGATCAAGTTTTATTCCTATCAACAAATCCTGTACTTTTGAGGAATGGCCACATGGAGCTGATTCACTGATTCTTCCAATCTTAAACATTCAAAGTCTTCTTATAAAATGTAAAAAATTGTCCCTACTTTTTTATGTAATATGTATTTAAAATATGTTTTTATTTTCTTATTTATAAAATAAAAAGATTAAAGTGTGCTGGTCATAAAGCTGCACAGAGACCTGTGTGGCTTGTTTGTGAAACAGTTGGTCTAAATGAGACGGAGCCTTTTTTATTTGTTGCCTTGATGTGGTCACATGTGTAAAAGGCTCACTCCTTGGCGAACTGTTTGGATGAAGCCAAACAGATGTTTCTACTTCTGTGCGAAGCAGGCACACCCAAACAAACCACACAGCTGGGTGACTGGACTGTAATTGACAGTCAACCTAAAAATAATTCACTAACAGCTACTTTCTCAAATAGAAATAGCAGTAAAATTTCTTTTTTTCAGAAAAACAGCAACGTTTCATATTTTGTAATGCATTTTAGTCCACACTCTAGACCAGACCATAATTAACTTTTCTTTTTTTTTTTAAATGTAGTAGATTTCTGCAAGACTCTGAATATAGTAGAAATGTGGATATTTGTTCTGCTCTAATTAGAGAATCTTATTTTAAAGCAAAGTTAATGTATGTTAGAAAATAACTGAAATGTGCCTTTGTATGGAAGCAAAAAAACTGGCAACATTTACTACTAAATTGACTGAAAAGAGAGAAAATAAATACCAGATTTGATAAAAATGCATTAAATACAAAGTAGTAGTAGTAGTCTTATACATTTGTGCTCCTTAAAATATTCAGTTTCAATAATCTATACCAGCACAATGGATATTCTGTACCAGAGTTGAGACAGACAGTTATTAAAAAAATATAGAAACATTAAAAAAATATTAAGAAATAGTGTCTATTGTGATAACTGTAAAATAAAAATAAAATTGTAAATGTGTTTGCCTTGGATGAATAAGAGGAAAAATGAATATTTAAAATAAAAAGAAATCCTGAAATGATCTTTGCATCAAATCCTAGGACTTCCAGCAGAATGAAACTGCAAAGCTCTGCACTGAGTAAATATCCTGGTGTTCAGATTCCAGATCTAAATGGACTGTGTGATTGGAGCAGCACGCACGCTGTTGCAGCCAATCAGAGCACAAGGAGATTTCAGAGCGAGCTGGAGTTGAGTTTTCAGAGTAAAGTGCAACTGGCTGTGGCTAACATCCTTCTGGCTACTCATGCTGCTGCTCACACTGGCCACAATAAAGATGCTTATTCCTTCGCAGAGGTAAGACAAGACTAACTTGAAATGTTCCTCAAGGAAAAATAAGTCTTTAGGGCAAAAGATCTTGACTTTAAAGGCTCAGTTTGTAAAATGTGATGAAAAAACTTTTAGAGGTAGGAAGTTTTGCTTTTCTTACCATGGCTCTTCACAGAGTAGGGCTGATACTGAGGGGCGGCCTTCACCATCTTCTTCACCACGTACCGCTCTCCATGGGCGGCCGTCAGGGTCACCACAAGGAGGAGGATGCTCGCTACACGCATGTCCATCTTGCAAGGTCAAATCTGCAGGGAGAAGAAGAGGAGCAGTCAGCACAAGTGTCTACAGGAAGGTTTAGTTTTCTCTCTTTTTAAAACTGTTTTTACAGTTTAAGTGCACATGTTATACAGCCTCACAGAAATGCAATAAGCTGCACATAAGATAGGATGAGCTAGAGTAGATGTAGCTAAAGTTTGGATTTAGTTAAAGCATCCTGGATCCTCAAGAAGCCAAAATCTGCCCCCCGTTCCCCCTTAGCCTGCCTCGGCCTACACAAAGCCTGGATGTTGCCTGAGCTCCTCCAGAGATAGAGCAGAGAAGAAGAGGAAGAGAAAACACAAACATACCAGCTTCCAAAGGAGGTGAAAAAACAATGTCTTCTGCACCAGTGAGCCTCTGGTGCTTCTGTATATCCTTAGGGTAGGAGCACAACTGAGGATATGCTGCCTCCCAGTACAATGATGTGGGTATTTATACCATATCTGCCCCTCGCATCATTACAAAAAAAAAGGAGCCCCCACCATGCAAGTACCTCCCTCCTCGGTGCGAGGCTGTAATTAGCAGACAGATCTGCCCAAAGCGGGGCATGACACATCAGGATGCCTCCATGTCTTGAATATCCAGACACATGATTACCTCTTATTTCAGCTCTTCTTTCAAGAACTTTGAAAATAGTCGTGTTTGAGGCAAAAAACATAAATAAACGAATGAATGAATGAAGGACTGCACAAAACAGACGACACATTTTCTTTCCCACCCTTGTTCCATTTATATTTACAAGTGTCGAACATTAAAACTTTATATATGCTCGGGGCATGTTTATATTAATGGATGTTTATAGGACAGCTCTGAAAATAGTCACCAGAATGGTAGAGGTACCTGTGCTGCTACACAAAGTCCGCATTGAGGATGTACAGGACCAGAGTGCAAATTTACATGGAGACTCGTCTTCACCTGTCCCGACCGTCTGGGCTCCTTCATGATAAGGTAAACAGGGGAAGTGGTGGACAAGAAAGATTTTAGACGTCTTAGATCGAGAGAAAATAATCCTGTTTACTTCTAAAGCAATACCGACACCATATTTAGTTTTTTATTATTTATTTCTTGTTATTATTTGTGTCAGTGTGGCTAACAGGGGACAAAGTGGTCTTCATTTCAGTCTCTATTTCAGGACAAACATTTTTCTTAGGTTTGTGTAATTGAACTAATAAAACTATATAAGGAGCCACTGGAGGAGACATTTGCTGCTGGTTCCTTGTGAATGCAACCTACTGTCCTAAGGCCCTCATGTGCACTACCCATGTTGGAACACCAGAGGGCAGGTTTTACTGTGCCACCGCACCCCCTCCACGGAGCAAACAAGCCGCTGCTCCTGCTGTGAAGAAGAAAAAGAAGAAGAGGGCCCTGCCTGCTGTGGTCACTTGATATTTTTGGCCCCCTCAGTGTGTATATACATCATCAGAGGTTTCAGGCCTTTTTCCACAATTACAGCTGGTTTCTGTCACAATGTTGTATTTCCTCAATCAGCTCCATCCTCCAGTATTATCCTCCCTCGCCCTCACCCTCCAACTCGCCTTGCTTACTTTGAGATCCTCCAACTGTAATTTCTCAATTTCAGGCCGGCCACATAGGAAATGCATACACCCAAATAATCACATGTTCTGGAACAGGCGAGTGGCCGTAAACGATGTGTAGGGTACTGTGTGTCCCATCCCAGAGTCCCCCTGAACATGGGAGTGTTTGTGGTACATGCTCTTCCTGTGTTCTTATGATATATATACTGTGCATCCCGCTGACAGCATGTGTGTATTTGCAGAAAAGACGATGAGTTGCACAATTGAGGGCTTCAACCATGTTTCTATATGAGGCGTCTTCTCTACACAGGAGTGTGACAGCCATCCCTCAACAGGGTTATGATTAAAGATGCTACAACATGAAGCTTGTGTGAACCCCCCCTACCATCTTTTTTTTTGTTGTTGTTAAATTAGAGCAAATTATCTGTAATTTTCCAAAGTGCTACCTTCTCTGACTTATAGCTCTTCATCATGTTTGGCAAGCTTTGTTTAAGTTTCTCTCTTCCTGTCAAGTAAAAACATAATGTAATTTGTGATCTAAATTTCTAACTGTTTCAACAGGACAGATAATTTACAGTGAAGGTGCAGAGGTGTGGTACATGCACATTTGACAAAGGAGAACCAGGGCTGGGCAAAGACATTTAGAGGGGCAGGGGCACACGGAACAAGATTTTAAAACACTGTACACCAACACAGTTTTCAGCATAAACCACTGAATTATAGCAACAAACAGACATCATACTATCTAATTCCACAAATATCTGTCTGTATATATGAACCTATATCTCACAAACTGTTCAACTGGTTTACGTCCTCAGATAAACTACAGCAGCGGTCTGTAAGTGAATCAAACTAACAATCGCTGCCAGAACACACATTGATAATTTCATTATTTACCAGAGACAGCCACACAGCAAAGCTGCTGATCTTCGCCATGGCAACAATATTCATAGAATCACACAATTCAACATTCGATTTGTTGCTGCAAAGCTTTTTATCGAGCTGAATTAGAGAGCTTTGATTTTGAAAAGTTATGAACGAACGCTTAACAGATCTTTGAAATAGCCGACATGCATGTATGAAAAAATAACAGCATATCAGTAAATCTTTCAAAGTTATAGATGAATCACGCACAGGAACAATGTTTCATAAATGAAAAACACGGATTATAAAATCTTCACTGAGATGAACAATTTTTGCTTGTTAAGAACGGGCACCGCACTAGAAGTCTAAAAGTTAGGAACAGAATTTCCCCGAGAACTGAAATAAATATAAATTATCCTGTACTTCTCTTTCATGTAAAACTTCATGATGTGATGTAAATTGACCAATGACAGCCAGGTCATTTTCTTTACAGCTAAGTTATATTTAATCTTTAAATGGGCCACGGAGCACGCCTTCACACACACACAAACAGACACACACACAAACAGACACACCCACACACACCCACACACACACACACACACACACACACACACACACACACACACACACACACACACACACACACACACACACACACACACACACACACACAAAAACAGACACACCCACACACACACTGACACACACATACACACATACACAAGCAGACACACACATACACATTTCATTTCACATGTTCACTTTTACTTTATCAGCTGAATAATAAAATCCTGTTTACCCGAGTACCAAGCAGCGGAAACTTCCTGTTTTGATGAGTTACTGGTAAACACCACACCACACGATGCTGGTGCCACCAGTTTTATATATTTTCTAGTTATACTATATTCTTTTAAAATCTCTTTATGCCGGTGCCCCGAGTGGAGGCCCAGGCCATTCCACTTTTAGTCAGATTGAGATGAAATGACAGAGCAAGGGAGGGTGGGGTTAAGACTTTATATGTTTATAGGTTCCGATAATTTCAGTTTATTTATGTTTTTTCAAACATGGAGAAACCACCGCAGAAGAGGTTCTCCGTTTTTAGTCCGAATGTGCTCAGAACAATGAATCATCTCTTTATGCAAAGAAAAAACCAAACAGCAGCAACTTACATCTGTAAAGGGGATGAAACATCCAAGCAGAGGCCTTGTAACCATAGTAAACTTTGGATGTTGTTTATAACCTTGCAGCATATTTTGTATTTTCTAAACTCGCCACCATGCTCATTTGAACAGGACTCTGTGTCCTTGTCCTTGTACTGGCAGAGTTGAAGGCTGTGAAAGTGCACGACCTGGCCCGTCTCTGCTCGGCTCATTACGGCGCCGCAGAGGCTTGATGTGGTCGCCAGGGCTTATTGTAATAACCATTAGGAATTAGGTTAACAGCCTTCAAACTGAAGGCGGTGACGTTGCTTTTCTGTTATATTGAAGAGAGCCTCTCACTGTAAAACACAAACATGCTTTCAGTTTCATCTCACTTCACACACTTGATAACATAAAGTGATTTTTACTGAGTTTAGACAAGGCGAAAAATGGTTAATTATGAGTGAGACACACCCAAAGTCTCAGAGAAAGCTGCTCAGCCTCTTCTTTCAGGGATTCGGTTGATTTTAGGTTTTGTGTAATGCTTGCTGGTGATAGTTAATATGTAGAAGAATATTTTGAAGGAAATTTTTCATGTTTTCCAAGCGGTAAAATTGAAGACAAGAACAAGCATGGGAATCAGTGACAGGGCAAAAATGTCCTCGTCTGATCTTCCTGAAGGACGAACGCTGGCATTGTGAGGTCTGGCTTTTTGTTCAGGCCTGCGTCCATTTTTAACTACAGCCTGCAGATTGGGCTTAATTCCCCAGAAAGCGCTACTGGACAGTTTTCCTGGCAATGTTTGTGATGTTTGTGCTTGTACTATGCGATGATAACAGAGTTTGAGGAAAGGTTTTTGCATTTTGTCTGTTTTCGTTCGCTCCGCTGGCCAGGAATTGATGTTTCTGGTTTCCTCGCCGTGCTGACTGAGGCTCAACCCACACCCAGGAGGAGAACATAATTGGCGGTTGATGTAAGGGGGGGACTCGACCGAGCACGTGAGTTAGGCAACTGCTAAAGATACACCATCACTGCTGGGATACAAATTTAATGTTTCAATAAACTCCAAGGACCACTAAGAGCTACTTTAAACTTTATGAATGGCAGACTTGACAGGGGCCTGTGTGAGTGATTGTTGGGGAAATTAGAGAGTCCTGAAAACAAACATGAGCCCAAATGGAGCCAGAAGTGTAAAAGAAACTGAAAAATGGTGGTGGTGCTACTGATGCTGGTGGTGGGAGCCAAGTTTTAAACCCCACAATGGCAGGAAAAATGTTATGGATGAGAAAGTAAACGCTGGGTGTCGTCCAGCAACTCTCAGGTGTGAGTGTGTATGAACGCGGAGCAGTGAGTTGACGTGCAAGCTTTCCTAAGCTTCAACAAACAGTCAGACATGAGTAAAATACTCAAAGTTTTTTACTTCAGGGTGTTTTATTGTGTAAACACATGAAATGTTCTATGTAATTAAGTTGATAAGTTGGAAATAGTTGGAAAATTTGCACCCATGCGCCGCTCGTGATGTTATCACCCGAAACCGCTGTCAGACACGCTCCTGAAAGCCAGAAGTGGCTCGCTGCCGCTCGACCACGTCCAGCGCTGCTCTATCTGATTTGATTTGTTTCTGCTCTCGTAGCTCAATTTGCTGTTAAGTTTATTTCTGGAAAAGTCTGAGTCAGCCGCTGCTTTAAGGCGTCGTTCGTCGTCCTTGTTTAACCGAGGAATCAAGAGTTTCAGAGTTGCAGCAGCCAGAAAGTAATTTAACGAAAAGACCTCAGCCAGACGGTTTATGAGGTGCTGCAAAAATAATTATTGTGCACACGATGCACTACAAAGGTAAAAAGGTCAGAATAACGTATAGATTTTTTTGTTTTGTCCTGAAGCAAGGAAACAATCCCTACTTCTCATTCATTATGACTTTCCACTCTTCTCTCTGGTTCACCTTCAAACATTCCCAGCAGACAGGCTTCTCGAGGTATCTGCTTATTGTGGGATCATTTAAAGATATCAAAGCTAAATTAAACCACCTAAATGGGATTTTGGAGCTTAAGTATAGGTGGTGGCATTCTGTATTTAAGGATAATGACTAATCCGCTACATCAAGCCTGCATCAGACTGTATCAGGCAGCGTCAGCCGTTTCACAACAAACGCTGGAATAAAAAAAAATAAAACTGTCGGCAAGTCGTGAAAAACAAGGGGGTGAAAACGTGCAGCAGTGCAGAGGCGGATTTATATTCGATTTTTTAAGTTTATAATTAAATGGACTTTAATGTGTGGGAGGGAAGTGTTACTTTCTGTGCCTGGAATACAGAGCGATAACCAAGAAACAATATTTAAAGGTTCAGTGTGTAGAATTTAGTGACATCTAGAGGTGAAGTTGCATGTTGCAGCTGAACACCCCTCACCTCACCCTCCCCTTCCAAACATGAAAGACAACCTGTGGTAGCCGTCCGCTGTCATAAAAACTCTTTAGGTTTTTAGTTTGTCCAGTCTGGGCTACTGTAAAAAACATGGCGGCCTCCGTAGAGAGGACCCACTCCCGATGTAAATATAAAGGGCTCATTCTAAGGTCAAGAAAACCACATTTCGTACAATTTAGATGAAACACACTGTTGAAAACATCACTAGGATTATTTTATATTAAATTTCCGCCAAAAGATCCCGTTCCCCTAAATCTTACACACTGAACCTTTAAACAACACAATGTCACCACATTGGCAGGAGCCGATAGTTAGCTCTGTGCCATAATGAGGGACAAGACAAGTGTTGTTTCTCTACACTATATTTGGCCTGTCTCACAGTAAGTGTCGGAGCTAAACTGTTAGTTAGTGCCCACACAGTTCACATATCTCTGTGCTGTTCATGTATATATATATATATATAAAGACGTGACCACAGGAAGTTAGCTGGAGCTTAACACGCAGCGTGTCCAAAACAATGCCGAGGTCGAGGCTCGACCAGCGTGTGGTTTCGAGGTTTGTTTTGCTGGCTGATGGACGCTGTGTGGGCCTTTACTGCCACCAGAGCCAGAAAAGTAGTTTAACTGCGTCTAAATGGGAATAATTCTACATTATATAATACAAACAAACAAAACCGTCCTGTCCACTGTCTGAAAATAACTTGGCTTTTCTTGTCGTTTAATAGAGAATGATGCACACGCAAACTCTGATGCTATGTCATAATATGAATGTTGTCTCTCATCACCTTAAACCTTAGTTTTAAGAACAAGTATATAGTTTGTACAAGTATAATTGATCGTATCCCAGTTTGGGGACAATCGTGGATCAATATGCAACTGACCCAAGGAGGATCAGAATAATGGGGCAGATCCAGGCATGTATTATTTTGACATTCTTTATCTTTGTGAGAGTAATTCATGTATTTCAGTGGAAAAATCAGACACGTTTAGGGGACTGATATTTAATAGTTAGTCAATAGTGGTGAAGTGAATTAAAATCTGCATCTAGTGAATTTAAATGTGATTTTATAAGGGGACTGTTGGGCGTTGGTTGAGTTGTGGACTCGACTGAGTGACATTCTAGTTTAAAAGGTTTTAGCCCAGACTCTGAATCCATTGTGAACCATGTCTGCACCAGCTGGAGCTACAAAAAGGTTGTTTCAACCTGCCCAAATATTAACAGATACATATCATACCATCTATTTAAGTCCTATTAAGTGATGGCCTCATCCCTCTGGTTTCCAATAGATGGTATGATATTAACAGATAAATATCATACCATCTATTTAAGTCCTATTAAGTGATGGCCTCATCCCTCTGGTTGCCTCGAGTCAAAGGGCCTTTAGTTTCAGGCCACGTCGAATGTCTGGATTCTTGTGTACCTGTTTGTTGGTCTAGAAATATCAAAGCAACTTGGTTGAAGTGCATTTAAAATATCACAGAAACCAATAACAACTCGCTATTGTGACTATTATAAAAAGGCCAAATATGCAGTTGGTTTGTTAATTGAACTCAGTTGTGACCGAGCAGTCAACACACGTCTTCCCATAAAACCAACACTCCAGGATTCTTTTGACGCTCTCTAACTTCACGGTGCAGATGTTTTCTGAGTTTGTTATTGGTGATCCACAGACACAAGAACATCCCAGAATAAATCAAGACGAGAGAACACACAAACTAAAAGTTTCATTCCTTATGGTTTGCACTCTGGTAGCTGGCTCCTCGTTGTGTTTGTTTTAGGGGTTTACGGGGACCAGACTTTATGTTTGCAGGATATTTTGAAGAGATGAACCAAAGGTGGATTCTGAAAATGCAAAAACATCGGTGTCGAGAGTTTGTCCAGAGCCTCACGTGGCCTGCGACTGTGGAAAAGGAAATTTGTCTAACCCAGCATGGGTCAAGGGAATTTGTTGGCTTTGCTGTGTCTTTTGAATGCCCACAATAGAGGAAACCATGGAGCATTAAACATGTCTAACCCCAGGTCATTTGATGCTGTCCCAGACAGTCAGACAATACAAATCTGAAAACAAAGCTCAAAGGCTAAATTTGTCCATGTTGCGTTAGGTGGACATTTACTCTGAAATGTTCTGCAGGAAGCTTTGAAAGCACGAGTGGTTTAATTTCTTCCTCTCACAAAGAAACAGCTGAGCACATCTGTAAAGGAGCTATTAGACCTGCATTTATATGTAATGAGCCATTAACCCCCATCCATTTTTTAGCAGGTAGTGCTGATGTTCAGGATGATGTGCACACTTGTAATTCTATAGCTTCTTACATGCACTTCTTGATGAAAGGCTTGTTGGGGAAAGGTTAAGGCCGATGTGCTTAATGGGCTGAATCCTGGCTGGATTTTATTAAATCATGTGAGCCAGCAGCGTTACACAAATGAAAACTGTGGTGATGTAAATGTATCAATGAAATTCTGAAGAGCTTCTTGGGGGGTCGTCATGTTCTATTGCTCTTTTATACACTTCTCAAAGGCACCAGCGTGGCCTCTTTCTTCCCTGGACGCAAAATTCAAGGTATTTCTCCTCGAGTTGATCAACGTAAAAACGGCAGAAATAATAAATGCTTCGAGGTGGTCTGCGAGGCCGAAGCGGCAAAGCAGAAGAAAGAGTTTGTTATTTTGATGAGCCAACAGTTTCTGTGTGCAGCGCCTGTTTTACTGTGAGGGCTTGTCCCGTCCCGAGGCCGAGCCAAGTGGTCTTAAACACAGAAAGAGTGTGAGTCATTGTGCTCTGTAATTTGGGCACGCTGCAGCTGTCTTAAGTGACCACAGCTGTAGACCTGTTAACCGGGCCTGATCCACATGTAAAACTTTCCTTTCCTTCTAACATAATAATTATAATGTCACTTCCCAGGGAGCTCTACCTCAATTGCAGCATGTACAGGTTTAATGGCAATGACAGCTTGCTGGAAGATCTTTCTAGGACAGGCCTGATGACTATTTTGGGTCTCTGACCTTCTTTCCCGACAAAGATCCTCTGTTAATCTCTTCTATAATTCCTGTACCAAATCTCCCTTTTCCTGCATAATGCACTTACTGTAAATACCATTTTCAAAGGGTATGGGCTTTGCTTCTAAGGCACATCCGAAGCCTGTAAATATATGTCTTCCTCTCTGAAGCCGGAGCTGGACAGTTCAGTCTGGATGGCACAAGGTGAAGCGCTAGTTGTGCTGAATGGCACATATACTGTATGTGACTTTGAAGAGTTTCCAATTGGTGTTTTTCTCAGATATTTAAAGGTCTGTATGTTAAACAAAAATCTCCAAATGTGGAAGTTTGAGGTCCTGTGGTGAAGGAAGAGAGAATTACAGTCCTAATACTGGTGCACTTCTTCTGCTGCACTGTTTACATTGGTCTAGTCACATTCTGGTCAGTTTGCGAACAGCTCGTGGTTGAATAAACCTGTGGTTGTAGCCGCTGGTAGAATCCAGACAGACAGAGAGACAGACAGGTGGACTGAACCATGTCTGGAAAGTCCTGTAGTGCCATATTTCAATGGCAGCAGCTTTCTCGAGTGACTGTTTAATGAAGTGACAGACATTTGACAACATGGCTCCCAAAGATGGAAAAAGGCTTCAATATAACAATGGCTGTTGCTGCTGCATCACATCCAGCAAGCAGTGAATAATGTAGCCCACTCTTTCTATTCAAACGTCAAATAAACTTAATTTAGGCTGCTACATTTATCATCTTTATAATTTTGATAGCAACAAATGTTTCGTTAAATGCGCTATTTGTACGTTTTTACTATTGCTGCATAGTGTTAGCATTAACAACAATCAGCATTAAAGTTACTACTTTTACTTGCCAAAAGCCAGTGAGGAAAAACAACGTTAGCTCTTGTAATGCTTCTACACGTGTTTGCTTCTTCGTAGCATGCTAACCAGCTAGCCCTGGCCTGGTTGGCTGGTCTCATGACTGTATGGACGACATGACAGCTCCCCAAAAGTGAAGCCAAAACATCTTGATCACCTCTTGGTGGCCGACTGCAGTATAGGTCATAAACCCTCCCCACTCCATGTTAGTGGATGGGACATTCACCAAAAAGAAAAATCCACGTCAAATAATTTTTTTTCAAAAATGTCATTGAAGGTAGTTCTTATCACACTGAGGTTTGTTTAAATGCTCATTTGTTTTGGAAAGTTTGGTTTTAATTAGTTATTTGATGCTATAAATACGTGGTGAAACATCATGATTGACAGCTGAGACTGACAGTATCAGTGGGATCTCGAAACCGTGGCTCCACCACAAAATCACTACTGCACAGACTCAGACTGAAAATGATGGCAAAGATGGCAGCACCTGTATCCAGGATATTTTGGCATCATTTTTGTAGAATGGGACGTGTCGTCCATGAGTCTATAATTCGAATCCAGAACGTCGCTGCAGAGGAGTGACCGCACTGATCATTCTGCCGCTACTCCTGTCACTTTACATGTACCAATTTGATGCCACGTTAATATAGCTCTAATTATTCTACTTCGAAATTTGTCATTTGATGATTAGAGTATTTATTTCTGGTTTCATTGTGCTTTTACAGGGATGAACAATGAAGGCCCACAGCAGGTCGAGTAGACGCCACTGTGCTCCACCTCTGTTCATCTGAGGATTCCGACGATACTAAATATATTTTTGTTGAACAATAGCATGCAAGATATTTTAGTTGACCCGAACGTGAGGTCAAACCGAAGCAGAGCATTTGCAGTCAGGTTTTTATTACAGTGTGTTTTTAATGACAGAGGGAGACACAGTCCCTCTCCTCCTCCTGCTGCTCTGTCGTTAAGCCGGCGTAAATTGCACACATTTGCTGCTTTCTCAACAGATCTGAAATAAGAGATTTGAAACCGAAATGAGATTAGCTTCATGTTTGGACTCTTATTTCAAAGCCCGTCACTATGGCTTCATACACATTGTGTGAAGCACCTCAGCTGATTGCTCTGAGCTTGATCCCACCTACATCTCAGAGACAAGTGGTTTGCTTCAGTGAAATTAAGCTAATTATATTCCACGCCTGTACACATGAAGCCACTGTAAGCTATACTTTCACCCGCCATTATCTCTCCAAGGCTTCGTGACTGCGAAACACCCTCTCCAAATTAAAGGTCGGAAATGTGCCAAAACCTGACATTATAAACTCATGAGCTTTCTTTTAATGGGGAGTAAAAATCTGCCCCAGTCTCTCAGGCTCTTCTAGTTTGGCTTAACATAAGATGCATCTTGTTTGACTTGTTGTCCGGTCTGTGCACGGAGCCGAAGAGCTGAGGAGCCGAGGAGCCGAGGAGCCGAGGAGCCGAGGAGCTGAGGCGAGCTCCTCCAGACGGTTCAAACTTTCTGCTCTGTGATGAAATGCTCCAGTAAACTGCAAATGTCAGTAATCACCGGGGGATAAGAAAAAAAAAACGTCTGGTATGTGGAGTCGCACCTACAAGTCGCACAGACACACACTTTGTCAAACACGCCTTCAACAGACAGCTGCGAGATGTTTCAAACCACAACCATCGCGAATAATTAATTGTGCAACTGTGGCTTTTATATCTGAATGTGGAACATTTTGTTTTTATTCACGATTTGAATGAAAAATTGCTTTATTTTTATTTGTTGGTATTAATAGAATACAATAATAAAAAATAATAAAATCATCCAAAACCTTTTTTAAGTTTTAACTTTAACGGGGACTTTTAGACAAATGAAACTGTTTATACCTGTTCAGTGTTGTGTCTGTTTTACTGAAGTTTCTTTGTGCTTCAAAAGAACGATTCAAAGCATTTAAAAATATCTCCAGCACGTTTTGCCTCACATATCCCCCCCCCCCCCCCCCCCCCCCCCCAGGTTTTTATGGGCCTCTTGCTCTGTTTTACTCATACTTATAATCGTTGCTGTTGCCATGGTTTTGTTGCGTCATTAAGCAACATGTTAAATCTACATAATGTTGTGTTATAGAGCTCAAGCGGCGTCGGTGTCTGTGTTGAGACAATGGAAAGTTAGAGAGCTTTATTTAGGACTCCGTGATTCACTTTGCCATCACCACAACCATAACTGGGCTTTTATATCTTGTTGTATCTGGACCCACAGTGTTTGAGCATCTGCTGAAAGCTGAATGACTCAGTCAGCACATTATCCGTCACAGATCACATGGACCGAGCAGTGGTGAGAACAGCATTCAGATCAGGGTCACAAGCTAAATCTGGAGGGTCCTAAGGAAAAACTAAATGCTGCTCTTTCAAGTCAATGTTGATTTATTGAATTTTCTCATCCGAAGGTAACCTCAACTTTTAAACAATCCCTGACATTTGAAATGATACGGGGCCTCAAAAGTCAAAATCACTGGTTTTATCTCTGACGTCAGGGGTGTTGTTACAGCGAAGGCAAAGCAGACAACTGCCTGGGGCCCCGAGCCGAGAGGGGCTTAATACTTAACAATTTCTAAAAGTTTTTACCTTATTTATCATTTTGATATCAAAAGCTGTTTCAAGATTGGAATGAATTGGTATCATGTGTGTCTTTGGGGTGGGTTCCGTTCAGTGGGGGCCGCCCAGGTCCCTTTTGCCTGGGGCCTCCAAATTCCCTTGAAACACTCCTGTTTGGCGCACAGTATGCTTTTATAAAATCATAATTTGTTATTTATTTTTCAATTTTTTTTTATCAGACTCTGTGCTTCTTCCTCTGAAGTTACAAACGGCTTCATACAACTTTTACATACATGCAGTACTTCTCCTGAGACACGTAAAGACTCCTCTCCATGTGTCACACTCAAACGCACTTACAGTCGTTACTGTGCACAACAGGTTCCAAGTTAACTGATAAGATTAGTAGGAGAGCAAAGGTCACACAAATTCACTTGGTTTAGTCCCAAACAAAAAAAATACATATAATTTTTTCCTGTGTACATTTTGTTTGGAAAACATCTTGTACTTTGGTAATTGTTATTTGCACGTTTTCCTCGATGCTGATGCTCAGGCACTCCTGAAATACCCTCCAGTACGGGTAAGTGTTGGTTCATGAAACCACAAAGTGCAGAGATGTCGTGCAGCTTCACGTCAGCAGAGAATCCTTCCATTCTTCTGCGCTCCGTGGTAGTTAGAGTTCATGAAAGACTCAATGAAAGCCCTGCGTTGGATGCGCCCAGAGATATTCGATCGGTAGAAATAGAATTGTAATTCTATGCTAAAATACAATATACCTCTAATTTGACTGAGTTTATGATAGTTTGTGATAGTTCAGGGTTGTTCGTGGGACTTTTTTCCGTCTCTAAACACAATACTTAAGATTTCTTCTGCAGATGCTTCAGCTCAATGGATAAACGAGGCCTTTTTGGGGTTAGTATTGGATTTCTTCCCCCCCGGGGCCTTAACAGTGCGGGTTACAGTAACTCCCGCTCTCAGAAAGCAGAGGGAGGGAGTTTCAGCCTCCAGTGGTTGATATCAGGGGCCATTTTTAACTCCTGGCCTATCTGTTGTGGTGAAGGGTGTGTGCATCTGTGGGGAGGATTGGCACTAAATGTCTAATTATGCGTGATTCTATGGTCTCAACTTTCCCAGGGTACAGTAACAGTAACGTGCGGCACATGCTCTGTAATCAGTGACGTCAAACACCACATGAGACGCAAGCTCTCAGATAGAGCTCAGGGACCCTGCGGCACCGAATTCCCATCCCTTCTGCCTCTTCAGAGTTTTAATTGTTTGTTTCACACGGGACAATCATATTTGTATCACCTACAGTTTGCTAAATTGACGTCTTTCACTATAAGCAAAAGGAAGCTAAGATGTACAAGACAAAGAAATCTAAATGAGGCCAATTGTCGATAATATATATATGTGCTTGGTTGTAAAAGATGAGGTGATCTAATCTGTCCGTTTGGATTTTGTGCTGCTTAAAATATAGATAATTAAATTTATTAACACAAAATTGTATGTAACAATGAAGGAAATAGTCAGATTGTGGTTTCGCCCGATTTAAAATTTTCTTAGCAGGTCCGTTTATGTTCCAAGAAATCCAAATGGTCCAAACATGAAAGTCTCCACATTAAATAAGAAAAGAAAAATAATATTTCAGGCGGACCACCACAACTAGACAGCTTGTGCCGAGTACTTAACTCAAATTCACTCCTAGAAAAGAGCATGAGGTTGCCAAAAACAACTCACACTCCAAAAACTAACCCTCATACTTCATCTAAAATGGAGTCATTAGTCAAATGCAGTACAGTTATGTTAATAACTCATAAAGTGTTAGGGAATAAACCTATTTGTGGCTGAGTCTGGGGCAGAGAAACAAGCGAAGTTTGATGTTTCTCTGAGATTGATGGCGAGTTTGATGAAAACATGCCCCTGAGTGGCAAACGGCAGGAGAACAGATAATAAAGTGTGTGAGTTATAAACTTGAGCAGATGAGCATTCACAACCTTTCATGTAGGAAACACAAACTGTAAACAACCATATCATGAAACACAATGTGACTCATATATCAGATAAATGTCACTAGTGGCTGTCAAATTAAAAAGTGAATATGGGGGAAACAACAACTTTCGTGTTCCCCCCCTAAAGTCAGACTACCCTCCCTTCTCTGACCACCTTCTCCCACCCAATAATCTTCATACAATCCCCAGGCACTATTTAGAATAATAAAACTTACTTATTTTGGAAAACAAATTATCTGGAGGTAAATAAATGATATTTTTGCGCTAATGCTATTTATCCTGCAAGTACCACTTATGTGCATAATTAAAGCATAAATCTCCATTAAAACATCCTGTCAAACAAATTGTTTTTCACACTGTAAGTGGTGAACAGTGAACAATAGTAGCCCTGTGGACGCGATCTGACTCTATAGCATGCAGCATGATGTATATAACCCGTGCCTCCATGGATCAGGGCAGGGTGGGTGTCTGTGGTCACTGTCTCGGCCCTGTGTGTCTCCTGTGGGCCACCCTACGCTTCTCTCCCAGTGGCGTCCGGCCAAACCCCAAGGTAGCAAGTCATGAAAATGAGAGTGTTGCTTTAAGAGTTTAAAAAAAGACGCTCTTTGATCATCCTTTTTGGCTATTTATTCCCATACTTCTGCTATATCTACAGAATTAGTATTGCCGGGGGAAAGTGGGAATTAAAGTTCAATCGCTTAGGTTTTCTACTAACTTACCATTATTGCTACCAAAAGGGTTGCAAATTAAGATTCTCCTTGTCTTTCACCAACCACTAAAAGACTGAAAAATGCGTCATGAGGGACATGATACAGTAATTTGTGGCTTTGACTATAAATATGATGCACGATGCATAGAGAAGCATTGTGTATTCATCTTTCCCGAAGGCTTTATTTAGTGAGGTACCTGCTGCAATTTTCATGATCTTTAGGCAGCATTTTTTTCATGAGCTGTTTTAGAGTCGGTGCCAAAGAGTGGAAAACACATCTCCATAAAACTTTGAGATTAAAAACAATTGACTTAAAGGTAGTGAATATTAAAACCACACTTTTTTACCCTTGTGGTCTAACGATGTCTTTCTTGTCTCTCTCGTGTTTCATAATTGCAAAATCAAGCTTTGTTTTCATTAATAACTTTTTGTCTTCTTCTTATCCTCTTAAAACTCAATAATCGAATGCAGTGAGGCGGTGAATACTGCAGACAGTACCTTAAAGCTGAATCATTAGACTTTACAGAAATATTTTATATTGGACATCATTGTATACAATTCGCTTTATTTGCAAAACATTATTTCACAAAGAAATACAAGTAAATATAAAATACATGTATGTAAATGTAATGTTCTTCACGGTGACCTTATGTAAGGATCGGTCTGATCCCAGAGACATTTAATTATAAAACTCATTGCTATAAAACATATCAAATTCAATGTGTTAAACCATGTTTTATAGCTGTGGTGTCTGAGCCTAAACAGTACTGTATCATTTTCTGGAGCAGACATCTGAAACATGTCAAAATCACAATTATATACAATCCTCAGTGATTCACAGTGAAGTAGAAAACTGATACCCCAACGTTATGTATATATATTTTTATATGTATATAACATACCATGAAGGCAAACAAGGCTCTATATGCATCTTATATAACTGCTTCCTTCCCTGCATGTAAAACTATGTTAACATGTAAACAATTACATCCTACAGTCCAGACAGCAGACATTTTCCCCTTAAATTTAGACGAGCACAGGAAGAAAATGTTCCTATTTTCCCTCCTAGCACTGACTCTGTGGTGACGGGGATATTTATAATGGGAGACCAATGTCTGGATATCCACCATACTTCCCTCCAACTGTTGACTTTTGCATCCAATCCACTCCCCTCATGTGTAAAATGACCATCTGGCCAGCACCCCAGGGTGCCCCGAGTCCAGGCACTAATATACTCCAGTATTCAAGAGTGTTACATTCATCAGGGACTCGTGATTTGAACTTATTTTATTTAATGAGAGATTCCACCAAATGTTGGGTGGTGTATTTGTTCTGGTGTCTGCGTATTTTTACCTTCTGGTTACTCGGGCCTGTTGGTCAACATCAAGGATGAGAAAAACATGTTTTGAGGCACAGCGTAACCTCAAGCGTTCAAAACAACATGAGTGTTCCCTGAGGATGTACCAGAGAGGACAGAAGTGGACCGGATCCCTAGGCCGCCAGGTCTAGCCAGCGGTCACCGGTCGCCAGGCACCGGCCCGAGGCCCAGGCTGGGCAGCAGGCCTCACAGCGGGCCCATATAAACCGTGAGAGGCTCCCTTCATGCAAGCAAGGGAGGAGTTGATGCTTCGTGCTTTTCTTCACACTCGCTTATTCCACGAATGCTCAGATCGTGATTGAATGAGAAGCAGATTATCAAAATTACAAGGAGGCGGTATGGAGGAGTGTGCATGGCAATTCTCCTGCGACCACATCAAAGAAAAAAAAGCTTCTTCTTGAGGTTTTCTCGCATATGGTTCTATTTATTTATACGACTCAGGTCAAATTGATACGGTGAGAAATATAATGAGATTTAATCCTAGTGATGCCCTCGAAAGGCTTCACCGCACTGAGAAAAGTGAATGCAGCTCCTGATTGTCCTCAGCCCTCAGTGGGAAACAAAAAGCCTCATTAGCAAGAAATCTTGGCGGAGGCTTCACAAAGAGATAATCCCATCCAACGGGCTCATAATTCACTATTTATCTACAGTGCAATTAGTCTCTCACCCCAGGCCAACAACTTATGAGCAGTCCAGCCAAGTTGCTGATCCAGCCCCCTTAGGCGTCTCCACAGCTCTTGTCCCAAAATGCATCGGCATAAAGAAACAGTTGGGGTTAGCGCCGAGTCTCGACATTCTGACAGACGACAAACAAATATATCTCCGCTCCAACTGTCATCCAGCTAGCGACCTGTGTTTAAGTTTTATTTGCAGTCGGTTACATGTGGACGGTGGAGTTTGTGCGTGATTATTGGGAATAGACGTCTGTGATAATGACACAGGGACGAAAAATAAAAACTGCCTTGGATTTCATATTCCGAGGAAAGCACACAGATGTCATTTGGCTGCATGTGAGATAAGTCTATAATAGAAATGACTCAAAGCTCTGCACCTTTTTACTTTTCATTTCAAACCTGCTTTTCGCTGAATGTACATTAATGCACAGGCTGGATTGGAAAAAGAAGTATCTCACGTGCAGCATGTTGACTTTCTATTTCCAGCTCCATGCAGACAAATATACAGTCAGTGGAAACCATGATGGTGGGGATGCGTATATACAGCACTGGAGGATGGTCAAATTCCCTCTGGTCATCAGGGCGACCACGGGTGGTTTCCATGTAAAACACCACTGTCTGATCAGTGAATATACAGTATGTCCCCGAGTGTCCTCCACAATCCAATTTATAGCTATTGCTGTCTACAGTGGCTCTCGGAAAAAGCTCAGACGTGCCGCCCTGAAAAAGTGCAACGCGTGCTCTTTTGCATTTTCGAAACCAGTTATTTACACTATGTATTTTCTTTTTTCTAATTAGGGAACCTGTCTGGTCCCAGGTCCATGAATTGAACCGTTGATGGGAGTTTGCTTAGATGACACGGTCTAATCTGGATAAATCATCAGGTGAGAAGCAGACACTTAACCGGCTTGAAATTAATGTGATTCTCTGGAGTGCAGAGGAACTCATAATGTGCACGAACAGGCAACAGACTGGGCGATCGTTGTCTTTGCGATGCTAAAAAAAGCCAGTGCAGCCCACGTGCATCAGCTCGCCGTGCAGGTTACAGGCAAAGTGTGGCTCGGCAAGGACTCGCTGACAAACCTTACACTTCTGCTCCTTCTCCAGTCTGAACATTGCTTTTGAGGCCTGCATCTGCAGAGGGGAGGGGTCAAAGGTCAGGAGGGTTCAGGAAAACAAGAATAAACACAATGTTTGCTGCAGTAAGAAAATGTAGATTATGTTATTTTAACTCACCCAAGTGACCTTGTGCCGCATGAGCTCCACCCGGGCCAGCGCCTCTTGCAGCTTCACTACGCGACTCTGGTGGAGCGTTGCCCTCACGGATCCGACTAAGAACTGGGAGACGAGCTGAACAGACCAGGAGTCGGGCAGGAGCTGGACGACCTCCTCCGCTGCAAAGGCCCAAGGGTTGTCGTTCAGCAGATCCACCGCAGTGCTGGTGGGATCCTCGGAGCTCAGGTAGATTTGGAGCAGGGTGAGCAGCAGGGCCTGTCTGAAGGGAGCGTCGTGGCCCTGGGCAGCCCTGCAGCAGTAGGCCTCTGCAGCCTGGGGGTCTCGCTCCCGGTGAACAAGCACCTGCAGGGCCCGGGAGTGTTCCCCGCTCCTGCCGAGGAGAATGGCTGTCTCTACGTGCAGGGTCGTTGACTTGACTCTCTCTGCAATGAGAAAAAAAAGACTCCTACTGTAATTTGCTGAAGATTCTCCAATGATTTGTGTTCCTATAAGACGTTTACACACCGTATACAGTGGAGACGTCGTAGAATTTGGATTCCCATAACAGATGTTGCAGCTTCCCCCTGGTCGACCTCAAACCTGCTTCCTCTTCCTCTCGCAGCGTCTGAGTAACATATGCCAAGGCCAGACGGCTGTGATGTCTTTCCTCCTGAGGGCAGATTACAACCGATGGTTATCATCGATGAAAGGGTCAGGGTGTTCGATCAGGTGGCTGCTGCTGTACCCACCTCGCTGCTCAAATCATGGATCAAGAACTCAAGATACAAAACCGACGCCAGCGGATATTTCTCCAAGAGAACGAAGACGTCCTGTGTCTCCAGTCGATCATCTGGAGGGCGGTTGGTGAAAATCTGCACACCTTTCTTTTTTCAAATAAAGAAAAACTGTTATTGGATGATTTGATGACCCATAATTGCCCCATAATTACTTAATATGATGGAGTGGGTGGGTTTTTGCTGTGGTTTGATTCTAGCTGTATTGTGCAACTCTGCCCTCTGCAGTCAGCTTGTGAGCATTAACCTCTTGAAATCTGACCTTTTCTCAATAATGTATATTTCTGCAAATACAAGGTCTATATGAATATTCTTGGTCTCGATATAAAGGTAAAACTTGAGAGACTTCTTCAGAGGCGTAGATGTTACTATGTCACAGTAAATGAAGATCATAAAATAAATGAAAGATTTCATGTCGTGCTTTGAAAATCGTGCTTTAAATGATAAATAGGCACCTCTTGGTTTTTTCGCAGAGTCCAATCTGCAAAGTTCCTCACGATATCTCTGTCGTCCAGCTGACTGAGAGTCCACACTATGTGTCCATACACATCTGAGCAAGAGTCGTCTTCGTGGGAGCCGTCTGCAATATTTACCCAAGTCTGACAGAATAAAACAAGATAAAACACATGGCGTTTCAACATGGAGTTAATATAGAAGTGTGTTTAAGGGGGAAATCACCTTTATTGCATCAGTTTGCCTCCCTTGGCTTTGATAGAGGCAACCTAAGGCAAAAAATCTGAAAAATAGAAAGAGATCAAATAGGAAATGACCCATCAGAAATTAGAAAAACAATAAAAAATCTAACGCTGAATTATTCCAGGATGTCTTTGAAAACCATTTCATGTCTGTGCACTGAGCAAAATCTGTAGTGTGATCACAGCTCATCTATGTAACAACATGTTTATTCTCACCTGTTGTTTTTCTCCAGAGCAGGAACACAGTGATCCAGCCTGCACTCATTAGGAGAAGTGACGAGCTGCTGCAGGTTCTCAGTGTCTCCCAGTCCCACGTACAGCCTCAGGAGGGCGCAGTCCACCTCCGCCCTGCACGCTGAGTCTCGCTCAGTCCCCCTGACAGCTCTTAGAAAGTCTGCCAGGAAGGACAGGTAGTGATGAAACATGTTTGTGTCCTCTCGCCAGAGCACCTGAAGAGCCCTGCCCTTCTTGGTCCCCTGATCAAACTGGGACTGAAAGTCGTTGCTGAGACACGACCTCATGTCTGGGAAGAGGAGGATGAGTTCTCTGGGGTCCAACTCGCCTGCACTGTTCAAGGATGAATGAACATGGATTTTTTTTAAGACAAACTCACAACAATCTGTGATTTACTTTGCACAGTTTGAATAGTGTTGTGTGTTGAGTGTCGTGTTTACTCTGTAGGCTTTACTCTCACATGAATAGTTCTCTGGCCTCCGAAAAACCCTCCTGGTAAAAATGAACAAATCCAGCCAGGCAAGTGACGGCCTTCTGCAGCTCCTGTCAGTGAAGAGATATTCGGTTAAAAACAGGCGTACGTGACACGGCAGCGTCTTCAGTCTGCCGACATGTGAGCTGAAATCATTGAGGCAGACGACTGTGACTCTCCTTCAATCTCAAGGGCAATATTTTCCACTTAAGGACATTCAAACGGCATAAAAGCTGACACATTATTATCAGTGAGCCATAAAATGAGGAATTCAGAGAAATACTGTAATAAAGCCAACGTGTGCAACAGCTTTACATGCTAATCAGCAAATGTTAGCATGCTGATATGCTAAGCTTGTGAACCCAGACTGTATATAAAGATGGACGACATGACTGCTCCCCAAAAGTGAAGCCAAAGCGTCTCTGTCTCCTCCTGACGGCTGGTTGCAGTATAGGTCACAAATCCCACCTCCGACATTTAAGTGTACGGGACATGGACCAAACTAAGACACATCATGTCATATCATGCTGATGTTTGTTCAAGTGCTAAGGGGCGGATCCAGGAATTTTTATACTAGGAAATCATGTTGTATGTATATAATCTACAGTGCTCATCATGTTACCTCTATTTTTCAAATTTCATATTCTGTTTTTATTCCTTTTCAATAATTATGTAGTAGCAAATAGTTTAATATGGTAAAACAGCTGCTGAAGAAGTCAAGCCGACTCAAAAGTTATATTTTACATGATTAAATTAAAGAAAGAAGAAATAAATGCATCTGTTACTAAATGATCCCCTACAATGTTGTTGTGTGTATCCTTTGAGAAAAAAAACACATTTGTCAGAGACATCATTTTTCAGAGCAGAGACACGTTTTGCATCTTACTGCAAATCTACCAATCACATTTCACCTTGTATGAGTCAAGTGGACGACGGCTCTGAACCCCGTCCAGCAGCAGTAAAGCCTCCTCGACCCTCTCGTGTCCTACGAGCGCCTGGATCTGCTCTTCCAACGGCACCAGACGCAGGCTGAAAATGTCTCTCTCCGTGAACACCAACACGCCATCTGAGGGGAGATTTGTTTTTGGTTTTCAGAAACACTCAATGTGAAGGAAGAGTAGGTGCAATGGATGATGGAGTGGATCGGTGCAAACTGGGGCAAACGTGGCTTCATCATTCAAAAACAAAACCACAGCTGGACAGGTTTTCAATGTGCCAGGATTAGGTGATTTATTAGTATCGCCTGGTTTACCTGATGTGGAGAGCAGACCCTTCCCTCCATGGAGGCTCACAGTCTGCTTGCACCGCTGATCTAACATGCTGTAGACAGACAGCACTTGGGGCTGCAGGGTGAGGATGTAAGGGAAACATACTGTGGCTGCCAGCACCTCCTGAGGCCACTGCAGGGGAGGGCGCTGGCAAATCCCCGTCTTCATCACGAACATGCCTGGGGGACGAGGGTGAGGAAATGATGTCTTGGCAAAACAAATATCCCCTGGCTGTATGAATATATGTTGGACTCATATGAGCTGATTAACTTTGGAATGGAAGCATATAATGACACATGGTGACGTCTGTGCTCGACAGCCTGTAGGACTAAATGTACCATAAAGATTTCTGGCAGCGCTTACCCAAAGATTCAGGCCCATTCAGGAGGAATTCCCCTCGTCCCACTGAGGTAACAATGACGAGCTGCTTTTTGTGATTGTGAGGAAAAAGCTCCTCGCTGCTCCCAGTCTCCACATCGCAGAGGAGGTACCTGTCGCAGGTGGCTACACACAGACTGGTGCCATCTACTGCCAAGGCCACGGGATCCTGTTGGAGAGACACTTCCTTGACAACCTCCCACCTGTCCACTCCCACCACGTGGATGCGGATCACTCTCCTGCGGCTGGAGGAAGTCACCATCTGCACGCATCCGGCCCGAGCTGCGAGCAATGAGTCGCACACCTCAAACAGAGACACGTGCTGGATTTTCTTCAAAGCAGGAACCGGCTCCAAGGAGAACATGTTGAGGGCCGTGACGCCGCGGTCCCACAGGACAAGCAGGTGGTTGAAAAGCGGGACCGCTCTCAGTTGGACGACTGGGTTGCTGGAGCCGAGTTTTCTGGCTCTACCTTCTCTGGTTTTGCTCTGACCAGGACTCAGGTCTCCGTTGGCGCTGCTTGGTAGGATGAGGTGCTGCACTGTTGCATTTTTACTCCCAATATACAGATTTCGATCGAAGCACTCGAGGCACTGGATGCCGAATTTGTCCTTTTCTTTTGGAGCTTCGGGTTTTTCATAGATCTGTGTTTTTGTGAATGCTTTAAAAGCCATTGCAGACACGTAGTAACCTTTGACTTTGGTTGTGCAACTAATGTCAACGGTTACTCAAGTAACAGTAACAAGTAACATTCGGCTGTAAAAAGTCCTTCCTGTAGTAATCTGAAACATCAAAATCGCAGCTGTTCTTCAGCGATATGTAAGATAAGATGTCCCTACCTCTCCGCTGTTCCCCCTGCCTCTTTGAATCCTCCACAACTTAATGAAGTGTAAAGTAGTTTCACCTCCCCCATGTGACTACATCCTGCCTGGAAGTCGATGTCAGCATTTTCTGCTCATCCTGCCATGTGAGGACACTTACACAACTCACCCAGCCGCCTCGCAGAGAAAGCCAACTTTTACAAGAGTCAAAACACAAGGTGCGGCGAAGACGGCGGGTATTTCGAGGTGCCCACAGTTTCGGTCACTTGAGATCCTTGGCTCGAGCGCGAACCAAAGTGGTGGCTCTGGTCAGCAGGAAAAGTAGAAAGGCAAAAAGATCTGCTGATCAAACCATGTACGGGTGCACTCGTAGTGTGTTTACAATGTGCACAAGCTGGGTGTGATGAGGTCAAGAGGCAACAGAAACACAGCGGAGGTTTGTTTCATGGCAGTGATTGTGTAACGAGTGGCTCACAGGGGACAACAGAGCCATAAAAGATGTGGATTTTAAACCAACCAGTTCTATTTGTTGTTCTGAACTTTTGCCTCTGAGGAATTGTATATAAGTGAATGCACACACTTCTCCTCTGGATAGCACTGAAGCAAACAAGAAATTAGGATGAACAACAGCAGGCAATAAAATGGCATCCATCTCAGCATGATGTACATGGAAAGGTCTTTATTGTCATAACCTTTTGTATGTTTTAAGTATTTCACATATGAGAAGCACTTATCATGCATATTTAAGTTTTTTTTTTACATATTTTTTCCCCATGCAGTCATAGTAGGAATATATAAATCTAGAAATAAAGTCAGAAAATATCCAGCAGATGGTTTGTTTTCATAAACAAGTGGCATGCTGAATATTTGATTCCTAAGTGACATTTATTTGAAGGGTGTAACTTTGGCAAGGGAAGAACCAAGTAAATTTAAGGGCAGATTCAGACTAAAATGCGAGTCCAGGATTTTATTTTTTCAGTCTCTTTAACTTCTTTTCTCCTTAAACCCACTTAACTGATTTCCACCACACTTGGCAGATAGATGGAGCCTGGGCCAACTGCACTGGTGCAGATGTGTATAAGGGGCAGATCCAGGAGTGGTGTTTTTTTTCACTTTCTTTATGTTTTATAACAGATGAATAATTTAGCTTATCAGACTATATAATTTTTATGGCTCTGCACAAGCAACAGCCAGTAGCCTGAGGTATTATAGTTCTCATTTTGTCAAAGTGAATTCTTTGATTTGCTTGATTTATCCATTTAACCGTCAAAAAACTTAAATTTAGTTTACTGTTAAATACGATTTTAAAAAGTATCATATCTCAAGTAGAGCTGGAACTTATTGCCTGAAAAGTAATCAATACATTTTCAATATAGAATTAATCTTGTGTCAATTGATCAATTGGTCAACATCAGCTCTAATATGTTTGTAGCAGCATTTCATCCTTGTCACAATTGCACCTATGGCGTCCTGACCTAAAAGCTACACGTTTATTTATGTGGAAATGTGTGTGTGTGTGTGTGTGTGTGTGTGTGTGTGTGTGTGTGTGTGTGTGTGTGTGTGTGTGTGTGTGTGTGTGTGTGTGTGTGTGTGTGGGCAGTGTGAGCGAACTCATGTTCATTTATAACACCAAGCGTTTGACATTCAAAGTTTGTTTATGCATCAGACACGCTGAGAAGAAAATTATTCATGAATCTACGGTATCTGTATCCGAGCATTAGGCCCTGCTGTTATTCGGATTAAGCAGTGACCCCCGGTGGAAAGATCACTTCTCCCTGCCACAGTCGGTGCACAAGATGTTGTCGCGCTGGGTGAGGAAGCCGCGTCCCACCAGCGACATGGAGCACTGCATGCAGATGAAACACTCGCTGTGCCACTGGCGCTCCTCGAAGGAGATGTACTTGGCCCCTGCCAGACCTGCACACAGAAAACACGTGAAAATGGTAAATGGATTGTATTTATACAGCCCTTTTCCTCGTCTTGTTGATGACGAACACTGTAGATTACCACTCAAAGTGCTTTATAATTTTGCCATTCACACACACATTCATTCAGTTCATCTATGTGCAGCACTTTCTCTATCACACACAGGGTTTACCATCCTGCCACACTCAGGACGTGGAATGCCAGGGACTGGGATTAAACCGCTGACCCTCAGGTTCATGGACGACCTGCTCCACCTCCTGAGCCACGGCCGCCCATATGTCCATGCATTTACATGATATACAGGTCAATGCCACCTTGTTTATCTGACAGCTCCTGCACAAATGCAGATAAAGGCATTGCATGTGAGCGTGAGCGGTGTGTGAGTGAATGAAAACATGAGCACAGCCAGTGACTCACTGGTGATGGACTTGGTGCAGCCCACACACTTCTTTGCATACAGGTTGCTGAAGCATTCGAGGCAGTAGGGGAAGTTGTCCCGGGAGGTGAAGCGCTGGCCCGACAGCTGCTTTCTGCAGCCAATGCATAGGAAGCAGTCGCGGTGCCACGGCTTGTCCTGGTACGTCACTCCACCTGTTGTGATGGACTGAAACATGCACACAAACACACAGAGACAATCAATGACGTTTATTTCTCTCTAGGTGTTACACACGCAGTAACAGTCATTACTGTTAAAACGCCCGAGTCAGGAGGATTGCCTGCAGCAGTCAATACACATGAACGACTCAGCTGTAACCCTACCTTCTTACAGGCACAGCACTGGTAGGCAAACTGCTTCTCGAAGCAGGGCACGCAGAAGTAGCCAGTGTCTTTGGGGATGAAGGACTTGGTTCCTATTGGCTGCTGGCAGCGGTGGCACAGGAAGCAGGTCTCATGCCAGCTGTTCCCCTTGTATTCCATTTTGCGGGAACCTGGCACATGGGACGAGAGCAGCTTAGTCAGCATATGGTTCCTCCATGACAGAAAAGCAGTGCGGCTCAAAATAGTCCAGCTTTAACTGTGGGGAGGGGACGATGCAATCTTGATAATCTTGGAAAGAATTTTTGCATTGTCGTCTGGTGTTTTATATACTATAAGTTTCCGTTTTCATATTTCCGTACATATAACAATAGATATGACATAACTAGTGTATCATTTTTGTAAACCTGTTATTTTTTCTGAAGAAACAATCACCACAAAGTCCATTTAGTGGCTGTGAGCTTTCCGTTGTATCACATGATACCAGAAGCCTTTTTCATTGGTTATGATATTGAAGATCATTTCTTCTCATCCGTGTTTGTTTCAGTTGAGATTGAAAGATTGTTCTTGGTTTTAAAAATACCTTCATTCCTTTAACGTAGTTATTTCTTTCACCGTGAGAAAAACTAGCAGTAGAAGCAAATTTTTCCAATTCTGAAAGTTTGAAAGTTCAGTCTTGAATATAAAAATAGCAGAAGGATCAGTGACTCCTCTCTCCAGAGCAGCTACTTAATGGATCGTGTGGTGAAACAGTTATGCAGACAAACATTCCCAAGGTCAAGAATTAACTTTCAATCTTTCAATGCATTTTCCTTTTTTTTATGATTGATTAAAAACATGACAGTGTATGATTGTGTACCTGGCATGACGGTTTTCTTGCAGGTGGTACACTTGGAGGAATAGTCATTGGCATGACACTCGGTGCAGAGCAATAAATCATCTTTGGCGGAAAAGGCCTTCTCCACCAGAGAGCGGCTGCACTTGGCGCACTTGAAGCACTGGTCGTGCCAGTGGCGATCCTTATAGGACAGGTCCTGTAGATATTGAACAGATTAGTTATTGCACTTGTGGATTTTCTGCCAAGTTAGATGTTTATTTACTAGATGCATAGTTAGAAATACATACTTTCTTATTTTACACCTTGGTTACATCAAAGTCGTGGCTCTAATGGCGATGGAGGTGCTTCCTTACCTTGCAGTTGCAGCCAATCGGTAAAGAGCATCCCTCACAGCAGTTGGCGAACAGGTTCTCATAGCACTTAGTGCAGTACTGCATGTCCTCTTTCATTATGTACTTCTTCCCCAGCAGGGAGTCCTTGCAGTAATGGCAGTCGAAACGCTCGCTGGTGGACATCGTCGTCTGCTTTTCTTAGCTGAAGGTCAAAGAGAGCAGCGGCAGGAAGATTGGACAATAAAGTAAAGTGGGGAGAGATGGAAAAAAGCTCCTTTAATAGTCCAGGCAATCTCTTACCCCTCTCACCAGCCAAGCAAAGACACCAAGCAGTTTCTCTTCCCCTTCTTTTGCGAGAATCGGAGAAAAAAAAACGCAGTGTTGTGTCGAGCTCGGCTGATATGGAGCGAGGATGAGGCTGTAAAGCTGGGGGCTGCAGAGAGAGAGTGGACCAGGCACCGGGACGAATAGCGGTGAGGCAGGATTAGGGGTCTCCACTGTGGGGGATCGTCTATAAATACTGGCCCTCTTATTAGCGATAATCTCTGGGGAGAATTGACATGCTCCGCTGCATCATTCTGCACCTTTTAAGGGCCCTGATGGTGCACATATCACCAAGCCTCGAACTGATCCAATCATTGTTGCTTTATCACTTTGAAAGCAACGAGAAATGCAGTTTGATTACTAGCAGATAGATTCCTGTTGGACAACACGACAACGTATATATGCAACTGATGCAACAAGTCAGGAAAAGATGAGATATATGCTTCAGGATATTTTTCGTTTTTCTCAATTTGGATTTCGGTGCCACAGCAGAGGTATTGTCGGCCATTTGGATGCGTTGGCGTGTCCGGACACACTTGTGGCCTTTGTCACTGCCTGCTACACTCACAGGCAGTTGCAGATGGCTTATGAGAGGTAGGCGCCAGCAGCTTTGTGGTTGCCAGGTACTGAACTATATTGCCAGGACCTCTCAGTGGCTATTGAGGGTGCTTTGGCAGCACTTCAGATGGAGGGAAGCTGCAGGCCTGTGGATGTTCAACTCGTCCACGGTGAAATGAAGGAGGAGGAGCAGGAATGACAGATTAATAGAGGCCATCTTGTTGATAGCGATACTCTTGTAAGTCCATCAAATTCTCTTTGTGTGAAGCAGTGGAATAAGAGATCTCTCAGGCTATGTTGATGTGTGTATTCAATGTTTGTGTGTGTGTTGGACTCATTAAGCTTATTAAGTTTCAGGTGTCAAAAATGCATCTGAAATGAATCAAATTGTCACTTTTCCACTTGGACATTAATCAAAATTCTTCTGCGTCTTTGACTGACACCTGGCTAATTACATTTTGATTCTTGGAACATGTGCTCATATCATTTTTCCAAAAGGATCAGGGTGGGGGCGGACATCTTCATAAAAATAGCCTGGGAAGACCACCAGCCCAGCCCACCGGCCTAATCCCTTGTATACACACACAGGAAGGTCAGTGACAGGGATGAGGTTGGGAGGAATGCAACTCTGTCTGGATGAACTCTGTCTTCACTCCACATTCGATCCGCTACCACTCCTCGCAGAGAGAAGAAATTAAAAAGAACTCCGACAACAAATAATAAGCTGCAGTCTGTTCTTGGATCGACAGATGATGTTGAAACACGGCTCTGCGGTGCGTGTAGGTGGTGTCTACAAACCTCTGAGGAACAACTAAAGGCTGTGTTATTTTTTACCTACATGTTATATAAGCCTTTCAGCACAAACTAATCTCGGGAGCGGGACAGGTTTGTGGTCTGAAGCCGTGCCATCCTTCAGGTTTTTCTTATTTCCAAGCGGGAGGATCCTGGGGAACTCCTAAGGTTATCTTTCTCTCTGGATTAAATTGCCACTGTACTGCACGCTGGCTCCCTGCTGGTGTCCAGATCAGCGGCCGCACGTCACAAAACAATGCAGACCTTAAATAAACCCCAGAACCAACTGTAGGACGAATATAGTCATCTCCTCTCGAATAGTGTCTAATCTTTGTTGTGTGGCTGCACAGTCTGTCATCATGTGACAACAAGCCGGGGCGGAGGTGACCCATATTCACCAGTAAACAAAAACTCATCTTTTAGATTGAGTTGGCATAATATCAGCATCACGTGGGAAAAAAATTGCATCTGAACAAAGCAGATTAGTGTACATTCTGTTTATATTGTCGGACTTAATCTGCACTCATGCATGCGTGTTTGTATTTTTATTTATTATAACTGCTCTGATCTGATGGATAGCAGGTGCTGCTCTTTGTCTCGTGGATTATTAACTTGTACACCAGACAGTGCCAACGCTGCAGAGCAAAAAAGCTTGCTGATCTTGCATTTTCCTTTTGCCCGCTTAATCCTCCGATGTCAACTAGTGAGCAGCTGCCAGCAGATTTCGAATGCGGCCTGTCCAGCCCTAATAAAAAGGCCTTTACTTGACCCGGACTCAGGTGTCCTCTTATCTTAATGTATTCAGGCTTTACAATAAGGTGTCAGGGGCTGTTTCCCCCCCACATTAATCGAATGATCTCACAGAAGAAGAGAAGCATTTACTTTGGTGGCTCCTTTGAGGTGGTGACTTGTTGCAGACTGGTCAACACGACACAGTTGAGTTTCTCTGGAGCACAAAAGCCTCTCTGCACCGGAGTTGACAACTGGTTGGCATGGCGATGACAGCATAAGTGGGATCCATTAGGTTGAGGCGAGGGACGGCTCTAGTGGTTAATGAGTGGACTCACACAGACCGGGCCCTTTGAGAAGGCCTCTGCTGTCTTCTGCGACGCGCAGAGCTCGCTTTCAACGTGGCGTTTTTCAACTGAACAGGATAGCCACACAGGGGGTTACCGGGGATGAAGAGATGCAATCTACAATCTCGCAAAACCTTACACCCCTCCAGGGAGGCCGTGTGAGGGCCCTGGGTAATGCCATCACTGTCCCTGCCCCTCCTCCCCTGGTTCTCACCAACGTGAGTCATGGTGTGTGTGGGTGACAAGACCTGTCGCACAGCCAGACATATGATCTCCACTGCTGAGGAGAAAAGAAAGTTGTCCACTCCTAGGAATGCACACCCCATTAAAATGTTCTCCTCTTCCATCCCATTCCTCCTCCAAGTCCAGTTGATTTAATGGTGTTTGTGTAGGTGAAGGTTTTTGGTGCCAGCAGCAGCAAGTGAGTGCACAAAACACACTCAATGAAACCTTACACCTACAATTTGTAAGACGTGTTGGAGCAGAAAATAATGATCAATTATTTAAAGCCAGGAAAACGAAAGCAAATAACAGAAAGGTTAACCTACCTTTGACTAAAGCAATCTTTAGTAAACCTCATAGAGCTTCAGAGGACAGAAAGAAACAACAATGACCAGGTATCATCGCTTCTGTTGAAACACTCTGCACCACCACTGCAACCCAAATAAACAGGCTTAAGTTCACTGAAAACTCTCCAGAGACTTAGATGATTCAAAGCCTTCATCAATATGCAGGTGAATCTCACACGGTGTTCATTTTCTTATTGGTCAAATAGGATTGAAAATGTGAATTTAAAATATCCGAAAAGGTAAATGGTCAAATGTTTGCTGCTAGAAATCTATTATATATACGTCACACTGAATCCTATTTTGGTCCCATGGGAGCAGCAGAAACTAGCTGTAAACATAACATTGACATTATACATTTTTAAGTTGCTATATGACAAACTTGATTGCAAAGGATTAGTTATTTACACGTTCAGAAGTTACAAAGCAAGTCCAATGTTCAAGTTAAGATACTGCTGGTGATGCTAGCGGCAAATCGTACATGCATAGTACAGTTAGAAGATCGTACTGTTATCATACACGAGAATAGTACGATCTTCTAATGTAACGCTTGGTAAGAAATAGCCTGGTATCATCAGAGTACTTCACATTTGAGAATGGGTCTGGAGCCCTTAGTATATTTTTTCCGATTTCCAGCGGGCATTATTATCAACCAACAACCAATAAGAGCAACAAACTGTGTGACTTGGGGCAGAAAACTGTGAACCCATAACCATTGTTTGTTCTTCTTATATAGAATCTGTCGAGCTCTTTGGATACTCTCTCCATAGCAGATTCAACAGACCTCCCCACATCAGTGCTAGCCCCCCTGGTTGTTAACGACAAGGCTTCAGCTGTGTTCCTATTGGACGATACAGATCATCATATCAAACATTATGGACCCATTATGGACCAGTGGTGACTAATCTGACCAGTTTCAGGACATGATTTGAAATTGGTCTGAATGGGAAGGCGACCAGACCCAGCTTGTTAATTGGTCTGGTTTAGGCAAGAAAGTGAATAAGTGCGTTTCCCTGAGGAACAAGAGATGCAATCTGTACATTAATGTTCTGTAATGTGTTTAAAACATGTCAATGCAACATCCAGAGCTGAAAACCTCGGTGGCCCTGTCTTGATTTCTGCAAACAGGAGAGACATACCCCCCCCCCCCCACCCCACCTGAACTTTTACATTAATCCCCAACTGACATCAGTGGATTATTTGTGCCACTGATCCAGGCAACACGCATTTGTCACACACTTTGACCTGCAGAGTTGAGTGGAGGCCATTGACAAAGGAGTGTCATCTTCGCTGCATGGTGCAGGAGATGACTTCAAATATCAGAGTGCTTGCGAGCACATGGGGTATCTAACAACAGTTAGAGGATCGAGGCGTAACCACCACAACACGCTCTCTTTGCTCTCATCAATCACTTATCAAGGCTTTTGGATTGCTATTTATATCTCTGTCTGCATTACATTGGACTGTAGAACAGCACGGGCATCAACTGTGGAAATCCCATTTAGATGCATGAACACTGTATTAGGTGGCACCATGTAAAAGATGTCAAACCCAACAAACTCAGAACTCTATACATTCAAGATTAAAGAAATACAATTTGGAAAATGTGCTTATCTCTGTGTTGTCTCTACCACCGTCACATTTGTAAGGCAAATATATCACTATAGCCAGTAGCTTGTTAGCTACTAGCAGCTAGCTCGCTCAGTATGACGGTAAAACAAAATCCACTTAACCGCACCTCCACAACTGACTCTAGCTTGTAAAATGTAATTTGTTAAACCGCCTGTAAAATAGTTAAATTGATGTTTCCGCACTTTGGTTTTTGCAAAGTTGAACAAACAACAAATGAGATAAAGGCAAGCGCTTTGCCCCTGCTTTAGTGGCAGGGTCGCCATCTGTCCAGTTTTAAGTCGGACAGTCCAGTTTTTAAATATATACGTCTCTTTGTTCTCCTTTTGAGATTATCCCTCTTTATACTTTATCCAATGGTATATTATAAATATATAAATAGGCCTGAATATTAGTCAGTGATGATGTGAATAAATAGGGGGGGATTTTACATTCCCAAAAGACTTCTGGTCTAACAAGTCGCTGGATGAAAGGCAGTGGCCAAATAAATATCTATAGCTAAATGGCACTGAACGTAATCAAATTAGCCATGAAGCTTGACGTCCGGTACATCAGACACAGACCCAATCTACCTGTAGCAGAGGCCATACAAAAGACTTATTTAATTCCTGAATGGATGAAAGTGGATTCATCTCTAAAAGCAGAAAGGACGACTTCTGTCTTTATTGCATTTTATGTCGCTGCGATGTGGATGTAAGCAGCAAAGGCACCATCAACTCTCGTTGCTTCATCCATGTTTGCTCATTTATCCATATCTTTATTTTCTTTGACACTATCAGACATCTACAGTTCAAACACAACATTTGGCAAAATACATTAATTTGGCAAAAAAATGTAAAAATAAAACCTTACTGATTGACTCACTGACATTTTCAGTGAACTGGCAAAAAAAAAAGGAGCATCGTCATGTCCAGTCACACAAGAAGATTTCATCCCACTTGGTTATACAGTGTTTTTTATGATGACTCCAACAAAATCATGGGCAATTCAGACAGTATCCAGAGACGTCCTGATTCACTCTCTGGTGATGGGACACACTCACGGACTCAGACACGGGGACAGAGAAAGTTGTGGCTCCTCGTGTTTGTTTTTGTGCAAAGAAAAAAAAAAGAGAGAAAGGAAGATTGGCTGAAAAAGACGGACAACACGCAGAAGGGAAAAACTTTTCGTTTCTTAAAGTCGCCGACCTCAATGGACGAGGAACCTTTTTCCGATGATTAGACTGTACAATATGAAACCCACGGGCGACAGGTTCATAGTGAATCTGTGGGACAGGCAGAGGTCTTGCATGACAGTTTTTCGATCTCACAATAGCTCCATCTAAAAGACAGCCACCAGCACAGTGACTCACACAACTCCACATGAATGAAAGTGCTATATCACTGCTGCATTTGAGCGTGACTCCTTTTCAATTAGGTCACACCAACAGGATTACTGCCTATAAAAACTTCTCCAGAGTAAAATTACCTCCCTGGACGAAATCGCCCACCTTACAACACTAACACCATTGTCTCTGATGCAGGTTATTATTTTCAAGTCTCTCTCTCTCTCCTTTCACGTTGATTCACAGTCTCTTGAAGCACCAGCTTTACTTACAAAGGAACAGTGAAATCACATCCACCGCCTGACAACACTCGCATGTTATAAAGAGATTTAAACATTAAAAATATATACAACACCACTGTTTCCTCCCCCCCCCCCCATGAATGCAGACACTGCGCGAGCTCCCTCCGTCTGGGTCACACATACAGGAATGATCTGTGTTAGTGGGCTGGATCGATCCAGTCTACAACAAGGTTTTATATACAGGTTTTCGTAATGGCATTCAGAGCCATATTCCATAAGAAAAATAATTGGATTCATCAATATTTACATCAATGGTCCCTTTTGACAGTGTGAAGACGTATCAAAATGATAATAAACCTGACACGTTTGAGTACTCTAACCAAGAAGCCACGGGCTTATCTTGCATAAAATGTTGCCATGGTTTTGCACAGTACCTTTGGAAAAATGTTACCATCTTGTCAATAGCTGCAGAACGCTGTTTGACACACATTGATTGTGGTGTAATATCTACAGATGTAGAGCTGTCTGTTAGTAGTGTGATCTCGAGTGGTGTAGTGCTGTAAACAGGAGTGTAAAAAAAAAAAAAAAAAACTTTAACAAGCAACTGCCAACTCCCCGAACAGCACTGGTGTAATGATTCAAAAACAGAAACGTGGAGGATCTCGCTGCAAGCACATTTTTCCTAACATGTGGGCAGATCTCACCTTGTCTGAGCTTGTCTCATTCACACTCGCTTTAACCATATGCTGCGGAAAACAGTTTCTAAAAATCTGGGTTGATATTTGAGATGAAATTGACGATGAGAGAACAGAAGTAGCAGCGTAATAGAAAGATTCCGTTATGTGTTAATTTTGTGCTATTTTTGTCCCTCGCATGGTTAGAAATTACTTTTCAAGATCAAATCAGTATGCAACATAATGAGCAGTGTGGGAGTTTCACATCGCAGCACAATGGCTCGGCACTGTACCATCACCATCCACATGGGATCCCACCGCACTGTGACACATCACAAGTGACAATGAGCGATTCGCAACACGATTAAAATAGTAACCTCCCTCTCACCGAGCGGAGTCACATCGGCTGTCAGAGACGAGCGGGGTAATGATCACCATATGCCTTCAACGACCACAGAGTACGATGAAGTCTCACTGTACATGTGGTCAGATCGGCAAACCGCGAGATCAACTGTGCAAATGCAAACTTTGAAAAATATGGAGAAAAGAATTACAGCTACATAATTTCCAATATACACATTATGTACATGACACATTTTTTTTCACATTTGAGTTCAGTAAACACTGCATAGGTGACTGCATCACTAGCACAGATGAAATTGTTTCTTTTTTGAATCGTTTAATGCCTCACTTGAATAAATATCACATAAATATTTTCACTTTTCTGTCAGTCTACTTCTGCAGCCAACACTATTGCAAGGTCCGCTGTGTGCCACTTCATGAGAAGGTGAGTTTTAAAGAAAGAAAAAACAAGCAAGCTTGCATTCAGAATATTATCTGTCGTTCACGCGAACATGCATTCATAACTCATAATAAAACAAAGAAAATTGAAAATAGCAGCAAATGTGGTCATGTTAAGTAAAACATGGGTTAACGCAACAATAAAAATGTAGTGCATTTGTAATTTCTTAAAAAATAAATACAAATAACAATGGATTAAAGAAAAAAGGCAAAGTAAGGCTTAGCAAAATTGGCTTGCAAATAAAAAACACAAGATGGACATCTCACTGGGCCACTGAACCACTAGAAAAACATCAGTCAGGATCTCTCGACAGAACAGCGAACATGAACCTTCATGTCAACCGAAGGACAAAAATCTTAAAGCACTGCCTTCAACAACAAAACAAGCCCTTCATAGCCCTTCACAGCACTATCCACCCCAGTACCACTTGTCAAGGTTATTGAATGCCTTGTACTCCTTGTGCCTGCGCAGGTAATCACAAGCCAGGCATGTGTGCTCTGCCCAGAAATAGGCCTTCTTTACTTTAAAGTGCCGCCGCCACTCAAAGTACCTGACATACATTTCTTCATTTTTGTCCAGGAGCAGCAGGTAGTCCGCCAGCTCCTTGGGTGAGGGGAAGTCATCCACGTGGATGAAGGCATCTCCCTGGATAAAGTTCTCATAGTTCGTCCGGGGCGGGCCGAGAACCACCGGCACTGTTCCCACCGAGAGCGGGTTGTACAGTTTCTCGGTGATGTAGTCCTTGTGGATGGAGTTCTCAAAAGCCAGGTAGAACTTACAGCTAGCCATGGTGGGGAAGTAGTCCTGGTCGGCGATGTATTCCCCGAAGGCTTGTCCGTAGGCGTGAACCTCGATGTGTTTGTACAACTCATTGTAGTACTTCACCCGCACGTGGTCCTGGTTCCAGTTGCTCACAATCCAGCAGATCAGCTTGTTTTTGCTGGGTGGGACAAAGTCCTCCTCGCCCTCCGCTGCTACGATGGACCCATAAGGCACTTCAATGTCAGCATCCTGACGGTAATTGAGAGTCAGATTGAAGATGTTCTCGATCCCGGGCAGCTGGGACGAGTGCGACGGCGACTCCAGGTTCATCCATACCCACTTCTGGAAGGACGGTCGCTGGAACGGCGGCAGGTTGGAGAGGTCGGTGCAGATGTCTCGGTGATGGATGATGACGCCATCTGACTTGTTGTAGAAGTTTCTGTCGGCTGTGATGAAACAGCCCTCGATGTTGAAGAGAGAGCTGCAGACGCTCAGGTCGTAGGTCTGTCCGAAGGGCCAGAGCCATATCAATACGGTCGTCACGTTTTTATCGCTCTTGGTGGAGAAGAGGCTCTTAACGCGGTCCGTGGATGCTGTTGACTCTACGGGACCTGACAGCCAGCTGGTGGACGGTTTAAAATACATCAAAAACAGAGTGACAAAGCATCCCAGTATGAACGTGCCGAGCAGAAGGGGTCGTAGGATTCTGTGAAAAGGTGCAGATGGCATACTCTGTCCTGAAAAGGGCAAAAAACAGGAAGAGAAAAGTCATCATCAACAAGATGCAACACCCAAACTAATCACATCCTCATGTAATGTCTATTCCACTGGAACATTGACTGGAATGTCTCAATTAAATCCAGCAAGGGTACAGAGGGTGTGTACTCTTGCAATAGCATAAGAGTACACACCCTCTGCTATGGGAGCAATAAAATGTGTGACCTCCTCGGGCACATTTTAATACAAACCTGGTGGATTCGACTGAATGCTGAAATCCGAGCGAGAGTAGACGTCGTGGGGGTCGGAGGGAGCAGCTCCTACATCGGGTCGACGGCGGGATCAATCTTCGTTGTGAATCAGCGCTCATAGAAAAAGAATTGCAGGTCACGGCTAAGAGAGGCCTCTTGCGCAGAAAAATAATGATCCTTAATGATCTAATGAGGCGCGTTTGATCTCGAATGCACGGGTCCTCTTAGCGATGCCTCCTTTACATGAGCAGAGGGAGAGAATCAGAGAGAATCGGTTAGGGTCTACAGGAGAAGGGGGGGGGGGGGGGGGGGGACACAAAGCATCACCAAGAAAACACAAAGCATGCATGTGTTGCAGGTTATGTGCTGTCAGCGAGCAGGGGAAGGCTTCATCTCCACAAACAACTCAACGGATGAGCTGGAAAATAAAACAAAAACACTACGGTTATTGCAAAATTTCCGGCTAATAATGGTTGTTGTTTCAAACGTTGCCAGTTAAGCTTGGGGTGCAAGCTTCCAACTGTTATTAGCTTTTGGCACACACCTTGTGTACTGTAAGAGAATGCTGCCATCTTAAGGCAGAGGAGAGTAGAAAGGCCCCCCCTGACTCTACAGCTCTCTGGGGCTCTACACACCTGCACGCTGCATAAAGAGGCCATACAAGCAGGAATAAACCTTCAGAGAGGATTTTGTTTATCTCATGCGTCACCGAAACATATTAACACCAGTAATTGCAGCTCAAACGCTGATATTGTCCACATTACTTGTCCAGCTCGCCATGAGGGGATTGATATCGAGGCATCGCAGCGATCGACAGCATCATGTGTGTGACTTAGTTACAGAGATGTGCACCATGAACTCGGGCCAGATGAGTGTAACTCCTTTTAAAGGCTTACAGTATCAATACATTTTCATGTAGGCAAATCCTCTTACATTGCTGAACCACGCTTTCTGCAGCCGTGATAAGCTCTTTGCTTTACGGAGGATGCAGCCCGGCAGCGCACACGCGGCTATACCTTCGTATGTTGGTGCCAGGGAGTGGAGCGATCAGTGCTGCGGAGATCAAAATCAAGGGCCTATTAAATATGCAGTGTGTGGTGGTAAAGTTATAGTGTCTCCATGGTGATGGTGCTGAGGTCAGAGTATTTGATATGGGAGGGTTACACGGCTCACAACACTTGTTATTTTCCTCCCTCCCTCCCTTCCATCTTATGAGCCCGGAGTGGGACACGTGCTCTGCCCAGGCGTTCATTCACATTTTAAAGAACATAGCTGAGTTTTTTTGGGTATTATTTTTTGTGTCAAATGTATTGTGATGTATTTGGGACACCGGGAGAGAGCGAGAGAGGGAGAGAGAGAGAGAGAGAGCATTGCATGGGTGAGTAGTCTGCAGCAGGGTTTGAAATGTCTGGAGCGAGGCAGGAAGCACAGATATGTTTTTGGGGAAGCATCAGTCACAGTGAAGCACCAAATTCAAGATGTTATATCAGTAACAGGTATAAGAGGACACAAACGAAAATGCTTGACCCCTGCAAACCAAAAAAAAAAAATCACATATTGGACATTTTTACTTTGATTTATGTGTGTTCTGTCAGGAAGGCCACAGCACTGAAAAAGGGACACTCCATCCCAGGTGAGAATTAATTTCCACCCTGTGAGCACTGAAGGTCATTTTAAAACGTGATGCCATATAGAGGAGGAAAATGGTTGTCAAGTGCACTGAAGTTGATGAGGATATTCACATTTTTTGCGCACCAGAAACGTGCAGCGATAAGAATTAAACCCATGGAGGATGATGCTGGGAAGAAAAGCCTCAAAGATGCAAAGGAGTCCAATCTAAATCATGTATATTCCCTCAATACGAAGTGTGCATGTGCGTTATGATTACAGAAAGGCTAAGAAAAACAAGCTCCTTGGTGATAAAAATGGAAAAAGCACCGATGATTTATAATTAGCTGGCCGGGATTTTGTCGTCAAATAAGCAGGTACCGCTGCTGCTGCTGCCGCCGCTTCAGCCACGGGGGGAGAGATAGAGGAGAAAAACAGCAATTTCACTCACCATCTTGACAAGCGTGAGTCAAAACAGACCTTTCTTCTCATTTCCTCCCGAGGACCGGACCCTCCTCGAAGGCAGCGCGACGGAGGATGCGTGGATGCGGCTGCAGGGGAGAAATCATGCCCGTGCGCGGTGTCGTGTTCGCAGGGATGGATCCGGAAGAGCCCGCATCCATCGTCTCGATCCTCGATGATACCTATGCACGGTCGGCTGCAATGTGCGCGCGGTCTTCTGCACGCCGACGCGCACACAATGACGGCTGCAAACACACACACACGCACACACACACAGAAAGAAATGAACAGGCAGGAAAGGACGGGAGCATCGGAGGCTACGCCAGCAGCCTGCACGCCGGAGTCATGGCTCGGTGTGTGAGGACGCCATGTATGCCCAGGCATGTGATGCGATGTGGAATAATTCCCCGCTGCCTGCCCATGCGCTACCTTCCTCTGTTTACCGTCAATGCAGCTGCAGGCTGTGGCGGAGCCTCCGTGCACGCGTGTGTGTGTGTGTGTGTGCGTGTGATGCTGAGATTAGTGCACGTTACACTTCAATCATCAGTTTATGGTTCAGATGAGAATTGACGGGAGAGTCGTGCGTGTGTGTGTGTGGGTGTGTGTGTGTAGAGGGATCGGCAGGTTTCCCCCCTCACAACGACTGATGCGCCAAAACAACACAAATATGGGGAGGTGGGGAGGTAGAGTGTTTGTGTGTTTGTGTGTGTGTGTGTGTGTGTGTGTGACTGCCTCTCAACCAAAAAGGCTGTTAGAGGTGATAATGCGCCACCATCACCACTGACTACGTTACACACAAGTTATTAAAGCACTTTATGCAGATTTCCAGGTAATTAACAGAAGCTGATTGGCTGCATATCCTGTAACAAACAAAACACTGATGTCTCTGTGAAGAAGGTGGCTGAAAACATGGTGTGTAAATCTGTGTCACCAGGTTTGGACATTTAAAAGTCTTTGGTTTTGGTGTATTGTGTGTTTGAATTTTTTTAATCTAAATTTAACTCTTCAATTGTTCAAAAAACTCATTTTCAACAATTCAGAAGGTTTGAAACTGTCTAATTCAATACAAGCCTAATTCAAATTCCAAAATTTGACGTTAAAAATGTCACATTGCACATCCAAGATAGCAAGGATATAGATTCTGGCTGGAATCTTTAAATAACCAACAATCAGCCAATCAAATTACGCTCCAGCGGTCATGTGGCGCTGATGCTTAAATGTACAGCCCCCTTTATCCCTCATGTTGTTCCTGGGTTGGATTGACCCAGAGTGTGTGTGTGTGTCTGTGTGTGTGTGTATGCGTGCGTGCGTGTGTGTGATCATCCGCAAGCCCTGGCCGGTCAGGGTTAGGGTTAGGGTGACCCAAGGATTGTCATTATCCAATTCTCCTGGGGTCATTGAGACTCCTGGGGGGTAAGCAGAGACAACACAAGGGTTAATATTAAAAACATCACCATCAATGTCTTACTAACAAATAAAGAAAACATTTAAAGAGGCATTGTAGAGCGTCCTCGAAGCATAGAGGGACCACGCAGCTCCACTTCCGCCCACAATCCAGAAATGAAGCCAGAATATCTGGGAACGCTGCCATCTTGCGCATCTGGAGTCCGCTCAGTAGCACTCGGGGGTTGAGACCAGTGGTAAGGTCTCAATACATGCGCTCTACCACTCACGAGGCAGTCTCAGCTTTCGATCTTGACGTTTATTCTATTTCATAGCATCAAATAACGACTAAGCTCAATGTAAATACAGTCACTAAGTTCAGCTCACTCTTTGCGGCTTCCACAAATTTCCCTCTTCCCACTTTGCTTTGCCCCACTGTAGGAAAACGTGTCTCTTTGACAACCAAAGCAGAATGGCGTGCAAATTTTGACACCACAAACAATCTGTGTCCCTGCATTCAGCTGCCTCATCGCTCACACCTATAACAACAATAGGAATTCGCCTTTGAGAGGTGAACCAGAGTTCGTTAGGTGTCTCTTGTGTCTAATCCCTGAACGAACCAGCGGTAACTAAGGAGTTAGCATCACTATGGAAACGATTATAACAGCAGTGCACAAACACACCTGATTCAGATCACACACACACACACACACACACACACACACACACGCACGCACGCACACACGCACGTCTCTATAGTTTGAGGACCCTGATTGAGATAAAGCAAGAGTTAACACCCCTAACCCTACACAACCCTAACCATCACAACTAACTAACTAACCCTAACCTAAACCTAATTCTAATCCTACATTCAAGTCTTAATCCTCAAACAACCCTTTGGATTTGTGAGGAACAGCTAAAATGTCCGCACAAGGTCAAAATGTCCTCACAATGATGGTATTGAAGCAAAATTAGCCCTTATAACTAAAGAAAGACAAGCACACACACACACACACAGGTGACATATGAGATGCACAACGACACACAAACACACATCATTATTATTATTAACAATAATTATCGATATTATTATAACATGAAATAGGCTAATACGGTTCAGCTGCCTTTAAAGTGACCACAAGGAACCTTTACATAGAAACTTCATTCAAACGTTTTAGGTTCACTCTCCTGTGGGGGGGGGGGGGGGACATTGTCGAAATAGTCCAACTCTCAGAGTTATGACCTGGAGTTTGAATTCAGCATCGGTGGATTCTTACCTGACCCGTCACATTTGTTTACAGTAGGAAAACCAAGAGCTAATATCGGTTAGTGGTTCTATAGAGTCACACATAGATACTGTGTGAACGGTGCCTGGAGGAGACACACAGATATCCACACGTTTGAGAAGACAATTTTCTAAAGTTTTTAAATGACATAAGAGAAGCTTAAGATACGGCTTACTTATAATTTATAATCATTCCGTTTATCTGCCGTAGTGTTTTAATCATGGATCTGTTGCAGTTAGTTTGGATTATTTGTAATTATATAAAATGGGTCATTATATATTATTTCAAGTTGCTAGGGCAACAGAGGAATATTAGCCTATACAGCTAACTCTGGCCCATTTACAGTATTTTGTCTAGTGATTAACTGTCCCTATCAAATAAATACAATTTTACAGCACAAATATGGCACATTATGCTTAAAAATAAGAATCAGTTTATTTGACCGATGGGGATTAAGATAACAATCATGATCTTAAAAACATGATGAACACATGTTCTTACCTGATGCCCCCCCCCCCCCCCACCTCTTCTTCATTCAGGGTGAGACAAATAGCGTCTTTCCATCCTTTCAGAGCTGCACTTTATTTGTTTCTATTCAGGTGTGATATAGTCAGTTTACAGGAATCATGCTGCAGTTTCAGGTGGATACATCGGAGACGGTGACAAAACACATGCTGATAACGTTATTTATCCCAAACAGTGCCAAGGCGGTTTCAACAAGTAATACTAAGACATCAGTTAAATTAACAGTAATTCACCATTATGTAAAAAATTAAGAAAGTGATGTGGTTCATCATACAATTATTCATCAATTTCATTTCATCCATTCTGTAATGAGAGCTCCACTAAGTGTTTATGTCAATACTTTCTACCATGAATTCTATGGTCAAATCATTCCTGCCACCTTCGTCGCTCACCACCGAATATGGCAGCCCATTTGCGAGTTATCTCCAGGTAGATCGCAGGTTTGTTGGGCAGGTAGTCCAGGTACACCGTCTGGCTTGTCTTGGGAATGGCCATTTCAATCTGCGTCCCCTCGTGCCACTCGTTAAAAGACGTTATAGATATGAAATCGGGCCTGGCCTCTAACGCAGCGCTCAGCGAGGTCTCGTAGTATTTGCCGTTTATGCGGTTTCGAGTGTTCTGGAGGTTCCAGGGTCGAATGCTTGTGTCAATATACCCCGGGCCCACGCTCGGGATGAAAATCAGGTTGTTGTCTACGCAGAATGCTTTGATAGAGTCCCAGTTCCGCTGAGTGGATCCATAAGAGAAGCCATTAGTGGCGAAGTAAGTGTAGACACCATCAAATCCTGCCGTCACGATATCCCTCTTGTGTTTCTCCTCGACAAGAAGGGCGATGAAGATGGCGTCATATGGGGTGTCCCTGATGCTGTTAGTCTCTGTGTGTTTCAGCAGCTTCGCCCACTGCTCAGAGTTCATCAGATACGAGTCGTACACATAGAAGAGTGGGAGCAGCTTGCCAGTGTTTGTACGGTACTTGAAGAACGCGGGGTGCTCTCCGTATCTGAGGAGGAGCGTTATCAGATTGATTACCAGACAGAAAAATGTCACAGGAATCAATAGACGGATGGAAACACAGTAATTATCGATTAATGCAACCAGCCGTGACAGAATGATTCAATGAGACAGTGTGAGACTGAAGGAACACAGCACTACTCACCGGTCTATGATGTATTTGACATTAGAGAACATATTGACTTCATCTCTGTCTTTGTACGGCTCAATGTGAAAAGCTACCTGTGAACACAGACATCACAGCAACATAAAAACTGGCAGCACAGACATTCCAATCCACATGTTTGTTTTAATATTTAGAATATTATGGATCTTTTTACAGACCGACTGATTTTTGGGGGCGGATGCTTATACAAATATTAGGGAGTAAAATTATTGATATGCTGGCTGATAAATATAAATATATACGGTAAAATATAAACTGTAAATTAATTTTATTCTGTAAATGTGTAAAGTTTTCATATCAGCTGATTTTTATCAGCCAACTGATAAATCGGTCATGTTATCAAGTGACTCTGCACATCAAACATTTGATCAGCTTTTGTGTGATGAAACTCATTAATATCTGCATACAGACCTTAATATGGTATTTATGAGCCACTTCCAGCAGCAAAGGCACAAAGTCATCTGTTGGTTCACCATTGTCATCCTTCAAACCAGGAGGATACCAGGAAACAGCAATGACCCCTGGGAATAAACACAGGTCAAACATGACTGAAAGAAAACACTATATAATATCAATATCATAATAATTCTTCATGATTATAAAGCATTATATGTATACAGTGCAGTGTGAAAGGTCTTGCAGTGATATGAAATGTGCAGTGGGAGTCATACTGTAGGGGTGATTTCTTATTTCTTTCCCCATCTCATAGCAAAACAAAACAATCATCCAGCTTTTTCCAAATTTAAAAGTTCAGGTGAAATCCTCTTTTACCAATAGCTGCAGTACGTAGCTGCTGCATGTGATCCTCTATAATGGAGGGGTCCTTGGAACTGTAAGCTCCCAGAGAGGGGTAGAAGTTGGACCCGATGTCATCAGGTGGGCTGTGTCTCCCTTGTGGATACCCATGAGCCACCTTAAAGTCCCAGTGTGGCAGCTGCGGATGGTCCCAGTGGATGTATTTGCCATCGAACTTGGGGTTCCCAAACCACGTGTAGTAGAAGGTATGGACATAGTAGTTTGGAGGAGGAAACCTCCTCAACGTCGCCTCCAGTTCTTTATCTTTGTCCGACTTAGCAGCGTTGCTCATTTTAAACTGATGGGGTTTATTGTCGTTTTCTCTCGGGATCTGATCGTCATTCTTTCTGTCTGGAAACACGGGGCCGCTGAATGGAGAGTCCTCTGGGGAGAGAGCTTTCAAGACCAGCGTTATGACCAGGGCGAGCAGAATCAAAGCTAATAATGCGATGCAAGATTTGCGCCTGAACCTTGCCATCCTTTAGTCTGTGCTGGAAAAACTCCACAGTTCATTGCTGAGGCAGCAGAGAGGGACTGTTGTTGGAGAAGAAGCCATCGATACTCAGTCAGTGAGTTTTTGTTCAGCCTGGAGGTTTGAAGCAAAAAGAAGTATACATTGATTAACCTACTAATTATTTTCCTGATTATTGTTTAATCTCAAAAAAATGAAAAATCCTCATCAATATTCCTTAACACATTTTCAAATTTTAAGGTCTCAAGTGCCTTGAGATATAATGTATAAATTGAATTGACATCTAACTTGTAGTCCAATCCCAAAGATGTTTAAATAACTTTGATATTACTATACTACTACTACTAGTAAGTAAGTCAAGTCCATGTTTGTATCTAGGGGAAATAATGAAGTGTAACGGAGAGTGGGGGGCCCGTGGGAGCCCAATGACAACAACGCTGCCTCGGGGCCCCTCCATGAGCCAGATCCGCCCATGACAGAGACTATAAGCTATATTTGGAATGACAGCACTGAATGCGGAAGTCAGGTCAAAAACACAGAAACAGTTCAAGTCACTTGAGTTTATCAAACATATTATAACAGTTTAGAGATTTATTTAATAGAAAATGACAATAACAACCAGATCAGCTGCTGCAGCTCCTCCTGCAAAGATGAACTTTGGACTCAGCAGCAGAAATGAGTTTGATCCTCAGACACACAAACACTTCCGGGCTCCCGTAGTGACACCACGTCTATTTGAATCTAAAAACAGTGTGTTCGATACCTGGTTCAGTCTCTGTCGTGGTGCAGAGGACGGGACATCTTCTCAAAATGTACACACGCACAGAGCAACCTGCACTTCTGGTTCAGCAGCTGTCCCGACTAACGGAACAGATCTGGAAACACTAAGACTGCGACAGAGCGGCGACTGTGACCCATCCATGTGGTTTAACGAGCCGAGGTCACGTGGTATGTCCCGTGGAGTCAACAATAGCCACAGGAGCAACTTTCACTGAAGCACGGAGAGGGATGTCGCCCCCGTTCGACGTGGGTGATGTACTGCACTGAAATTCTCGACAGACAGACAGACAGACAGACAGACAGACAGACATACATACATACATACATACATACATACATATATATAGATAGGATAGATCTACAGCTCAGGGAAAATAATATACAACCCTCTCCTCTTTCTTAAAGTGAAACTATATGTCTGTATCTTGTCTCACCTTGAACTTACTACACGTTTCCTCCTGCAACTGACCTCCTGGTTGTTTTAGGGCAGAAAAGAAGAGTACTAGAATACTACCAGCAAGAGACGTCCTCTTTACCTGAGTATGATGTAATGACTGTACATATATCTCACACTTTATGCCTCTTCATGTGTTTAAAGTATTGGTTGGATGCTGACAGTGTAGAGGGAAAAGCAACTTTTCATGTTTTTGGAACGCACAGACACAAATAATACAGACAAAACAATCTTTAGTTTCCATCCAGTTTATTTAATTTATAGACTTTCAAACAAACTCGTACAAATTGCAAAACAGCTTTTGGTAACACCTCATTGTTTCCTTATTATCGTCGTTAGGAAATAAATAAAGTGAGTAAAAAGTAAACAATGTGAAGAAAGAACGCAGAAGTCCAACAGAAGAAGAATACCACAGAGAGCAAAATAGAAAAAGAAACAAAGAAAAAAGGAGAAAAGAAAAGAAAGAGGCAACTGTTTGCAGTGGACTGACGCTGAAGCGCTGACTGGGCTAATCGCTGGTCAGCTGAATAGACAACTGAAGTACCTCCAACATTTTTTTACTGGCGTTGTAATGAAGAACCCATCTTGAGCTGTCGAGTTTAATTTACATCAGATTTGTACTGTAATGCTGTATTTGCACACCAGGTGGTATCACAATCACACAAAACAAAACTGCCTGGTACTGGGACCCACTTCCTACTCAACCAGTTTTCATATTCTGTACCTGAACTAGTTCAGTGATATCTGGGAAATTATCATGGTGAGAAATAAGAATTAAGGAATAGCCGATGGAGAACATCTACCAGCTCGGTTTGAGAAGCGGCATGTTTTGTGTGTGGGTGTGGAGTTGAGGTGCGGGGGGGAGGGACATAACGGAGTGGAGGAATTGATGCCCGGAGGAAGATGTGTTCGAGGAGAGCGTCTCCACTGTCGGCAGCAACTGATTCAGCCTCTTTATTTCATTCAAGCCGGTCTCTTCACATTCTTTGCTACTCATAGGGACGTGGACTTTTTCAACGGTTAAATATACAAACTGTGCTTGTGCACAACAACCACAAGCTATAATGACTTCAAACTGTTAAACTGGAATCTAAGAGATGTTTTTTGTGTGTACAGATTTAACACTGGCCGTAAATATCAGTCTTATTGAAATATATTGGCGGAATTCTCTCTGCTTTATCAGAGATCAAGGCAAGAACAATATTCATTTTTGTTTAACTGAAAATAATTCTTTGAACTCAGCCCCTCTACAAGGAGAAGGCATTATCCATACACGAGACAGAATCTCAGAAAAAACTCAAGTGGTATCGGAAGTAAAACCACCAAAAGATTATTTGTTAATAATATCAAAAATACCAATAAACAGGCAAACAAAAATAAAACAGATTGGTCACAGCAAATTTATGTACACATACACATTAAGAAAAGAGCTGTCAGTGGAGTCGGAGGGTGAGTGGGGAAAAAAGAGGGGAAAAAAAGATTTGGGCGATTAGATGAGCCCCATATCTTTGCTATACAGGGGAGTTACAGGGGTTGCCATGACGGCAGACCAAGGACGGACAAGGTGAGAGGGAGGGGAAGAGCCGAGGCTGAACGTTCACCTCTTCTTGGGGGCTTGGGTGGTGCGGGGTGGGGTGACAGGCCGGCCAGAGTTTACCCCACCATACTGGTACTTGGCCTTCTTCTCTGAGGGCTTTAAGATCTTTAAAACACCAACACATAAACAGAGAGAGAAATAAATGTATGTGAGACAGAGTGTGTATGAAGAAAATCTTTAGAAGCATAAATGTCCCTGCAGGTTTTAACATTACCTGAAAGGAGCACATGAGGGACTCATCGACGCTCATCATGCCGCCAGCGTTGTCGAACTCCCCGCAGTAGTTTGGAGCAGAGAAAAGTGTGACCAGTTGGCGTTTGGCAAAAAACTCATAACCATCCTCCACAACCTGTTAGAAGACACATGAGATTATTCCAACTCCCACGGTGATCAATACTTCAGAGGCAGATGTCCAGCTAGTAACAGACTCAGCCATCAAGACTGAGTGTACAAAACCACCTACGGCTGAATCAATATCAAACGCCCAAACGCGCAGAGCACAAATAGCTGTGGACGCTCCTGCTAGATGTTCATCAATTAACAGAGAAGTTTGTTCCTCTATCATGTATCTGATGTCTTGTGTTACGAATGCAGACAGCAGCTTTTGGTTCTCTGAATCATATTCCATTTTCAATAAGCAAAGAACATTTTTTTTATTGATAATATCTCTGTAAATTTAGAATAAATAATAGATCAAATGAGAGCAGAAAATTTGGGGTTAAACTGTTGCACCAGGTCTAATAATACGTGTTTTAAGACTGTGGTCTGTGTCTTTTATATCATCAAAGTCCTTATAGGCAATTCTCGCCACTTGGCAGCCATCTTGGTGACGTCTCTGGGCACCTATTTTAGGATAACTAGAACGGGCTCGTATCTAAATGAAAGGGGAGAGAGAGCGATGATTGTATTTCCAATGGTCATTGGCACCGAAAAACGACATTTGTGGAATCACCATCAAATATCATAAAACATTTAATTTGTTTATCCCCAAATAAGACTTAAAATATGTTTTTATGTTGTCAGATCTTTCCAGAGCAAAAAATGCAAGGGTTTATGTCTGATGTTTAAATAAACACAGTTGATGCATCACACAAGGTTTTTTTACATCAAAATTGACTTTGTGTCGCAGTTCAGCAGGCGAGGGCTGAGACACTTTAAGGTTAAAGACTTTTCTATTCAGGTTTCTTATAACGTCCCTGGTATCAGTCACAGTTATTACTTGCAATGAGGACACACAATCTAATGAGGTGAGCCATCATTACAGTGCATGTCCAACCAATTTTAAGCCCCAAGATTAATTTGCTTGCAGTGTGCTCCTTTCGAATTACACCTCATCATATCCAGCCTCTCTAGCTTAGTTTCCTTCACAGTTACCTGGTGGGCTCTGCAGATGAGGTCCAGGTCGTGGCGGTTGAGGAACTTGCTGACCACGTCTGCTCCAAAGGTGAAGGAGACCCCGCGGTCGTTCTCTCCCCAGCCTTGCACGTCCTTATCTGGGTCTGACCACAGCAGGTCGCACAGCAGACCTGAGGGACACCCAGAGGGGAGAGAGGGAGAGGAGGGTCATATGAGTGAGGAAGGAGTTAAAAGAGGAGCACCGGCTGACAACAGGGAGTACGAAGGTGCTGATGTAACACAAATGATTTACTGATATAAGAGCTGATGGTTCAGGAAGAGAAAGGCTGGAAGAAAATCCAGAGAGATATCGGGAGGAAGTGAATATGTGCAGTTTCAAGGATGAGCATGCACACAAGTACGTGCAGACACACACACGCTACCTGTATCAGGTACATCTGTTGGCCTCATGATCCTGCGAATCTGCTCCATCGACTGCAAATCAGGCGAAAGCCCTGAAACAGAAATAAAAGAGGAGTTTCTCCAAAGACATTTTGAACAAGGTCGTCAAAAAAGCCACTTTTTTCCGATTTGAGAGAAGGGTTGAAAATGACGTCTCTCACCTCCATGGCAGCAGAAGATCTTCTCGTCGATAATAGCAGCAATGGGGAGGCAGTTGAAGCAATCAGTGAAGGTCTTCCACAACTTGATGTTAAACCTGCGCTTGCCTGTTGAAACACACAATCACACGTTATTGGAACATTGGTTAAATAGGTACTTCAGGGATGTTTGTGCGCAGGAGGAGTTTAATTCTACCCACACTCATCGTAGAACCCGTAGATGCGGTTGATAGAGGCACACTCGTGGTTGCCCCTGAGCAAGAAGAAGTTCTCTGGGTATTTGATCTTGTAGGCCAACAGAAGGCAGATAGTTTCCAGGGACTGCTTCCCTCTGTCCACGTAGTCGCCCAGGAAAAGGTAATTTGCCTCTGGAGGGAAGCCACCATACTCAAACAGCCTCAGCAGATCTGTGTACTGGCCATGGATATCACCTGAGAAGAGGATGTGAGAGGACAGGGGGGGGGGACAAACACTGTTGAATACTTTTTTTGGAGACAAAAGAACAATCAACATATTCATCCCCACGTATGCATACACACCAGCTCCTCTCTCTCTCTGAAGCGGAGTTTAAGAACACAGCTATACCTGCAGGTTGGTGGTGATATATCAGAAACTTTGACCATATGGCCGTGGCTATTACTATGATCGCAGAGGTAAGGTAATGGATGCACACATTAGAGCAGCCATCAGGTCAATGCCATGGCCCATGGGACATGAGCAAGCAAGGGACAGAACATCTCCAATCCAGGCTAATCACAAAAATAAAGGACGCACATCCAGATAGTGGCATAAACTGACTAATTTTAACAGCTCTCCCGGGATTCTCTCTCCTTTCCTTGACACCAGTCAGACAGTGATGAGCTGGAGGCGCGCTCACAAAAGCACAGGATCTCTGCAGGGGGAGCCTCGCTTCATCACCTAGCCAAGACCTGCTTCCTTTTTTATCCTCCTGCACCAACTGAAGAGCTGCTCCAATTTTGGGCTAAGTGCTCCAGACAAAGATGACTGCAGAGGGCATCTCCAGGACAGCAAGGACAATAATAACAGGCTTCATTGTGACCGAAGCAGAAAGAAAATGCATGTGCCACACTCTTTTTATGGCAATGCTTCATTACAAGATGGCACCAAATAATACAAATGAAAATAGGTCTTGTTAAAGTGTGCAGCTGTCTGGCCTTGAGATTAAAATAACCAATAAAAATTGCAACTTTATACTGGAGTCTTGAGAGTGGCTGGGATGTAATTTTTTTCCACGGTGCCTGTCAGTGATCTCGGCACCAAAACACAAACCACAGCTGGCACCAAACCTATATGCCTGCACGGGCCTGTAGTTATTTTTGCCTGTGTCTAAGGGCAGCACGTAAAAGCACCGTTTTCTGCAAATGAATGATTACATGAATGTCTGAAGTACAGCTCTTATTCTCAGTGCATCATCAATCATTTCTCACATCCCCAGCCTGCCATGCACAGTTCTGATGCAAGTGCTGCATGGTAACAACTTCACAGTCCTTCCCATCAATAATATACAAAATCAATGAAACAAGTCTTAAAGTATTAATGCAGCGCTAGAGTAACATAATCCAGGTCACTCGTTTTGAGCTTTACCTTCTTTTAGGAGAAGGAAAATGTGATGGTGGATGAAACGATGAATTATTAGAATGTTAGCCCACCACAATAGTAAAACTAGTCATATCTTTAGTGTTCTGTGTTTGGGAATAAGCAGTGGGCAATTTGTTCAGTCTTACGAGGGAGTTTGACCTAAAACACAGACAGATTTTCACCAAACATGATGTTAATATTACTTTGGTGTGTATCTCCAGATTATAACATTTTGGAGCTGATCGCTCAGGGTGTGGGCGCGGGGGGACGACACTCCTGCAGTAGAGCTGTATGCTTGTTCGAGCATGTGCACAATGAAAGCAGTATCCGATGAATTTATACCGAATCCTGCCGACCTGCAGAAAACAGTAAAATATTTATGGATGTTTTAATGGCCACCTATGCGGGTACTTGGTGCTGCGGATTGTGACAGACCACGAGTACTGCACTCCTGTTCTTTTCAATGCCATTTGGTTTCAACTAATAATTGAAACTTATGCGACTTAGTAGTTAGCAGCACAAACTACAGGATGCTCACATGGATCTCTCTCTCATAGAAGATGGGGTATGCGCTGATAGGGGATGAATTTTTGGTCATTCCAGTTCTAAAGGGATGGCATCCAACCTCATCCATTGCCTACTGGGAACAGTTTAAGTCTCCATTGCACAAATCAACTAAAGCTGGGAACTGACCTGTGAACTTCCTGAACCTACAAATACTGTTTTTAAGTCTTTGTGGTCAGAAACCGACAGAGGACTGAGTAAACACAGTGGACATCACACAGAAAACAATAATTCTTGCTTATGCCTGCACCAAAACAGAAATGGCCATGAAGCAGTAAACAAGTAGCATTCTTAATTTATGAAGCAGTTTTCTGAGTAAAGGAAAAGAAATGCCAAAGCCACATTTTGATAAAATGGCAGATGCAGACACATGGCAACATAGACTGTAATCTCTGCAGCGACAGCTGGAGGTGAGTGAACTTTGTAAGAGCCGGGCTAACTTCAGCTGAGCTGTGGCTCTGTAGTAAAAGCTGGGTAAACTGGATTATAAAATAATGCTCTTTCATTCATGGCATACCAAACGACCGCTTAGCTTCGCTGATATTTTCAGTGCAGTGGTCTATGTTTTTTTGTTACTTCCCCTGCTCAGAATGATTTACTGGCCAGTGTTTGATTGGCTGTCGGTTTGAAAATGGCCTGAGCTGAGTTCAGTTTCATCAAATTCTAGGAGTCGTTGCAGGACCAGTGCAGCCTGAGTTATTGCTGCGTACATGAGTTTGTGAGCTTCACCGAGAATCTCAATTCAGCAGCCCCCCTGCCTCCTTCCTCACAACAAATTGTAGGATGACAGTGAATTATTTACTCAGGACTGCCTCTGCAGAGTCAAACCAGTCCAAGAATAGCAGCAGATATTCAGGGTTTTAAAAGCTGAGTAAAAGGCAGAAAACAAAAAAACAACAACAAAGGGAAGGTCAGTCTTATAAATGGAGAACATATATCTCAAGACAGCACAATATAAAAGAACAGGTCATACGGCCGCTCTACAATAATAAAAGTGCACATCAGTAATCGTATTCAGTAGTAATCTTGTGACTGTGGTACATAAATGGATATTTATGGAAAATACAAGAAATATATTCATGCTGCAGTGCTACAATGTAGCCTACTGAAGATAAGGCTAAATGGTAAATAAAAATATTGCCTATGCTTGCACAAGATAATGTCCATTATTGGCCAAGCATTAGAACACTGGTAGTTAAGTAATAAAAGCTATGATCAAGCATGCTGTAGTGTGACCTTGTGCAGTCAGATCATCAGCTGGTTCAGAAGCACCAACAAACAAAAAACAACAGCAGTGTGAGAACACTAAACAACACTGTTCAGAATGAAAACAACAAAAACACTCAAAAAACTGCTGATTGTGCATAACTGTAATATAGTCTGTCTTTGCTTTTCTATACAGCATGGCACTTGAATTAATTTCCTAAAAACAAAAGGATCCACTTCACCCAACAAAGAGAACAGGCAGATGTTCAAGAGAAAACAGAAAAAATGATATGAAAAACAAAATATGTGCAGTAATTTATTTCAGGAATCATTGGAAACACCACATGCACAAATACAAGTGAAAGAAACAAACTAGCAATAAAGTAAATTAATCTGCACCTTAAAGGTCTGATATAACAATGTTGGATGTAAACAATAACCAAAGAAACTACCTCAGGTGACTAATTCATACAAGTTACTGACAATATTCTAATACAATATGGTTACATCTATTGTTATATCATAAGTAATTTATCATTTGAAGTATTTTAGCATTGATAGTTTTGTCTACTTTCTTATTGTCTACAGATATATGCAAAGTGGTCGGCTCACTTCTCAAATGGGATGCAGTTTGTTTTGGTCAAGTTGTTAAATTCTGTAACGTTTGTAGAAATAAACTGGTTTCAGCCTAAATCAGATTTTGTTTAAGAAAATAAAAGACTTGTTAATGAAAGCATAGATATACAAGTTTTTAAGTCTGTGCATAAACCCACATGAACAACGAAACAGGTTCAGAGGTTCAAGCTTCTACTGGCTGTTAAATGATGCTTTCTAAAAGTGATTTCAGTCGAGGTGACACGGGGACAAAGGTTCATGTGAGGCTTATATTGTGCTCAAGCAGTCTGAGTTAGTTGAATCAACTTTCTTTGGACCAGTGGACAGATTTTTCATGCTGATCTGCAGTGACAGGACAGCAACAACATGAAGGATGCTTGTACTCAAAAGTCCCTCCTGTATTCCATAGCTCTGAAGATAAGGATTTTGTCATGGCTGATGGATTTTGAGTCACATCACTTCCATTCAAAGCGCAATAAAAGGGGATCTTTTCTGAACAGGAGGCTGAGGGGTAGAGCGGTCATCTTCCAACCACAAGGTCGGCGGTTCGATCCTCAGTCTTCCCCATCTGCATGCCAAAGTGTCCTTGGGCAAGATACTGAACCCCTAAATGGCCCCCTCATAGAATAATTGTAAGGTGCTTTGGATAAAAGCATCCGCCAAATGACATGTAATATAATAATAATAATAATATAAATAATATAATGATTACAGCAACCAGAACACGTTTTAATGTCCACAACTGGCAAGTGTTTGAATCTATCCTTTACATCTGAAAATGTCAGTGTGCATTCTAAAACAGTTTTATCTCCTCCTCTTCAGTCTGTGAACGGTTTGTGCTACTTTTCCGTCAGACAATAACAAATGGCATCATATTCAACCAAGACCAGACACTGCTGAGGGTTTAGAAATGATGTGATAAATGTTTCCACAAAATCCAAACAATAAAAACAAAGCAGCTGCCAGACTTTTGGTCTTTCCTCAGCTAATTCAACAGGCTAACAAATGAAGAGCATTTAGTTCTTAATCAACACAAGGTTATTGTGGTTGAAATTAATCTGCTTGGTAATTTTGCAGAGGGTTGTGATTATACTCTGCTGTTAATAATCATCATCTGTCCAAATTACTTTCTAACACATCCTCACAATGAGGGTTTGATTATTATTATTATTTGTACGGGGAACATCATCGTCAACAACAATGCGTTGAAAAATCCAAATATATATTACACATTGGCAGAATTGTGCTAGGGTCTTCAAGTTTAACATGTGAGAGAGAGTGAGTATATGTAGAATCTGATCCATGTGACCTTAGTAAATAATTGAATGCAGTCACTGCTGGGTCTTTATAGTCGGAACTGGTGATCCAACAGTCGTGGGTTAAAGATGAGTAATCAACCTGTGGTTAGAGGCCGTTGCAACAGAACAAAGAAAGAAAAAGAGACACAAAGAAACCCCACACTGTGACAGTAACACCGCTGCACACTCATGCATATTTTACAGACACGTGTCGGGGTCAGGTCCACATAGATGAATCCTTAACAACCAGTCGACATGTTTGTTGTTGTCCCGGAACTCTCGACTTTGCACTGCTCTCTAGAGAACTTGCTTATTACAAGCGAAAAAGCAGCTTGAATGAGCCTTAATAAGACTCGCACAATAAAACATTTTGTCTATATAACAACAATCAAACAAAGTAAATATGTGCATGCAGACACTTGTATGAGGAGAGAGACGGGTGTGTACTCCTGAGCATATACAGTATATAAGCCTTTGTATTGTATTTGTATTTGTACATGTATTAGTCCAGAGTTGTTTGCAGTTGCAGCACTAGGCTGGGGGAAGAGATAAAGCATGTGGGAGTATGCTGAGATGTGCACGAGACAGATAGAGACCGAGATAGTGCTAAGTTTTTCAGAGCTAACTTGCAAAAGTGTGGTTTGTCTATGTTACGTGTGTATGACAGTGATACACATTCTGTTCTGTGTACATGTTTCCCCTGAATCTACCTTCTGTAACCTGCACAGGACAGTGGCTGAATATATGACCCAGGCTGAGGCAGTGTTATCCCATCTGGTTACATAAGTAAACTCTGCGTCAAAGAAATGGATTGCTGCTCTGGGCTGTGCTCTGAAGAGTGGGAGTTTGCCACTGGTGCAGCCGACCTGGAGCTTTTCTGTTTGAGCTGCTCTTTACAAATTAAGATGTGTTGCCACTATCCAACATTTGCCAAGGATGGTAAACTAATATTCAAGCTGCATGTAGTACCTAGACTTAAATTAGTGGACCACAGGAAAAACAAATAGTGCTGACATTTTGTTATAGTAATGTGTCAATCCATAACACAGCCTGTCGCAACCTCTCATATGAGTAATAACATCACTTCAAGAGCAGTATGTCGATTCAAGTCGTGCAAGAAATTGCACAGTGGCACTGAATTCATTTTCAGGAATCAGGAAGATATTTGACAGGCAGCTATTGCTTAACTTAAGTGTTCAGACCAGTTATTTTCATATTTATGCTTTTAATATCTCAGTGCCTGCAAATATCTCATTTAAGTGATTTAAAGGAAATGTCACAGTAGAGTATGTAACAGAGGAAAAAAACAAGTGTAAGTAAGATAAAGTAAATGAAGTGAAGTGGTGAGAAAAGGAACTAAAATGTGGGTGTAAATCGACATCACTGACCACAGATCTTCAGGGGAGCCTCGAGCTCCAGCAGGATGGGCTGGCTGAGGAAGATCTCCCTGGACTTGATACAGAGGCCCCGCACCTCTGCCTCCGTCATCTGGACTATCTTCCCCGGGCGACATCCCCGCACTGGAGAGGAGAGAAAAGTCAGTGCGTTCACATTTTATTGTTAAAGGTAATGCTGCAAGTTCGGGAACCCCCGACACAACAAAGTTTATCAGAGCCAGGCCATAATAAAATAGTTTGCAGCCAAGGGGGAAAAGAAGTGTTGTGGCGGAACCACAAAGCAATCTTAAAATCTGATGAGCTGTGGGGGCGTAATGATTCTGTAGCTTAGAGCTGCTAGGTCTCAGTCATACTTAAGAAACCCACTGCTTAGACTACACCAGCAGCTTGCATCTTCAGCAGTGGTGTGGGTTTATTGGCTGTGTAGTTGCACTGTTAGCTTAAGCCGCCTTTCTGGGGCTCTGCCACGGCTCTGGGTGCAGATTTATCAGATTTATACTGAAGAAAAGAGTGAGAGTTGCAAACTGGCTACAGTCAGCAGTTGAAATAGTCAGAGATAGTGTGAATAGATATAGAAAACAGCTTCCACAACATATTACCTGAGGGGCAGACAATATAATAATATAATCTAGTTTAAAACATCTGTGTCTGAAATATTTACCTCCACCAACTTGGTGGAAGGATGCTGTATGGATCAGAACCCATGGCTTAACCAGGGATTCTCACTTTCTTTAACATTGTGAGATTTTCAAGCAGTTACCCAGTGAATAATTCATGGATCTTGATTTTCAAAAAAATCTGGCACATTCAGATATCTATAAATGTGTGCAATTTGTTGCAGATTGGTGGAGGCATGTGCTCTACTGAGTGTCATTCTAGTTGATATTTGTGTTTTATTTCAGTTTTGGACAGCCTGAAAAGAACACACAGTTGCAGCTACACAACAATAGATTTGTGCTAATAGTAAACACAAGCTGAAATACAAATATGAATGTTTAACAGGCTAAAGAGGGGTCATACAATATCAATACCAAAAAAATCAATTGTTCCATGTCACTTTTTATTAGATTACATATCATTTAGCTGAAGCTTTTGTCCAAAGCGACTTCCAATAAGTGCATTCAACCATCGGGGTACAAACCCCATAACAGCAAGAATCATGTAAGTAGATTAGCTTCAAACAAAGTCCTGCATGTATTTAATAATGTACAAGCAGTAAATGGACTGCATTTACAAACTTCAGTCCTAGTTTGACGTCACTGCATGAAGATTGATGAAAGAAACAAAAGCGGTTAACAAATCCTTAACTCAGGAGTTATGTAATGAGTCCCCATTTTGCCTTAAAGCTTGACCCCTCGTGAAACAAACATGTGTTCGTCAGAGAGGAAGTTTCCTTCAAGCCTTTTACTTCTTCCCCCTTTTGTTTCCTCAGAGGAAACACAATAAAACTGAAGGGCCAAACGTGCAGCAGTTTCAAATGGATTAACATGTGTACTAGGAATTACCAAAGCTTAGTGAATGTGTTTTTGTGCAAACACAAACATGCTACTTGCACACCCAGTCACAACCTTGCACATTAGTCGTCTAATTCAACCAATTCAGGGAGAAGGGAATGAACCAAAGGAACATGCATCCTCACAGACGGTGAATCTTTGAGCCAAGAACTATTCTAAGTCTCCAACAACCTTCATCAATGGCTGCTTGACATCATCAATTTTCTTTATCGCCCATCTACTGTATCTGCACTGCTTCATACCCATGTGCTGAGCAGGATGTCAAGCATTAAATTGCAGAAGCAGGGCTCTTCCGTCAACGGCCCGGCCTCATCAGAGCTGAGCGAGTTAAGCTCGGATGCTTCACCCGCTTGGTTTTCACACTGCACCTTTCACTGTTTGCACTTCTGCAGACCGGCACTTTAAAAAAAGAGATCACGTCCTTAAGAACATTGAGGGGCAAAGGCTAAAATGGAGCCATGACAAGGATTTGCCAACATCATATACCAAATTACTGTTTGTGTGTGTGAGTAACTGTGTGTAACTGTGTGGTTGTACACGTGTCTGGAGAAACTGACAGCGTTTCATAAGGTTTAATTCCAATGAATAAGCGCTCTCACTGACACTTGGCTTTTCCTCAAGACCACATTTCCTCAGACAGCAAAACACACAATAAGCTATTATGTTGAGATGCAGAGTGAAGGCTAAAGGCTTTTCACGTTTCTTCTGCTTTGGAAATTTAGCACTGGAGAATTATGAGTCTCTTGATACGGTACATCTGTGCTGAACATCAGAAAATACCAATGAATGTGTTTCAGACCCTCTACAACTTTATTATGCCCCTGAAAAAGAGACGAGACTTTGTGGAAAGCCATTTAAAGCTAATAAAGTAATTATTTTATTAAGTAAAAGATGTCAGATGTCTATAAAATGTCTGACAATAATGAAAAATACCTGTTAAAGTTTCATAAGGCCTCAGTTAATATCTTTGTCCAATCAAGAGTCCAATTAAAGGGAGTGGGAGACGGCCCTCTGATTGGTTTATTGCATCTTACGTCCAAAACACATTCACAATTAATTCAGGGACCTTTTTTCCATCATTAAACTAACAGTAGTGGATTTGGACAAGCCCTAAATGGACCAGCTCCATGTGCTCAGATTGTTAAAACAGAGCCCAAAGAAAGCAAATCCTCAAACTCGACAGAAGATGGAACTAGGGATTGGTATATTTTCATGGGAAGAAAATTATTTAAAAAATGATTATCTAAATAGTTGCTGATTAATATCCTGATGTGATTTTCTGTTCTGGAAAGTATCATAAGCATCTGACTCTGACATTTGCGTTCTCACACACAGCCCCTCCAGAAAGTTTCAGGAAAATGTCTTTGACTTCCGTGCATGTCTGAAAGCAGTTGGAGTGTTTGCAATCATTCCAGCTCTGGTACATTGGTTGGATTCCCTGAACCCTTTGAGAATAAGGTTATTTTACATTTTATTCTAGGTTTGCAGACAAACAGGAGACGAATACTTAACAGGATTTTTTCTTTTGCATTTTTACCCTTTGAATCCAGATTCATTTCATCAATAAATATCACAGAAATCATCTGGGAAATACTTCCGCACTGGAGGTGGCATTTCACAAGCTGCGATTTCTTTTAGGGAGATGACAGACATAGAAACCAGGGGGCATCTTGTGCTTTTAACTGACATCTACAATATTCCTCAATGATTTGCTCCTTAGATCAAAATTAACCAACTCACACTTAATTCTATCTCATCACATCATTAGATACAAACTGAACAACTGTGTGAAAAGCCTATGAGATGACAACATCCAAATCAATTAGTCGTGTGCAGTCACTTGTTTTATTTGTGTGAGAAAAACTGACGGCATCATCGTTTCACAACAAAACTGACCACTTGTGAAAGACACCAATGTCAACACGTGTTGAAGATATGAGCAGCACAATCAACAAGTCACCGCCAAGGGAAGTGAAGAGACAAACTGCAAGCTCCAATTACTGCAAACGCTCTGATGAGCACAAATGTGAGACACTACAGATGTGACTATTGTTTAAAAAGTAAGTGGAAAACGGGCGAGGAGCAGGTTGCAGACAGTGAGTATCTATATTATTTATTTTATTTACCATGAGTTGTGCAAGAAATACATCGCAGTTGCAGGGTGACAGCACTTTTCCAGCAATATAATACCAAATTATTCCTAAGATGCATTTCAGTGCTGGCATACAGTTTCATCTCCAACAGAGATACTGGTGAAATCTATGCCAAGGACAGATGAATTTGCCTTCGTGCTCTGGTGTGACTCAAAGAATATCTCACAGGAGAACAGAAATGTCTCTGCCTCCTTTACAGCAGGTGGTCAGACAACACAAGGCGATTTTTTGCACTTCTCGTTCTGTGCCAAATCCAAAATCAGGTCCACACACACCAACAAGATTTCTTTGATTTACCAAGCACAAAAGCAAGCAGAAGGGAGCTCAGTGGAGCATGTACCTCTGCAACGGCCTAATAGTCCCATTCAATTCAATCAAGCAGCAGCAAATTGCACACACACATAGATGCATGTCCTTTAAATATGCCAGATTTCTTTTCATCAAGATCCATAAATTATTCCCTGTGATATTAGCGAACGTGTCAAAAAGAAGCCCTCTCTTGCAATATCAAAGAAAGTTTGGATCCCACCCCCGATTCGGATCTGCACCAAAAGGTTATGTTAATTCCTTGGTTCATGGAGCACCTCTCTCCAAAATGTCATGGCTGAGTTGTTTGAGACTAAAACATAACCTCCTTGATCGAGGTAACAGGGAGATTGTGAACAAAACAACACAAGATGAATTTAAACTAGGTCTGGACCATATGGCTGGAGCCTGGACACTTAGATGACACCACAGGAGTAGAATGGAGGCATTTTCAGGTTTATTTCCTGTTGGTTTTATATGTTTGAAGACGTGGTCCCCAGTTACTTCAGTTGTATTGGATTTGGCTGCAGCGCTGTTTACCCCTGAATCTCCAGAAGTGTTCTGTGGACTCAAACACTTCACCCGCCACCTCCATCGGCACAGTTATATTTGCTCATGATGACAAGTATATGGTGAAAATTACTGATATTGTTTTAGTGCCCAGCTCTATGAACCGGTCAGAGAAGCGCATTGTGCAGCCTGTGTGCACTGAATCACAACAACACACCCACTGAAACACACCCACAAACCCAGATGAGAGGAGAGAGCAGCAACAAGACAACCCTGCTTCACAAGAGTCACAGCACAAGTCAACTTGGTCCAGGATGTTGTGACAATAACATTCAATGTCAGATAAGACGGGGTTGTGTGGGTCTACATACAAGTGTGTTTGTGTGTGTGTGTGTGTGTGTGTGTGTGTGTGTGTGTGTGTGTGTTCATATTAAATGGAGCACTTGTTTTTTACAGCTGATCTAAAGATTCCTCTTCCCAATAACGTGACATTTTAAAATTGAACAGCACATTAGGACAGGTGACAGCAAAATGATCCGCGTCAAGGGCAGAGACGCAGAAAACCAAGCGTTGATGCCTGAGGGAAAAACAAATATGAACACGAACTTAACCTACGTGGAGGATGTAGCCGCTAAGACCGAGATGACAAATGATCGTAGTTATTGAATGTAAACGTTAAACAGTCCCAGCCCCTCCTTCTCCATGCGTGCCGACCGTAATATGGACAAATAAACGTGGCAGAATACAACAAGAAAAGACAAACGTGCGGGAGAAAGTTAAATTAGAAGCTAAAGTAAAGACGGAGCCCTGATAACACGAGTGTCGGAGAGTCGCTGACTGTAAACTGAGATGTAGGCGTTTACCGCCGCCTGTGTTTATAAACAGCTAACGGTACAGCTAGCCGCTAGCCCCGCCGTTAGCCGCGCTAGCTAAACGCTTCCCTGCGTTTTCCCCCGAAGCAACCGCGACACAACAAAAACGAATTAATGCAACAAAGCGCTCGATCGAAGCGGAAACTCAAACTCTGCGCAGTGTTGTAGCGTCAGTGAGGAAGTTGTTCACCTTCCAGGAGCCGAGAGATGAGGCTGTCCACGTTCAGTTCACCCTCCGCCATCTTCGAACTGATGCTGCACAGCGCTGGCCCGAGTCAATGCGCGCCCCGGACGCGGGGAGGCGCTGTTGTGCAGGAAGCTAACCGTAGATGTCAGAGCACTACAGGTGATGCACTTAAACTCACTTTAACCACATTTATACAAAGTAAATACGTTTATTTGTGGCTTTTTTAATTCATAAACACATCCTGCGTTGAGTTATATCTAGTTTGCATGTTATTATTTTGTAAAACGACCTAAATACACGCACAACTTCTACATATGCAGTGATAGAAATGATTCACATATTTATCTTTACCAGCATAAGTCAGTATCAATTAAAGGGATAGTTCACTTTTGGGTGAACTATCCCTTTAAAATCTAAATCTTAAATAAGTATCAGTTAAACAAGTTGGAATCAAAACTGATAAGATAAGATAAGATAATCCTTTATTAGTCCCACAATTGGGAAGTTTGCAGGATTACAAAGGCAAGAGTCAAAAAGGCATCAGCAACTAATAAGTAACATGCAATACATGTGAGGATTATACAAAAATAGTATATAGTCTCCTCCTCTGTGTATACGAGTTATAACACACACATGTACAATCTGTTGAAACTGCTCTGCCCCATATTCAACTAAATTAACTCATAATGAACAGACTTTGTTGAGATTGTCAGAAATGTGTAAATTTAATAGTGTACTTGTTATTTGAATCACAGTTAAAGGTGGTTTCGCACTGAACTACACTACATTGAGAGATGTTGCTACATTTTTAGCCACACACCTGGATTTAAGAAACATCTGTTCACATAATTCAGTCCAGTACAACACCATCAATGTATATAAAGTTAATAATAAAACATATATCTGAATCAATAGCTCTATGACAGCGTCAAATAAAACCCTGAACACCAGGCGTCATTAAAGTTAGCACGGTTGTATTATATTGTAGTAGATAGTGAAGATGTACCAAATGAAGTGAACAATGAGTGTAGACAACATTATATGATTTAATTATCTTTAGTGATGCATAAATATAAAAGAACATTTAATTTTGTAGCTGGAAATAATTTTTGTTTAATCTGTACCAGCACGGGGAAAGTAAGAATAACAGTACGACGAGTACTTTCCAAAACTTTACATAAGTACAACACTTGAGTAAATGTACAGCCCAATACTGTGTGTTTAACGGAAGCAGACGGTGGCTTTCATCACTTTATGGAGGTCATAAAACAACCCCCTTCATGTTTTATCAGCAGGTTATAGCCCTGATAAAGCTAATAAATGCAGGCTGATGTGTGCTGTGTTCCAAGCCGAGTCACTCATGTGTGGGGGCTTTGTGTCGTTTGTGATGGGGTGACATTCTGGATCTCATGTCTATCTAAAATAAATACCACTAAAGGTTTTGCTGGTGGTGGTTGGCTGGACAGACGGGCGACATCATCAGCCCAGGACTCGCTGGTCCGGATGTCATCCGAGCAGTCAGAATGAATTATTGATTTTTTTATCATTAAATTGAATATTGCAAATTATTTATTTCAAATATTATCAAATTTATCATTGCATAAAATAACACAGACACTACACCTACCAAAGTGCCCTGTTGTTAGGGTTACTCAGTACATTTACTTAAAATACTTTTTTTTAAAGTTTAGAGGTGAGTATTTTGTGTTTTACTCCTTTATCTGAAAACTACTAATTTTAAAATCATTTTCAATTTATTAAAATCATATGTACAAGAGCAGAAATAAGTTAATGTGCAGCCAGTAAATCCTAGTCTGTATTTTTTGGACATGAAACTTGCCTTGATACAGCTTGATGCAACACTGATGTAAAAGACTGTAGGGAACCATTGGGGCAGCTATGCTCAGGAGGTAGAGAGTGCCGTCCACTAACCAGAAGGTCAGTGGTTTGATCCCCGGCTCCTGTATTGCAATGTGCAAGATATTGAACCCCAAATTGCCCATGGCGCTTGCCCTGTGTGATAGTAGAAGCACTGAATGAAAGTGTGTGTATGGGTGAATGTGACTTGTAAAGAGCTTTGAGTGGTTGATGATACTGGAAATACAGTCATTTACCATCACCATCCTTCAAGAGGACAAAATACGCTAATGTCACGGTTGTGGAGAGCAGCTGGACCCAAATGCAGGAGCGAGGCAGGAGGCAGGTCCAATTAGAAAAAACAGTATTCATCGAAAACATATAATAAGGGGCAGACCCATCAGGAAACAAACAGGCAAACTCAAACTGTTCAGGAAAAACAAGGCTGGATAAGGAATTTGAAGCTGACAGAGACTAAACAGACGACTCGACAAAGACAGAACTCAGGAGATCAGAACTTCCCAAACTAAAACAGATGACATGCTAACACACTCACTGCCATTTTTCCACCTCTGCATCCAGTAATGTTTGCCGTGGTTCAAGGGCAATAATTAACTTGTGTAGACAGAGCAGACAGGCCTATCTTATCACCACAAACAATGTCCTTTCTACTGTCATCGTAAATGACATTCTGTCATTTCTCCTCTTTAGACACTTTAAAACCCAGTGCTCTTCAACCCTGATGCACACTCCGCCTCCTCTTGTCTCCCTTGTCTCTGCAGCAGAAGAAGAGCCAGGTTGCAACACAGCCAATCAAAAGGCCAACAACGGCAAGAACGGCGGCGAGCCAAATGGCCACGCTGTTCGAGCAATCAGGGTTGAGGGGCAGGGGCGTGCTGAGCGTTGTGGAGCTGTCGGATGTGGGTGCTGGCCTAGTCAAGCTGTTCCCCTTTGTGAAGATGTATGGATGCTCCTGAAAAACAAGGGTGAATCATACACTTCCACGTACTGTCAAATCAGTCACAAGTGGGTCAACGGCAGCTTTCTTACCTCAGTGGGGCATTTGACGCTATTTCTGGCATTTGTGAAATTGTTGTATGTCTGTTTTTCACCCACTGGCTCCAACTATGGGGTGAAACAGAAATAAATGTTTCAGTTCAGATCGTGACCAAAGTGCAGTGAGAGGTTGTAATTTAAACTGACTTCGTCCAAATCCCTTCCTCTGTCCAACTCGATTAGCCCTTTACTGTCCGTGCGGCCACACTCACCATGTTATTCCACAGAGCTACAGCCATGCCAGCATGTCCCCGCTCACTGAAATGGAAACAGTCCTCAGAGAAGTAGGTGTGGTCAGGTCTGCCGTCCTGGAGAGGAAAAAATACAGCATCAGTGTTTGCAGGAAAAAGGCTTATTTACTCTCCTTAACCTAAAATAATCTCTAAGTTTCTACAGGGAAGGAGACAAGTCACTTACAGCATTCAAAGGAATGATAGAGTTTTGAAAAAAGGGCTGAACAACCACAGCAAAGTCCTCTCTGCCCTCATAGCGGCCTCCGTACGCTACATTTTCCGCCTCCATCTGAAAAGAAAAACACAAATACTGTTGTTACTACAAGCAACATAACAATCATGTCTCCTCAGAGTGTCAGAGAGAAGAAAATCAGCCCTCGTCGTTCTTGTCAGTTCACCTGCATTTCCCGATTGATCCGTTTGACCTCAGCCAGCTCTATAGAGTCCTCTTCTGCTTGCAAGAAGCACGGGCATGCAATCCTGAGGAGGAGAGGTGGAGATTAAGAGCTGATTTAGAAAAATTAAAAGCTTAATCATCACTGCTTGCTGCCTGATGCAATCCACTGTATATTATGATATCTGTGGATGTGCTAGTCCTTTATTGAGCATCATATTATTACATATTCCTGTTATGACAAGTTATGAGATCAATATTAAGACATCTGCCTCAGACACAGAGTATTCGGTTCAATGTGCAATTGATTCGTCATGAGTGGATCGACAAGCGTACTGTTGTATCCAGGTGCACCCAAGACTGTCTCTTTTGACTCTGCGAAGGCCTTTGATTTCCAAGATCTCCATGACATTGACTATCGTCCTGGGAACCTGCGGACAAAAGAAAGATAGATATACGACTTTTACACAACTTTTTTCAAAGAATTCAATCCAATTGATCCTTTTTGATCATCAATGGAAAGTGAACACTGCCTTTTTAAATGCAGGATCTCTGGTGGTATTTATGGCACAATCCCATTTACCTCTTTGTACAAAATGTCCAAGCTCGTCATCATGTGGTGTCTGTAGCTCTGAGGCGACAGAGAGGCCTGTAGGTTTGAGACACACAACGTACAAGGATATTTATCAAATCACATTGAACACATGTACACATAAACCAACTCATGCCTGTGATCTGCAGGCTGGCATGGTGGGGTTGTGCATCACTGTCACCTCACAGCAAGATGGTTTACAGTTTGAATCCCTGTTCGGACAGGGGCCTTTTTGTGTGGAGGTTGCATGTTCTCCCTGTGTCTGCGTTTTGCAAACATGCAGATTGGGGTTAGGTTAAGTGGAGAATCTAACTTGACCGTAGGTGCGAATGGCCCTGTGGTACTCTGGCGACCTGTCCAGGGTGAACCCCACCTCTCGCCCAGTGCCAGCTGGGATTGGCTCGAGCCTCCATCACGCCCCAGTGTCCCTATACATTCACTTGGACTGCTGGACTACGCCGCACTAAACCAAGAACATTGTCTGCAATATTCTCTATGTTTACAACACATTAGAATCATCTATTAACTTTATCTATTTATCCATTAAGAGTAATTTCATTCAGTTGCATGCAATATCCTAATGTCTACTCTATATTCTTTTGATGTATTATCTCTATCTCTATCTATCTCTAGTTAACAAACTATAGCATCAGTAATTACATTTGTGAGCTGGATGCGATGTAATTTTGTTCCACTGTGTCTTGTTTGGGGTGACAGTAAGTTGTGTGGATCTTGTGCCGCCCCAAAAAGCACATAGCATCCATGAGACTGACCCTATGAGCTGTCACTATCACAGTCTCAGAGCTCTTAGTCTTAAATTTGTTGCTCTGCTTTGATATTCTGTTGCAAAGCCCACACATTAAAGAGAGAGAAAACCCCATCAGTAATGGAAAGAGAGAGCAAAGAAAGGGAAATGGAGGCGAGATGAGAAGAGAGAGAGAAGGAGCGAGGGAGACAGGATGAAGAGAGTCTGGGTTGACTTCAGTGTTGTTTATGCCTCTCAGAGAACAAGGCCCGCCACTGTGGCCCCGTGTGCTTGTTTAATTCAGACAGAGGCCTGCGCTGGAGGAGGGGGGCTGTTTTGTGGGAAGTGACAGAATGTGCTCATTGAGGAGAAACCACGTCTGCTCTCATCTCACTCTGACACGATAAAAACAATTAGAAAAAGAAAGAAGAAACAGCTCGATTGTTCTGCTCCGGTGCTCGAGCTACGTTTTGGAGAGTGATATCATGAGACAGCTCCACACAGGACATCAGCAGAACAGCGTGGGGACGTTTAACCACTTGTCCTGCATTTCCTGTGACGACGTCTTAAAGCAGCTCACCCGGTCGTGGCAGTACTGACACAGGTCATTGCCTCCGATGAAGAGGGTCACCAGCTTCCAGTCATTGTTGAAATCCACTGACTGTTTGCATTAAATGGATGGAGAGAGAATCACAGAGACAGGGAGGGAACAAAGATTATTCACTTGTTTCTCTTGTTCATTTCTTTAAACGTGAAACCAGTGCATGTTAAACTCACAGAATCATTTTTCAGGATATCAACCAGACGTCGGACCTGCCCTGGGATTCCTCTGTCGAGAATTATAGACAGACATGAGTCCACAAAACATTTGAGAGGGAGCTATTTTAACCTGATAGCAAATCAATACACTCACGATATTTTGGCCCCTGATACGGCCACGTTGAAGCCAGACTGTTTGCCATCTTGTCCCACTGACATTCCCTTGATTTGAGGATTGAACTTCTTTAGAATATCTGAAAATAAGAGGAGAGAAAAACACTAGTAGCTGTGTTCCAGTCCACCTCTGTCATCTAGTGGTGCTACTGTGCATTACACTTATAAAAGGTTCTCTAGAAACAAAGGGAGCTAGAGACTTACTGGGTAATGTTGTGACAGTCTCGAGAGTTTTGTCTCCTCCGATGCTGGTTAATGAAAAACAAATAATGAATAAAAAATGTGCAGGATGAAATGCAAATGATTTTGTTGTTGCACAGTCTCTCACCTCCATGCAACTCCTTTGTACTCGATTCTGAGCTGCAGCAGATTCTTGGCCTTTGCACCAAACCCAGTCTACAAAAGAGATGCAGACATCATTTTAATCATGTTTCTCTCTCAGACTTATTAAATCGATATTGTGCTCTCTGCTAATAAAATTATGTGATTAATCAGGTGATATTATTAATCCAGCATGTATCCATGTCCACTGGCTCTATATGACAAATTGGGTTGTGCAGAAATAATGTGTATACAACATAAAAAGACGCAACAAGATTGCTAGCTAGAAAAAATTATTATGTTTGTATTAGTTTCACAAGATAAATAAACAAATAAATCGATTCTATTTCTTGGTTCAAGTCCCTAGTGACATCAGTGGTTGGCACTTTTCAAAATAGAGATGAAATAGAATAAAGCAATAAAAGACATGTAAGTAAGTAGTTTATCTATAGGGCACCTTTTCACCGACAAGAGTCACAAGGTGCTTTACGGGGCCATAACAGTTAAAAAGTTGAAAACAGAATTGCATAAGCTCATAAAAAATGCAAAAATACACAACAGAAACATAGGAGAGGACATAAGAGACTAACAAGGTACACATGGTGCCTGTTTAAGTGTTTTTTTAATAATTCCTCAGCATGTTTATGACTAACAACTGAGATGCTACTGTCTTAAAACATGACTTTAGACCGGTGTGTGGATCTGTAATACATTTAAATGATTGGACCTGAGAGAGCGAGCGGACGAATAAGGGTGGAGTGGATCAGTTAGGTGTGCAGGGGCCTGATGGTGCAGTGATACAATATGTAAGAGTGAGAATTTTGAATTGATGCTTATAAAAGATCTGCATTGACTGATGGATCGCTGGTGAAAGTTCAGTCATCAAGTGAAGAAGACAATGGAAGACAACTGAAAGCTCCGGGGGAATAAAACTAGTCGGAGCTCACCGATAGAGAGTCGCCCAGAGCGGCCACCACCTTGATGTCTGCCGGCCGTAACCTGTGAACTAACAGAACATCAACGTGAACACACACGCTGCATCAAACTCACTTCCTGTGGCAGCTGAGTGACATCATGTGACTTTACCTGAAGTGGGCACAGAGTTGGACGGAGCCGTGTCGACGCAGGAGAAGTCACTTCCCCAGTTCTAAAGAATGACAGAGACGTGTTTTATGCATTTGTAGTTGTAATCTATTGCCGGCCATCGTGCACCAGCTCTATGATTATTGTGATGGAAGTTCTCTGGAAGCTGGTGAAAGGAGAACTCAGGCAGCAGCTGATGTCTTATGGAGAAGATTTTAATGTAGACTTGATGCATCAAGGAGACCAGAAGGTGAAACAATACACCAACGCCAACAGAGTAGCAATTATCACCCTCAAGTCTCACACAACATCCCAATTTATCTCCCTCACCCTGCGTCATCCATTCCAACAGCACATCCTTGAAAGGCTAGAATTGCTGTCACTCTCTATGTTACATGTAGGTGTTGGCATCCTATTGGACAGATAAGCCTAAAGCATGCATAAATCATGTTGTCTCCTTACGTCTTGCCACTGGTGTTATAAAATGCGTCTCTGTCTGGGGCATCTGAGTTAGATATGAAAGTCCATGAGCGTAGACACCCCGATGTACTGCTAGTTGGCCCTTTATCTGTAACCTGACCTTGGGTATTGCTTGGAGAGAAGGGAGCATGTGTGGAAGGAGACAGGCTCTATTCTCCTCATGGTGCTGTACTGATGAAATGTGTGAGGAAGGTCAAATACTCCTTCATAGTTATGACTTACGTTAACAGGAGGAGGGGTGGTCGGAGGGCCGGTGAAGGTGTGGTTGCTGTTGACTGCGGTCCTGAAGAATGGGCTGGTCTAATGAAGAAGAAATAATAAAAATAAGAATGTGAATCCATAAAATCGATTAAATACACATATTGGATTGTTTCTGACTCATTGAATGTTGCTGAAAGCCACGTTACCTCAGAGGGACACTTCAAATCGATACAGGCTTCAAAGTCATGGGAGAAAGTCTTGTTCCCCACTGGCTCTAACTGGGAGATTGTAAAAGTCAGAGATTTATTTTTTAATCATTCTGAATAGAAATAAAAGTCAAAATGCAAAGTAAGAAATGTCTTCTGGTGAAGTTAGTCACACCATGTTGTTCCAGAGAGCTTGAGCCATGAGAGTGTGAGCTTTCTGGCTCAGGTGAAAACAGTCGGGGGAGAAGTAAGAACGATCAGGACGGCCATCCTTTAAAAAAAAAGAAGAAGGGACGACATTTTTAAACATACAAAAATGAATGAAAACACAATTCTAATTAATGTTTCAAGTTTGTCAGCGTTTACCTCTAACGTGGGAAGTACTATCTCTCTCATGAAGGGCTGCAGGACCACGGTGAAGTTGTGGTGTGTGTCGTAGCGACCAGTGTCAATCAGCTCTCTCATGGCACGCTGCAAGGAAACACAGACCAAAGATAAAGAACAGAAAAAGGATGTCCCAGGTTGGGGAACAAATAAAATGTGCAGAGTCTATTTTCACAGATGAACTGACTCCACAGGTTTGAAACCTTTAATATTAACTATATGTGTTGTCACTATAGAAATGTGTTCCTCTTAACGTGTCATGGTTTTGTACCTGATATTCCCTGTTGAGGTCGTTGGCCCTCTGCAGTTCAGCGGATCCGTCTTTAGGCTTCAGTATACAGGGACAAATGAAACTGAAACACAAACATCAAAACTCTTAAGTGATGAGTTGGTCATGTTTATTTATTTATTTTTCTTAACCAAACTGTGTCTTAAAAAAACAGAACTCACTAACCTTGCAAACCAGGTGGGACAGCCCAGAGACTTGTCACTGTGCAGATCACGCAGCGGATCAACGACGAACATCTCCACCAGGTTAACAATGGCACGGGGCACCTGGGTAAAAAAACGAAACGTAGAGTTCATAGTGTGTCTGTGGTTTATGACACTGAAATGCTCCTGTGAGAGTAAGATGAGGGAATCATATACTTCACTGTGCAGGATGTCCAGAGCCTGGCGGATACGATTGGCCACATTCCTGGGCGAGAAAAAAACCTGTAGAGAGAAGCAGAGACAGTGTCAGTCAGTTAATCCCAGGTCATCAGCAGCTATTGTGATAATTAATGAATCATCTGAGTCAGGTGGTATTTCCTGTTGCTGGTTTGAGCTTCTTTCATGTCAGGATTTACTGCTTTTGGATGGATTTCGACAGTTGATAGATCAATACGAGCAATTTCAACATGAGTATGGCTGCAGGACATTCTAATGACCATTCATCACTATTGTTCTGACACTGTATCGATGAATAAAGATTGCAGATTAATCAATAATGATATAATTATTTGAAATGTCAATAGATTGTGATTCAACACTTTTGTCCTCTGTGATAAATTAAATCTGTCTTGATAAAATATATGAGTACTCACGCTGTTAGAGCAGAAGTCACATAAGTCATTGGCTCCAACAAACATAGTGATCACTTTCCAGTCATTGAGGAAATCAATGCGCTGTAAAGACAAGAGGTGAATTTAGCAATTATCAAAATAAAAGGGAAACAAAGGTTACACCAGGTTCAACTGTTGTTCACCACAGCCTTACCGAATCGTTTTTCATTTTGTCCACCAGGATGCGCACCTGTTGCACCATATCACTGAGAACAGGAAAAGAAAGGTGTGTATTCATTCCTCTGATGTGCTCATCATAAGTTCTGCTCAGGTTTTATTTGACAGGATTCGAAGGAACGTGACTGACCCGCTCTTGGCTCCCGCCACAGCCTGGTTGAGGAAGGCCTTGGGATTGTCCTCTTTACCTATTCCCTCTGAGAAGCCGGTCAGTGAGGGGTTAAACTCCTTCAGGATATCTGCAAAGCCACAGAGAAGCTCAATGTTGGCTCGGGATTGTATAAAACAATAATTCCATTTAATTTGATGAAATGACATAAAATAAGTGGAACGTACTTGGCAGAGTGGTTACCGTGGTGATGTTTTCATCCCCACCGATGCTGAAAGATGCAGAAACAGCTCATTACATCACAGAATCAACAAATGAATTCCCACACTGTTAAAAAATGTGACCCGGGTGAACTTTCCATTCTCTTACCTCCATGACAGTCCCCTGTACTCATTCATCACTAACAGGAGGTTGTCTACCTTTGCTCCCACACCATTGCCTGCCTGCAGAGAGACGACACATTCTGAGACCATGTACAAAACCAGTGGAAACATTTCCCATCTATCTATCTATCTATCTATCTATCTATCTATCTATCTATCTATCTATCTATCTATCTATCTATCTATCTATCTATCTATCTATCTATCTATCTATCTATCTATCTATCTATCTGTCTGTCTATCTGTCTGTCTGTCTGTCTGTCTATCTATCTGTCTGTCTGTCTGTCTGTCTGTCTGTCTGTCTGTCTATCTATCTATCTATAGATAGATATCTATTTTAGATATCTATCTTTTTTTCTTGTATTTTTATTTAGTTTTTCTTTTTTTATTGTGAGAATAACTTTTACTGCCATCATTTCTTTTAATCTTTATTTATCTTTTATCTAAATTTTGACTCATCGGTCAATTGTTATGCACTTTGAACTGCACTTACTGTTACACTTTACTGACTGATTGAGGTCATCTATCTATATCTATTTTGTCCATCTATATCTATATCGAAATCTATATCTATATCGAAATCTATATCTATATCGAAATCTGTATTGAGATAAATTTGGCTTTTCAAAAGTGGTGCAGAAATAAATTTGCAAATATAGCGGGAGAATGAAAATACTCACTGTCAGAGAATCGCCCACCGCTGCCACCACCTTGATATCTCCAGGTCTGAGTTCATGCACTGCACAGGAAGTAGAATCAAGTAGGTAACAGTATATTTCCATATACATCCATCAGTAGAACAGAGAATAAGAGCATGACAAATATTCTCTACCTGAAGTTGGTGTGGTGGGAGATGGACTGCGGTCTGTGCAGGGTATCTCTGTCCCCATCACCTGGGAACAGTTTGACTTCCTGCTGCTGCTGACCTGCCGTTGAGTTGTAAGACTTCTGGGGTCTGTTACTGAGGAGGCTTTGTTGTAAAGTGTCGTCTCTCTGTCAGAGGGGGAATTGTTCTGTGTCCTCAAGAAAGGTCGTTCCTGAGACGAGAGTGGAAAAGAAGTGAGGCAATAGTATTTAAATCTTATTTTGAAAGTCTGTTTTGAGGTTTGGGACCTTGGATTGAATTCTGAATGATTTAGGACACGTCTTTAGGACATTTTTGCATCAAACCACAGTAACGGGTGACTGAAAACACTGTGTTTAGCAATGGCAGGCCTCACCTGGGTGGGGCAAGGGATAGCGATGACACCGTTGTCCGTGATCTTTGTCTGACCTGTCATTGGCTGGAGCTGGAGGAGGAAACGTGACGATTGGTTAAGATTTTTAGGTTCAAGTGGGGCCATCGTGTTTAGCCAATTACCACAGAGCATGTAATAGAGCTGATTGCACAACGCGCGTGTTCATAATGCAGAGTGAACGATGATGGAGAAAGACATCATGAAGATAATCCCACCAAGTTAATCTTTACATCTCTTATCTAATCTCAGGTCAGAGCAACAAGCGTTAACTGTAGTAATCGTTCCATCGTTTCATTTTACGACTCAGACGCAGGGTCGATGACAGTGTCAGGACACAGTAAAGATCAACGCAGAAGATATTCAACTTGCTGCTTTGTCATTCTGCACGTTTGAATTTGCCATTCGTTACTTTGGTTTTTAATAAATTACCATGTTTGTCCAAAGCTGAACAGCAAGTTGGTTTATGTCAGACCCCAGGTTGTCCTGCAAAGAAACACAAGACATGTGCTCGTTACACATTAGCCATTTCAAAGGACACTTTGTTACTCAAAGGAAGGTTTGTTTACCATATAGTTATATTATTGTTATGGCATCTTGAAATATCTTTTTCTTTACTTACAGAATCTGAGCTGGGTTCAAGGATGACTGGGGCAGAGTGTAGCACGACAGAGAAGTCTGAACTGCTGCTGTGCCACCTTGGATTTTCCAAAACACCACTTAGAGAATCCTGAAGACACGAAAGGCGAATGATTCTTAATTGTTATGGTATCTTTATTTATATAGCACCTTTCAAAGCAGTCATTATAAAGTGCTTCACAGAAAGAACAAATAAAAAACAAGAGAATACAACAATCTAAGACAACAAGAAAAAGGAATAGAATAGTATTTAAATAAAAGACAAAAAAATACTATAAAAGACTTGAACATGAGCCGGAAGCAACAGTTGACTTTTTACCTGCAGAGTTTTTAGAAGAATTGCTTTTTGTAGGCGCTGGTTTATGCCTTCATTTCTCATACAGTCACAACTGCAACAATAAAGAGTGAAAAACATCACTGACATCTTTTACAAAGAGCAAGATCACAACACTCTTTTTATTTTAAAATAACAAGCTATTTCTGCTAGTTCCAAAAATAAAGAAGATAAAAAAACTCTCACTTGTCCTGCTGGTGAAACGCGCTCCACACTGTGACATGGATTAATGCACGATGCAGCTGTACAGAAGCACCAAGCATGTTAGTTTTGTCTTTTATTATTTATTCAAAGCTAAATTCTAGTGACCAAAACGCTACCATACCTTTTCTTGCAATGTCAGCAGAGCTGTCTCCGCATCCCGAACAACAGCTGCGACATCTGCAGCAACCTGAGGCAAGAAAATCCAGTCGCATTAATCCTATCGTCCATCTATACATCCACTCGCTATGTTGCATTAGGTCGAATCACATGATTTTGCATGAAAGAAGGAATCTTACATGAGGCGAGCAGGCACACAAGGAATCTGCCGAGACAAACATCAGAACAAACTTCCAGCCGGAGACCTGCAACAAAATATGAAGGACACATATTATCTTTAAATAATGTAGAAGATGTATGAAAAGCGCAAAAGTGAGCAAACTCTATATATGTAAATGGTTTTCTGTCACAATTAACTTTAATTTGTTTAAAGGTGATAAAGAAACAAGATGCTTATTTGGGTTCTAGCTGAGACTTAAGAGGATTGCTTCATGTGTATGGAGTCTTGTTAGTGTTGCTTGTCCTTCCAAATACAGAATCTGATCCAAGTCAAAGTATCATGTATTCTTGTTGTTTTATTCTATTTATGGAGAGTAAACTGGATTCTCTGAAATGTCTACAAAACATTCAACTTTGTTCTGAGAGGGTGAATGTGCACCTGATGTGACAGGGGCCGCGACAGTTCTTCAGCTTCCTTCAACAATCTCCTGCAACACAAACACTCTCATATAATAAGCTTCAAACCACATTTAAAATGTGTGACCGCTCATCTGTGTGCGATGTGTCTATTACCTGGGCTGCGATGAGGCCTGAGCCACATGCTGAGGGATCATTTCAGGGGTAAACATGGAGAGCAACTCTATAAAAGTCACACAGACACAATCGTAAAGGGTAAAACTACAGTATGTTTCATCCCTCACATCACATTCAGACTGTGGATTATGAACATTATGAATTATAAAATGCTTTTATCATTTCATCAACGAGGGTTTATGGCCCCTGGTCTTATCCTGAGCGATAAACTCGACTAAACTGTAAGATAATTGTTCCCTCGCTCGTTCATCAAAGTGTGCTCTGTATCTGGAGTTTCCTGTAACACGCTCTTGACTTTTAGTTCAAATCCACTCAACAGTTAATGAGTGACAGAGAAAGATTATTGTGTTTAACTACAACAAAATCAATGACCAGGACACTAACATTTATTTCCGTGCACTTTGTGATTGTAAATAGAAATTGTAAAATACTTTGTTGAGACCGCTTGTTATTTTAGATGATTATGTACTTTTGTCTTTCCACTAATTTGTAGAAATACTCAGTGGTGAGAAAGCGTAGTGGGACTTACCAGTTATTCTACTGACCAGGATGGATGCTTCGTGCCTAATTATGGAGACGTACACATCTTCAGATACAAATAGATTGAAATCACCACTTCCTGCTCTTCCAAGTATATGTTTATGCGTCTTACCTGTGAGACAGCGGCATCCCAAAGGTGTAAACAGCTGAGATATCGGCAGGTCTGAGAGCGTCGACTGAAAACAAGTGAATTAAAGCAAAGTTATGATACAACGCTGCAAATGGTTTTAGATCATTTGGCCTGAATTGATCAAATAAGAGATCTGCTCATGACAGAAATCAGTCAAAAGAAAACACCAACCTGAGGAGGGTGGAGACGAGGGTCCAGGTGTTGGTGAGCAAAGTACTGACATGTAAGTTTCTGCCTGTGACATAAATATGAAAACTCTTAGACTATTATTGTCAATATATCTGTAAAAAGCAAATGACGGGTTTTAAATAACACTCAGACACGATGATGGACTGTACCGTACCGTCTCTTGTTTTTCTGTTGGCTGATCATTTTCACCCACAATGTAAACAGCATCTAGATGTGACATAGGAAACAAATACAGCGAAAAATTGAACACCCAAAAGTAATGCATTAAAAAACTCCCTCTTCTCGTCTTGCACTTTCCTTTTAAAATAGTGATTTAATGAATGAAATGATTTAGTTTATTACAGAGAGACCATTTTCTTTGTTAAACCATGCATGGGATCACGTTTCTTTACTTTTGCTTCAAGGTTAAAGCTGCTTTGCGGCGAATTACCTGACGTTACAGTCACTTATTGCTCGTATCATCATCCTGTGTAATAAACTGTGGTGTAATAAACTTCCTGTGTGGTTTAGTCTTTTTCCATTTGCAGCCCAAAGTCCTTTGTGCACATTTATACATAGCAGACAATGAACTGTTTATCACACATTATAATGCCATTGTGACTGATTATAAAACTATTTGGCAACAACTGTAACTCATCCACCCATACGTGGAGGCTGGTTTATAAGCAGATACCTAATTATAATATAGTAAAGCACACATTGTAATATGATATATTTCTTCAAATGAGAAGTTACAATTGCTGACAAATTCTGTGCATTAAACATTGATAAATGCAATGAATGACTGCATTAGAGCATCTTGCATCAAATTATATTATACTGCTTATAAATGCTGATATCAAAGGTTTTAAAGTAAAGTGTTACCCTGGTGTCATATAATGCCGGAGAAAACTCAAAATCTGAAATGCACGGTTTAGGAATGAGTTCAGATACAGCTTCTGCAATGATTTATGTGTAAACTAGTCTAACTCATGGTGCAGGATAACTTACAATATGTGAACATTACCACAACAACAGAAGAGGGAAACTGGCTGTGCTTTATCTTTCTCCCCAAATAAGAAAATTCCTTGTATGTTGAAAACCTCAATAAATCTGATTCTGATCCCTCCAAACGTCCCCGAGTGCAACGTGTCATTCAGCTCATTCAATATGTAAACATGACTGTAAATGTGTACAGTTATTGCCTGTTCTTTACCTGTAAACTGAGCACAGGATCCAACGAGGACGGCCAGAATCAGGAGCGCACATCTCGTCTTCATGGTGTAAGCAGATAACTGAGCGCCTTCCACACTGAGGGGGTTTGTGGGTTTCCTCCTCTTCTCTTCCCTCGGCCTAAAAAAACGTCTGCTCTCACCGCCTGTAAAAGTGCCAGTGCAGGGTGTGGAGAAGAGAGAGAGAGTGTTCCTGAGAGGGCAAAGCGTTGAAAAGGGGAGAAAAAGATGAGGAAAACCTCTCTTCGTGCGAACTCTTTTATTGTCAGTCATATCTTCCCTTTATCAGTTTATCAGGATAACAATCAAGCAGATTCCTGATCGTTCCTCCCTCTCCGTATCTGTGATTTGTTTGTCAGTCTGAAGCTGAGTCACCTGCAGTTTATCCTGGACATCTAAATAATATTCTCATTTTTATAACAGACCAAACTGAGACCAGTTTATGTTTAAATTGTTGCTAACGTCTTGTCAGTGGCATATAGCTGTGACCATGATATTTTATCAGTCAATCAATGAGCACTGTTCCTATAAATAAAAATAACAAATAAAATATAATTTACAAGGTGAAAGGCCTAAAGATATAATCCTTCATAATCATATTTTGGTTTATGTCTTTTGCCAATACAGAGCCAGACACACTTTATAACATCCATAATTTAAAAATAAATGTAAATGAATATAATTAGGATATTTGTTTCAATGCTGCTTGAACAGAAACCTTTTAAAACTTGTATCCAATGTGACATTGTTTCTATAGGTTTTCTGTTTTCAATTTATCCAATGTAAATGGTCTGTATTTAAATGGTCTGTATTTATATATTGAGCTTTTCTAGTCTTGTTGACCACTCAAAGTACAGTACAGTACTGTGACACAAGCGGTTACCACAGTGGGTCGAGGCAGCGCGGAGCACACGGGACACAGAGCAACGTTTCAAATACTTATCATGATGCACACACACACACACACACACGCCTCACCACTTCACACCACTGTGCATCTTAAAGCCAACGCTTAATGTCCATGTGAGTGTCAGTCAGCAGCCTCATCTTAGTCCAGCCGATACTGCATTTAAAGGAGAAAATGATGAGACGAGTCCAAGCAACTGTGTCAATCATCTCCCCGGTTACCAGCTCCACACATTCATTAGTGACTACCCCAACAAACACTACAGATTAATTTGCATAGCTGACTCTGTTATTTGTAGAAATTTATTTTTAAATATGTATGAGGCACATCATGAATCGAGAGGAAGGGGGGCCCACAGAGACTGCTTGTGTATAGGGCCCAGAATCTTGTGCTACGCCCCTACACAGTGCAATCATACAATTTCATATAAATCATGTCTAAATATGTTCCTCTCTGATTTAGAGCTGTGCTAGTGCTTTGCCGAGCAGCAGACAGTTCCTGTGATGATAAATGTAACCACCAGGGGTTTCATATACATGTTGTGTAAGAATATGTTAACAACCAAACAACCAAACTGTTTATGTTCAGTTTTGGAGATGAGATGAGATCAGATTGTTAAACACTTTATGAGTTTGTCCTCAGATTGGCTTTGCAGATAGTCCGACCCTTGGAATCGAGCGACAAGTAAAACAGCAAGTCATCTCGAGTTATCAGATTTTGTTTATGTCTTTTTTTTATGGTTTATAACATTTTGATATGTTGCAACAAAACAAGTGCACCTATCAAAATGCTATTACTGAGGGAATTGACTGTACATTGTAATTGACTGTTACTGAGGGTTGGACAGAGCTGCAGTTGAACATGAGGCCTCTCATATTCTTTATCATGACGGCAAATCACAAAACCCGACAACACGTAGGAGAACACAATCGCAAAAAATAGAGTACAAGAAGAAATCACAATCAGTGATGAGCTCCAGAAGTGTTGTGTGGACTCAAACACTTCACCCTCCCCTCCACCAGCACAGTGGTGAGCAGATGATGAGTGAACTTTCATTTTTGGGTGAACTATCCCTTTAACTGCAGTTGCACCATTTGATTTCCTTGTCACGTCCACGGCTCGTTTCTCGGCTGCATTTCCATCAGTGGATGTTTGATTCCTCCACCTGCTTTTCAGACCATGACTCAAACACACTCCCCTCGTGTATTTTATCCACGTGTGTAGGATCCGCTCGGCTCTGCTGCCCCCTGGCGGAGCTGCGCGGGCAGGACGTCCCCCCCCCGGCCGGATGTTGACAGTAGCTCGCGCAGCTCAGACAGGAACAGCTGGAAAAGAACAACAAAGGCACCGACGACGACACAAACTGCAGATGTTCGTGTAACACGCGCCTCGTTCGCCCGTGACACCTTCGCTGCCGGAGACACTTCGAGCCGCCGACTCCGACCCGACAGGTGAGAAGCGTCCGCGGCTGGGAGCGCGTTGTTTTTACCCCCTCGCTCCTAGCTTGTTTTCATTAGCACTGCTAGCTCGGAGGCTAACTCAACGTTAGCTTCGTGTCGTTGGTTAACTGAAGAGCTAACTGCGCTAAACCGCGACGAGAACCAGCCCATGTCCTCCATCTCCTTTCCCATTAGAACCAGTCCACGACCAGTTTGGACCAGGAGGTGGTTCAGCCTCCCTGTGAGTCGTGTTATTCGAGTATTCGTCATGGGCAGCTTTTATTTTCAGAGCTGCCATGTTCAGTCAACACGACTCCGGACACAACACAGTCCAGGGGACATGAAGTTCTGGTGGAAGTCAGAGCTGCTGTAGCAACAACAACACGTCGAGATGATAATGATAATAAAATGATAATCATGTCAGCTCAAGTTTTTGTTTTATTTAAGTTAAAGGCTTTAAAGTTATATTCCTGTAGAAAAAAAGAATCTGTTAAATATGACAACAGCTGATTTACTTCAGTTGACTGGTGGCAAACACTTCAAAAATGATTCTGATGTCATTCAATCAATCAGTTAGACTTTGTGTGTTTTTGTCTTTTCAATCCATTTAATTTCTTTCAAACAACGTAACACAGTGTGCTTTACAGAATACAATACCCCCCCCCCCCCCATCCACACAGAGCAAAACAATATGAACAGGAACTGGGCCATCGCTGTCATAACTGTCTTAAATTTGAAATAAGAAAACACCAAAGGGAGGTAAAAAGAAATAAATGATAATGATAAAGATTAAATAAATTCTATGAGGATTAAATAAAACTATAAGTTGTAATATATTGATGTGAAAATAAATACGTAAGTAAATTATTGAATAATAAATTAAATAGCATAAAGGGAGGATCTGTAAAACAGTCTAAGATGTATAAATGAATAGATAAACTAAATTCAATGAATAAAAAGAGTTAAAAATCCTGCATCACGGGATGTGTGTGTTTATATGGTGACGTGCCTGTCTATCATAATGATGTCTTTGAAATATATCCATTTATGTGTAACTTCTCGTTTTTAGTTCACTTTCCAACAAAACAATGTTTGTCCTTCTGTTTCCCCCCCCCCACATTAGTTCAGTCATTTTCCAGAGATCTGACAATGGGGCGTATCTTCTTGGACCACATTGGCGGAACACGCCTCTTCTCCTGCGCCAACTGCGACACCATCCTGACTAATCGCTCTGAGCTCATCTCGACGCGTTTCACAGGAGCCACAGGCCGAGCGTTCCTCTTCAATAAGGTACAGTGAAAAGCCATGAAGAGAGATGGATCAAACACCCAGGATACAAACATTCAGTATCTCATTCCTCACTTGAAAACCCATGCGTGTGCTTGTGTCTCAAACCCTGCAGGTGGTGAACCTGCAGTACAGCGAGGTCCAGGACAGGGTGATGCTCACCGGCCGGCACATGGTGAGGGACGTCAGCTGCAAGAACTGCAACAGCAAGCTGGGCTGGATCTACGAGTTTGCGACCGAGGACAGTCAGCGGTACAAGGAGGGACGCGTCATCCTGGAGAGGGCGCTGGTTCGGGAGAGCGAGGGCTTCGAGGAGCACGTCCCCTCCGACAACTCATGAGCCCCTGAAGTTGAAACCAACTTGAAGGCTCACTCCTGTGCACTCCTGTCCCTCTCCTCTACCCCTTTGCCCCTGTGCTGCATGGCGCCACCTGCAGACTTCGTGCTCAGTGAAGTGATGGCTGACCACTCCCCCTCACCCTCAATCCCCCCCCCCTGTCTCTGGCCCATGACCTTAGACCTCTGCTGATTAGATCTTCGCTGGATCTATTCTTGCTCAATAAGCTTCTCCCAACAAATACTCCCTGATTGATGTGTCGCAGGGTACACCCCCCATCCCCACCCCTCCAGAACAGCAGGGGACACTGTTGTAACTTCACTTGTTAAGTGTTCATGTACGGTCACACAGTCTCATCATCGCTGCACACGGCATGCTCCACACTTTTTTGGGTATAATAGTTGAAAACATGCACGATAATAGACATCATCAGTCACTGGTTGTTTGGTTTACTTAGATAACCTGGAGGCGTTAGAGACGAGTGTGTTCATCGTTCTCACACTCGGGGCAAAGCAACCAGCCCAGTTCTACACTGCAATGTTAACCGAACCACATTTCTTTATTGGGGCTTGTCCTTCTGTGTCGTGAACCTGGTCTCTCTCTGTATCCGTCATTGGTGAGCCCCAAACACAGTCAAGAGAGTTAGTTGCCATTTCTGTGACCTATTTTATTAGCCTTTATTGTACCGAATGTAAAAGTGTTTCAAATTTCTGTTCTCATCCAAATGATACAGCACAGATTGATGTCATGTGTAAGTATTCATTGTAGTGTTTGATGATGATGATGATGGGCAGGTTTCGTGTGATGTACCATTGTTTTGATTGACATGACATTTTTGGGGATGAACACAAAGTGGCTTTAAAATGTCCCTATTCTTCCCAGTTCATGGTGTGGAAGTGAGCCCCTGTGCACAGTACAAAAATCGTAGTGTTGATCCTGTACAGAGTTCAACCAATCAGCGTCTGTTACTATGGATTCTGTGCCTGTGTGTCTTCAGCGTGTCGAGCGGTGACGAGCCAACGGGGCCTCAGGAGTAACACAATAGAGGTTTAACAAAGAGCCCATTCTCTATCACAACACAGTTTTTGAAACGACAACAAACCAAAAACATCCTTTATAATCCTGATATTAGGGCACATTGCACATTACATTACAGTGCAGAGCTTTAATGGACTAACAAGTCTTTCAAATCTGCCCTGTGTCCCTGCCCCGATTTTATACCATCGTTGCCCTGTGAAGATTTCAAAATGTCACACTGTTAGAAAAAAAAGAAATCTCAGTTTTCCTGACATTTGAGGTTATTTTTGGAAGCGGGTTCGCAGCGCTGCATCGTGGCCCTGGTGTAACATTGTGCCGTTTCAGATGTGGTGAAAGCCCACAGGCGTTACCGGAATGGAACAGCCTTCACAAGTGATGCTGTTAATGCTTCTCCTCGCCTTTGCAAGGTCATGTGAGAGGGTGCACGTGTCATTTCTACACTAAAACACAGAGAGGAAGCTGACACCATCCATATCAGCAAGTCAGTGCAGTGTTCAGTCAACGGCCATGACAGAATATAGTTACCACTTATTGTTCACTTTTAGCGATTGATTTTATTCGATTTACTCTGTTATTATTTTATTGTCTGATGCATTTATCTTAGTGTATTTTTTTCCTGATTGGAGGTTGAAAGGAAGTTGTTTTCTTGTATGGCTACAGAAGGATTTTCTCTGGTGTGATTTCTAAATAAAGATGCAGTCTTGCTGGGTTCAATTCATCATGGTTGTGCTTGTTTTGTAGCTTTCTACACACTTTAACGATAATTATTATACATTTTCAAATGATATACGTTGTCCTACAAGAAATTTGTTCTCAAGGTAAATCAGATTTATAAACTTCGTGTTTGGCCTGTGGGTGGCAGCAGAATACTGAAGAACAGGATGATCTCTGGACGTTTTCCCATGGAGGCATGATGCTGAGTCCCTCGCCTGCCTCTGACGTTAGCTCGCCTCGCGTGGTTCGTGGAGCTTCACTGCAGGATTGAAATAGAAGGATGTTACTCACTGGGACGGAGAAAATGAATGAAATCTGATGGATTATTTAAAGTCAAATAAATGCCCTATTAAGGCAAGAAAACAGAATGAGCAGTGAGGGAGAAAATGTGAAACATTTGTGACCAGTAACACATCACATCCAGACTATAATCCTGTTTAATCCCACCTACTCTGCACTCACTGTGAATCACCCACCATGCAGAGGTTTGACTGCATTTTGGTTTATAAATAGGCAATGACGTTTCAGCCCTAATCCACCCACTAATATTGCAGTGCTGCCACGGAGTTATTTATAGCCGTGATCCTGTTGGAAGGCCTCTTTGTTGGTGTGTCTGTGTCACAACGGTGAGATCAACAACAGGTCTGCTTCTCTGCAGTCACTCCTGCAGGCGCCCTGCACCGAGCACGCAGCACTAAACTTAGCTCGCACAAATATGAATTAAGGTCATTGAACAAAATAAACTGTCCCGGGTTATTTTAGTAACCAACAGCAGTTGCTTTCCTTTTCCTTTTTTTCTCCTTTGCCAGGGATCTAAAGGATTAATGGATTGAGGAGACTGATGTTTTTATGAGCATATCCAGTGCCATTTAAATGCCGGACATGACTAGAGGCAAAAAGGAGGCTCCATCTCCAGAGAACTGACTGTCCTGCTTCATAATTCATAGTAGTCTCGGACTTCGTCCCTGCATAACCTCAGGGTTGTCTGACGTCTTTATTGAAAAAAGCCATATGGTCAGATAAGGATAATGACACCGTCCTGTTGATCCTATTAGTCTGCATGCAATTGGAAAGACATGGCACCAATCTGGATGTGGCAGTCTTTTGTGTGTGTGCTTACAAGGAGACCTATTTTTCCACTACCCTTCAGAGACATCCAGTCCTCTCGGGACATTCAGATTCTCTCAAGACGCAAACCTCCGGCTCTGATATCCAACTAGTCTATTACTAAGCTCTGTCTTTTGGAAACAAATCAAACAGCAGGAGTACAACATGAACTAGTGAAATGATGGCGTCTGTGTCTTCCTTCCACCCACTATAGAACCCATCAGAGCAGATTTAAAGTGTGTTCAGATACAGAGGATTATTTTTGATTGAAGAGACCAAAAAAAATCACTGGGAGCATAATTGCGCCCTTAATTGGCCCGTGATTCATCACCATCCCCAGTTATTTTAGTTCACCCTCACCTTTTTGTCTTTCTCCGATTCCACGTGATATCACCATCACACCCCCACTCTCTATCCCTCCAGGAGAGGAGCGATATATAGAATGTAGAAATAAACTTCTCTCATTCCCCTCCACTCTCTCTTCACACACACACAGAGCAGTGACATCATTCTGTCAGCAGGAGAAAATAGCATGCTTTCCATTGACATCACTCCACATCCCGTTGCTAGGAGACAGGGGAGTCAACATTAGTTACTATGGCGACTGCTCTTCACCTTCAAAGCTCCTGACCTTCTTCGTCGTCCGTGGCGGACAAGAACATATTTGTATGTGTGCACGCAAAACAGGCAATGAAGACTATACTCCCTGGTGTTGTGTAACATGAGCGTTCAAGGTCTCGACTCAGCCGCTGCAGCGTAGGGGTTGATACAGTAGATTAAAGCAGTGACGAGAGAATGCGTGAGATGACGGGGCAGCAGCTGAGACATATTGTCAAACTTTCTTCATAAAGTCGTGACAACACACTATAACGTGTCTAACAGGGGCCGGGGACCCCTAAAGGTCCTTGAGGGGGTTCCGGGAGGGTTCCAGGCAGAAAGGGAATCATTTATCTTCACTATAATTTCAATCATAAGTAACACACTGAGATAATGTATATGACTATTTTGTTTTTTGGAGTTTGCTACACTTCCTGTAATAAAACAAAATGTTTGAGAAACAAGGGTCGATAACATTTAAACTGATGATACCATCAACCTAATGACAGTGATATGAGCTATTACATAATTTACCCAAAAGATCAGGTGAGTTGTCAGGCGGTAGTCGTCATTTGCAAAAAACTTGAAATAACAACGTCTGGAAATCCAACTGAATTGATACAGTTTATTTATTCAGAGATATATATATATATATATATATATATATATATCTTCCTTTCAGAGACGGACTGACAACAGTGTCCACTGTGTGTACCTGAGGACAGTGACTTTAATGAGGTCCAGCATCAGCAAGTGATTGTAAAATGAGCGACACAAGACAGCACAGGTGAACAGATAAATCCCTTTCTAGCTGAGCGTGTGTTGAGGATATATGGACAGAGAACAGTGTTTGGTAAACTACAACATGCTGCTGATAAGTGTTTACAGCTGATCACAGTGAATGAAACCAGCCCCTTCACATGAACTACAGGAGCTTCAGATTCACATAAAAAAAGGAAAACGCTTCAGACACCTTCTATATAGTGCGGTCGATCATGAAAGACGATTATATAACAAACTAGGGTTGAAATCGCGAGCTAGATCACACACTGCACAGTGGCGGTGAAACTGCTAAAGGTCGTCAGAGACGCGGAAGTTCCCCGACCCCGAGAATTAACGTGGTTTGAGACGGTATCGAGCTCAGTGGTAGCAGGAGTCAGTGGCTAAAAGTGTGGTTGAAGCACCGCTCCAATCTTGTTTCAATTTCTGTCCTTTTTTGGCACAATTGGGAGACGCTTTCTCAGCTGTCACTCGCTAATTGAGTTTAGCAGGCGCATCAATGCCAGTCCTCTAGAGAGTGACAAAGGCAGAGGTGGGCATTACAGGGCTTTTTTGGATTAGGATGAGTTGAGGGCCAGTTTTCCACTCCAAGTCTGGTCCTCTGTGCCACCCTGCACATCGAAGGGTAATGTTGTCCCAACAGGGCATTCTTCCACCCCAGCACCACCCACATCCTGCCTCTGCACGGCATCCCTTCATTCCTAGAAAGGGCACAAAGCTCATCTGCTTCTACGCTTATCCAGACGTAACATCTCAGTCAGATGTTTGATCTTGATGAGTCGCTGATTACAAGCGTGGACTCAGTGGAGCTGCAGACGAGCTCGTCAGTGGTGAGTGAAGCTACACTCTCTCCTACTACATTCTGTTTGGTACTGTTTTACATTGCGTCCGCTTCTCTCACCTTTGGCTTTTATGCGCAAAAGCTACTTGAGCAAACAAGCAGAATTATATATAAGTTTCAACATATTTTTTTAAAGTGATAAACAACATCACACAAGTTTTCTTATGACTACGTGGGAAATTCCATTCCCCAATTTGTATAAAAGGGCAGTTATACCCAGTAAAGGTAAACAGTGGTACATATATACCTGTATACACCTTGATAATTCTCTAGGAATTGTACCCGTCCTATGATGGATTCATTTAATTAGTCTCATCATACTCCCACTAACTACAGTGCTTATTTGAAAATTGGTTAATCAAGTCATCACATGTACATTTTAACTGTACTATGGCTCTGTTCCATATCTTATGAAAAATACAAAATAAAACCAAGGGCAACACAGGAATAAAAAAAAAAGTTAACAGGACATGGCAATTGTATAAAAAAAAAATTACTAACAACAATATTCCATGACACATGTCAACACTGAGGTTCTTCGACAACAGATACACCAACAACAAAATAACAGATAAAATGCACAGACAGCAAGCGAATCCACTGTGATTATACAGGAAGAGAATTACAGGGCAGTTGACACCATGTATGATGGAATTCTTGAACCCAACACAAATTTACATAACATTCCTCTTTTTTTTCCTTCAACAGAAAGATGAGATCTTTCCACTGAAGCCATGCAAACTGCAGGTGAGCACATACTACTCCCTTTCTAAGGCATGGAGTTCTGACTCCCTCTAAGGGATCCTCTAGCCCTCTGGACTGAACACACCGAGACAATGGAGTCCTCAGCGTCCTCGCCAAGCACATGCCACTGACCAGTCAATCCAGTCTTTCATCTTCACTGCATCTTCCCAGCCATCTCCTTTTTCTTGTCACCCACATCAGCAGCCATGGACTTCCAGTATCGGTGGCAGGACAACTCAAGCAGCTCCAGCCCTCCAATCAGCTTCTGCTGGGCCATGTACACTCCAACCATGACCACGAAATAGAGCCTGAATGGAGCCCACAGCCACAGGCCGGTGAAGCACAGAGCGATGAAGCTGGTCCAGTACAGCAGCGAGGCGGCTTTGATCAGAGCCACGCGCAGCTCCGTCTTACAGGGTGGCACACGTGCGACACCTTCTCTGTCGAAGGCCCGGGGCTGGCTTGAGTAGAAGTCGCGGAGACGGACCTCCTTCTCAGCCCAGCGGTCTCGACACCAAGACTCTAGGTCTGATGAGCCGGGCAGGGAAGACACTGGGTAGCGGCGGACGTGGAAGTGGATCTCGCGGGGGAAAAGCCCCAGGATCAGGTGGCGCTCTGTCTGGGGGATGTTCTTAGGATAGGCCACTGTGATGTCATGAACGGCATCCAGATTGTCTCCTAAGAAAAAGGACACAATTTCTTAAGTTTAGTTAAATAAAAGAACAGCAGAACTTGATTTTGACTCCAAGACTTCCCACTTTAAACAGTCCCCACTTAATGTGAACTGTGTAGTTCCAGACAAAGACATGACACTACAAGGAGACTTCATATTATCCCTTTTCACATCCACACTGGTTATTCAACTGTGCTATTCAACTGAATGGAGAACTGAATGAAATATCAAGTGTACAGGACACATGCCAGCGCCTGCTCCTGTACACCTCAGGTCTATGATGGAAAAAATAGAGCTCAGAGGGGCAGACTGGACAAAGACGACATGTGCAGCATGTCAGTCAGCGGTGCAGAGAGCCCGAGAGGAGAATTCGCTAAGTCTGATGAAATCATAATGATTCACAGCACCTGCTTGGAGAGTTAGTGCCATGCTCAGCATCCAGGGTGGGTGGGGTTCGAGACGGCGAGACCAGAAGTGGTATTTAAGAACTCTGGACGACTGCCATAATTGGCTCATAGGGAAACATGAGAATCCCAGGGGTGCTGTAACGGCTGGCAGGAGGATGAATTATAGGTCTTAATCTTTGAATAACAGGTATGATCCCTCTTCTCAAAACAGCGTCAGTGGAATAACTAGTCATTATAGTAACATGTCAATTTCCCCTGGTTATGCTGATGACGCGTTTCCATAATTATGACAGGCTTTGTGCCCTACTTATTCTTTTTGCAACCAAATCATTCCATTCATCAAAAATAAATAACACAGCACTGGTCTGTCGACAACACTGTTTGTTGCATCACCATCCACAACATTTTTTGCAGATTTTTAAGAGGACCATTGTCTTTACAGGATTTCAGAAAAGTGTTGATGTGGATCCCAGCTGACCTTTTCGCAGTCTGTCCACAATGAAGGTGAATCCAGTGGTTCGTGGATGCAGCACATACTCGAATTTTGGCAGGTTGTTCTGGGCAGCAAACACATCACTCTTTGCTCTTGTGTTTTCTGCAGGAGACAGACACAGTGATAAATCTCGAGAAGACACAATCACCAAGTCATACATTTTCACAAGTACATTGTGCTAAAAATGTTTTCTGTTCTCACTAGGATGCAATCAGTAATTGTATATTATACGATTTACATTACAGTTACAACCTAGTAAAACTATTTAACCCTTATACCTATATTAGGGGGTAAAAAATTCCAATACAGATATGTTAAATAAAAAGCAATTTGGCAATGATTCCTGAGATGTTGATATTAACACCTTGTGACTAAGAAATGTAACTGAGGCTTGATATTTTACAGTTTAACCATAAAGTTAATTATAAACTACTAAAAAGAAAACAAATATAACCAAACATACAGAACATGAATTAAGAAATGTTTGGGGTAAAATATTAACAAATGCACATTGAATACACATACATGCACATTCTATACAACAGCCTGACACTGTATAGAAGTTAGGAACTAAAACAAGAGTGATACAATCACAAAAATAAGCTGGAAAAACAACGGGATGTGACTTCATTTATGAAATACATCCTCCAGTGACAAATACTTACACATTTGTAAAAACCAGAGCGGTACATAAACACAGGAAAGATGTGTGTTTATTAACCAGACATTCCTCAGGAGCTAGTTGCGGGAACATGTAAACTATATCATGACTCATTAATCATATTATGTAACAAGCAGCTGCTTCAGACGCACAGAGGTAGTATGGAAAGACCCCTGCTGATCAGGCCTCTGTTCCCTCGAGGGGACGTACTGAACTTGTAACTCTTATGCAATCTTTCAATCAATTAAGTTTGTAGAGAGTCTTACGTACATCCAGAACCTGATCCTGAAGCTGGAGGCCTGCGTGTGCAAACTAACATGCTTTAGTTATGCAACATGCCAGAGTTACATGCTACTTTTTAAATTGTGTTTGTAAATCAGTTGATTATAATTCTGTTAATTCATTAGGACCAACTGTCACACAGTCACTGGCAAAGAGGATATTAGGTTAGATCCCACAAGAATGAATTGTGAAACACAGCGATAGCGTGAAACCTTTTATTATCCGAGACAGTTGTCATACCGTAAAGTCTCCTACAGTTGCAACCCTACTCAGAACATACTGTATACATAACACCACAATAAGCCCAGTGGTTTAAGAGACTTAACTGCAGACGCAAGCTCGTGCAACCACACGCGCAAGTACAAACGCAACATCAAAAGTGAAACAATCTTTTAAAGCCCTAAAGCTGCCAGCCAATTATGATGTAACAAAACTGGACCCCCTCATGACATCATGAGAGGTCATGACATCATGAAATGTAAAGAGAAGTTAAGCTTCCCCTAGAAAAGCTGCTCTAGACTCTGATTGGCTTAATTGTGATCCAAAGGGGCTTTGGACACCAAAGATCAGAGCATTCCTGCAGAAATGACTGTGTGGGGTGTGTGTCAGGGGATTTGACTACGTCTTATCACTTTGAAATTATGTTTGCGTAACAGTGTCAGGTGTCAGGCCACACTGAGCTCCATAAACTGGCTGGTGGACTACACATTCTGAGAATAACAACTGAATTGTGAGCAAAGTGTTGCAGGTATGGATGGAGCGATGCGTTTTTGACTTCTCACCAGTGAGGTCTGTGCCTTCTGGGAACAGCAGCAGCTGCAGTGGCTCTCTGATGTCACAGAAGTAGTCCAGCATGTTCTCCATGTGTTTCTTGTCCGCCTCCCAACGACGCTGAATAAAGACAAAGCAGGCCACCTGCATTGCCCAGCCTGGAAAATACACACAGTGCATTGTCTTTATATGTGTGACTGATTACTTCTCATATTCAAGTGACTGTGCAACACTTTTTCAAGAATTGTCCTTGAGATCTGGGACATTTGCATAATGCTCTATGATAACCTGCTGGTGGAAATGTTTGCAGGAAAGACTAGAAATACGAGCCTCCAGTTGGAAGATGCCACTCAGTGCGGTTTCAGTCAACATACATTTTTTTTTTCAGACTTGTGAGGTCACCGTGACTTTTGACTGCTGAAATCTAACTAATTCATCTTTGAATCTAACTGAACATTTTGAATTTGAAGAAATTCCCTCAAGTTGTTCACAACAATGGGACATACACAAGCACCAAACACTTGTCGCTGAAGCGGAGGCATAAAAATTGCTTATTTTCTTTGCTTATATTAAACTGTCTTGTGTTTTCATATCAACATACTGAGTTTACATGATACTGTTTGTCTTCTATATTTCCACATTTGAATTATTTCCCCTCCTCTTTAATGTAAACTACTTTGAAGAAATGCTGTATGAAGAAAAGATTATATTTTAGTATGCAAAGTTGTGCAAGTTTGTATAAGCACGATGACAACTGTATACGCACCAAAGCCAGGCACAGCCTTGAGGACAGCCTTGAGGCAGATCTTCTCCATGCGGAGGTAGCTGTATCTGAGCAGACAACACCAGAGGAACATCCAGTCCAGACGTGTACGGTGGTTCATGATGATCACGCTGCGCTCCCCCGGAATGAAGCCATCCCCTGTTATCACCACCTTCACCCCAAATACCAGCTCCAGCAAGGCCTATAAAGCGCAGAGTAGTGGGGATGGACGGAGGATAAAAGATAGTAGTGCGAAGGGGGAAGAATGGAAAGAAGAGAGGGTAAGAGATAGAGAAGAAAGGGAATTTAAAAAAGGATGAAGAGGGAGAGAGGAGAGACTGGGAAGAGGAATGGTGGCAAGATGAATTTAAGAGAGAAAAGAGTCACATGAAAATGAATAAATAATGCTATTCATTTTTGTAGCCACTGTAAACAAGATTTGCATATATTTTCTCAAGGGCAGTCTGAATAAATGAAGTGTACTTCTGACAAAAATAAACAGGGAAGGATAAATAAAGCTGGAGATGACGCATCTTATCGTGACTGTGTCAATTAGGTTACTTCAGACCATCTGGCACACACAGAATTAGGCTCAGTAAAGGCCAGGGTACACACCACAGGCAGGGTGAGCCAGGTAGCGACGATGCGATCGGTGATCCAGCGGTACCAAGCAGGAGACAGCAGCATGAGGGGCAAAAATGGGCCCAGCATGAATACACTTCCAAAGAAACTACCCAAAAACAGGGTCACCATAAAGTAGAGGCCCCGCACCGACACAGCCATCTGTGGAGAGATGAATGAGACGAGGTTAGTTGGAATATATATACGTCACAGCTAAGCAAAATGTGAGCTGAGGATGGGGATACAAAAAAAATGTTAATGGAATGTATTCCTGTCTTGCTACTATGGAAAGGAGCTGAAGTGGAGCTCATCAATACTGAAGCCTGCTGTTCTGTTGTTCTTCCGACATATTTTCCCACAAACAGTGGAAAATCCAGGGCAGACATTCCACGCCAGGAATGTAAATAGGAGAATCTTTCTGACTGTGGTTAACAAATCGAGGGTGCGTGGTCACTAAATCAAGTGTGGCTGTGGCTTTGGAATGATTAACTCAACGTTGAGCTCAACCTTTGAGCCACGTTTTCTGACATAAATCTACAACAGCCACTCTCGGGTTGTATGCTGCCACCAACCAGTATTTTCAGTCTATATGCATTTTTTTCCAGGAATTGTTATCAGTCCAAGTAACAACCGGCCCCTTAGTGCAGACTTCAAGTTCAAAATGTCAAAAACATGTTTTGTGAGGCCATCATGATATTGACCTTTAACCACCAAAGTCTACAGTTCATCTTAGAGTCCAAGTGTGTGTTTGTACCAAATCTGAAGAACTCCCCTAGTTATGATATTCACAAGATCATAAATGTGTAATGTCAGAATGACCTTTGACCATTAAATTAGAATCAGTTCCACCACGAGTCCAAGTGACCAATTTTGAAAGGATTCCCTGGAGGTGTTCCTGACAAGTTGCGTTCACAAGATCAAAAACGTGTTATGAGAGGTCATAGCGACCTTCGACCAAGAAAATCGAATGAGTTCATTTGTGAGCCCAACTGAATGTTCGTACAGAATTTGTAGAAATTCCCTCAAGGCATTCTTCTCAACACGTCATGTTCACAAGAATGGGACGGACAGACAACCCGAGAAAACAATGCCTCTGTCTTCGGTGCTGTGGCATCAATAGGGTAATAAAATCCAACTATAACCAACAAAATCTTGTCAACAACTTTTTAATGTAACAGGAATTTTCAACAAATGCTGCCAGGTCATTGTTTTAGTGACACAACCATAGATAGTTATCCTGGAGTCATTATAAGCCCATACACCAGTAGTGTCTTTGACACTAATGTACGCACGACAAGGTCATTTTGAAAACAGCTGATGTAACCTATTTAAAATGAAACTACACACACAACTGTATAGACATCAGTAACCTGGATGAATGTAAAAAGGGTAGACTGAATGCTAGTTAAGCTTTTTTGTAACAGTAACTGCCACAGAAACACCTCATGGTCATTAGATCCCTGAGGGAAGAGAAAACCAAGTAACAGGACCTTCAATTGTCTATGACCTAACAAATAAGTTTATAGGGGCTCATAGGGACATACCAATGGGGGATCAGTTGTCATTTCAATGACATCAGTGGTGACCTCTTCAGCATTCAATGGTAATATTAAATGTGGATTATATCCGTCTTGAAAATCCCTACATAACTGTGGTACACCCAACTGAGGTATTTTAACTTTATTTTTCCTGGTAAGGCAGGACAGGCTTGACTCTCAATGTCCTGTTCATCTTGTTGCACCTGCTTTGGCTGTACTTTATTAGTACATGAACTTTGGTGACCTCACGTAGTACATAGTATGGGATACATGTTCAGAAACATATAAAAAATCCAATGTTTTTATAAACAAAGACAAACACCAAATTTCACAAAACTTAAGCTTGGAACTACAACCGGATCAGTACTTGCAGGCGTAAGGTGAAGGTTTGCAAGGAGAATTACAGCGAGTCATGATCTGATTAGCTCCCGGCCTTGCTGACGTATGGTAGTCTGAGCTATGTCATCCAACAGGTGTTCTCTTATTTAATGTTAACAGTGATTCACACCTTTTCACCTCAATTACTATTATGATTGCACAAGCATTTGTTTCAGACTACTTGACCCCAACACTCCCATCGTCTTGCTCACGTCGACAACTTCTGTGGCACCGTGACGCAGCAAGTCTCACCAAAGTGGCTGAAGGTGCATTTAAAAAAAATGCAAGTCTGTTTGCGTGCATGTTTATGCTGGCAATGAGGGTTTAAGGGTTACTGGCTTTAACAACGGAAAATGTGAGGCATGAGACAGGTGAGGAAACAAGGCTTGCTCAGCACAGTTGCCACAATTAGACTATGTCCCCACGCACACAAAAGACACACCCTTGGGTGGCTGCTGGAACATTCAGAGTCAGTTAACACACGCAGCACAGAGGCATAACACTCATGGAGTAGGAGATGTGAGAATTGAATGGAATTATGAACATTAAAGTGTTAAATAAACATGTTTTTGTTCCGCTTGGCATGGGCACCAGGGACCGAACACTATTTACGTAAGGCATCCAAGGAAACGCTTTTGTTTTCATACTCCAAAGCTAGCACACGTTGTGAGTTTGATTTATTCCCATCCATCTGGGTTGGTTTAACATTTTCGCCTATGTAATTATCCTGAAAGCACTGCCGAAACACACCAGCAGAGGCAACACACAGCATACTCCCCATAGTCCAAGTCTGAATTCTCTGGCAATCATTTTACATTCCTCACTTTAAGCCAAGAAGAGCAGACATCCCAGTAGAGCATAGCAGAGTGAAGAGGTCAAGCATGTCTAGGCTAAACAATGTGCTTAGGTAGTGTGTGTGTGTGTGTGTGTGTGTGTGTGTGTGTGTGTGTGTGTGTGTGTGTAAGAGGATGAAAGAGAGGAAGGATGATGAAATAGATAATTAAACTGCAAACAGATTTAAGTGCAGGTCTATTTATTGATCTAAAGGGCACTTGGAAGAATCCAAATGTCTCCCAACTCGCCATCACCCTACAACGTCTACATCGTCTACAACTCTTCTACATCCTCTACATCTCTTTTTTTCTTAACAAAAAATACATAAAATAAAAAACAATATATGAAAATGTGTATGTACAAATATTTGGCAATGTTTGCTTGGATGCCATTATCAAACTATTATGACAAAGAAATTTTAATTAGGCTTCAGTTACGTGAACTTGAATTCAGAAAATAAACTAATGCACATCTTTCTGCGGCATTTTTCGTGGAAATTTACTTCTGTATGAGCAGAAAATGACAAAAACCTGATAAACAGCAAAACATTTTGCAAATCTCAGGTTATTTAATTATGTATTATAACTCCTCACTGTGTTTGCACAACTCATTGGCATTATAGAACCTTTGTTATGTTACTATTAATGAAAATTATATTGTGATAATCACTCATATTGTTTTATTGCCTAGGCCTAGCTTATACCAATATGTAAGTGAAAGGCTAATATCAGTCAATGCTGTGATTCACAGGCAAACGCGGCTCCAGAGGATCACAGAGGACACTTGCTAAAAACATGGTGTAAAATAAATGACTTTGTTTTGAGTCGAATTTGATGTCGGGACTTACGGACACTTAGATGACACCACAGGAGCAGTATGAAGGCATTTTATGGTTTTGTTCTGTTGTTTTTTACGTTTTAAGAAGTGGTTGCCATTTAGATCAATTGTATTGGATTTGGCTGCAACGCTGTTTACCCTTGGAACTCCAAAAGTGTCTTGTGGACTCAAACACTTAACTAAACATAATACAGAAGGCTTAACAGGCTGAGATGATTATCACCTCCCAAAGGAGATTATGTTGTAGGGTGTGTTTGTTTGTATATTAGTGTAGTTAGCAGGATTATGCAAAAACTACTGCTACATTACCACAAAACTTTAAGGATGCAGTAAGTGTCAGGGAGGAACCCATTCAGTTTTTATGTGGATCTGGATAACGAATTTTTTCATATCACTTTGCTTAACATTGAGAGATAAGGCTTTTCAACAGTTTGTTGATTTCTCTGGAAAATGACAAATGGATGGATTGCATATTTCCCCATTGTGGGACTAATAAATGATTATTTTATTTTATGTAGATGCAAAAAAAAGCTGGCATGTTTAGAAGACTTATATCTATGTGAGTGCAATTTGGTGCAGGTCCAAATAAAAAAAATGGGTCCAGTGGATTTAAATGGGGTTTCATAATGGGACTGTTGGGCTCTGGCAGGGATGTGCACTTTCTGCAAATTCATTTGATAAGAGAGGAAAATCTGGGTTTCAGGAGAAACGTTTTGTTGACACTGTCCTTTAGTGACCTTCAAGCAGCCCCTGGGGATAGATACACTGTGCAAACATACTGAACACAGGTAGGAAAAGTGTCAGAGTCTGACAATAATTCCAGTGTACACATAACTTTGCTCGTGTTTACGTCAACTTTTGTTGACCGAAGAATTACATATTGACTGATCTATAGATAAATAATGAGGTGCAGTGACTGGAGCCTCACAACCTGCCATCTCACCTAGTTCAACCACAGTAGTATTTTCTGTGGTCAAATCTGCCAGCATTAGGAAAAGCAGACTGGGTAAACCCACGTCTCCTAGATGAATAATCAAGAGCAGTTTTCCATTGAGCTAGGGTGGGGCAGCGAGAGAGCTTCGAGGGTTAGTTAAGGTTTAACACGAAGGAGACTACTTGCACAAACAGGAAGATGTGTACATAATAAAACTTCCTGTTAGCATTGTAGCCGGGTTAGTTATTGACATGGCCTTCAGATGCAAATGAGTGACAGCTTTAAACACTGAGCTGTGATGGGAGTGATCAAGACAAGCGTGCAGAGCAAATGTCACACAGTTTACATCATGCGAGCTTCTGCACCGTTAAAACGTGAATAACTGCGACTTTAAAACTTAGCACAACTCAGCCATAAGTTGCACTATTTGTATAAAATAACGTTAGTGTATAGAATTCGCTTGGGTGGGGGGGATTAGCCTGCATTGCTAACGGCTACCCGGGTAATCTCTGCCTGCAGCGCGCGTATTGTCAACAACAACCGGGGCTGACGAAAACAACAACAACGTTGATGCTAACAGAGCAAAACCCTAAAGGCAACATTTAAAACACAAAGCTAGCACATGTTAGCCGGGGGTAATCCTGCTCAGTTAGCAGTCGCGCTAACCACAGTGGAATATCCTCTACATACCGTTGAATGACAACACACCCACCTTTTCGGTTTTCCTCCAAATGCACAGTTTGCTTGAGGCGCGCGAGCTGCGTTAGCTCCTGTTAGCTCCTGTAAGCCGAACCGCTCGGTTGCGACATAGCAGCTCCGCCACCTAGCTAGTTAGCAGCTTGCTAACATGAGCTACGCTAACTAGCAGAGGCTTATTTAAAAAAATAAAATAACAACCGCGTTACTGGTCTTCAAGGCGAAAACTGTTGAATATTAGCGGAGACCGTCGCGGGCCCGCGGTGACTTCGCTTTCTTTATGTTTCTTTACTTTAATATCACTGCAGCTGAGGTGTAGCCGCCATGCTGCTCTGCTAACGCAACCTGTCACCTCCTATCGCACCTTACACCCAGGCGCAGACAGGGGGCGCTGTTTGTAGAAGCTGCAGTAATGGGGAAACCACAGAGGCAGAATGAGCAGCAGCAGCAGCATGTGCCCTCATTTTAAAGAATAAGTAGATTTCACACACTGATAGTGGCTGAGGTCGTTTTATTTTTAGCTGTAAGTATAGTATAGTATAGTTGGAGTCGAGGGGTGAAAAGGGAAAAAGGCAGATAACTCTACTCATGTTCCAATGTTGAAGTATTCACATCATTTTCTCATATAAAACTAAATTTGACTCTTTTTATTATCATTATTGCAGTTGAATTAATGCCTGAGCAACAATGCATCATATTATTTTCAATGTGATCATTTTCACATTCAATTATTTACATATGTTAGTCATTATCTGCCACTTCTTAAGCTGCTGGATGGATTTTAGGCAATTCTTCCCCTCAGAAATGATGTATTGCATAAAATTTTTGTATTTGATAAATAAATAAGAATAAATGAAATAAATAAAACTGTTGCTCTCAAATACATTTTGTGGACAATATTTCCAATCAAAATGTCATGGAGAAGAAGAATAAGGCCGGACAAAATGGGAATAATCACGCAACGTAACTTTTTTAAACTAGGCTAGAGTTTTAGTAAATCATCCAACTGACTTATTACAACACTCTCTGTCATGTCAATCATAAATAGGCTCTTTTTTACAGCAGACAGTTTGACATGACACAGCAGGAAAAGCATAGGTGTAAAATAATGAAGTTAATCACTGCCTATGTTAATTTGATGAGGAACAGCTGGGCCTTTGCTAATCCGCCTACAGACATGCACTGAACTCCATATATTCAAATGATCCAGAGATGTATGTGAGAACACAAACGTCCGAGTCAGTTGCTGCAGACACTTTCTGGATTTTTCCCCGCCAGCCCCCTGGTAGAAACTCCAGAGAATGTCCGCATGCCATGAGCCCATGTGAGAAGGCAGCAGGAGATTATCTGTAAGATTCACTGTGAGCAAGTGGGTGGATTGATGAGGTTTCTACAACAGATGCAAAACTGAACAAAAAGAAAACAGGTTTCCCTGGATTAAAAAGAGCCGGTGTCACTATGCTATAAACAAATACAAGCGATTTCCACAGCAGCATTTGCACCTTATGTCCTGCCTCCTGCTCTACCCAGATGCCACACCTCACATGAACGCTCCCGAGATTTTCTTGTTTTTGTGGATGCGTTGGACCCGGTCAATCTCCTGCTGATTTCTTCATATGATAAAGTCAAACTCCAGAAAATGTCTGGGCTCAATTGTCTGCCCTTTATCTGAAGTTTATGTCTGAAAATGGTAAAGTGTCAAGTCAAAATGTCTGCTGTGAAATAGGCAAATACAGGTTAAAAATAATAATAACACTTTATTCAATAGCACCTTTAAAAACAGACAAACTTTGACAGCAAAGCAAAATGCAATTGCGAGAGAAATAACAATCGGCAGGAAGCAACGTGACAGGAAGGCCAGACATCAACACTGAGGTTTGTCACATACAAACTTGATCACATAAAAGCAGTTAAGGGACAATAAATATAGTTAAATAAAAAGGTGATAAGAAAATAATAAAGAAGACAATAAAAAAGATGATAAAAAGATAATTAACAGCACAATAAAAAAAGAAACAGCACAAGACTACAATACTACACCAAGGAGAAGTTCATCATTTATACCTTTAGATTTAAAGAGTGAATAAGCTGTGAACTTCAAAATGTGTTGTATTTATATATGCAGAGCGTTTAAACAACACCTCGACACCTCTTTTCAATATTTGCTTTATAACTAAGAGCAAAGAAAAAGGATCTGGTGCAACAGACACATTTCAAACGTGCATATTAATCAAATAAATATCTGTATTGGTCAAAAGGTGGTTTTGGGCTCTAATGAGAGATGGACATACAGATTGCAGGTGACAAAAATATAACATTTAACAAATATGCTGCTATTTAAAGCTGACTGTAAAATGATGATAATTGTTTCATAGGTGATGACGTCAGCAGCTCGGCAACTCGTGTACCACAGACTTTCCGAGTTGCTGGACCAACTTGTGATGGCGTTCACGAGAATCTTCCCAGTCGGGAGCTGATATTTTCGATCATTCAAGACCCCACCCACTTCATTTCAGGAAGTTAACCTCTGCTGTGGCCTAAATGTCTGCAAACACTTAGAGCTACACCTACACTATACTTGTAAGTACTTGTTGTGCGCTCAAGGGAGCTTTGCTCACGTTGCAGTGCTCCACCCCAAGATCCCGGGGCTGGTAATCAGTCAGAACTCATTCAAACGTCAGGGCCTGGTATTGACCGAGTCTCCCGACATGGCCTTTTAAAGTAGTGTAAATCCCAGCATGTGTCATATGTTTCTCTTACCCACCGTCATGAGCCGTTCTACTGTTACAAATTACCTCAGCATTCAGTGATGTGCGAGTGCTCGGACCGGTCGACGTGTCTGAGTGTATCCGAGCATGCACATGGACTGGGTTGGGTGTGTGTGGCTGCGTGTGCGTGGCTGAGTGAGGTAGACGAGGACTGACAGACAGGGGTAAAAGAGAGAGAGTGCACTTAGTCAAACTCAAGACTTTTCCATGACCTGCTCCCTATGGCATGCACTCTATCTGAGCGACTGAGTGAACTGTATAGCTTTATCAGTATAAACTTCTCAAGGGTCAACGCATCACTTCAGAGGGGATCGGAAAAACTCTGCACCGAAACAAGCTCTGATTTCTTTTTTTTTTTTTTTTACAGTTTGATGCCAACTCACCTTCAAAAGCGAAGCACATCCCCATGATTAATGACGCTTGTCCGAGATAATTTGGCCAAAGCAATATGATCAAGCGCTCCTAATCATACTACCTTTAAGAATTCCAAATATCTGAGCCCTGCGGTAAGAATCACATTCGCTCTAATCCACCAAAAGATAGAAAACATGCTCACTTAAGTTATATTCACTGATAGAGACAACACAGGAGGTCGGCCAAGTTAAATTCAAGTGAGCGCTCACATCCAATTAGCAGATAAATGCAGGGACCAGCGAGGTTAATTCTCGTTGGACATGCCGTTCCACTTATGTAAGTCCATGAGGGAGACAGTGACTTTTTTCGGGCATTGTTTTGGTTTATTTTGAGACTATTTTTAGCCCCTTAACAAGGCTTTATTGAGAAAAGAACTCATCCACTTTGCTTTTTTAAAACATTCTTGCCTCTCATGAACTTGAGCTCCTTTTCTTGAACATTCAAAAGAGGCCACGGATGATTTAACTTGTCTTTCAGTGAAGTTCCTTCTCACACTGACATCACATCTCACCCTTGCACCTGACAGCACCTGACATTCCTGTCTTGTTTTTCTTTTTTTACTGTAACTGGTTTTGCATCCTTTATCTCCGTCTGTGTGTTTCCGATCCTGTCTCCCTTTTCTTTCTCCTTTTCCAGCCCCGGTCTCGAGGCAATAAGGATTACAGTGGCGGGGCCATAAAATGTCTATTTATACCAAAAAACAGAGGAGCGGCAGCCTGTGGCTTTGCACATTAACACACAAAAACTACAGTACGAGGCAGATGCCAGCAGACGTGTATTGATCGAAGCTTTAAAAAGCTGGAGGATGAGATAGATACGTAGCTGGAGATCACCGTGTTAAATACAGAACGAGTCCCAGGGTGATCAGACTCATCCATCGAAATATGTGCAGTTGCATTATGTCCTCGAAGGCCGGTGTGCAGACGTGCAGTTTGGCATTCAGTGTGTGCCTGAGTCTGATTAATTGTGAAGTTGAGGAGGCTTTGTTGTGAATAGCAATCATTTCAGCTCAACTGTTGCTGGATCTCACGTGGCGCTGTGAGGACAAAAAATGATTTGTCTCAGACTTCTGGAGCTCCGACGCAATCCCTGTTGCTCTTGATGTCATTTGGAAAGTACAGTAGTCCTGAGTTGTAAAATTTTTATGAGGGCATCATAACACCAAGCAGGTTCCCAAGTGTCGTTTATGCCGTGGCTGCATTTTACCTTATGTCACTACGTCTTATCTACATTGGCCACCGAGGGAGACATCCAGTCTGGGATCTGTGATTTACCCACGTTCCCCTGTAGGTGTTCTCTACCTCTTCCACATCCTTCTTTTTCCCTTCCCCTGACTCCTTCACCTTCTAATCCTCCCTGTTGTGTGCTTCTCAGCGTATCTTATTCTAGCTCTTCTCCTGTTGACAGTGCCAGATATGTGTCTACGCTCAGTGGGCCGTCTCCAGACAGGTTATAAATAACCAGCAGAGTTTTTTTGCTCCATGTCCTGAGAGCTCTGCTTTCTTCTCACACTTGAGGAACCATGGGAAAAGAATCTTTCCCTTACGCACACGGCGCTCATAATAACAGACACGGTTATACATGAAACCTCCGAGCGCATGCGGCCTGTTTGCACACTTTGCACAAACACACAGATGCGGTTTTGCATGCACACACAGGATAAACCTTTGTGGGGGCTTACACAATAAGGTTGCAGCACTAAAATAGCAAGGTTATAGGAACAAGGGCAGTGTTTATGATGAAATGTTAACTTAAATTACATAACCTGCTCTGTGGGAATGCAGAGTACATGTCTCCTGTCATGTAAGTATGGGAAACTCGCTGAAACAACAGAGCGGGATAAAAGTCTGGGACAGCGAAAAATAGAAAGAACAAGAAAACAAGGATATTGGAGAGAAGGGTAAAAAAAATGGCAAAGGAGTGGAAAATGAGTTCAGAGGATAAGCATTATTTTTCTCCTCCTGACACTTAAGACTAGAGGGGGAGTGTGGGGGGGGGGGTTATGTTATGGCACATGCAGGGGTTGGTGTGAGTTTATGTGTGGAGGAGTGACAGTGAAACAGTGTTAATGTGGACTATAGTTGGGAGTCGGGGAGAATTCAGGGGTTGGCAGGTCAGACTCCGCTGACACACTGGGATCAGCGATGGGATTGTTTCCATCGGAAAGAATTCCAAGAATGAGCGAGAAGAGCTATCAGTGACTTCACTCAGAGGACCCTAACAACGGTTTTAATACATCACAGGCGCGCACGCTCTCAGAGATACGGTGCCAACAATGGTGTGCCAGACACTCTCCTTGTTCCCGTATGTCACAGAGAACCCAGAGCTACTTGTCCTGCCAGTTGCAGAATGAACGCTGTCACACGGGACCACCAGGTTGTTAATGAGCAGCTTTACAGTATAAAGACTTTTACACAAGAGATAAAGTGGTTAAAATCTAGAGTGACATCAACCACAATGGGGCACATCCATATGGGAATGTATGAGTTAATCCTCGGAAAAACTTGATGACAAATCGAGAATGTTTCCTTGTAACGTGAAACAGCCATGACTAAATAAGCTATCGAGTTTAAACTCAGGGGAGAAAACGTCTGTAGGAGTTATTTATTTAGATTGTAATGGAGTAGTTTGGGGAAATATGCTTATTCATGCTTCTGCCGAGAACTGCATAAAAAGATTGATAGCGCTCGTTGGTCCGGAAAATATCACGTTTGAGCCAGTAGATGGTGGGTTTAGATTATTTTATAGTTAGAGTTAAAATGCTAATGAGTTTTATATGTGTTGATATGTTGAACATATTTTGCCTGATGTTGTCTCAAGTTAGACCCCTGGTCTTTGGCTTCAGCTGGACAATATCATGAAGACATGAGAGTTCATCAAGTTCTTGGCGGACAAGAAAATATTATCATCTGTCCAAATAGTCTATATATAACTTCTTTTAAATAAGAAAAACTCAGCTAATCTGCCCTAGCAGGACTCTGCGGTTGTGCTGTGATCAGATTAGGTTGATATTGGCTTGGCAACATATGCAAACAAACCGACAAGTGAGATTCGAAACATATAAAAAGCTTAATTTATAAATTGTTAGAAGATCATGATCGATGATGATAAAAAGAAGATTATAAGGAAAATAGGTCGTTTAAAGTTAGATCTTTATTGGTGTTAACTACCAGCAACTCAAAGATGATGGTAAAGTTTAAAACAAGATTATTTTATGAATGTTAGAATACGTTGAACTCCTGTGAACCCAAGTTAATTAACTGAGGTTCTGGGTGAAGAAGGGGAACTAAACATAAGAGCCTCTCGAAATGTATAAAAGCAAAGGAAAGACGCTCCAGGGCTTCCTCCGATATCTTCTAAAGCCTCCGAAATACAGGACTTTTCTTTATTAATGCCGAAGCATATTGCTTTCTCCAGCAATATCTGCAAGACGGCACAAGTTCAGAGGTTACCGACTGATGTCACATGCTTGAGTAGGTGGACGCAGGGTCGGTCGCACTCTCAAGGGGCCGCGCTCTGTCCTTCCCTAACTTCTGATGACTTCTTCTTTCCGTGATCTCATGGCATTTTCCACTGAGATCAAAAAACAGTCATTAAGAAAAGGGACAGAGGACATTTCGTTTTCTGGCCCAGAACTAAAGCCACTACAGCCACACGCTCACTGCCGCTGACCACTATTCTACCATAAGCCTGGGGGGTATTAATAACTCTTTATACAGCTTCTTTTTTTTTTTAAGGAAAGAGGAAGCAGAGTAGAATGTCAGTTCATTGTTCTTTTTCCAGGAAGCGACTTTAAGGCCCTGAAAGTTTCACCTTGGCCAATCCTTTAGGCCCCTGAAGTCCATACCGCAGCAGCTCTGATGGACTGTTCCCGGTACTGGGCAATCAAACTTGACCCGCTGGGTCGCTAATACAGAACGTAGCAGCAAATCACCTCAGACGTTTCCATTGTAACCGTGATCAGAAAGCTTTCTGTTTATTCCTGTAAAGTCCCCCAGTTCCCCATTAGAGCTGTTCCACTCAACCACATTTTATTAGTCCTGCATCATTGTGGTGAGTGTTTATGGGCAGAGCGTGAGGAGCTGCTTCAACAGGCTTCTATTCCCCACACTATACCTAATACTTGTGTAATTGTAAAGCTGAAAGATTGCTGGGTCAAACCAGTGCTCTCTATATATAACCGGGTGGCATTGTGTACTATTTTAAATATGTTACGTTTTAGGGATATAAAAATAAAGCTTCAGAGTGGAGTTTTAAGATTTTGTTGTTGCTAAGAGTCAGATTGTGATTCTTTGTGTGCGTGCTGAAGAGGAAGTAGCATGTGGCCTGTTCTCGCTTCTATATACGATACGTGCATCTGCATTCGTGGAGAGATTCTGTGCAAAGACATGAGCACCGCGCAGGAAGTAATACTGCTTTTTCTCAAACCGCTGCAGGCAAAGTGAGTGGGGGGGGGGGGGGGGGGGGGGGGGGGGGGGAATTCACAAAGGAAAATGAAAGCATACACAAAATGAAAAGGCTCTCGGAAACAATAGTTTAAACACGCTGGAGGAAAACCCCACGGTTCTAAACACTCACTTAATCTTGTACCATAAAAAAACTGTAGTTACGCTTCAGTCAAATATTGTCACACAGTTGGATAGCAAATTCAAATGTTTATTTACAGCCTCTGTAATTGTTACAGAGAAAAGTGGTCTAAATACAAAAAAAACAAGAGAAAGATGGCGGCTAATCTCCCTGAGCTTTACAAAAACAATGTGGGACCTGTGGGTGACGGACGAAGAGAGAGATGTTTTGTACACAGCCCTAATGCCACTCAAATGAGAAACTACGAAAAAGAGAACAGGGACATAGTACATCAGTCATGCTTGTACGACAGTTTTTCAGATTCACAGATCCACGTATTGACCGACAAGACTTTTCACAAACAGTTTGTTGCGATTCAAAAAGTGAAAAGAAAAAAATACCCCAACCCCACCACAGTTTTAATACAGGTGAATAAAATGAGAGCGAATGAGATTTCCCCACTAACAGGACCTAACTCTTTTAATACTGTGTCAGATACAGTCCGTATCCTTGTTTGTGAACTTCGTCCTACAGTCTGAATTTCCCCGTGAGCTGAACTTCACGTTAGACATACAGCTGTTTTAAAAAAAAAAAATTAAAAAAAAAAAAAACAGGAAGACCAGGAAAGAGAAAGTTTCTATTCAGATGTGTTCAGCTCAGAGCGATACTGAGAAGAAAAACTAACAACAAAAAAAGGCCTCAGGGGAACGAGTATTTACACCTCCTTCATCGGGGCTGTACATTTTCAATCTCCCCTCGTGGTTAGCGAGCGTTCGCCTTCGGGACAAGCTGCTTACGTCACATTTTCAGTGTTGGAATCTTTGCTTCGTCATTGACCTGCAGTTTGTCTCATGATTACAGGAGGCCAACGTCATTGCATGACTGTGTCCTAAATTAATTTATGACGCAAGTATTAATAACCGTTTTTCTCCCCCTCTTTAACTTTCACCTAATCCATTAAATATGATTAAATTTTGCCTTTTTATTGTAAATGCAGGCCAAACATTTTTATATTTAACTTAAACAAATCCTGTGATGGGGCAAAACAAAATAAAACCCAAGTAACATTTTTGCACAAAATACCCCACAAAGGCAAATCACCAAACTTCTCCTCAGAAACAAAACAAATCTATGGACAGCCGTGGCAATCACAATAATCATATCAATCCAGAAACCGAAACAGTGAGCTGTAGACAATAATCCCACACGGGTACCACAATTGGATCTGTATGCGAGTATAAAGTCTCTGGGGTCATGAAGCCGGCCATTTTGGAGTAAGGTACAGAGCGGTAGTGCCCCCCCCCACCCCCCCGCAGCATAAGACCTGTCCGTGAGGCACTGAGCTGCCGCTGTCACACGGGACATCCGTTCTGGGCCGAGACACACACAGTGGTAGGGAGGCATGGTAGGAAGTGGGTGTGTGTTAGAGAGAGGTGTGTGTGTGAGTTATTTTCAAGTCAGTTTGGGTGCGTTTGAGTCCAGGAGGATAAATTATTGTGAGAACGTGTGTGTGTGTGTGTGTGTTTGTGTTGATTTCTCTTGCAGGAGTGATGCTTTGGTGTCGAGGGCAGCGAGATGGCATCACGAGACACTGCACGTGCGTCCGCCAGGTATCAGTCTGCCGAGTGCTGAGGTGAAGTGTAACCAGTGTGTGACAGGGAGAGTGGACCAGAAAGAAACAGAACAGGAGAGCGTGGGTGCCTCAGCGCGGCCTCTAGTGCTGAGTATTCTGCGTGGCCTGTCCATTTTGGATGCTGCCATTATTGTGTTCCTCCCCCTCTTCATCGTCGTCCTCCTCCTCTTCATCCTCGGCACTGATGAGGAACTCCTCCGGCGGCCAGCGAAGCTCTCCGCTCTCGACCTCTCCCTCTGTCGGCTCAACCACGATGGACGGCAGGCGATCTTTGAGCTTGCAGCAGCGGTCGAAGTCTGAGGGGTCGGGGAATATCTGAAGGAGGGACAAGGGTGAAACGCCAGTTGAGAATCTTTCATTAACACAAACAGGGGCTTACCCAAAAAAATACACTGCACTGGGACGAGTTACATCAGAGGCCGTCTAGCGAGAACCTACAGTAAATGCCACATCATGTATAATCGAAATAGTCCGCGAGGCATCGTGCCAAGCAGCTTGTAGCTGCTTATAAACTCATTCAGTACCACGTCAGCCTCTACTCAGAAGATTATACAAGAGTGTAATCATAGCATTTCGAATCGGTAAGGTGAAACCAAACAAAAAAGGTGAAAGGTTTGCTGGGACATGATGTGTCTGAAAAGAATGTCCATCCAAATTACATGTTAAGGTTGAACACTTTATAGTCTTGTGAAAATGGTGTCAGAGAAAAACAAAACAGGTTTTGGAAAGAACACGGAGGCATGGGCGAATCCAGACTGCTCCGTGTGCTTATAGGAATGCAGGGTGCCACTCTCCAGTATTTGAATCGAAGCTGAAGGGCATGAGAGATATTCTGACAAGAGAGATTACATGCACTCCCTACTCTGGCAAGATCGGACATCTACCTCAGATTTTCTCTGTTCTCAGAAACCGGAGAAATGGCCCAGAGGGGGAGAAAAAAAAAATTGCCTGCCACTCCTGGTCCAAGAACAGCATTTTTTCCTCTGCTGTTGTTTGGATAAAGTGGACGAATATTTTTAGACCTGAATATTTCACTCCAAGACATTGGCGGAGGGAGTATGGGGGCCGGCAATGTCACCGTCTGGGCAAAGAGCCAAATGGAAAGAAAGCATTAGATGAGGCAGGAGAGAGACAGAGACAATAAAGAGATAAAGGGGATCCAGCTGTGAGGAAGATGAGATCGGAGGAGGAAGAAAAAAAATAAATAAACAAAAGACCATAAGCTTTAAATATCCCCTGAGAATTTGGGAATTTGTTGGGTTATGAAAGTACGTACGGGACGATCGCTTGCTTTTTAAATGAGCTGGTGTGTGATGATGTGTATGAACATGCCTGTGTTCTTGTCTAATGCCTGCATGTATCAACGCCTGCGCGGCCAAACCTCACTGTGCGTCAGCACCAAGGGGAGCTAGGCAGCGAGGAGTGACCTTGCCTTTGGACCCTCAGCTCGCACATGTCATAACTTGTTTCACTTCCAGTGGCAGGAAGCAACGAAACATCATCAGCCAGGCACAATGCCGGCTATTTCAGGATCTTCTGGGGTGTGTGTTCACGTTGGGAGGGGGGGGATGCACACTATACGCCTGAATCATGACAATGCTCTTTGAGATGATAAAAGAAAGTGTTTTTTTTAACTCATTCTTTTCCACTTGTAGGTCACATTCATATCCAATACTATAGGTGCAGCTGCAATTAAATGGTCACACAATTTGTGTCAAAGCCCCTGGCACCCGTCATGGAGAGAGTGACAGTGTAGTATCACTGCTTCCTACAGTGCATCTCTGAGCTATGGCTGGGACCTTAGGCAAAACAACTAAAATGGGGGAGTGGAGATGGAAGAGTGGAAGAGTGGCACGTTGGCACCCCGCATTTCTTCCGCTCCGCCCTCCTCTCATCCTCAGACAGACTCACAGCTGGGCTGTGAACTGGGAGAGGAAGCCAGCCTTTTCCTTTTGGGTCAGTCTACATCCTCTGAGTCAACGTCTGCATACAGCATGGCATCAGCGGGTCATTGTAACGGTTTGTACGATCGATGCAGCTTTCAGACAAATGATTGAATTGTATCTTCATCTTGTATGAATCGATTCATCCCTCAGCAGAAAACGATCTTTCCTGTCCTGGGGGTTGTAAAAGCCCCAGCAGGTGGCCCATTTACCTCAGAATTATTCAGCACCCATGACCATAAATGTGCCGTTACTTAAACCATTTTACGGCAAATGATGATGAAATTGATGAAGCTCTTTCACCCTGGGCACAAATGTGAAACTAAACTCAAGCAGCTGTGAGTTTAAGTGGTTTTGTTTCCAACAGGGCCGTGTTGAGCGGACAGTAAAAACAAAGCAGCAGGAAGCAACTTGTCAGGAGCACCTGATGGCTGCGTCTCTCATCCGTCTCAATCTGAAGGGGTTTACTTTTGTGACGGGCCACAGAAAATTACAGACAATTTCCACTACATTCATTTCCTCTGCATGTTTAAAATAATGAGCAACCATGACCGCCAAAGTTTTACAAAGTTAAAAATAGGATAACTGTAAACCGCTGTATAACCTAGTTATTTTCTGTCTTTTTATACACTTGAGCTTGTCCAGGGGTCTTGTAGATTTATACTATAGACCGTTTATAAAAGATGGATAATGCGTCTCCACTTCTTCCCACTATTCAAAAATGAAACCAAAGAAAATAAACACTGTCCCAACCAATAACATGGAGGCAGGATTTAGGACAGATACAGCATCCAGCCACCAGGCGACAATCAAGATGCTTTGGCTCCAGTTCAGGGGAGCAGTCATGTCATCCATCTTTATATACAGTGTTACGATATTTCCACAATCTGCAGAGGCAGCTCCAGTCCAGTTCTCCATAATGTATGGATGAAGACAGACAAAATGTCCATGATAAACATTTACATTTGTATAAAAATGTAAGGGTAGGGAATTTGGGCCAGAGGCAGCGTTTCACTATCATGTACGTGTGTGCGTACGTGCGCGTGAGTGTGTCCTATACCTGGAAGGAGAGTCTGTCCTTGCTGGGGCTGAGCCTCATGTCCTCCATGGGGGTGGTGTTGATCATCACCTCAGTCATATCTCCGCTGGGCACAAACACTGGGCTGCAGGGGTGGAAGAGGAAGAAGAGGAGGAGTTATGGGTACAGATACAATGAAGATGAAGATGAAGATGGACCATATTCAAGTGCCTAATTAAAACCTTCCAATTTGCATAATAGCAGTCCCCATTGGTTTTGTAGTAAATATACTAGGGGAGTCCATTTGTATCTGGGGACGCCAAACGACTCTTAACATCAAGATTATTAAAACGGGTCAGTGATCACATGTGACAAAAAAATGTTTAAATACCACCACACATACGACATTAAAGAATCCTACATGTACACAAGTTACTTTGGTTCCCTGCACTTGTGCTAGTTTTGTTAATAAAATTCCACACAACTTGACCACAAGACACGGAGCATTCATTCCACGCTCTGCCGTGCTAATGCACTGCAAAGCTGCACGGCTCATGATGCGGCTTGCGTAAGGTGACCGTTTCTAAATACAGGATGATGTGGTCTTGCACTAGCAAACAGAGAAACACAGTCATTGTGAGAGTGTGCTAGGGGCGAGCTGTGGTTTGCACTCTGTTCCATCGAAGCCCGGTCAAACTTTCTCATTTTAGATGAAAGTAACACGAGGCTGTTTATCCACGTTCCCTGCATTCACTTTCCACTCTCCAGCTTTGTTGCAGCGAAGATTTTCTTTTGAAACTGACGTGACGCGGGTCCCATGACAGACACGGACTTGAGACAAGATGCTGGGCGGCCTTCTCACGCTCTCTATTTAAAGCCCCGAGCCCTGTGGTCAGTGGCCGCAGGCTTGTGGTTTGTGTGGTCACTGGTTAAATGGGACAAAGAAAAGCGAACACAATAAGAAGCTCACTCTCATCCAACACATTATCTGATCCAGTGGACTTGTTTTTCGGGGGGGGGGGGGGGGGGGGGCTGTGGAAAGATGTGTGTGGGCTTTGACCTACAAAATAAAAATGTCACAGCGTAGCAGTAAAAAATTATTCCATGGTAGTGACTCAAACATTGTTTTTAGATAAGGAGCGATCATGTAAATTGAATCTCTTTTGCTTTGATGTCCATTAGACAAGAGCAGAAGAAGACAAACAGTAAAAGCTCAAAATACTCTTCATCAAGGAGCTTATGGGGAATTCCTCGGTAAAGCACAGCTCTGTCTTTCTGTTTCCATTTATGACTCAACTCAGTATTTCAAGAATACTTCATCCTTCATCTCCATGTTTATCGACACATGAATTATTGTATATTTTGGATATTTTTGCTGTGAGAAAACATGGAGTTCAACTTAAATTCTGGCAGATGTTGTTGGACACAAACTCGGAAAGAGACATTTCTCAGGAATTTAAAGTCTCATTAATAGCTAATCACGAAGGTTTTTTTCTGCTACGGCCTTTACTTAAAGCTAATGGTAGATTTGCTGTGTTACTGAAACCTTTAGGGTTTTCTAACTGTGCCAAACTAAATGTTTTTGTATTTAAACATTATGTAAATGTCACTTGTGTGGATTCGAGCGCAGATTCTGTAAATTAAAGTTCCAGATGAGCCCCGGGACTTTTTGACCTCCACATTGTAAATGTATAATCTTTTGAAAGTCTGTCAGTAAAGTTCATGATGTTTTCAGTTTAATATTTATGTGCACAACACAACCTAGCTTTATGTTCACACACAACTTTGTTTTTGTAGTCTTAGAGGCAGAATTAACAATGCCATCAATTATTAAAATCGCTAAATTCTCACACAAGGAGCTCTCACAAGGAAACAGTGACGTCATAGCTGGGTGTCAGGTGGATATAAAAAATGTGAAAAATGAAAAGCCTAATCACCATATATTAACCTTTACTGCACTTTAGTCAGTTCACACAGCCCACTCAGCCAAAACAATAGCTGGATATCCCAAAATATACATATAAAAAAAAAAAAGCGCAGCTTGAAGGATTCGCAAGGTTTAATATGGAAAAAAAATAATGTGAGTCAGGCATGCAAAACGCAGCAGAGGAGGGGACGGAGGGATGAGCCGTGACAGTGAAGACCTGTGCAGAAGGAGGGAGGGAGGGAAGGGAAATAAAGATAAACACTCGGGCCTTGCCAGTCATATTTCTGTTCGGGGATCGTATAAACATCCTGCTCGGCTAAGAATAACAGAACATCGGCCTAATAAAACATAAAGGGGCACAATGAGGAGGAAGTGGGGCTGCACAAGTAACGAGTCGACCTGGGAGGAAACAAACACACCGACTCCAGTCATATCTGTTACGGCTTCAAGTGTCGAGCTGGGCTGAGCGTGTCCCTCTCTCTCCCAAAGTGGAGCGACTCACAGAGATGGCATGTTAAGTGTTCTGCAAGTAACCAATCTGTAAAAGTAGGACACCGCTAGTTAACCAGCGTCTTTGGCACATTTGTTATAGTCTCACCGGAACGTGATGATTCCTAAGCTGCACATCTTACACTGCACTTAAAATGTCCGGACTGAAGACACACATCTTAGAGACAAATGTCCATCATTTGATATATAGGCTGGTGTGGCAACTGGCAGTGAACCCCCTCACCTGTTGGCCCAGTCAGCATAACGCATACCTGCATCAGTCCTGCCAGCGACCTAATGCCTCGTCCATCCAGAGGACAGATGGACGCCAGGTAAGAGGAGGAGACACTCAGGTATGCGTCCAAAACAGGCATTGGATGGATTACAAGTCGAGAGTGGAAACTGTCGATGGTTTAGGTCATCAATGACATGTTAACCAGCATGGCATTCGGAGAGATTACGCCCGTCAAGGCCCAACAGTCCTCTGATGAAACCACATGTAAATTCACCAGATCGGTTTTATTTGGATTTGCAGAAACACATCAGTTCCCTAAACATCTCTCAGCAACATCCATGAATTATGCTCTGAGAAATCAGTGCAAATGTAAAAAAAATAAATAAAAAGATTCATCCTAGATTTGCACAGAAATGTAATCATTAACCGATTTGTAAAAAGCAACTGGATTCACTGGTTCCAGCTTCGTCAATGTGGATATTTGGTGATTTATTTATCTTTCTCTAAAACAGATATACATTTTCATATCTTTCGGTTTTAGACTATTGGTTAAACAAAACTTTTATGGCGATGGAAAGAAATGGTAGATTTCATGAACATTTTGTATTCATCTTTGGGGAACTTTTTTTGGCAGATTATCAATCCAAAACTAATCTGTTTTTGCAGCAGCTCTGAACTCCAATTTATTTATACAATACTTTTAAAAGCTGCACCCGTGTGAAAGCGCCAAGTTAAAATTGGTGATGACCTTTAAAGTGCTTTTTCAAAAGAAATTCACCCTCTGGCAGGACAAAGAACCAGCAGGTCATGTAAATCTAAAAATAATAACAACTAGAGAATTTGTCTTCATGATCAAAAAATGTACTTAAAAACGATCATGATGATAATAATACTTAAAAAAGGCAGGAAATGTAATGTAATGTATTTGTATGTTGTTGAAAACATTACGTGCAAGTTTCACTGTTGATTCATGGGAATTGTGTTGAAACTTTTTTACATCCATTCCCATTAAAAGCTGTTGACATCATTTCAAACAGATTTTCCCCAACACTGAAGGTCACTGGGACGACAACAGAAAACTTCCTGGTTATCAGCTGTGTTCTGTACAGTCACTGGTGTTTGACCCAGTGACCAGGAGGAGCAGATAAACAGTTTGAGAAGTCATCTCCTCCTGTTTAACAACCGCTTCACCTCCTTATATAAAACCACCAGACTCCTTCTACGTCACACTACGATCTTATATAGGCGGCAGTCTCATACTAACAAGACACCTGTAGAACCATCTGCGTCACCTGTCAGTCAAAATATGTCTATTATACAATCTTCTTCACCTAAGATTGACACCAGCGTCTTCCACCTGTCTCCACAGGTTAAAGCTATACGGCCTGTGCTGTGCTGGAGGGGCCGACAGGAGCCCCGAGTGGCCCCCTGCACCACAGGAGGAATCTGCAGCTTGCGTTATCAACATTGTCCCCCCCCCCTGCTCTTACTACTACCACCATCATAAATCTCAGTCAAACAGGGGTGAAGCCGCTGACGTTTCACACCAGCACTGAGCTCTGGGTGGGTGGGGAGGGTGGGGGGACTGAGTATGACATGACACCCCCCCCCCCCAAGGAGTGAGTTGGAATGAATGGGTCGTATCCAGATTCTTTTGGAATGAGCTTGTCGCTGCAGACGTGGCTCAGTGTTTGCGTGCGTAGGAGTGAAAATTACCTTACATGTCCCAGCAACTTGCAGCAAGTTTCCTATATATGATGTTAAGAACAGTATGTAAGAGAGATCATTTATGTTGGGCGACTTCCAGCTGCTGCTGTGAGAGAACACGTCTTCCTCTTTCCACGGACAGAAAGCCACAGTGCAGACAATGGAATATTTTAATCAAACTCGCAGCTCCAATTGAAAACGTGCTCGGTAAGTTTCCGATCACGCCCTCGGAACGAGACTGAAGCAACAGATGCATCTTAATTTTCTCATTAAAATGAACATGACAAGAATGGAGATGGGTGGCCCCGTACTGTGAGTAAGAACAGGAGAGAGTTGGTTCCAGTAAAGAGGGTTGATTGTCAACTTCCTGCTAGAGATGGCTTGAAGCCTGCTGAGGTTTTGAACACAGCTTTGTCTAAAAAAATAACTCTCATATCCTCTACACAGACAGGAACACATCTGAAAGCACAAAGACACACTCAGTACTCGTGTGTCAACAACAGCAAGGAGTCAGACTGTCAGAGGGGATGATGATAAAATGACACGGGAGTAATAGATAGGAGCAGAGTGCATCCATCCTTCTCCGATTGCACTGCACCTGCAGCACTAAAGACCAAGGGCTGAAAGCAGAGTATCATTCCATTCACTTGTTTAAAAAAGGACACAGTAAAGTCAGTGTGTGTGTGTGTGTGTGTGTGTGTGTGTGTGTGTGTGTTTGTTTGTTTCACGGTTAAAAAGAAAAAGTGGAATAATCCCTCTCACCCCTGAGGCCCTGAGCTGTGTGACCACGGTGACCTTTCAGAATTGGTACAAACTGGAGCGTGAAAACAATTTGGTAAATATCTTAATGGAAATTAAAATTAAAAAAGGTGACACCCAGATCCCCCCCCCTTCCCTCATCTCCTCTCCCTCCTCTTGTTTTTTCAGATCCATGTGTGCTGTGACATTTCCAATTTCAGGGGCAACACCCCAGAGAAAACCTCATGAAGGGAAAGATGAGTGGGTGCAGCAAAACAAAAAGAGGAGGAAATCAACGAACACACACACACACACACACACACACACCACAACTATGTGCTGCATTGTTCTTATACCTGTCACATGCAGAGACAACACAGCTATTTGCGTGCGTCATGTATTCCACAGAGCAACAACGCACAGGGAACCAGTGCGCACACATGGGGGGGGGGGGGGGTTGACAAGTGAGAGTGGAAAAAGGAGGAAAAGATGCAGAACTCACCAGTAAATCTGCGGGGAGAATACAGACATGAATTCACACCTGCTGCCAATTACAGCCGTGGACTTCTCTCTACTTTCTTTCTTTCTTTCTTTCTTGTTCGTGTCGCTCGTCTTCTCCTCCGCTCCGACGCAAACAGACAGGAACCCGCGTGCGAACAAAAAACCACGCAGCGGCACTTCGGAAACAACAAACAACTGCTTTTTATTGCGCGTCTGATCCGCACCACAGTTGTGTTGAGTATTTATGCGGGAGAGGCGTGCACTCGTGGAGCCGAGAGGAGACACACCTCCTCCCTGAAATCCTCAATGGCAGCTCATTATCAGGCAGGAGCCAATCGGAGCGCAGGTGGCCCTCCACCACCTCCACCTCCTCCTCCTCCTCCTCCTCCTCCTCTTCAGGCTCGATGACGATAGCAGCGGCGGAGCCATCTCATTGGGAATGGACGAGGAGATGCAGCATGATGCTATTGATTTGGAGTCTCCAAGGCAACACAAGTGACAGCCTCACCTCCTCTTGAATGACAAAAGGAGGAGAGAGAGAGAGAGAGAGAGAGAGAGAGAGAGAGAGAGAGAGAGAGAGAGAGAGATGGGCTCATTAACAAATATCTTTCAAGGGCAAATCAATGTCTGCATTTTAAAATGATATTATTAATAGTAATGATGATAATAACGATGATAAAGAATGGTCCCTGCTGCAGGGTTTTGATTTTGTCGATGGGCAATGTGAAACAGACCAAGCGTAAAAACATGCAGGGTATGTTCCGTGAACCTCAAAGTGTAACAGTGACTTTCCGTGACTTCTTTACGTTCACGTTGCGTTCAGGACCTCTGGCACAAAGTTTGACCTTCACGTTACATAAAATGCACAGTTGTCTTTGCCCCCCCCCGTTTGGCTCAGATGAAGCAGGTGCTCAGAGCGCGCTCCAGCTTTAGAGGTAACATGCCAACAGGCCTCTATTGCCATCGTGTGGCACTGTGAGGGTAGGTGTAGTGGACGTGCAGTCATTTCGTTTGGGTGTTTCATTCATTTGTTTGTTCCTTATTCACCAGATTACTCATCAAGAAGCTCACTTTATGTTCTCCTTGGTATGAGAAGCTATTTGCTCCGGGCTCCCTCTGATTGGAATAAGTTCCCTTTAAACATCTTCCCCACCCACTTCTCCTCCTTTCCCTATTTGATATGTTTCCCTCTGCCTTACTATGTACTCAAGTGCCTTTAGATAATGTATGTTGCGATTGAATCTATGTGTGATAACCCTATCCATGTAAAACTGAATTGAATTGAATTTCGGTTATTCGACTGATTTGTTTTCTCATCTTAAAACAAACTGCTTATGTTTTCAGTAAAGATGTCACTGTATGTTTCTCTCCCTCTTTTGATTGTGTGTAGTCTAAGGTTGTAACTTTTGTCGTTATTTCTGTCCTGACTATGTTCACTTGTTGTTGTTTGTTCTATGACAGTTACATTATTCTCCCTTATGCTCTTCTGTTTCTCATTTGTGTTCGGGAACCCCCTAAAAATGAGATGATACATCTGAAGTGGTTTATCCCATGACAAGACTAGAAGATTCTAAATCTACAGTGTATCAGATATTTTATCAAGAATAAACGTTAACACTCCTCCCACTGTCTTTGTGGGGACATTATAATGCAGCTCACAGCTTCTCTGCCAGTTTGAAAGTGGCCTTTGCTCCATTCTCTGGGGTGATAACAGATGGCACACATGCCCGGCAGAGAGCAAACACTGAGGAAATAAATACTTCTGATTTAGAAATGCGCCACAAAGAGTTTCCATAAACCCTCTTAACCATTAGCAGCAGCCAGCCGGCAAGGAAGTGAACAACTGTATTTCAGTTTAAATATTGTTCAAACACACAAGGCATGTTTTTGTTTTATAATTTTAGTGGAGGTGTCACACTCACTAATAATTTATGGCTACAGACGGCTACAAGATATAGAAACTTTGTATTTGCTGGAATTACATGTATATGGTTATAATTAGATGGAGTCAATTGGCTTTGAAGGCCTCAGTCGACATGATAAAGGTTCAATAAAGAGATGGAACAAGCTGATGGCAAATATGTTGCACAGTCAAACACTGTTAAATTGACATTATTAAGTAAAAAATATTATAAAATACTACAAATAATATACAAAAGTTTTGTCGAATTAGCAGTTTGACACAAGCTACAATTATTTTTCAATGTGTGCTTCGTAGCTAATTGTAATTTAAAGTATAGGCTTGTTTTGATGTTGTTACTGATTGTTTAGTTTTCATATTATTTTGAGATTGTCTTTCAGTCAGTGATGCTCAGGATTAAGAATCATGGTTTAAAGTGCAGGTGAAGTCAACAGTATTTGGCAGTGATGTGAAATTTATCATGGTGTTTTGGTAAAACTTGTTAGCATAACATGAACTGCTGCTTATAAACCTCTTTATTAATTCAAGCTTTTTGTTCTGTGACCTCATCTGGATCGTTCATGTGCAGCTCTGGCTCCTCCTAACAAGAAATGAAGAAATAACAGGAGAGAAACTCAAAGGCATTTTATTGTGAAAGATGCACACAGTGACCACAGGATGTCGCTAGTGTCTATAGAATAACTGAATGAGACACCTGGGGCCTTTCATGAGCTGGTAGATGTTAGACATTTACTTATTCATTATTGTGCATTGCTTGGACTAATTTAAACTGCAATAATTTTATATCATAAACTATAACTATAAAAGATTGTATAATGTGTCTATAATTACACTGCACTGTGCAAATTTAATGTAAGTTGGAGTTATTTGTTTCTTTGCTTTAACTTGATGCAATGATCCTTTTTTCCCCTCATTATATCAAAACCTGATTGTGCCTTGGTTTATAATAAGAGTGAATATTATCCACTTTTCATATTCTCTGTCAGTCCAGATCCTAACGTCACAGACATAAGCTCATCGTCTAAAAATGTCCTAAAAATTGTGCCTTTGCTTCTTCAAATTCTATTCAATTCAATTCAAAAAAACTTTATTTGTCCCTGGAGGGCAATTCTAAGGCTCATAAAGCTCGTCATGACAACAAGTAAAAACGAGAAAGAAAACAACAATGACATCAGTGTAGTGTCCACAGACAAGTTAAAAGTGCAGTTTACTAAAATTATAAAGTAAGAGTAGTCTATATAACTGTAAAAGGACGGTGAACGGTATAACGAGCTGTAAGAACGTAGATAAATACTGATTGATTAAAGTGATCCAAGTGCATGGAGATAAGTAATGCAGACATAAATGATGTACAGTTAAGGTGAAAGAAGAATATATGTACAGGACCAGGTAGCAGCAGATTCATAAATATTGTAGCGTATGGATAAATATATATACAGCAGATAAATATATAGAGAGATTGTGTCCAGTTAAGGGGAACACTGATCATGAAGAAGGGTCTAAAGTGAAGTATTGTGTAAATAACCTGAACCTGTTGTGAGTGAAAGATCTCCCGAGCGTCTGGAGAACAGTGACCCCCTCTGCTCACTCTGCGGACGTGCAGGCCAGCTGCTTTTCCTGCCGCTCCACATAAACAGCTGCACATCTGGGCAGGCAGGGAAGCCTCAGGGGAGCGGAGGGGAGGCTGAGGATTGACTGCACAACGTGTAAATGAACGAGGCCCTGAAGGGGACGGCAGTCGACAAGCACCCGTTGTCCTCTTGGCTGCGTTTCGAAGTAGGCTTAAGTTTCCCTTTTTGGACTTTGACAGTTGGAAGTAGTGGGTTTTTCATCTCTGTCCTTTTTTTCTCTCTCGCTCTCTCTCCCTCTCTCTCGTTCTTCTTCATCGTTGTGGTTCTCTGCTCATGCTGATTGTTTCAAGAAGGAGTCTTTTGTTCATTGGAGCTGCAGTGACTTTAACTTTTCCGTTCCTTCAAACAGAAACCCCTCCGAGAAGCATTGAACAGTTCTCTAGAGATCTCCCCTAAATGTTCACAGTGTTTTTTTTTCTTGCATGTGTTTATCTCCATTAGTGTGAGCATACAGGTTGATCCTGTGCGGGGGGACGTTTTGTGCGTGTGTGTTGCTAAGGGACATCTGATCTCCGGGCCCACCGCACGCCACGCTTGCTTGCAGGTGGTCTGTCTGCACATGGGGGCTGAGCAGATTTAATATTTCATAGGAGCACAGCACACCCCTGGACGCCATCATTGAGTCCACATGGTTGGCCGGAAAGCTGTTCTGTGAACGCTGGGCTGAAGTATGCAGCCTGCCAGCCCCCTCTCCACCATGCTGCTCGCTCACTTGCTGGGCCTCACAATTAAAAAGCTAACCACAGCTACAGATGTTGGCAGCTGTCGTTAACCCGTTGGACGCCTCCGTGTGCTGCAGGTCCAGTCGGCCTGCAGAGTTTGGAGAGTACCTGTGTCGGCTTAGTGAACGAAGAGCTCACGTGTGAAAGAAGAAGCCAGAGACAAAGGCAGGAAGAAAAATCTGGAGAAGAAATGAACCGCCCAAAGCATTTCATTCTGACAGGTTCCAGGTCTATTTCACCAGCGAAACACTCATCTCCTCTAATGCTCCTCAACCTTTACACACACACACACACACACACACACACACACACACACACACACACACACACACACACACACACACACACACACACACACACACACACACACACACACACACACACACACACACACACACACAAAATCAAAATCCAAAGTTTATGAGCAGCTTGCAAAATTCTGTTTTTATGAATTCAAGCTCAGGTCACAATTAATCAGGTTCCAGTGACGCCGAACCTCGTCCTGCGTTAGCCGTCGGGTTTGGTGCGAAGTTGGACGTTGGCCAAAGAGCACAGAGAGAGCTTCACCGGCACCATTATTCAACGAGGTCAAACCCGATTTGGATTTGAAACTGAAGCCAAAACAGGGCATCTTGAAGCTGTTAGGAAACTATTCCAGATCTTAAACAGACCAGGGGGACTGTGTACATCTCCCTAATTGCACATGTCAATTTATGTATAAGCGCTTGGTTTAGTCAAGCTCCATTACTCCCCCGTTCTTTCTGTCGTGCTGTTTCGCTGTCACCGTCTCGCACTCTCCACTTCCTGGAAATGAAAATTCCCAGATTTGTGAATGTGCATTGTCGTGAATGTTGCAACCGGTGTCCACACAAACACACTCACACACACACACACACACACACACTCACACACACACACTCACACACCAAACAGCGAGTCACTGAGACAAACCATGTCAGCGCACAGCTTGACAGCTTGTTAATGTTGTGTGACTTCTCCGGGAACAAAAGATGCATTGCAGAAACTCAAGACTGCATGTAATTAATCCAATCCCGGCAATAACTCTCTCAAATATTTACTGTATTCCTCTATCGGCGGTGAGGGAGACAAATGAAGAGCGCTGACAAAGACCTCACACGTCCGTGGGAGCTCCGCCGGTTTCCAAAAAGACGCCGGCAGAGCAGGTGAAAAGAGTTGTTGCTCGCTGCTCCACCGCCAGGGCCCATATAATGTTTTAACACACTGACCTTAACCCTGCAGGGACCTAACTACAATAATGCTGTCATCACCTGGTTTGAGAGTTGAGGCTTGATGGTGTGACACAAGCGTCCAGTGTCCATGGGAGAGTGACCAAAGCAAACACCAGGCAGAGAACATTCAGACTCATTATTAACTGGTACCTCTGGATTTCCTGGTCCATTGTCTGACTTTTTATCACTTCATGGAGTTGTCACAGTGAACATGTTAGCAGAGAGTTACTTATTTGCACACAGTGACATCCAGTGGTCACAGAAGTTAGGACCCCAGACATGTTATAACAATAACATATATTTGGAGTTAAAAACTCAGCTCTTGTGGTTAATTTCCAGCAAATTCTAAGGAAATGCATATGTCGTTAGCTGCTGGATGTTTTACGTCCTTGGCTTTGCTTGTTGCTTACTCTGTCTGTCTGGAAACAGCTGGCTGCTGCAGCTGGAAACAAAGCGTGTATTTTCAGATTTCGGCAAAGCAAACAAACTATAAGCTATAAGAGGAGAAGCCGTGCAGAGCCGAGGGGAACTGAAGTTAGAATCTGTGGGTTCTTCACTAAGAGAAAAATCTTTACGTCAAAATGTTTTCTCACATGCAGAACTGAAGATGTAAGAAGATGACTTAGCGATAGATTTATCACAATCTGCACAAATAAAACCAGAAGAATGTACAGCAGTGGCAAAGTAATTGGCCATTTTATTTCTTTAAAAGTACAAACAAAAAGACAAAAGATATACTCAAGTAAAAGTAAAAGTAAGTATTACATCATTAACTGTACCTACTATATATTTTGTTTAATAAGAATGATATGAACTATGTCATATTAATACAAAATGCTGTAGATGATGCTACTGAAAACACTTTGGCTTCTTCTGATTCATTTCAGGTGATTCTTCTTCTTCAGTGAGGGTGACTGCTGCAGGAGGCGGGGTCTAATGTTACCTGCCTGCTCTGATTGGATCAATGGACCAATGCCCCTCTCGTTATTGATTACTTAAAAAAAATGTTGTGGGGTAGAAAGTACAGATATTTGCTGATAGTGAAGATAAAGTGAAAAGTAATAATTCTAATTAAGTAAAATACAAATACATGATAATGGTACTATAGAACCGTAGTGGAGTAAATGTGCATTGTTACATCCCACCCCTGATGTGATGGTTCTGTTTGACCTTTACTCCCTCACATTATTTGACGTCATACTTATTCCCACTGACACTGGGGCAAAGGGGAAAGTGGTCGTCTCAATAAAAAAGGAAAATACAAATAACTTCTCAGTCTGTGCGAGCTCATGGCTATTTTGGATATGAGTAAACAGCCGTGTTTTGGAAGCAATCATATGGCAAACACATTTGCAACTAGTTGGAGGATGAAGGAGGACTGAGGCTTAGGCAAGAGTTTAAGTGACAGACTTTAAAAAGCCACATTTCTGCAAGTGGCCTCATGTGTTTCTCTGCATCTGGATTTGAAAGACATAATAAAACTGAGTTAATGTATGTTTAATCAACACATTGTTTCCGACAGCAGGAATGACTAATATTGGACCAATATAAATATTTTAACATTTGTGGTTTCCATCAGGCAGGTTGTAATGTTCTGACAGTTGTTTGCGAGCTGCAGCCTTGGTGTGAAAACCGAGCTGTGATTAATCCTGGAAGCAGCGACTGCCGAAGCCTCGTTTTGAGCCGTAATGACTTTAAACACTAAAGGGTAGCCTATCCAAGTTTTCCACTTTCCAGCGAGATAAAATAACCCTGGCCCACTAAATATTTCTATAGCACGGAGATAGGGCCATTAAAATACCTTTCAAAGGTCACAGAGAGCCAACTTCAAGGTTTGTTGTCTCACCAGTTCTGAGTTACACTGGGAGGCGGCGGGGATGTCTTATGGGCTTTGCAAAGAGGGGGGGGGGGGTCCTGCCATTCTACAGGTTCACAGGAAAGATGGCCAAACATGTTTGCTCATGCCATGGGACACAATGTTTTCAGAGGAACAGCAGGAGCGGTGGAGGAGGCTGAAGGGTGTGTGGGGGGGGGGGGAGTTTGGGAAGGCAGAGGGAGGGAGGAGAAGAAGGTCTGAAGGGGTCTGGCGGCCACATGTCGCAGTTGCCGCTCGGCGCTGCAGATACTGCGGGACTTTCGTGCTAAACGTCGATGCAGAGGCTGAAAATAAACCCTGTCCAAATACAGGGGGTTGGGTGGTGGGCCGGTGAGGACAGGCCCCAGACGAAACTTCCACCTCCTCCTCCTGAGCTTCAGCTTCGGTCCCGTCAGGGCCAAACATCGACCCTGACCTTTGGCCCCCCGACTCCCAACTTCTAACACAACCAGCTAAGGGGCCGTATGAAAATTTGTGTTAGCCTATGTAGAGATTGGATTGAGTCCTATATTGTGAAAAAAGCAAGACCCTTTATGCGGTTTGAGTGTTATCAACATTTTCTTTGGACCCTTGACAGCAGTATCTCAGAATAATATATATGTGGGAAACACAACCAAATGGTGAATAAAGAGCTGCTAAGTAAACAGTTATTAGAGCCACAAAAAAAACGAAGGATCCCTCCCCTTCTCTGACAGCCTGTCCTCCCCTAATAATTTTTCCACGGCCCCTAAGGCTGTGTGAATTATTTCTCTGTTCTTGTTGTGTTTCTGTTTCAAAAAGTTCCTCCACTGTAGCTGCACTGCAATCGAATCATTATCTGTTTTTAAAAACTGCATCAGCAACAATACCCATCCTCTCAGACATGTCTATATTAGAGCCACTGCAGGGGTAGACGTCACATTACAACACAGTAAACCAGGTTAAACACGACCTTAATTGCTTTGTTTGCTGCCTTTTGAAAAGCTCGCTTGTCCTTGGAAGAAGAAAAAAAAAAAACCTTACAAAAGCAGACGAGCTGAGGTCAAAGCAGAAGGAGAGAGCCACATCAAAAGAGGAGTGTGCGTGAACCTGTCAGCAATGAAGGGCCATTACTACAGTAGCAGCACCCTGCCTCAGGAAACATGCTGTCAGCTTTCTCATTAAAAAACACTGACCTGGGCAGGAGCCTCGGGTTAGCTCACATCTTCAGGTTGAAACTGTTGCTGTTTTTCCACTAATTTCTTTAAAAAAAGAAATCTACTCAATACAATAGAAAAAGTAGATAACACAGGATTTTGATATATAGTGCAATGCTGTTCTAAGACTACATCCATGCTATTACGTTTCTATTTAAAAACTGAATTTTAGCTCTGTATCAGTTTTACTCCTTGTCCATATTAACATGACTGAAATCGCATGTCACGTGACCACTCTGACAAAACATAGTTTTTTGTTGTTGTACCGATGTAGCCTCAGGACCCTGAACTGGAGAATTGCTGTTGCCGTTGTCATGAACGTGTCACATACGTTGTTGAGTCCAAAGTCAAAGTTTAAAAATATTGAATGTATCTCCATTTTGCACCAAATTGGACACTGCACTTCCTGTGGCCCTTAACAATACACATGTCAAGTATGAAGGTGATAAAAAGGACGGTTGTTGATATATGGGAACCACATACAGATTTTGTTTAATTTCAAGCAGAATGTTTACACGTGTGTGTGCGTGTGGCGGAGGGAGGGAGAGAGGCCAGGAGTGTGATAAACTGTGTGTGTGTGTGTGTGTGTGTGTGTGTGTGTGTGTGTGTGTGTGTGTGTGTGTGTGTGTGCATCCTGTCTGTGAAATTAGAAACACAAACACATTAGATCCTAAACAAGCTCACCACATCCAACTTCTGTGAGCAATTAGAAAAGCATCAGCACCATTACACAGGGACTCTGACATGCTATACCCAAACCCTTCACCTTAACCCGATGAGTAAACACACACATCGGTGATGAAGCTAATGGAGAGAGAGAGAGCGAGAGAGAGAGAGAGAGCGAGAGAGAGAGAGAGAGAGAGAGAGAGAGAGAGAGAGAGAGAGAGAGAGAGAGAGAGAGATCCATCTCCATAGTGGGAAACCATCACCTGAGTCTGGCCCCGGAGACAGAAGAACGCACCACACAAGGTTGTGCGGTAGTTAGTGAACCTGTCTGTCTCCTGTCAGACGGCTGTGACACACACATCGAACCGCAGGCATCAATACACACCGGCCTCCCCCCCCCCCCCTTTTGGTTTTCCAGGTCTATATGCACTGAACGCACATGTTTTGATGGCTGACGGCCATGTCAGGAGTCAAGTAGAGCCTCTTAAAATGTGGCCTGGGGGCAAGGGTCATCCACTAATGAGTAAAAGCTTTTTTTCCCCCCCTTTGTTGGCAGGCAGGGAGCAAGGAAATGTGCTCACTAGGTGGTAGGGAGGTGAGTAGGGGGAGGCAGTTGGGGGGGAGAACGTGTGAAGGGATGGGCAGTGGCAGGGGAGAGGAAGGGTGAAAGGGCCGGGGGGGTGGCGGGAGGGGGTGTCAGGAAGTGGAGCGAGAGGGGAGCCAAGGGGTGAGGTCTCAGGTGAGAGGGGGTGATAAACGGCGTCTGACAGAGGAACAGAGATGGCGAGAGAGTGAAACTGAAAGAAGAAGAGAAGGACAGGAGGGAGATTGAGTCGACTAATGCAAGTGACTTTATTATTAAGAATTTACATGTGCAGCTTATGTCGTGTTTGCACTTTGCTCACACACATATCACAGACCTGACAAAATCAAATCCTTCTGTACTCAGTGGTTTTAGGAATCAGGAAAGGTCAATATTTACGTCTGAATAATTCATTTAGAGTAAAGGTTCTGTCTCCTCTTCGAGGTCTTTGATGCACATTTCTGCCTCGAGATTTTTACCTGCAAAGATAAGTTGATTTGACAAATTTAATGGCCGTTACAATGTTGCAGAATGTAAAAGAGTAATATACGTTATTTAACAATCAGGGGTCTTTACCTCTGGATTTGGGTTTTTAAAAAACTGGCAATTTGTTTATAATAATTTTCTATATTTGTTCAAATTTGCTGAGCAGTGACCAGAAATTCCAATTTGCGATACAACCAACCTTTATTTACAGCTTCATAGTGGATGAATCAAATCCCAGAAATGGAATAATATCACCTGCAGTGTGTATGCATGAGGTACATTTTCTATACTTGTATAGATTTTCCCCTGAAATTCAGTCAAGCTGCACCAAATTGCACACACTATACATCAGCTGTCTAAACATGCCCGATTTTTAAAATGAAATCCATCAGTTAATATAGAAGAAAACTATCTATCTCGCAATGTTAAAGAAAGTGATGGAAGAAAATCCTGGATCTGCAATCCTGTATTTTTCCCTGCTGATATTAAACCATGAGACATTTTTAAATCCCTTCACTTTGGTGTTTAAAAAACAAAAGATTTATAGCCTTGGATTTTAAGTTTTTTTGGGAAAATCTATTTTCTTCTCTGTCTGTGGGTTTGTCAGTAGCTGCATCATGTCTTTGAAACACCTGAGTTTCACATAGATCCCCATGCAGTGTATTGGTTTTCCCTCCCTGTTGCACTCTGGGTGTCGTAGGAGCTTGTCAGGGGCCAGACGGCCTGACCCTTACATGCTGAAATTATTTCACAAGGAGTAACTTATGGCCCCTGGCTTTCTCTGTGTCCTGGTGGGCCCCGGGCCCCTGGCAGCGCGGTACACACACGAGAAAGTGCAGATGAGACACTGGCAGAGAAGAAAGCGAGCCCTTGTGTTCGGAGAGTTAACCTTAAACGATGCAATAACGGCGAGCGCAAAGAGACGCTCTTTGTTCCCTCGGCTCATCTGATCTTGGCCTTTACCTCGTGTGGCCAAGAGGTGTGTGTGTGTGTTTGCGTTAGACGTGGCGGGCTGTTTGAAGCCGCTCTGATGGTTCTTTTGGTTCTCTCCAGGAAACATTTGTCTGTGCATTGGATGAGCTCCTCCAGATGTTCCCATAATTCCTCTGGATGTGTACGTGCATGCCGGGCTGTGTGTCTGAATGTGTGAGCGTACATGCGTGTGCGCGTGCAGGCCTATGTGTTTAGATAGAAAGAGGAGGGGAGGGGGGCATGTTCCAATTAGAGATGGGTAAACTGTTGATGTAAAAGAAACTAAAGCTAACATTTACAGGCCGTGACTCTGTGATGTCTCCCATTGTGACTTCAATGCGCGCTGTGGCATTGAGCCTAGAGCGCTGTCCGGACGAGCGGGAGAGCGGCCTGGAGGATTGTTTTAAATTCCACATTATAGTTTCCAAAGTGCACTCCACTGCTCTAAACACATTTTAATGTACAATCACTGTAGAAAACACTTAAAGGGTAGTATTTTTCCTGTGTGAACTTCAGCTGCCCTGCTGAAGTTTCAATGAGCAAGACACAAAAGTCCCATCCAGCTCGAGGCACGCTGATCTGTGGCTGACCTGGGACTTTAACCTCCCCGTGGATGGGAGAGCGAGTTAATATATGATTTTCCTTTGTGAAAACAGAGCGCTGCAAAACAGCCATAAAATCACTCACAGCTTAATGGCCAATAGGAGACGAACCTGAAAGCACAGAAGGTGCACAGAGACGGCCTCGGAGGCGAGAGGGACAGTGAGAAACCTCGCTTCTGGAGTACGTTAAGTGTAAAAAACACTGTGGATGAAGGTGGAAAAAAATTCTCATGAATGTCACTTTAGCAGAATACAAATTTATCAACATGAAGTATGCATGGAGCGTTGTTTCTGAGCTTGAAAACAGCAGCTGACAAAACAATCTAAACTCCAGACCCACTTAAGCTGCTTTCAGCCGGCCCTGAACTCCGAGTCCGAGTGAGAGCCTGCAGACTTTCTGAAGAGTTTCTCCGTTCAGCTCCCTGGTAATAAGGAGAATGTCCGAGAATGTTTTTAACAAGTGACAGAAGTAAAAAAAAAAAAAGAAGCTGTTCCACACCTCGCCTGAGTGATCCAGAGATTTCTGAGCGTAGAACCTCCTGCTGCGTTGTTCATGTGTGAAAGACAAACTCGGGAGAGGGTCGGGACCCAATTCTGCGGACATTCTCCGGAGTTCATTTCTGAAAAGGGTTTTACAGACTTGTTCCCTCCTGATTTTATTAACACATGTTTCTCTTACTACTCATTTCAGTTGGGTTTCTTTCATTATATATATATATATATATATATATATATATATATATATATTGAAATCAGAGCTGGGTCAATGGGACGTGTTTTCTTTTTTTGGACAATAATATGGGGAAATGTACATTTTTGTAAGACAATGAAATTTCCTATGTTTTGAGTTGACCTTGAACGTTTCAGGTGCGTTTGTCTTCCTGTATTGGTCAGACAGGTGTCAATCAGTCAGTGTCCGTCAATCAGGGTCACGGTGGGATGGATTTTGTAACCTATCACGTCCTGAGAGGGGCGGAGCAGAGAAGCAGGTGCGACGAGAGACGCGGGTGAAGACTGAGATGTGATGCTTTGTTAAATGAGTTCATGAAACCCTGTTCATTCACTGTATTTAGTTCAACTTGAGAACCGGAAGTTTTACAAAACAGGAAGTGTAGCAAGTTTTTTTCGTCAGTAATATTTTTAAATTAGAACAAACCCCATAACCACATGTGGACTGTCATGGCTGTTGTCTGCTAGCTCACCTCTGGTCCTGGTCCTGGTCCTACTGGAGCAAAAGCTGTGTCTCAATTCAGCAGCTGTTTACTTATGAGGCTGCATTTGAAGACTGATTACGTCACTGTGCTGTGTCCGGTCTGTCCCATTTCGAAAGCTCCTTAAAAGGTGGGTGGCAAATGCATCCTTCCATCCCTGAGAAAAGAAGGCTCCCAACATGTGGATACATCCTGGATGAATGTATCCCAGGATTCATTGCGCTTCAGTGACGCACCTTTAATGGCAATATGGCTCTGGCAGGTATTGTGCTGCAACTCACACGAATATCAAACTAACAACTTTCTCATCGTTTAGGCAACAGCAATAAGGGCGGTACGAGCTGGTGAAGCCGATCACGGAAATCTTCAGTTGACCATATACTGTCTCCATCCATGCGGCCCACAAAGACCGCCTCATTCATGGGCCGTGTAGACTGCATCCTCCAAAGTCTCCAGCCCCTGAGCTGAGATACAGCTCAAGTCACGGGTACATATCCCAGGACTTGTAGCTGACGGCGAGGCCTGCTTTCTGGCCAAGGAACAAGCCTCAGGACAGGTTTCTCTAAACCGCTGAACAGAGCGTCCTGTCTTTTTCAAGCACCGGTGAGTAATGATATATTTGTTTGAGGTTTCAAAATGGGCTCCTACATGCGCACCGACCTTATTGTAGCACCCTGGGCATTTTAATGCCGTTGCAAAGTTCTTGTTTATTATTTTTTGTTATTACCGTATTTTTGTGGTCCCCCACCACTATTATTATGTCATGCTTGTGTCACTGTGAACAGGAGAACGCTCACCTGCTGTCACCTTCTGCACCTGCAGGGCAATACTTATTCCCGCCAGTAGATGGTAGTAGCGGGTAGCGTATCTTGAGTGACTGTCAGCTGTAATCCTTTTACGTAAATAAACTGGGTCGTAAAGCAGTTAGCATGCTAGTGGTAGGAGCTGGCAGTAACATGACTGACATGATTGTATATCTGCAGTGTTCTTATGTAAGCTGTTGTATGGGGAAAATACTGGGTTTAACAGCTGGTTGAAACCGTTCTTTGTAAATGAACAGGCTGCATAGTTTGTATTGATGATGACTTTATTTTATAACCACTTTCGTAACATTGTTTACTTAATGACTGTCGGCTGCAATCATTCACGGTGGACGTTTAATCTCAAATATAAAGCGGGACAGTCGTTAAAACTTCGCGTTTCTGATGTGTTTAGTGCAATTAAAGTCAACTTGCACCTGGACAGAGAGCGTCTTCATTCAGTCGGTAACGTTATGGTGCCTTAAACTCTGAGGTAAAATCCTGGGTATTAGTATTCCAATTATATCTCACATTGGGATAAATAAACCGGTTCCATTCGTTGCATTGAATCCCTGTGTTTTGACATTTGTTCCTGTTTAAAAGTTGGGTAATTTCATGCGATATGATGATTTATGGTTGAAATAAGTGCTATAGTTGATTTAAGACTAATGCATGGGAGTTAAAGCTCACTCTAACAGTATAGCTTCTAAATGAGCCACTTCGGAGTCATGCACCTGAAGTTATAAGAGAAGACACATCCTGATTCATGCGTTTTTGTGGCTCTCACCAATTCCCCTCCCATGCAAAACAGTGTATCAAGTATACGGTGTGTATAACAGCATCCTGAATCTAAAATTGAGTGAGTGAGTGTGCTATACTTAGTTATGATGGTATTGTATATGTTAAAGATATCCATTGTTCTGAGCACTTTTAAGAACTTGGCAGTTTATTCTTGACCATAGAATATGCAATGTTTTTATTATATCTTATTTGATTGAATTTCTCTTTGTTTTTATTTATTGTACTGCACTTTGGTCCAAGTTCACCTGTTCTCCATCCATTCGATTCATCTCCAAAATGCATTTTGTTCCAATGACAATATTCCTGTTACTGAAAAATCCACAGACTTCCCAGTGACACATCGGTTTTCTTTGGAACCAACTTCTACTGAAGAAAATCGGATTATTATTTTGATTGTATTATTTTTATAATTTTAAGCAAAATTAGCGGAGAAAACCATCCAACTTCTTCAGAGAAACAACACACTTTCTCGCAATTACTGTGAAAACCTTTCAGTTGTTGCAGCTTGTTGTTGAGTAAAAAACGTGACGTGACTGTAAATACCCACAGATGGAATAAAAAGGGGGATTTCAAGCAGCTTTCAGTGGAGGACGGACACAATCAGTGATTCAAAAGCACAGGAAATATCATAAGGAAAATACCTGCATGAGACTAACAAAAGAACAGTGACAGTAGTGGAGGGGCTTATCTTGCTGTGTGTTCATCTTTCAGTGAGCGTATTTGTGCATCTGTGTGGCTCGTACATACACTATGTTTTGCCACTTCATGCTGCTGGTGGCCATCCTCTTGTTTAATGTAGTGAATACGAATTTTTCACCGTGCATTTGTTCCATTAGGCTTCAAGAGGTCAGTGAAGAAGCAGGTTTTGTTTACTTCTAAAAGGAAGCGCTGCAAACAAACACTTGACATTTTTATTCCTCATTGCTGCTAAAGTTTAGCCAGTGGCTCTGATGCCTTATAATCCAAAACCCTTCATGTCTTACTGAGATTATAAAATCTCAACGTTTGTGCTACTTCCTCCTTTTCATTCCCTTAACACCTTCAAATTCAGATTTGAAGGTGACTTCAAAACTGTTTTAATTAATAGGCAACTCAATCCCAAGTGAGAGCACTTGTACAGATGTTCCCACTAACTGTTCACACGGCGAACTTCACTTTCATCAAACGATACAACTTTCTTTGTCTTTGTTGTGCATTTGTTCACATGTAAAAACCCAGTTAAATCCATTTCCCCCAGGTTTTGGGGATTTTATTTTTCCTGGAAGTTTTAAAAAACAATTTTGGCCAAAAAACAAGTTCAAACATGTTGAATTTGAAACCTTTTTAAACAAATGAGTGTATTTTTTAAAAACGCTTCACATTTGCCACATTTATGCCGTCCACATTCCTTTCGGAGCTCCCTGATTGGTTCTTAATAGTCACAACTTGACTACCAGCAAACCATTGTCAACACTTATTTTCAGAAACATTTCCACCTCATTGTCGGCCCAAGAAAAGAATCCCAGGTCTTACTCTCCACCATTGTTGTTGCTCTTTCCTGGTATTTTCTGTGACTAAGCAACAGACTGCAGAGTAGACAATCTGCTTCCTGTTTACACCTGCACACACATGCCCAATGTACATGAATGCTCACATGATATGCATTTTCAGGTGTGTTATCATGGGCGGGGATTTTGTTTAAAACGCCGCTGTAAAATGAAAACATCTTGGTATGGATGTAGTGTGTGGCAGTACATGTAATTCATTTCAATGTCATACATCGGCTATGACACGTTGTTCTGACTGCATTTAGTTTGCATCTAGTTAAACATTACCAACCTTCATTGACGTGTGCATGGTTGCATGTGTGTGTGTGTTTGTTTCTCATCTGATAGATCACAGACAAAAAAACAAATTCCAACCTTCCTCCATTTCTGAAGAGCCACACTTGAGCTGTGACCTCATTTGGACACCGAGCACCTGCGGAGCGCAAACAATTATCCCATTAGTGCTAAGAGGGGGCTGCTCCCGCTCACCTTCAGGAGCCCTTCATCCCCACCCACAACTGCTGCACCTATACTGCATCGCCCTCCTCCTCCGCCGCTACCCCTCCGCTCGCCACACAGCTTTGGTTTCTCGCAGCTCCCACATCTGAGGCCGGGGAGTATCTCGGAGGTGTGGTAGCACTCTAAGGAGGGGAGGTGGGGGGGTTGGGGGGGGGTCACGGGGATCAGCGGTGTTCTCCTGGTTGACAAAGCTCAGACAAAAAGGGCCTTCTCTCGCTGAGACAGACGGGGCCAGCCCACACACACCTGGATGGCCAGGGGAATTATAAGAAGGCTCGCAGTGCTTCAAAGGCACTCTGCCACCTGTGCTCATTGCTGGGAATAAGGATGGGTGTGTGTGTGTGTGTGTCTGTGTGTGTGTGTGTGTGTGTGTGTGTGTGTGTCACATCCTCACATGCACACACACACACCAAAGGGTTTAAATGTTAAGTCTCAGCGACTGAAGTCCTACTTATCTCAAAGTGATAGATACACACAGACACCGATACAAGCACCCATGCATCCACATGTACAGACCAAACAAACTCTCAGCCACCCTCACACACACACACACACACACACACATTTATATATATATATATATATATATATATATATATATAGAACCATCCGCACGCACACACAGATACAAACACACACACAGCTCCATGGTGAGGCTGGGAACCTGGGTGCAGGGCTGCTGTAGGAGCTGTTTGAAGCCAGCTGTCACAACCTGACAGCCTGTTGTTTTAGAGGCCTTTGGTATGGCCGAGGGGCCGAGGGGAGAAAAACAACACCAGGAATGTGTACAAGTCAGGACCCAACAGTAAATCCTTCGTCCGTTTCCTTTCTCCCAACGCAGACAGAGGGGAGCAGGGTCGTCCAAAGGAGAGAGCGGAGGGACGTGGGAGCGCCTCGAGTCTCTCAGACGAGCCACTGTAGTGATCTGCGTCTTTCCTTCATGTACCCTGCTTCCTCTCCAACGCTTTTCCACTCGCTTTTTGTCATCTCTCGTTGTGTCTTTTCTCTCGGCCTCTCTCCGCTCTCCATCTCTTGCCTCGCTCTCTGCCCTATGCATCACATATGTGCCCCGACCGTAATTGTTTTATCGTGCAGCTGTTTATCCCGTGGCTGTGTTCATTAAGAGCAGACACACACACACAACCGCTTAAAAGAAGAAAGAAAGAAAAGTGTGTGGGGGGGATTTAGAGACACACAAATGCATTCAACACATATTCTTTGAGTAATGGAAGCGAAACCCGTGAAACTTCAGCCAGAGCAATAGAGAACACAAAAACATACGTAGCGGTCGCTCACAGATGTGCACGCATGACCTGCCACTTTCTCATATGGGGAAAAACAGTTCCTGCTGCAGTGGCACTCAAAAATAAGGCAATAACATGCGTGGTCACAACACACAAGAGCATGCACACACACGACTCGGCACAACAAAAGGACCACGTCTCATGAAAGCGTCCTGGGAATTGGAGAGTGATGTTCTCAAGGTTGACGTTCCCTGAAATGGTTGTTTACAGACACCATTTGGAGGAAAAGTTGAAATGCTGCAGTGGTTTTGAACTCCGCAGAGAAGCTTCTCCATTCCTCTTGTGGTGCGTCTTCGTGCAAACGCCTCATGATATATTCAAGCCTCGTATCCTGGTTTGATTTTACGAGACAGACCTCATATCCTAAAATCTTTCTTCACTCAGTGTTGTTGTTCTGCTCTCAGTTTTTGGTCACTGCTTTTATCTCGGGTATTACCGTAGTCTCTTAATGCACCCCCGCTGGTGTATAGTGTAAATAAATAAACAAAGCCACAGTGAGTGTAGACAAAGTTTCACATGACACCCAGTTTCTGTTTTGGTCAAGTTGAAGAACAGCTTCCTGAAAAAAGCCCTCAACCACATTTTACACATGAATTTTATTTAACTTGTGTTACTCAGCCAGTGAAAACAGGTGAATAATATCAAGTGTGGCTGTGGTGGGGATTTCCAAGTCTGAAGAATTCACACTGGTGTCACTAGAGTTATGTTTGAGATATGAACAATTTAACAGGAAGTCTGGGTCACAAACTAGGGGCCACGAAAAAAAATTAAGATAAACAAAATAGTTTATATTATATGTTGATCAATTATGTTAGATGACAAATATGTCATTTAAAGGTGAAGCCTGGTGTCATAAGCCATTATGAAACGTCAACTCCGGAAATTGGGTCCAGACATTTTCTGGCGTTTACCTTTCACAGAAGAAGATCTCAGCAGAACATTGTTCGGGTCAGACACGTTCACAACAACAGGAACATCTCTGAAGCGTTCTGACGAGAGCTATCGAATATCGTTGTCTTGCCAATTTCACACCTTCATGCATCTTCTTCGTGCATGGCTCCTTGTTTTCATCCTGAGATATTTGGATTCTTTTAGTTTTTCTCGTGTGTTAGAAACATCAACCCGCCCACTCGCTCGTGGTGAATCTTCTGGACATTTTCCTGCCATATTCTCATTGGCTCACTCCGATATATTCTGGATATTTGACTCGAGGCCTGGCAGGAAAAGTTCAGGGAAACGTTCGTAGCAACTGACTCAGACATTTGCCTTCTCACATACAGCCCCTTGAAGATTTTCATGAGAATGTACAGACTTCAGTGCTTGTATGAAAGCGGCTATATAGAGAGGCATTATAACTGATTAACTAACTTACAGACTTTTGGACAGTCAAGGCGTTTCTGCTTACACTAAAAAACAAAACACTTGAGTGATAAATTCTGAACTGATACATCAATGTAATTTTGCATGAATGTCAGGTTGTCAATTTTGAAAAGTTACAGAAATTGTTGTACAAAATTGTTAAATACAATCCCCCTAATTCCTACTACCTCTGCATGTATGTGTGTGTGCGTATGTGTCAGTTTTGTGAGTTAATACTGCTGTTATACTGCTCACACACACACACACACACACACACACACACACACACACACACACACACACACACAGAGAGAGAAGGGGTACACCAAAGCCCTGACCCTGGTGGTCCAGTCTGCTATACATCATCGTCCTCAACACTCCTCGAACTCCTCTCTGCGCTTTGAACTGAACACGGTTCACTGAACAAGCTGCTGCCTCCCTATAGGGACACACAGAGCGACCCAGAAAATAACCACTAAACTCTGAGGTGAAATTTTATGGGGCTCTCAAAGGAGAGTCCAACAGATGTTCAAAAGAAGCTCTTTTTTTTTTTTTTTTCTGATATGCACTGTCCAGGAAGGTTTCTAGTTTCGGCCGTATACATCTGACCTGCCTTACATGCCTTATATGTTGTATTTTAAAAACAGCCCCAGCTTTGTTTTGTGAAAATAATCGTGGTTGTCATTAGCATTCATTAAATGAGAGCAGATAGAATTGTGGTTCAGCCTCACAGAGTGGTAAATCTCATTTTGGAGCTGCGTCCTCTTCCAACTCTCTCAATGACTAATTAAGTGCCTTGGTAATTACATCATCGCCATGAGAGAGAGAGAGAGGGGAGTGGAGGCGGGGTGGAAGGTCTGAAAGTAATATTGCTGTTTACACAATTAGAGTGATACATCTTGGTTATGTGTGTATGCTGTGTTGTGCTGTGCCGAGTGCGTGTGTGTGGTCGGGCGAACATTTGTTTCCTCCCCAACCCTACATGTAAATACAGTGTAAGTGAGTGTTCTGACAATCAAGCACCTGAGCCAACATTACTCCCTTTTTCTCTCCTCCCGCACTGACTGGACAGAATGAGATATTGAGACAAAGACAGGAGGAGAGTGGGAAGTTGGAAAAAAGAAAGAAAGAGAGGAGGCAGGAGAATTGGTGACAGCTCATTTTCTTACAACATATGAAAGAGGAGATGGAAAGAGATAAAATTATTTTCGGAATTCTCAGGGTACGTTCTTTATTATGCTTATACAGTACTGCGCAATACACAGAATTTCTTATAAGTATTTGTATTTTTCATGTTATATCTACAAACATTGTCTGTCTGTATGTGAAATGCATATCTCGCAAACTGTTCATCTTATTGGCTTTAAACTTGGCATGTGTATTGTTAACGGCCTGAGCAAGTGCAGAGTTTGGTGCGATTTGGACACGTGATACATTCAATATAAATAAAATGTGAATAAACAGGCAACCAGTGCTGCAGTTAGCGGGGGCGTGGCAAAACAGGCATTCTGCAAACCAACTGGAACATGTCTTCTTCTATGTCCTCGGATAAATTACAATTGGCTTTCCTTGGATCAAATCTGTCCCACTAGCAATAATAGACAAAATACCTGTCATCTCGCAATGATAAAGAAAGTAGAAAATCCCATGATCCGCCCCCTGATCCACCGAGTTTCCTGGTAATCCTACTAGTCGACAAGTTTTTGCATAATCCTGCTAACAAACCAAAAAACTAACAAAGATAAAAACATAATCTCATTGGCGGAGGTAAATATATCAATATGCAAACAAAACTCTGTGTGATTACTTTCCGACTGAAATGTTGCTCGAATAGACGCCGGAGTAACTGAAACCAAAGATCTCACAGAAAACTCCTGTCATGAAAAACTTCCACTGAGGAATATTTGTGAATAAATGTAATTCCCAGCCTCCCCTCAAAATGCCAACGACCTGTCTGCAATCTGACCTACATACAAAATGTATTTATTTACAAAGAGCAGGTAGCCAACTATTCCGCAGCCACATTCTTAACCATGATGTCAATCCCTCTGCAGGGACATCGATAATAAACATGTACCACTAGGACGCTGCATACTCTCCTGACAGCTGCTATCGCTTGTTTATGTGCAGCCTGTACATAAATGCGAACACGGGGGTCTCCAAGTTTCCAGTCCCATATCAGAGCCTGACCCTAAATCTGAACCCCCTTCCCCGGCTGCTGCACCGGGCTCGGTCCTGGGAGACGGCCGCTGGCCTTGGGGGCTGCCCCCTGGCCCGAGGTGCACCCCCTCCTCCGCAGGCCTCTACGTTGTCTGGTGCGGCTTCAGTCCTCGGGGAGCCATGTTGACCAACCCCCCTCGTCTGTGGCTCTCTCACCACCAGGAAACAGGGGCCTTCTTCTGCACCTCTTGGCTGCAGCGTTTGACAGCTAATATTTTTCTGCCGAATCCGCGTCTGTAATCCGCACTTCCATGTAGGGATCCCGTTACGACCTGTCTCGAGTAGGCCAGCTGTTCAAACAGGGTGATTAATTAAAGGAATTCTGTTTGTAAAACAATCCCTGACCTTACTCTCTCGTACTCTCTCCTCCTCCATCCCCTCACTCTCTCGCTCTCTCTTCATCATCACTCATTCACACTCTCTCTTTCTCCCTCACCCTCTCTCTCTCTCTCTCTCTCTGGTTTTCTCCCCTCAGACTCTCGATCCAGCCCTGGCCAAGCTCGGCAAGTGGTTAGTCCTTATTAAGACCACAGAGCGCAGAGTTTGTGGTCTCCTTGCATTAAGTCTGATTCTCCCTGTGGTGCTGCACATTAGCAAGACAAACATCTCAAATACAGCGGGCTGAGCTAGCATACGTGTGTGAGCGCGTGTTTGCATGTGTCTGTGTGTATGATAGTGGTGGTTCGGGGGGGTGTATGAGGTGGGTCTGGAGCTCTAATGGAGGCAGGGGGGGTTTAGCAGGGAGGCTGTTTTTTATTGCTCTGCCTTGTAGCAGGTGAGGTCTCTTGTTGCCAATTTCAGAGCCGCACACTCTCTCTCTTTCCTCCTTTCCATCTCTCAATCTCACTGGTTTCCGTGCGTTCTGCAGGTGCCTGCTATTCATCACGGCCCAGACAGATGCCTAAACTCCCATCAGGCCGCGGCGTATGGTGACCTCGCTCGTTCACACCATGCCGCAGCATCGGGGTGAAGGGTCACGTGGTGCTACGAGCAACACCGAGGCGGCTGCTCGTACGTGCACATGTTTTCATAAATGTACAAACACTTCTCTTAGACAGCTGCCTCATCACAGGGTCCCCGGAGCACATAAGCCCCTGACTAAAGCGCTAAACTGGAGAGGCCGGAGTGCTCACAGGACATGTACTATTCTGGTGAAAGCACAGACTGTAAACAGCCTGGGCCGCACCAAGTACACGCGAGACATATATGCACCCGGTGCTCTCAACTGTAGTCTGTCCGCGAATGTGCACAGATGTTTCATCACAAGACACGAAAGAGGCCATAAAACCAATTGGACCAAAACCCCACAGCACACACGACCTTACACATGCCTCACAATTGGTTCTCTCCCTAAAAAGCCAACAGGGAGTATTTGAAACTATTTCTATGAGGAGTCTGGTTTTTTTTGTTCTGTCTAGCAACATCTGTTGTTAAAAAAAAAAAAGGACTTGGTGAAAGAATTAACGCAAGGCCTAGGATGAGGGTCCTCACTACCAGGGTTATTAAACTATCCTGCTTATGAGTGGTGACTGGGTAACTCAGGTCTCTCACACATCAAGCACATGCACAGACTGGGGTTGAGTGTCCGCACCTTCACACCATGTCCCAGTCTTAGGCTACATCCACCCCACTAACGTAATATGGCCTTAGCTGCAAGGCTTGTTTTAATTTACAGCTACATCCACACGACTACATCTTTGTTTAATAACGCATCAACTTTGCTACGGAAACGTCTGCTGTCCACAGTACTCCAGAGTTTTAGAGCTGCTAAACTAGAATGAATGAATTAATTTGAAAACTCCAGGGCTGCATTTCAGTCTGGAGATGTTGGGAAACAATGACGGAGACACTCACAGCCGCTTGCGAATCAATTACTAGCATTGCTGACCCTGTTGTCTTTAGCTAGCCTCGCTCTTTCTGCAACAAAAAAAAGGCCATTTTAAAAACAAAAATGCAGTAGTTTGTATGTAGCGTGAGATTCTGCACCGTACATGCTTCACACCATGTCTCAGTCTGACGACCCGAGGCTGTGCCAAGCGCTTGCTCTAAATTCTTGCATCCGGCCTGTAGTAGAAAAAAAAAAGCTAAAACTTGCTACAAATGAGGATCAAACATGGGAAAAGTATGAATTAAAATGAGGAAGTGCGGAAGTCATATGCTTTGGGATTTTGCTGATTTGTTAAACTGGATAACTCACTTGATCTTTTTATTGTCAGTGAAATCCACTGTTATTTCCTTCATCTAAGCTAAACTGGCAGAGAGAGGGAGAGTTGGAGTCTGAGGCTAAGCTGGCAGAGTTTAATAAGGAGAGATGAAACTTAAAAGTAGAATTACATGGCTGCTGTGTGGCTTATACCAACCAGAGCTCTTCCACAACTCTGGATTCCAAAGCTCTGAGATTCCAGGGAGGTATTAGGTGACTCTAACCGGAAATCCCCTCTCTGTGACCGCTGGCATTTGTTTTCCTTAGCTGAGCTCCGAGATGGGTGGCATTGTGGGCCTCGCTCATTCTCTCTCTCCCACTTCCAGATGCCCAGGAGGGAATCGTTAGAGCTGCCTTCATGCCCAGCCGGCATTGTGTGGACCGGGTCCAGCTTCTAACATGCTGCGCTGCCTGGTTACAGTTTACACTCCTCCCTCTCTGCCTCCCTTCCTTCATCCCTCCCTCTCTCTTTTCCATTTGGCCCCGCGGCCAAGGCTGTACCACCAGAAAGGAGGCTCACCATTCTCTGTGGCCGAGGAGCTGAAAACCTTCCTGCGTAATTACAAACAGACACATATTCACAATTTTGGCAAATTGGTGATCTCACACCTTTGCGTTGCCGACTGCATGACTGTTGCTCGAGAGTGAGCCAAAGGGCAGGCATCATCGAGAGGCTGTGAGTGATAGTTTTGGCAGAGTTTGGGCAGTTGAAGGGGACAGAGTCCTGTTTTGATCAAGGCTATGGACAAACCCTGTGTGGTGGCAGGGAAGGGTGACCTGTTTTTCTCTTTTAAAAAAAAACAAAGCCAGATTTTTCCAGACAAGAAGAAGATATGCAGAATATAGAAATAAATGGGTTAGTATAGAGGAAACATACGTGAAAAATGTGCAACATACATAAGGAAAACAAGGAATTAGAGGATACGAGACGAAAAGGGGAAACAAGAAAGGAGAGGGACGGAGCTGGTTGAGGAAAAAAGAAAAGAGAGGGGAAAAACATCTTGAGCTGGAAGCGTTCCTTTATCCTGGCCAATCTCGGCTGCACCTGTGATGACAACCCCTTGTGTGCAGCGCAGTGATTGTGTAACCTGGAATGAAAGGAAGGGGGAGGCTGTGGATGGTGTAAGGGGCTACAGAGGGGGGAGAAAATGACATAAAGTGTTCCCCCAACTTGTAAATCCATGACAAGACCCAGACAGTCACCCTGAAACCCCCACCCAGTGTCCCCCTGCAGGGCAAAGATGGGAGAACGAAGGGAGGGTACCGGGGCACAAGTCCAACATGCTCCCTCCCTACTCCTGTTACCCATACCCCCCCCCTCCAGCCCTTTTCTTACCCTCCAACACACACACACAAACACACACACATTCTGCGGGGCAGTGCGTTTCTTCTATTCCGCTCAAGCTGTTGTTTTAAATCATAATAGTAACCAGACTGTAATCACATTATTGCACACATGGTGATTTTGACAAGTGGTGGGAGTCATGTGCTGAGGCTTTGGCAGGGTTAGCACACCATTCTCCCAGCTGTGAGCTCAGCCCCAGCCCACCCCCCTACACACTAACACACACACACACACGCACACACACTCCATTACTCTCTACCCCCTCTCAGGCAATATGTTTCTCTGCTCCGTTCCACTGTAACCTGCATGCATTAGTGCAGCCTAATCTAAATCAGATTTCTGTAAATTGTAGTTACACATGTGCCTTGAGACGTCCTCTCCAGAAAAACACGAGAATGTTGTTATGCTTGTGCTCATGTTATGCTTTTTTTCTTATAAGAGTCCTCTTGTGATACCGATAAAAAATACGCTCTTTTAGACGCAAAGGCAGTAATGTGATAACAATGGTATAAAAACAAGTTTTATTTAATACTTGGGTTTTATTTTCATAACTAGGACCACTGGTCATATTGATAATGATAAAACTGCACTCTGTAAAGTAATTGCTGGTTTTCAGATGCAGATCATCACACGTAACATCCCTCGGTTAGCTAATAAGGCTAAACTCTTGGCTCTTCCACAACCCATATGATCATCTAGTGTTTGTTAGAGAAATTGAAACAGTATAGACTGTTTAAAGATGAAGGACACATCTCCACTTTCTAGAAATTAAGTCAAAATATCCCACTTATGAACGCTTCCATCGTGGGCTAATTACTTGTGATCAGAGGATGGGCTCCCACACAAACCACTAATCATGAGTCACTCTCCACTCTCAATCATGAAGTTTCTATAGAATCAAATAAGAACTACCTAAAATGACAGAAACCATATTTGAGAAACATTTATTTGAAGTGTATGTTGACATTTCTGGCTTGATCCATGTCCAATCCCCAACACGGAGGAGGCAGGGTTTATGATCTATAACACAGCCAGCCACCAGGGGAGCTGTCATGGCGTTAATCTTTATATAAAGTCTATAACAGGAAATATGAAAATAAAACCCATTGTAATGACACAACATGACCTGTAGCCTCTATTACTACAACATACACTGTTATAACACACTAACATTTTCTTGTCTCTGTTTTGCATCACGTACTTGAACGTGTTGTGAGTGAACTCGCAGAAAGACCAGAGTTAACTTTGCTCTTAATTGCCACAACAAGTGTGCGTCAGTGGGGGCATGTGAGGATCTGATCTAAAAGAGCTGCTCGAGCGTTGAGGCGTGTTAACAGTCCGACAGAGAATGACACTTCAAGATTCCAACGTTGTGTGGCCTTGCATGAAAAGTCCTTTTGTTTTGACATGCATTACAATACCAACAATGCGTGTTATGTTTACGAAAACAAGGGTTTGACTTTGACACTGATGACCACGGTTCACATCCCATTTCTTACCAACAAGAAATGTTTGTTTCTTTTAATCATGTGCACAATTTTCCAGTAATTTCACCCGAGTAGTTTTAGTTGCCTCAAACTAATCAAACCATAATCATGGGAGTGGTGGATCAGAAAAGACTGATCGTCTGTGTACCTCTCGTATAAACTGTTTTGCACAACATACAAACACTGTTGTTCTGCTGGTAGGAGCGCCAGAAGTGTTTGGGAAAGCAAAGACAACCTTTTTAATCACTTACAATTGATAACGGCTTATTTGGGGACTTTTATGAATAACACGTTTTTTTTGTAAACAAGACGTTCGCTGTTATAATGTTGACAGATTAAGACCTCATTTGATCAAGCGGCAACCTCTGTGCAGATGCATCCTAGGGAACGTGTGTTTGTGCCCACACACGCGGCAAAATGAATAACCGCCGTCACTCTGGACCACAGAGCAGCCGGGTCCAAGTCTCAAGATAACGTGAGAGAGACGAGGGGTCGATCCCAGAGCACTGCTCTCTCTCTCTGTCCCCATCTTTTCCTTCGTTTCTTCTGAGGTGTGGCCGCGCTCTGCACCGCTAACTAGATCAGGCTGCAGGGTGGGCCTCATCCAGCTGGCTCTTTATGTACGTGTGTGTGTGTGTGTGTGTGTGTGTGTGTGTGTGTGTGTGTGTGTGTGTGTGTGTGTGTGTGTGTGTGTGTGTGTGTGTGTGTGTGTGTGTGTGTGTGTGTGTGTGTGTGTGTGTGTGTGTGTGTGTGTGTGTGTGTGTGTGTGTGTTTTGAATAGACTTAGTTATTGAAAATAGTTGTAAGAGAAACTATACTGAAAACAGCATGGTGTGTGTGTGTGAGTGAGAGAGAGAGGGGGGGAAAAGGGGAACTGCCAGCGTAATAGCTTACCCAATCTTTCCACAGTTTTAATACCAATCAGGCAGTGCATGGGAAAACGCTTCAAAGTTAGAGAGAAGGAATGGGAAAGAGTAAATTGATGATATCCACCGCAATTTCCCCAAAACATTTGAGGGTGGATTTAATCATTTATTCTAACAAGGACATGCTAATACTCTTCATCCCTCTTCAGTGGGCTCTTCCTGATGATAAAGACGACCTCAAATGATGGACAGCTGAGGCTGACAGACAGACAGACAAGGATTCATCCGTGTATGAGAGCATAAACACAGACGTTGCTCTCGCTAGTGAGATGTACAACAGAGCTGTGCTTGTCCCTGACTTTTATTCATCGTGCCATTGTGGTCTCTGATTTATAGCGGAAGAAAAAGATGAGAGAGAGAACATTTCTCTTTATAAAAAAAACAAAGAAAGCAGATGTACTTTATAAACCCACAGCACTAAAAAACATACCGTTCCCTAACTTGTTAAGGGTTGTTGCTTGACACGTCAAACACATTTTGTGCAGCTCCAACTGCTTAGATGTTCAGACCCCATCTTTAAAAGATTGAAGGTCGCCTCCTTTCCTTTCCACTCATGGACGGTGGTCCAAGCAGCAGATAATACTCAGAGCCCAGGAATCCCTGGAATGGTTTTGTTTAACTTCGCCTCCAGGGAGAAATCCTATTGTGACGATCCTTAGAAATATGATTCCCACATTTGCCCAAAGTGAAACAATCACTCCATCAAAATTTAAGAACCAAAACGAGATAGTGACGGTTTGTGTGTAGCCGTTAACACTTTGAACTCTCACAGGCTGTTATCTGGTCGCCTGCATGCAAGAATGGCAATGTGCATGTTGAGGGGAAAAGAGCGTGACGGAAGGAACATCTTCTCATCTGCACATGTGGGTATCTTATCCCAGCACAACATTGTGAGCATAATCTGAAATTATCTATCTAATAACTCCAGAAATCTTTTGTCTGTGTCTACGTGGAATGCATATCTCAAGAGAACCGTTCATCTTATCGCCTTCACACTATTTTTAAGAGCCCAATGAAGTGCAGTGTCGAATTAAGTGCGATTTGGACATGAAATATGTTCAATATTAATAAAAATGTGAATAAACAGAGGACCAGCACTCAGTAGCAACAGCAGCTGGGACTCATCAACATAAGTGACGTTGTTGACTGCAACAAACAGCGCGTTCACGCCAACAACAAGTGATTCTCTGGGGTTCTTCACGGTTCCGCGTAATGAGTCGAGCTTCACTGCACTTTGAATAAACAGGTGAACAGCTCTTTGTGCAGCGGCGGCGGCGCGGCTTCAGGGTTCTGCAGACTCAGTCCCACTGTCGGTCTTTACTCGCCACGGCTCAATTACCACAGGTCACATACAGTTTCAGAAAGAAGGCTGCAACCGGCTGCACCACAGGCCAAACAAACAGCCCCATTCCAAACAGGCAGGTTTTGAACAGGCACTGCACCAGTACATAAAACTGCAACAAGCGTGTACAGCACTAATGAGAAAAAGGCTTGCGCATTCTACGGCCATAGCGATATTTCACCAAAGATTTGCCTCAGATATGAAAGAAGAAAAGAAAACAATGGCTACGGACTGCAAGAAAAACATGTGTTTCATCGGTTTTCGTATTTGCCTGTTTTGTATTTGTGGGTGTATTTATTTCAGATGAAGGAGAACCAAGGAGAGAGCCAAGCCGAGTATGCCAGGCCCCAGTTAGTACGCAGGCTATAATTTCTGCTCCCTTTGAAGTCTATGTATGTGTGTGTGGTGTGTGTGTGTGTGTCCATTGTGGTGTTGTTGTATGTCGCGTAGCTGCTCTAAAATATAGTTTCCTTACATTAGCGTAGCGTGCGTTCTGCTTCACTTATTTGAGTTCGACAAATTGTGCTGTTGTCAATTTAACTTTCGGCGACTTTGTAGCTACGCAGGGATGATAATGTAAAAGTTCACCTGTAACACAATCTAATACAACAGCAGACGGTGGCCTCAAACGTTACCATAGCGACAGAGTATCAGCATCACAAGCTTCACAGAGGGGGTAGTCGAGGTGGATCGCATTAGATTGTACAGGTGGTCATGATTTTGCGTCCACCCCACTGTGTGTTTACCCATATTCTGTCCAATTTATCATATCAATAAAGCACACACAGAACTGAACTGTGGTGAATTGACAAACCGGCTGTTATTAATATTAAATAACAAAAACAGCCCCGAAAGAAAACAACTCACGTCCTCTAGTCAGCACCAGCAGCAAAACTACTTTAGCAGATGGGCCAGTTCTTCCTGTCTGCAGCCACTCCGCCTGCGATGATGGAACCAAAATCTCTGCTCTCAGCACCTCGGAGATAGAGGTGCACGAAGGGGACGGAGTTGTGTGTGTGTGTGTGTGTGTGTGTGTGTGTGTGTGTGTGTGTGTGTGTGTGTGTGTGTGTGTGTGTGTGTGTGTGTGTGTGTGTGTGTGTGTGTGTGTGTGTGTGTGTGTGTGTGTTTTGAATAGACTTAGTTATTGAAAATAGTTGTAAGAGAAACTTGTGTGTGTGTGTGTGTGAGGGTACAACTATGGATGACTCAGGCCGTGTCCTCAGTAACCTGACTACATTTTGAGAACTCATGTTTTCCCCCCTCTGTTTTCGGGCTTCAATCCACATTAGGCAACCACTCTTCACACCCAATAAAAGAGTTAGTCCGAAACACTGGAGTGGATACAGTTTGGTGATCATATTACTATTTTGTACTTGTTCAGTTGAAAAACATGAGTGAGAACATATAAACTACTAAAACTCATAAAAAGGGGGATTATGCACAGTGTCGTTCGGCGCCTGTTCAGATGAAGGTTATATCAGTCAGTGAGTAGATAACACTGTTTTGGCAGTAATTCATATCAAAGTGACTGTTTTCGACAGCATACAAACACTTTTTTCAGTAATGAAGTTGAATCATTGTTGAATTGAAATTCAGTTATTAATTTATAAGTACTAATCTGACAACGCTCCATCTGGGTGTCGGCTTGTTCCATCTCTTACCAGGAGTTTGATGGAGGGGTGGAATCAGTTTGGTTCCGTGGACAGTGGATATACCAAAAGAGGAGAAACATGGCTCCTTCAAAGTTTGCACATTCACTCAGGAGTCAACCCCTTTTCAGAGCTTGGAGAGCATATGACCTTGCTTCTGAGGTAGGGCCTTTCAGGTTCAATTTTCTGTCTCTGTTTTTTGTTTACAAAAGAAGCTACATGTGGGTGTGGAGAATTTGAAGTTGCTTAAAGGCACATTTAAAAGGGCTGACAGCTGAGTAACAGAAGTAACGTAACAAGTAATCTGAAGCAGTATACACTTTCTGCTGAATTAGTGACGTAAAGTAATAATCTTTAATGGCTAATGTGTAAGTCTGATGTAACTGGTGAATATGTGCCCAATATTCATCCATCCGTCCATCATCTATGCTTATCCTTTAAGGGTTGCAGGCAGGCTGGAGCTAATCCCAGTTGACACTGGATGAGATGCACTCAGGAAAGTTCACCATCACGTCTCAGCTCTGACATCTAGAGACAAACAACCATTAGCACTTAATCTCGCACCCACGGGCAAACTCCACATACAAAGGCCCTGGTTCGAAATCCAGAACATGGTAAATGGGCAATATTTATACGCCAATATTCTAGACTTATTGACCAGTCAAACTGCTTCACACACTGCAAGTCACATTCACCCATTCACACACTGCTGGAACGTGAGGAGCAATTTGGGGTATTAGCTTTGCCCAAGGATGCTTTGGCATACAGACTGGGGGAGCTGGGGATGGGACCATGGAACCATTGGTTTATGGACAACCCCCCTGCACCACCATGCCGCCCCCATTCAACATACGTTCTTTAATTAAAGACAACTCAATAAGTACATTTCTAGAGTTTAGGCAGGGAACCTTTAAAAAAAACACATTGACAACATGGGATGGAAATAATTTCCTCTCTGAAACAAGGTTTCCAGATTTATCCACCTTGGTGTGGATGTGGCCTTAGTGACTGTTTACTTACTCACTTGGCTTACTAACAGGCCCTGGAGCACTCATCCAATGAATGTTGTGACTTTGTCCCTGTGGCTTTGGGATCCCATAAGATTTGTTTTTTAAAAAGGGTAGCACTTGTATTGAGGAGAACACCACCCCCATCAGGAGTGAGAGAGATTGTCATTAGTTCATGTCGCCTGCTGAGTGACGCAACACAGACTAAACCTTTAACTGCAAACATGAAAGAGGGGTCAATTAGGGGAGTTATTCTGTCCAAACAGTGGGTGCATAAAATAAGAAGAAACCCAGCGAGAAAGTCACTTTGCGGGAAATGTAATGGTTTGTCCCGGTGACTCACGGAGAACAAGGACCCATAAAGTGAGTCACAAACACTTATTGACTCACAATTGAAATTGACTCAGCCTCTAAGGACCCTGAGAGGGAAACTACTGCTGCAAGCCAGTGTTGCATAGTAATTCGGTTGAAAGCTGTTATTAAATGAAGACAGGTTTTTTTGTAAATATCATACCAGATCCGTGACACATTTATTGCACGAAAACAGATAGTGATGGTGTAACAGTTCTTTCGTTTGGATCTAAATTGCTAACACAAGCCAGGGGTCAGGAAAAGGATTTAAAGGCAATTTATTCTAAGACATTTGCAGATGGGATTGGTGGCTCAGCTGGCAGGTTCTCAGAGTCCGATTTGGTTGAGGGAGCGTAATGGTGGAACAGAGCAGAGCGGTGGGTCGGCGCAGCCCATGGGACCTGAGACTGGACCGGGTGTACAAGGAAACTGATATCCAAACAGGCTGTTTGTAGACAGACTGGATGCCAGAGTATGGGATGAGCGAACAGTAGAAAACAAACTTTCCAAAAAGGAGAGAACTTGACGTCTGCACCACACAGGTTACTGAATCGTCTCGAGATCTTAGCGAACTGACTCTTCACACTGCTCGAGCTTAAGAGTAGGAAAATGTCCAGGCCAACGTCTATATGCGTTCTGGAGTTCACGTCTGAAAACGGCTTATGAGACGCAATCCATTTGGGAGAAACTCATTTGAAATAGGAAAATCTCAGCACAAAGTCCACTTACCTGCTTTTTCTTAAGCTTTCGGACATATCTCATAATTTTCCTCAGCAGATGTAGATTTGAATTCCTCTCAAGATATTACTAAAATGTAGAAAAAGACAACATGTTTGTAAAGTATATATAATGAGACAAATGAGAGTTAGTGACCAGCTGGTAAATATGTTGGTGTGTCTAGCCACTACAGAGCCAAATATTTGTCTTGGGAGTTGGTGGAGACCAAAAATAGAGCTGAAAGATAGTGAATATGGGTTTTACATTCACCAGGTGGCCAGAAACATGAGTCCAACAACAAGAACAAAACTCAGGCATTCCTGCTGTTTTATATGCGATTCTCTACATAACATGTCATAGGTTGAATGATTTTATCTGCTTGTGTTTGGTGTTTTCAGGATCTGGAATTTTAAACAGGTCATAAAGTAAAATCATCTTTTCTCAAGTACTCTGAAAACATGAGGTGTTAAAAACCCAAATATGTTCTGCGTCAAAGCAAAACGTCTCGATTTCATTTTGTTTTGCCTCCCTCCTCTGCCTCAGAGCGATGCCTGCCTGCTTCCTCACATGTTCCATATCTCCAATCTGCTCATCTGTAATCTCCTGAGGTTTGCAACATCGCCTTAGACGAGGGGCATCGTGGTGTTGCTCAGCGCTGTCTGATCTTGCGAGCTGTGGACATGTCCGCCCTCTGGCCCACATGTGAAGATAGCTGCTCAGCTCCAGTCCAGATAGTGGCCCCTGAGCTGTGAAACCCCACGCTTGGCAGGATGCGCAGGCTGCTGCGATAACTCACCTGGGTACTGATAGAAGGGAGAGACAATGTCCCAAACAGATTAAAAGCAAAGATGATTGCAAAACAAGATGCATAGTTTTGCTGCAGGGATAAACACGAGATGGAAAAACCCTAAACAAACCAGATGAAAGAGGCAGTTGGAAGTTTTTATCTCGATGCCTTGATTCATTACAGGATTTGCGTGACCATGAGCGCATGCACATGCTTGTCATTTATACAGAATATCAGGGACCATTCATGTTTGGTTTGAAAATCCTGAGCAACTGAAAAAAGAAACACATTCAGATCTGTTTTCCACAGCTCGGCTTCAGAACCACAATGTCGGTGGGACATTTTCAAAACCGCATTCGGACATGATATAAAACACTTGACAAAATGTCAACACTGATAGAAGATGGGAGCAGAGCAGCTGCACGTCTGATCTCAATCTCCTCTCCTCTCTCCTCCCCGCCTGCTCCAGCCTTCGGGAGATGCTCTGTTGTCACGTAAAGGTCTTTACAGTCTGCTGGCAAAAATGTCATTTCCAAAGACCTATCTCCCTCGTCTTGTCAGAGCAGGCAGGAGATAGTCTGGCTAATCTCTGACACCGGGGAGCGTGTGATGTGTTTACCAGTTTTTGGGCAGGACGATGTGTGAATATTTGTGTTTATCTCACTGATAAATTCCAGGTGTTGCGAGTCAGATAGCATCACTGGAGGTTTCTGACGTTCCTCTGTCACGATCAAGTCCAAGTTAGTGTCTACAGAGATTTTGTCAGCTTAAGTGGTAGATACATCTGCTGATATTCCGTATAGTTGTTATTGTGAATTTAAATCAAATTACAAACCTAAACCAACAGTAACTTGATTCTACTGACAAAATATTTGTTCTGAAACCTTTAACCCTGTAGAATAAAAACATCTACTGTAAGTTCTAGATTTTACAATAGTTATTAATGCACACTGTGCCTGAACATGTGCATGTAATCATGATCAAACACAAATTATGCACACTGTATATATTGTATACAGACACAAATAGACAGACATGCATAATCTTGGCCTCTGTCTCCTGGTGGCATTCTCTTCCCAGACCTGCCATTCTCCCTCCGGCCACTAGAGGTTTTTTGATAGGATTGGTTGTTAATGACAAAAGTATTGTCAATCAGATCATTCTGATTTATTGTACCTATAACTGAAATCTTTATTTCGAGGTGAAATGCAAAGTGAGCGTACCTGACTTGTGGTTAATTGCACAAGAGCACTTCGGCAAGTACAATAGGTCAAAATTGAACTAGTAAATTAATCTATGACCTGATTTTAATCTGATACTACCCCTGCTGAGTTAAAATCTGAGATAAGCGATAACTTTGAAGTTAAATTAATCTTTGATGCCCAGAACTCTATTTTAGTTGTTACCAATTGGCCAGGAGCTATAGGCCAAGGCACCATCTACTATCCAATGCTCCTAATTTACAAAAACACGTAATATTTTCAGTAGATATCCGAACATTGTTTTTCTTTCTAAGGCTGTTGCACTGAGTTTGCATAATAATTTTACAAGAAACTTTTATCTAGTATTGTTTAACTTCCTGAAAGATTTATATAAAAACTTAATGATTAAAAATGACTCGTGTCTCTTGCCCTTTCTAACCACTTGTAGGACATTGTATTCACAGATCTCTGTAATTAAATGGGTGAGTACAACCTTATTTTTACCCGTAGAAACTCCTCTAAAACTACAAGGTAAGATCCAAGCAGTGCATTATCCCTAAAGTGCTGGTCACATAATGGTTTAACTGTCAGAATGTGTTCATCGTTTTATTATTCATTCCTCAGTTTAATGTTCGCTCACATTAAAAGTGACATCAGTGAGAACACAAACAAATAACACGGAGCACTCTGACATTTGTAATCACACAACATCCTCTTCAGAGTCGTACTCAACCAATCGCTGTGTTGCACTGCAGTCAAATTAGCTTGAGGTCATTCAATGAGTTAAAGGAATATGTCAGCTCCACCCTTGCAGTGTACATGAGTTTTATGGTATTTAACATAACGCACAACATAATCGCACAAGATTGCGTGACATCATTGTCCAGAGGCGTGGGACTTGTAGCTTTGGAGATCGTACAAACTCATGAAGCCGTCCTGACGGGCAAACTCTTCACGGAGGTAAAGCTCACCGCAGGTCTAACCACTGCCGGAAAACTCGACGAGTTACAGTAAAAAGCTTCAGGTTTAATACGTGAATGTTGCCACACACACATGATGTTAGCACGGCTCCTAGGGTGGCTCGAAAAGACTTAGCTAAATCTCATAAAACGGGCAGCCAAATAAACAGCACTGAACCAATGCGTAAACAAACAAACAGATTCCTATTAAGACGGGAATTAAGGAAACTAGCTAAGTGACTGCAGCCTCTGCGGAGGAGAAATCATGCAGCCGACCAGCCTGAGCTCTGAGAGTGTGTCTCTGTGCATCTGAGAGTGTTTATGGACTGGCTCTAAGTGGAAGTCATTATGGGACGTTTGAGTACACTTGTGCTGATAGCAATGGGTTCTGGATCCACCCAAGGCTTCTAACGTAGGTGGTCCGGGCCTGGGTGGAAGATGAGCGACAGAAGGAAGGAGTGGAAGAGAGAGAGAGAGAGAGAGAGATAGAGAGAAAGAGGGAGAGCAGATGTAAAAAGGAAGAGAAAGATCCAGAGAGAGGAGAAAGAGAGAGAACCAGAAAGTTTGGCCTCCACCCTTCCTCGACTATTTGCCTCTGCTGCAGATGTGGTCGTTAGGAAGGGAGGGAAAAAATCTCCATAAAGTTATAATTATCCACATGAATGCAGACCAAATTCTGGAAAACTGCATACACACACACTCAGGCAGGTCACACACTCAATCCCCGCTCATTATACACTGTTTTGCAAAGAATGGTTTCACCCTTGCACATCTTGAAGAAATACAAAAAAAATCCCTTATTTCTATAAAAATTAAGGAATTGTGCATTATATAACAAGTCTTGTCATAAAGGTACAATGGGTTTGGGAGAATTGTTACACACAAAAAGCAGAGAACCTGTAAAAGCTCAGATCCCACATGCCTGGAGGCAAAAGCCAATCTAAAGTTCTTGAGCATTATGAGAAAAACCTGCTGTTTCTGATGTTGCACAGTGGAGGCAGACAGTGTGCAGCACACCACTCCGATGCAAGCAGCGACCATTTCATGAGCCGGTTACAATATGTTTACTATTGCATGCCTACAACTGGTTTGCATCAGCTAAGTTTACTCAACAGTATATTTCACCTCAGGACATTTGAAGAGATAACCAAATAAACCTTTCAAGGCAGGAATATTCCCCCGAGCTGCCAGGTTCAAAGCGAGGCCCTCTGCCGCCCCTGAGCAGCGCGCGGTGGGTGCCTGCACTCAGGGTGGACATGTTTTACTGAGGTCTCACTGGTCACTGAGACGCGGCGGTGTAACGTGGAACAGGAAGTACATTTACCATTGAAAGAAGTGCATGAGGGTGGTGGGATGGAGGGGAGGCAGCAGCAGCAGCAGCCACCCCGGCTTTGACACTTCGCCCAGAAGAGCACACTGAGAATTCAAACATGGTCTCTCAGATGTTCCACTTCCTCTTGTAAATTGCAGGAATTCTTTCATGTTACAAGTGCTTTTGTTTTATGGCCACGGCCCTGGAGAGTGGCTCTGCAGAGCCCCACAGCTCGCAAATTTCTCCACCCGGATGGCCACCGCAGGTTTTTGAGTCCAGTGTGTGTGTGTGCGCGTGTGTGTGTGTGTGTCTGTGTGCGTGTGTGTGTGTGTGTGTGTGTGTGTGTGTGTGTGTGTGTGTGTGTGTGTGTGTGTGTGTGTGTGTGTGTGTGTGTGTGTGTGTGTGTGTGTGTGTGTGTGTGTGTGTGTGTGTGTACTGACTGAGGGCATGAAGGGAAAGAGTGCAGAGGAGGAGGTGAGTGTGTGGGCATATCCCTTCCTCACTAGCCGCCCCATTCATCACTTTGTTATCCCAGCTGCAGACTCGACCGCAGTGTGGTGCATCCCTTTTGAAAAGTCAACATGATAAGAATTCCAGGATTGAAGTGGCACAGCCCACGTTTCCTTGGCACATGAGCGACTTCCTCCTGAGGCTGGTCTGCGTGGCGGACTGGGACCGTAACAGGACTCTTGAGGTCGGCTCAGTCACTCCCCGAGCACATCAGCTCCTGCACGATCATGTCAGTGATAGGGTGTCCTGGCACCCAGACTGTGATGTCATACTGTGACACACAGGAAAAAGGGAAGAACCCTGTCTGGCCTTGGCAAACGGTCGTCTGGGTCCCCAAAACATCTAATTAGGAGAGCGTATACATGCGTCAACGTGACGATAGCCATGAACCACCAGAATGGGCGGAGATGATACCAGCTGGTGGGGCTGCAATCAAAAGAGACAAAAAAATACACAAACCTCTTGAAAAATAAGTGAATGTCAAATATGAAATACCAACTTGTACAGCATCCAAATCCACATCAGGGGAACTTTCTCTAGCATATAAACAACAAGAATCTGCAGCCGTCTCCCACTTTTGGGATTTCCTAAACTTACTGACCTCAGCCATTTTGTGTTTTGGCATCTTTTCCCCGATAGAATCCATCATATGTCCCACAGACGGCTAAGGCCAGACAACTGCCAGATGGCATATCTATTTGCTCCTCTTTAACTCGAGTCTTTACACCAGATAGATAGATGCAGGCCGGCGGAGAGAGGAGCTTTGGCACAGCACGAAAAAGCCTGCGCAGTGAATTTGCTCTCTGAGTTTTTATGCACTGGAGTTCAGAGAAATGGGGGCTTGATTCAGCTCCAGGCTAACAGGTGGGACCGTGTCAAAGGTGATCTCAGGGCAGACTGACATATGGTCCGCTCTCTCTCTCTTGCTATTCTTTTCTCTGTTGGACTCTGCTGTTCGCTCTTGTTTCTTCTTCTGTGTGCCAGTGCACCTGTGCTCAGCAGGGGGAGGTTCAGAAACGAAAGGCATTAACACAGACTTCCAGAAACTCTGCTTTCATGATTGATCTTTCAACCAAGTCATTTGTAAAACTTGTAAAGTACAGCGCGTGTGTGTGTGTGTGTGTGTGTGTGTGTGTGTGTCTGTGAGAGAGAGAGACAGACTTGTGTGATGCGGACATGCTTGTCTTCTTGGCAGTGCATGTAAAAAAGCTGGGCGCTGGAATCCATCCACTGCCAACTACCCAAACACAATAAATCAAAACAGGTGTTTCAATATGTCGACTGCTGTAACATGAAGGCCAGACGCTTGCCAGGCCATTCCTTTCCTCTTCGGTCTCTAAATCAAAAAACCAGAGGACCGGGGATGAAGTTATGATTTCAAAGACGATGCCTTAAATGGCGGCTCCCAGCTCTGATTCTCTCATAAGTTTTAACTACAGAGTGGAAATGCAAAAAGTGAACAGATAAATCGAGAGAGCTCTCGGTGAACGGAGAAGCTACAACAACATTTGACAGCTGGCTGTACTTCTGAAAAAGGCTTGAATCTCTGCAGATCTATTCACCAAACTCACCGAGCAACAAAATCTGCTTGTATTTTTGTGGTTGAATGATGCACAGCGATGACTCATATGATTATTTTTTTCTTCTTCAGACCCAAAAAGCAACACTACAGATTTGTTTTACTGGGGACAGAGACCAATGAATTAAAGGACACAAATGCTGGCCTGGAAAAGTTCGCCTTGTGGGAGGGCCATGGGTGTGAACTGTGACCTCCCAGCTGTGCTGTGTGGAAGTTTACTTATTGAGTTGGATGAATAAGCATGACACAGTCTTTTATATGGAATCATTCTGGGGTTTAAAACATGTCTGCAGTGGTGCATGTCCACGGTGCCTCCTCTGAACTTCATGGAAACAGCACCTCCCAACGAGTTCCTCTGCCTACTCACCTACTTTTACACGACCACTGAAGTTTTATGATCGTATATTTTTGTAGAAAAACAGTTTCCATGTGTCGTCTGCATTATTATACGAGTCACTATCTTACATTTAGCTTTCCCCTTTGAGACTTCACATACATCTACGCATTGACAGATTCCGACTCCTACTGACGTAAACGTGGTGGTGGGGATCAACTCTGAAGATACCAGTTATTTTAAGGTGTTCCTGTTTACTGACAACTCAATTCTGTGTGGTGCTGGATGCCGGAGATGCTGTTTGATGAGGTCCTCGGAGGAATAGAATTTCAAAGTGGTAATTATACTATGTTTTGACGAGGTGTGTTAAAGGTGTCTGAACCTGCAGAGAGTAACCACTTTGACTTTGCTGCTCCTCTTGGCTTTACGGAGCTTTAAAATGGAGTTTCAGCACATAGTTTATCGGTCTGACCCGCAGCTTTACTGTTTTGGTCCATTCTCCTGGCTCTCATAGTGTCATTTCTGGCCATGGCAAGCCAGCTGTTCTCAAAAGCTGTGAAAATCCACTGCACACCAGCTGCTCAGCACCAAAACAGCAGGCAAATAAGAGTTAGAGACCAGCAGGTAAATACGGTGGAGTATATAGCCACCGCAGAGCCAAATATTGGCCTTGGGAGTTGGTGGAGACCAAAAATAGAGCTCAAAGAGTGAATATTGGCTTAACATTCACCAGGTGGCTAGAAACATGACTCCAAATAAATAATAATATTGCTCTGTAACTGCTGGATGTGTAAATAAGCAGCTGTTTAAGTTCATCATATTAAGTCAGTCTTGTCTATGTCATGTTTTATTGTGTTGAAGACATGACAAGCTGTGATTTAGAAATTGTCACCAAACAGCTATTGGGCGTAAGTGTGGCAAGCGATGGCCGACTTGGAGAACTCTGCACTATGATCATGCATTACAGCGTGTCTGCCCACAGCCCTGCAGAAGGAAAACGGCCAACAAATACCCTAGGTCAGATATTTACTGCTCGTCTTGCACAACAATTTATCAACCACTGAGACCTGCTAGCTCAACATTCAACAAGACCTTCTGTTAGATCTAATTTGGAGGTGCTCAGCAGGTGCCTTTCAACAAAGCCTTGTATATTTACTTGTGTTTATGTCAGTTTAACTCTGGTCTTTCTTCCTCGTGTCTTTCAGCCCTCGAGTCTCTTGCCTGCATGGAACACCATACATCATTTTATTTAATTTTCCTTCGTGTTTCACTCTCTTTGTATGATCTGGACTGAATAATGTCCATCTGATGAAAGCTACATAAAACCACTGGAAGCACTAATTTGACATAAAGCGCCAGAACCTGTCAAATTGTTGAGACCTGTTGTCAAAACCTCAGCTGTTGCGTACGTCAGCACAGCACTGATTCATCCTGGAAACTGTCTCATGATCCTTTTGTCCAAGCAACATCCCATACATCTATCCACACATCCAGTCCCATGCTCTGCTCCTCAGCTCTCCTTTGTCTTTTACTTGGGTTTCTCTCCATCCATTGTTTTTCTTGTCCACATGCAAATCTTAGAGCATGTTGTTGGGCACGTTTACACCCACCTTGTTTGGCCCGGACGTTCAGGCCTTCCAGTTTAGTCCGAATCAACGGAAACGCCCTTAACCTTGTTTGACAGGACAGTTTTCCACAACTGATATTCAAACAGTTTTCAGCAAATCTGTAAAATGTTTTACTTCTGCATATGTCTAACTATTATGAAGCTGCCACAGTTACTTATATCTATTATCAGACACAGGTATAATCAGCGCCACTACCCCCCATCTCTCTCTCTTGGTCTCTCAATCCCTCCTTCTTCCACTCATCCCTGATTTGATAGCAGCCTGTGCTTGTAAGAGTTACAGTACCCAGCCCATAATGCACTCCAGACGGCCTGACTTCCTAATGACTGGTTGTGCTCCAAGCCTTTCCGGGCACGGCTGTGGCCGCGAGCCTCACACAAACACACATGCAGACATATACACATGTACACACACACACGTTCACCTCACGTGTTGACCAGTCAAACGGAGTGCCTTCGTCATGGGTCTGTCTTTCAACTTTTGTTATCCTGTCCCCATGTGTTGTACCTGTCCCCTTCAGAGCAAACTCACCACATCGCCCAATAACCGTCATCTGTTTTCTCCGACTTCTCTTACATACTATTAAAGTATCTCGGATGGTAGGCTGCCAACATGTGGCAGGAACTTGTGTGAACCCCAGGCAACATGTGCAGCGTGTACCCAAACATAAAGGACAAATTAATGCGAGTGCCTTGGAAACGTTGTGTCCAATAGAACAGACCATTCTCAGGGATAGCCTGGTCTTCATTAGGATGCTGTTCTTCTTCTACCTTTTCCTGGGTATTGTCAGGATAATAAAAAGAAACGCATTCTCAGTCCTCTCGTTTCTAGATATAACACCACCTCTGCATGGAGTTTGTCCATTACCAAGGCAACATGACTGCTTCTGTTGGTGTGACTCTTCCATTCCTATTTTTGGCTAAAATGTTTTATTGAGCAGTTTCACCCTTTTTCCTCTCTTCCATGTCCCCACAGGGTCCAGTCCGGACATTTTCTTGAAACTTTCCAGCGGGGCTGTTTGTGAGAACGCAAATGTCCGAGTCAGTTGCTCCATTGACATTTTACCGAACTTAACACAGACAATTTCCTGCTGTCTTCTTCATATGTGAATAACGAACTCTGGAAAATGTCCGGACCCAATTTTCCAGAGATTTTTTAAGTTCTTGTCTGAAATCAATAAGAGTCACAAGGTTATAACCAAAGACAAGTACACATCGAAGAACAAAATGTTGGTCCACTGGATAGAGCCTGAGGTCTTATTCTCCTAAAACTCCTAATAATACAAATGCATGTTGCCTGATGTGTTTGCTTGCCTATCACCAGCTTAGTTTCTGGTTGAAATGCTTAGTGAACAAGTTTTTTCCACACAGGGAGAGGTAATAATATCTGAAGTATATAATCAGTATTCACTTACACAGCCGGGCCGTCCCCTAGGGCACATGGCTGCAGGCTTTGCTGCCATATGTTAATGATCTCACTCTCGAATGCCCCAGCGTCCACAGCTAAATGTATACAGTTGTGTATGTTCATGCCAAGAGCAACAAACAGCCTCTTGACAATCACTCGCAAAGGAGGGAGTGTCAGGGTTTATTCATGCTTAGGCCTAAATCTGGGGGAAAGAACTGGCTTATTTTCTTTCTGCACTAGCTTGGATGTTCAAATACACACACAGATTCACCGGTGGTGGATACAGTGCTGCTCCATTATTTGAAAATCCATCTTGGATTAGAAAAAGTCTGGCTGCATAAGATATTATAATAATAATGGTCTTGCCACATGTTGATGAATTTGTTGTTTCAGTGACAGTTTCTCTCTGATATTAATGATGTAACAGAATCTCTTCTTTCTTAAATTGACTTAATTCAAAAAACATACAAACGTATAATATGTAATTTTGGCCGCTAGGGGTCTCTCAACTAAAAAGATGACAAAAGACCAATTCCCTCATTTGACGTGAACATGGAAGAGGATGAATTGTAACAATAGTGGAAAGTACAGATGTTTGCCGATACCTGAAAATGATCTGGAAATAAATCTATTTAAGTAAAGATACATGTACAATGTACTCAAGTAGACTAACCAAGTAGATGTACTTTGTTCCATCCCACCACTGCCCTTTATGTCCAGGTGGCTCAGGACCTGTTGAGGGCTCCCGCTCGTCCACTAAAATGAGCAGTGTTGCTTTTGGCCAAAACAAAAACCTCTAACCCTCGTAACCCAGATCTTTTATCGTAGATATGCGAGTGATGCTGGGTGGCCTCCCCACACCAATATACAGTGCTGGGCTCCCACCTGAGGAAGCAAGTTGTTTTACTGTCTCCAGATTGACGCATAGACACACACACACACACACACACACACACACACACACACAAAGGGCAGGTTGTGCTGTTGCATCCTGCCACCAGAGGGTGCAGACAATGTGCCCCCATCACCCCCTGGCTTCAGCCCGAGATTCCACCAGGGACTAAAGAAAGAGCCTCCGGAGGTCGGATCGGCAAAATGAGCCAACGAGACAACAATGATCTGTGTCAGGAAACACACATTCATCTTCCTCTCACACACAATCACATGTTCAAAGATATGACTCTATACTGTATATCTGTGTGAAGATGTGCTGGAAGATATGATCCTTTTCAAACAAGCTCTTCCTGTTTTTCTTTTTCTCGCTGTTTTTTTCTCTCTTGCTATCTCACACACACATGTTCACAGACAAATAACACACGCAAACACACACACACACACACACACACACACAAGTTTACAGAGAATATATTTAACACAAAATCGTGTGGTTGATACTAGTGTATATATAGGATAGTAGGATATTAAATGGCATATTTTACAAGTGATATAAGTTCAGTTGCAAGTTATTCATTTATTTCATTAAAGCTGAACGTATTTGCCCTTCTGTCCTATTAAGCGTCTTTTTCCAATTATCTCCTCTCATCACTCTTTCTTAAGGCCTCTGTTCCCTCTTATCTTTTACTCTATAAACTCCCTATTGCAGTGTTCTGTTGCAATCCCAGGCCCATTTCTGTTGACAATTATGTTTGTTTGCCAAAGCTATTCTGTTTAAAAACAGGGTTTTAATGGTCACACATTAATAATAACAAGAAGAAATTGTGCCTGTAACCTTTTTACACAATGTTCTTTACAATGTCACAACCGGGACCTTTAAAATCATATCTGTACTTTCAATACTAATTAAATGACATTCTGCCAAAAGCCTTAAGAGGTCACTTTAAATGAATATGGAAAATTCATGAGAACAGTTACTACAAGGTCAACTGGAAGTACTGTGTGCTTTAGAGCAGACCACGGGTCATTCTAGCTTGTCTTCTGTTGGATTATTTAAAGCTGCATATAAATATAAAAACTTCCACCAGTGCAGTGAGGACAAAAAAAAATGTTAAACCAACACTCTTCACTTTGGAGAGATGAACAATGTTTTGTCTTTTTTATCTCAAGTTTAAATTCTTGCTCCCTTGGTGAAAGAAAATATCCTCCACAATAACTGAAGAAAGTTAATGAGCCGTAGCCAACGCGTCTGACAGGAGGAGCAGCGGTGGCATTAGCTCAAGACTAACAACCGCAATGGCACAAAATAATACTGACCCTGTCTCAGTATGTTTTCAGGGGCCTTTCAGTGTTGAAAGTAGCTTATCTTGTGACTTTTTAACGTAATCTGCTCGAGGTGAATTTCCTCTGTTTAGCCAAGAGGCTTTGCAGAACATTTTTGTGGAAATTAACTCATGGCCTTGGTAAAGGTTCAGGGCTTAGGTGTCAATTGAATCTTGACCATAGATGGACGGCATGTTTCCACTTCCTCCTGTTGTTAAAACAAATTTTGAAAAGCCAAATTTTTCCGGATACAGGTGCCGCCATTTTGGGCTTTAAACATCATCTAGAGCCACAGTCTGCGCAGTATGATTGGGATGTGGAGCCTCAGGTTTAGGTCGATACATTCGCTTGAACAATCGCGATACAGTCCCGTGACATTTCACCCCATTTTTAAAGCATCAAATAATAAATTAAAACCAAACCTAATAAAGAGAAATGAACACTTGAGCAGACATCAGTGTGATAAGAAATACTTGAAATGACAGAAACCATACTTTGACGTTAGTTTGGTCCCATGTCCCATCTGATAAAATGGAGGAAGCGGGATTATTGACCTATACTGCAGCCAGCCACCAGGGGGGGATTAAGAGTATTTGGCTTCACTTTTGGTAGCTAGTATGTCGTCCATGATTATATACAGTCGATGATCCTGGCCAACACTGCCAGGAAGGCAATTCCCCTGAAAATGGGTTTCAGGACCGTGTAGATATCTGTGACTTATGCCCATGAGATTTGAATAACCTGCAACAGAAACTTCCCAAAACTTCCCAGACTCAGTTGTGCGACGTGGTCCCTGGTATTTGATTTGCCCCGTGTTCCTGTTTTGATGTTTTTCACACAGTGTACACTCTTTCTGTGACATTTCCAACATTTGTTTCACATTTGACTGTCTGTGAACCGTGCGAACATCTGCTCATTGCCTGAGAGAAAGTTTGTGAGCACCGATGTGTCAGCAGCTCTGAATTTTCACCCCCCCGAGTACAGTCATGCAAAACACACACGTATAATTACAGACACAGGAACACGTTACCGTTGCACATTACTCCTGCCCTGCAGCACGTACGCACACTCTTGCATACGCAGGAACGTTCACACACATGCATGCAGCCACACACACACACACCGTCTCTTTGCACATAAGTCTGCAAAGCCACGAGAGACACGTCCTAAGACAACAACACCGACCCATTCCAGTGGTCCCCTCCACCGTCGAATCTTGATAACCTCTGAGGCCCTTGTTAGCTCAGAGCAGAACCAGACAGCCACTTTGAACACACACACACACATGCATGCATGCACACACCACAAATATCCCACCCCCAGCGTCCCTAACTGTGGCTGACACATCAAAGGGCCGTGTCCGAGGAGGGAAGTCGGGGAGGGTCTGGGGAATCATGGGAGACAAAGGAAGCGATTAAGAGATAAGGATCAGTCTAAGATATGACATTTCATCCTGGGCAGATCCGGTAGACACACTCCATTCAGGGAAGGGTATATAGCAACGGAAGGGGAGGAGGGAGAGATGGAGGAGGGTAGGAGCTGCGGGGGTCTCTCTGTTCCAGCCCGCCTTGCACCTTTTTCCCACTTCTTTGCGGTGACAAACCCCCACCGCCCCCCCCCCCAAAAAATGGAGTCCGTTAACTTTGCATCCTCCAGTCCAAGTCCCCTCCCTGCAGGGTAGGACGACGTCAAAGCCGAGGCATGCGTTAGACAAACGTACGACAAACAGACATAATTCAGGCACGAGAATCTGTACCTCTCCGTTATGCTATGTGGTCGTATATTCTCCTCAGCGTCTCTGCCAAAGCAACGAAGGTTCCTCATTTTTATTTGCTCTTAAATAGTATTTAGCGACACAAAAGAAGCGAATGCGAAAAAACGTCTTCATTGTGGGCCTAATTGCCTCGGGGTCGCGTTACCTCTCCGGTTTCACGTTGTTGCTTTCAAACTGTAGCCCGCAGGCCCGAGGCACAATCCACCTGCCTCTCAGAGAGCCGCACAAAGGGTCAGCGTATGAACACAGAGGGAGTCTGTTAGCAAATAAACACTGAGATCTAACTCCGGCCGCTTCTCCAGCCAAACACCAGCTCTCTCCTCTCAGATATTTATGCACCTGAATGGGAGACGCAGCCGGTAGCCGCAAACGGCTTCTGTAACTAACCCCGGGCAAAACAATGAGCTGTCACCAGACGACACCAAACTGTATATCAGCTATTATCGCGCTGAAAGACAAATTGCTTTGTCATCGGGGAGGGAGCCGGAGAATGAGATTGAGCAGTTGTACACAAACAGCTTTGTCTAATTACAGGAGGCTTTTTAACAATGTCTCCGTTTGCCAGGAGCCTCAGAGCAGGATTGTTAAACGAACTAAGTGATACTCGCTCCGCTCACTGTCTTTAATTTCCTGCCATATGTGTAAATAAAGACAAGGGTGTAAAAAACAATATGTGGCCATTTATCTTGCCACTTTTAATTTTACTACAGGCCAGGAAACAAACTGCCTGCAGGGCAATGTCCATTCAGAATTATCGAACTGCTGCTTCCATATGTTTCCTTTTATTCTCAAGTTTGTACATTTGAGTGGATTGATTTCTGTGAATTTCTGTCTCATGAAAAAGTGTTTAAACTTTAGATGAGCTGATTCCAAACCCACAAATTTATTACATCCGCCACACCTATGTTTTCGCTCCTGACTGTTTGTTGGTTGGTTGGTTTTTTTGCTTGTTTGTAAGCAAGATTACACAATAACAACAGATTTCCACAAACCTTGGTAGAAGGATGTGGTATGAGTTAGGGAAGAACTCAATAAACTTTGGTGCAGATCGGAATCAGGGGTGAATCCAGGACAATTTCTTTTTCTTTTTTTAATGTTGTGAGAGAGTATTTTTCAACATTTTCACCATTTTCCCAGGAAAAATTAATCAATCTTGATGAAAAAGAGGCAAATTTTGGGAACTGATATCTATGAGTGCTGCTGCTTGATTGAATTTAAGCGGACTGCTGGGCGTTGGTGGAGGTATGCGCTCGACTGAGTGACATTCTAGTTTAAATATCTAAGATTTCCTCAACTGTTTTAAAACTGTTGCCAAGGTGTTAAAAAGTAGTTACACCCATACAGGCTGATTGCTGGTCAATAATCCAACAAGCTAATATTTAATAAACATGTCAAATTATAAAATACATCAAAAATTCAGGTGGTATAAAATAAAAACTCACTCAGAATGAAAGTGCAAAGTCAATAATACAACACAAATAGCAAATATCTCAAAAATAGCAAAAACATTTTCATAAAAAGTTTCTAAACCTGTACCAAACACAAAAAGGTGAGAAAAACAACTCCCCTCATACTGTATGATAGATAATGAACTAAATTAATGAACAATAAGCTTTACCATAAACACATGTTTTATTTATTATTGCTTCAGACCTTGTATCAATATGAGGAGCAATTAAGTAACGGCACTAAAAGGAATCAGAAGTTGGCACCTGCTTTGTGTTTAGAAAAGAAACAGTTCAGCAGTAGTAAAAAAAATGCTGCCTTATAATAAAAACAATGTTGTAAAAGGATCTGAGCTCTGTTGAGGAGAAGTGTTTTCAGGGAGTTGGTGCCGGCACACCTGTTCGGTGGGAGCTGTGAGGCAGGGGCTCTAAATACAGGCCAGAGGAGCATCAGGGGGCCGGGCCGTCCAGCAGCCATCTTTTCATTAGCCGTATCTAATGAAACTGCACAGGGCCCGAGGAAGAAAGGCCTACTGCAGGGACACCCTGCCCTGCCCGAAATTACACCAGAGACTCGCCCACAAAAGAAGCATTCCGTCCACACAGCGACAGTGGCACTTGACACCAAATTTTAAACCCGCAGGTTGTTTCGCCGACAAGTGGAAATTTCCACTGCGATCCCTCTCCCAGTCGGAGAGGCTTGGTGAGAGAAACGACTGTCGGGGGGGGTTTTAATCACACAGTGAGTGAGCGAGTAACCCCCCACTACATACTCACACACCCTGTGCCCCCGACCCTCCATTCTGGGACTCTTTGTTTGGGAACAGTTGTCAAGATGGAAATATCTGATACTCTTTCTAATCACTCAGGCAGCAATTACTGTTATTAAGCTTTCTTTGAGAGGCCTTCATTGTTTTTCTTCTAACACCACTGACAGACACCAGGGGTGTTAACAGCCTGAACGCAGCGAGCAACTGCACATTTGTGACTGTGCACATGTACTTAAATGTGCATGTGAAGGCAAGCACACACACTTTACACTGTGAGTTAAAGAAAGCTGACATAGGGCGATAATGACCAAATCCCTAACAACTGTCACTCAAAATCACAGTTTACTTGTTTAGGTTGGCAACAACAAAGTCACATGAAGAAGCAATGGAGGGCCGCACATAAAAGTATTTATTATCAACTAATCACCTATAGGCTGTGTAGTTACAATATAGTTCAAATGAAATCTTAGTTTGGATGTTTTCAGACATCAATCAATCAGTCAAACTTTATTTGTACAGCACCTTTCATACAGGCTAGTGCAGTTCAAAGTGCTTCACAACTGATGAGCCAAGAATAAGACAAAAGAATTTAAAATGCCGACGATGATGTAAAATAAAATAGATTTTAAAAGCTAGAATAACAATAAAAACAATAAAGATAATAGAATAGAAAATAAATTGATGCGATGAAAACACAGTTATTGGACAGATAAGATAGAATACAATTTTAAATATAGATACTATAAAATAACCTCTTCGTATATTTAATCAAAAGCCAGACTAAAGAGGTTTTAAGCTTGAGGTCAAAGATTCCATTGGAAAAGAGTCAAAAAACTGAAGATATTCAATTCAGCTGATGCCATTGAATTTTGTCATTTAAATAACATAAACAACTGTAATAAGCAGAAGGTTTTAAAAAAATAGTTTTTCTGAATTTATGATCCTCAGTTTATTATCTCTTGCCTATTTTATATTTATTTACCTCACTGTTGATTTTCTGACCTTAAAATGGTTCACACATTCAAGTTGTGGAGGTTTTGTGCTTTAAAATAGTCCGAGGATCAAAAAAGCAATTATGAGCTCTGCACTTGTTTTTATGTGGAGTTCACCTGTGTCTGAACCCTCAAAGCTAACTCCTGCACTGTTACCTGCACTGTATACAGTGTGTGTGTGTGTGTGTGTGTGTGTGTGTTCTGTGCCACTGACCCGGGGTCAAAGTATTCCATCGATGACAGCCTTATCCCCTTAAACGCACGGTGCAGCATCCCGGCTGCCATGTGCCAGTGCAGAGGTGTGTGTGATGAGTGGAGATGAGTCACAGGCCGGGTTGAGAGGAGGTGTCACACAGATAACCCTTACAGATGGACAGCGGGGAGGGTTTAAGGTTTCAGACCTGTGTGTGTGTGTGTGTGTGTGTGTGTGTGTGTGTGTGTGTGTGTGTGTGTGTGTGTGTGTGTGTGTGTGTGTGTGTGTGTGTGTGTGTGTGTGTGTGTGTGTGTGTGTGTGTGTGTGTGTGTGTGTGTGTGTGTGTGTGTAAAAATGATATACCCTGGACAAAAAAAGAGTATAAGAAAGAATGTGTGTGTGTATATGAGTGGGAGAGTGAAACGAGAGGCCCTGACCTCCAGCAGCATTGACATGAGCTATCATCACGATAGCCCCGACCGATTCTCCACCAAAGAGAGGGAACACACATACTGACGTTTTGTTTTCCTCTCAGGGGTCAGATCCTCCACACCACAAATGGACCTCTCACCGTGCAGTTAGCTTTGGTCTCATTTGCAGAGGTTCACCACTCGTACTTCAGCCAGAACCCCAATAAAACACAAGTGCATGGAATTTATTTTGTGGTGTTCAAGTGACGCATGTTTGCAGAGATGAGGCCTCAGTTACTCTTTCTGGACTTTTGAACTTCTTCAATGTGTATCTCAAAACTTGTGTATTGTTATTATTGTCTGCTGTGGATCTCCAGTGAATGGATGGAATAATAATTACTGCAGTATATTCAGCAGGTCACAGTAGATTACACCTCTTTTCTGCTGTTCCTCCAACAAGGAGGTTATGTCTTCTCCACTGTCAACTGGTTTGTTTGTTTGCTTTTCAGCAGGATTGCACAAAAACTACTGAACAGATTTGAAAGGATGGAAAATGGGCAAAGACAGAACCTGTTAAACCTTTTTTTAAACTTCCTTTAATATGGCGAGATAGGCGGCTTTTTGACATTTTCACCAATCTCCCTGGAAGTAATTCATGGATCTTGATGAAAGAAACATGGCATCTTCAGGGGAATGATATTTATGAGTGTGAAATTTGGTGCAGATCCAAATTAATATCTGAATCTGGCGGATTTAAATGTCATTTCATAAATCGACCTTTGCAGAGGTATGTGCTCTACTGACATTCTAGTTTAGATATCTTTTGGTTTATGTTGTCAGATGGCTGCACATATGAAACTGTGATTTTCCACTCAATCAGATGCATTGCATGTACAAAATGTTCCCAAAAACATTGGGGGTGAAGCTTTATAAATGTTTTTTAAAACTTGGTTTCCTTATGCACACCCCAGCCTGAGATAGTTTGTGGTGATAGTGTGAAGTGTGTGAGCTCCAGTTTAGAGTCATAAATATCATGTTTTATTGTGTATGAGAACAAAAGAGAAAAGGAAGCATTCCCCAATATCTCTTCATTAGTGGAATAATTGGTTCAGTAATTGATTTGTGGATCATGGGAACTTTTTTAAGGCAACGATGCTGATTATAAATTGTTTTGAGCAAGAAAATAATCCAAACGTTTGCTCTTTCCAGCCCCTTAAATGTAATTGTTGCTTGTTTTTATTTTATGGCATTTTAAAATTAGTATCACACAAAACAAGGAACTTAACACACTGGGTTTAGGAACTTGTTTACATTTAATAGACTAAAATGGTCAATTCAGGCACAAACCGCAGTGAAAAACCTGTGAAAGTTTAACTCAACGGAAACTTTTATGGATATTTGTGTTTCTGAGATGTTTTTGTGTCACGTGACTTACCTGAAAACCTGAGATGCAAAACACAAACACACATTCAGCTCTCTAACGTCCGAGGTTAACAAATAAAAGAGGGAAAGATTTCAGCTCCCACTCACACACGCGCGGCAAAAGCAAGCGAGGATCATCTTCCTTTGTTCCTGCGGAGAGGTTTACTGTCTATAAACACTCGGCTTTTACGGCGGAACGTCCAAATAAAAAGCTTTTTGAAGAACTTCACCCAGTCAATTAGTCGAGCAGTGTCAATAGACCTGCCGCATAATGACTCACCTGTAATTGCGTGAGAACGAGCACTTACAGGAGACTGAGTGGCACGTCACATAGGCATGACAAAGCCCTCAATCTGTTTTTTAAGCACCCATTCTGTAATTGACCCCCACCCCTCCCTCCCTGCTCCCTTCACACACCCACACACACACACACACACACACACATTTGAGTTCTGAAGTTGTTAACAATCACGTGGCTGATGACACTGGGTGGAGGATTTGAGGCTGTCGAAGGCTTCTCCTCCGTCTTGAAGCATGGCCGGTGGGAAGCTGAAATGACACTCGCTGGGCAAGCCGAGCTTATATTAACGTCCTTCTCCGGGCCTTTTCATTAACATGCGTCCTTTCTTTGTGCGGGGCAGTGGGATAGTGATCGGACAATTACCATAACTGGCTGATGTTATCTCAGCTCGGTTCAGAGGGGAAGATCAGCTGAACTGTTGAAACTGCTGAGAAGACACCCCCCCCCCCCCCTCACACACACACACACACACCTATTTCTTCCTGCAGCTCCTGCTCCTCTGCCTTCAGCCACTTCAAAATTAAATTCTTCTTCGTCTTCTACTTATTAAGCACCTCTCCCTAATTTCTGACGCTGATAAGTGGGCATCAAAGAGAAGCCCAGCGGCCATCAGGCAGCCTGAGGGAGCCGCACATGCTCCTGCAGAAAACCTGACCTTTGCATTTAGGAAATCAACTTGTCATTCATAATTTATTTGAGACAACATACTACTTAAATATCTTTGGAGTTGAGCTTTACCATTTAAAAAAAATTCCTGAGAAAAACACCAATTTGGGTTTAAAAGTTGGGTTCATGCGTAAAAACTAGCAGATAAAAGATTCTTTAGAATTGTGATCATATTATGATTTGTTTATATTTTAATAACGTCCAGTTGTTTACCCCCGAGACACGATGATGTACAGGGCACCCTCTGCAGAACAAACAATGCAACGCAAAGCTCCCCTCCCTCTCGGCAGTTCAAAGTAGTCGCTCTCTCCAAACATTATCATATAATTTGGGCCAGCCGTCAGCTTGTAAATAAGTGATGTAGAAGCCCATTGTGTGGTGGGGCACAGGTTGGAGACAGGCGTCTTTGCTCTGCCGGCATGAGCCGCCGAAGACAAAGGCAGGAGACAGAGCGTCTAACCTTTGATTCTTCTGAGGACTCAGCCGTCTTGTGTCAGGGCAGGACGCATCGGCCACAATCATGCCCCCGATGTGGGGGACGTCAAGAACAATAGAGTCACTCTCCCACAGTCAGGCTCAACAGCCCGCCCCGGCTGCAATTGGATTAGCGAGTGTCCAACCACCACATGTTAGTCAGGTTGACATAAAAGTGAAATATGAGAACAATAAGGCCTTCGCTCTAACGGGGGCACACGCTTTGAAATGGCATTGCATTTCTGTGACAGCTTCTGTAACCGAAAACTGAGAAAATCCATCACAGGACGATAATTTCCAATATTCATCTTTCTTTGGTGAAATGTGAATCGTGGAATGGTGTTGAAATGGTGAATAATAAGCCAGAGCATCAGAAAGATTCCTCTGCTTTTATCTTGTGTTTTAGATGAAAGTTGATTGAAACACATTAAAAGGCCAAAAGATAACTATGATAAAGGTGTAGAATTTAAATCCAAATTCATGTTGAAACCAAAACTGAAATGTACTGCCAACTTGTTTACACACACCCTTATATCTGATACATAAAATGATCAAATTCATTCTGTCTCAAGGGATGGATTCAAATGAATCAGTGCAGATTTCAGATCATTTCCCCTGTTTCCTTTAAAAAGTGACAGTTTTACACAGTGCTCTAATTTAGGCAAATACACAAAGCATGTATCTTGTGCTTGGTTTGAATGTATTATTGGAAGCAAGTCATGTTTTTATTTTTTTTTCTCCAAAAATGTATATAATATGAAAGCAATAAATATTACAAGTAAATAAACTTTACTTTTTAGATTGTTTTTACTATTTTCTCAATAAAAAAACTTATACAATCTAATGTACATTATGAAAAGTTGTACAGCTTTTTATGTTTAAAATAAGGACTCAATTTATTTTTAATATGTAGATATAAATATATATATATATATATTTTGTCAAAATATATGATCATATTGTCAAAGAAACAAAAAAAAAAAGTGAGACAAACATACACCTCAACATAAACGTTATAAATAAGGGTCCAAGTGAACTTTTTTTTTTTTTTTTGGAGTAAAGACCTTCTGATTTGTTTGAGCGTCCATGTTGCTTTTTTCAAGTCTCTAGTCCAAGTCCATGTTGCAGATAGTCTGTGTGTTAGCGGCAGCCGCAGCCCTCCACTACCATTTCCTGATAGTTTTTTAGGACCACCTTGTCGTGTTCGTCTAGGTAGAGCATGGAGATGGCGCTGAGCTCTGTTGGCACGCAGCAGGCCTTGGGAATGTTGTTGTTCACAGAGTTCACCAGTGTCTGAACAATGGCATGGTTGGTTGAGTTCAGATGATCTGCCAGAGGAAAGGGGCATTCCCCGTGGCAGTAATAAGCCTGGTAACCAGGGGGCGCCACTATCCAGTCATTCCAGCCTACGTCGCTAAAGTCCACGTAGAGTGCGTGGCGCCGGCAGTTGCGGTTGCGTTTGCGGCCCCGTTGCTTGGGGCTGCGCTTGGTCCGGCGGGTCAGTGGGTGACCCTTCCCGTCGTGGCCAAAGGTAACCAGGAGGGGGCGCAGCTGCTCCCAGTCCTCACCAGGCTCCTGGTGTAGCGAGCGGCTGATGCGGACGTGTCGGCCCTGTTGACGCGGCGTTTGGTTGAGGTGCTGCACCTCCACAGCCAGCCCGTAATTTGGGAGGCGCTCACGAGTCCAGCGCAGCACGGCAGGGCTGACGTCGAAGCTCTCCCATTGTGACGCATTTTGCCGCACGAGCCGCGTATCCAAGAGCTGCGTGATGAGCTGCCCGGGCCGCGGGGGCTTCAGCACCTCATACACGTTTATCCGGTGAAGCCCCTGCTCGTCTGAGAGGGCGTTAGCGACGACCTCGTCAATCTGATGACGGTAGAGCCTAAGTTCGGCTGAAGAGAGCAGCTCGTCCTCCGGGATGCTGCTGAGGTTGAACAGGAAGCGAAAGGGCGTGGTCTCGCCAACGTCCAGATCGTGCACCTTTTCCATGTGCTCTGAAAATGAGGAGGAGGAGAAATGTTAGCGCAAGTGAAAAATTCCATAATGTTCAGTGTTGGTAATATCAACGAATACAATGTGTAAAAAAACCTCACAACTTTCCCATTAAGACTTTAAAGTTTCCATGACGACATTGACAGAACCAGCAGATAAAACAATTAAACGCGGCTTTAAGTTGTGCTAACCTCACATTTTCACACTTCCTACACGTTTTTACCTGACACAAAAAGGACGTGCAGCATACGCGCACTTTTCCCGGCTTCTGCAGTACTCAACAATATAAATATACAGCGTCCACGCTTCCTTATCTATCTCCACGGATTATCCAGCCCTTCTCTCAATGCCTTTCTCCGAGCACTTTGCTGAAACACGCATTACAAGGAGGGTGGTGATTAACGTACCACAGCTACAGTATAAACACAGTGGAGGCTCCCTGTTCCACGCTCAGTCTGCAGATTTCTGGCAAGATCACCATTGTTGGGGAAAGGAATGTTGTGTCTACTATTTTCCTGCTCAATCCACCCCTGTTATTTCACACCCAGGCTCTAATCTTACCCAGGTGGTTCTCATTATTAAAACCTGCTGTGTTTTTGATTAGCTCCGCAGTTTGTTCACTTAAGACATTTATCATATTCATCATGAATAATCATTAAGGGGTCAGACAATACAGTAGAATCTCATTTATCCGAAGCCCATGGAGGGGGGGGGGGGGGGTGTTCGGCTGATTCAAACATTTTTGTACGCGTTAACCTTCTCATGTGCTTCGTCGTTTAATTCATAAATTTGACAAACGAGGACACGTCTCCTGTTACACCCAGCGAATAAAAAGACACACTTTTCTTGCAGAATTCTGAATTAGTAGTTGCATGCTTTACCGTCCCTGTAAACACGTCTCCTCACCAAAACCGTCCGTCTGCTGCAGACTGTAATACCTCACCATGTTTTGGACAGATCAGCCAACTGAATCACACTATCGCACAATGGTGCTCCCATGAAAGCAAGCACTCCTACTCAAAAGACCTCAAAGCGTATTATTAACATAGTTTAGCAGAGGAGAAGGAGGGTAAATGCCTGTAGAGAGCAGTCGGAACACGCACACACACACACACATTCTCACACACACACGCACACGCACGCATGCATGCATGCACGTACACATTGCATCACAGGCACAAGTTCCTCCTCCAGCGGCGGTGCTCTTTCTTCCTCTCCTGCCTTGGTACGTTGCCGTGTTGGTGTGTGTTGGCGTGTGTTGCCACGAGCAGTGTGTTTGACAAGCCCCATTAAGGCTGACTCATCCCTCCTTCCTCACTCCTCCCCCTAAGGGTGGACATGTTCTGGAGCCCTAAAGCCCCCCGGTTCTCTCAGTTCACTACGCCACAAGGTCACTCGCTAACTCTCAGCTCCGGTTCTCTCTGCCGACGGTTTTTTAAGCGTTTAACCAACGCACTCCAGTCTGGCTTTCCAGCCTCAACGTACATTTAGCAGATCAGTCAACCTGGAGTTTCTCCTGGTCTAATTGAAACGTCTGCAGCTGTCGCTAAAACTAAGCAGATCCAAGTCACAATAAACAGAAACCCTTCTAACATTCCAGCCTTTCTATCGCACCAGCTCCTGAGACTGTTTTTCCATCTCTCCCGAGAGCTGCAGCGTCTGCTCTCAGCACCCACATTGTTGGCAGTAGGGGCTTTATTTAGAAGGCTGCAAGAGTAGCATTAAAGATAATTGCACGTTGAGGAAGGTCCCTCTAAAAGAGCCCTCCATATAAACTGGAGACATGAGACATGAGAGAGGAGCACACTCCAATTCCAGGCCAAGACTGCAGCTTTTTTAAGCCGTGTTCTGTTGGGTGGGGTGAGAAGTGCAAGTCAGTAATATGGAGGCATGCTTTTCTTTCAGCTGCTAACCAAACACACAGAGTTTTGTCAAATGAGGCTCTTGAGAGCTTGTCTGGCAGATTTTTTTGACCCTCTTTAGACAGTGTTCTGTGACCACATCCTTAGATTCCTTGGTTATGGTGTGATGGGTGGAGCTGCCTCACAGTCGTGATTCAAGGGATGTAGGAAATGTTTTTTTAATCCTGAAAACTTACCAGTTGTCAACCATGCTGATGGAGTATAATACCACTAAACTTATAAGAATGCCCGGAAACTGTGACCTTGGTTATGGTGAATAGTTTCTGCCACATGATGCAAACATCCTCCTTTTCTTTTCTCCTTACCTTCATGGTGGAAGCCCCTCACAGTGTTGGCCCGGCTGGCTGACCTCTCTGGGTACTCAAAAGCGATGTCATGCCCCCCAGCCTCCTCGGCCTCCCCCGACTGCAGGCGGTAGAGGTCCAGCAGGTAGCGGGGCACCGTGGTGGAGCGGCTGGGCCGCGGCCGCCTCTTGAGGCCGAACATGTGCAGCAGCGTGGCCTCGAAGTCCCGCAGCAGTTCATGGCTCTGAGCGGCCGAACGACCCTGCAGGCCCGGTACTTTCTTTTTCCCTTCTTCAGGTATCAGACTAGCATGGTTGCTCTCTCCCAGCAGGACTTGGCATATTAAAATGACCATCAGCATTCGATTACCAGGAATCATGATGTCTCTGGGGGGAGCAGCAGATGGCACAGGGAATTATTAGGAGAGAGCTGGAAAGAGCAAAGAGCAAGAAAACACAACAAGGGACAAGGAAAGGAGAGAAAGGCCTTGGTTTTAACTGTCAGGAAATATTAGTTTTTTGGCTTTTTCCTCCCTGTCTTCGCCATCCCCTCTGTCCCCAGCTCTGACTGGTTTTCATAGTCCGGTCTGCCTTGTTTAAACTGTCCCTGATCAGATCGGCTACTTGCCGTTTACCTTTGGCGACATCCTTCACAGGTAAACAGCCAGTTCAAGAACCCAACTTTTTTCGAATTTAAGCCGTTCCTATCCACTCCCTCCCTTCCCCCCCTCATCTCCTCCCTCCTCCACCATGATTAGACAAATAAAAGCGGCAGCCCTGGGGTCAGAGAAAATTCTTAGCTCGATAAGGAGCCTCGTCCCCTCTGAGTCTGCTCCAGCAAGCCATGGGGCAAACCTTGGGCTATTTAACCGAAAAAGCTCTTCCTCATGCGTATACATTATTAAAGTGCTGTTGAACGCCACATAAATCAATTACTAGTTGAATGGAGGGAGAGAGGGGAAAACGTGAGATACTGAAATTGAAATGAAAAGGTCCACTTACTTACCGACAGAAAATAAAGCATGGGAAAACAGTCCATGTTTGTTGGGAGCGGGCGATGGACACGTTTTTCCAGGAAATGTTAGGTGGTGTTGGGCGGCTGCAGGAGAACGTTGGAGTGACCCTGTTCCTGAAAGACACAGACGAAAACATACATGAGGCGAAGGCAATTGCAAACACGTCAGGCGAGAAGTCGGAGAAATGCACGTATGTCAGTGTGTGTTTAAGTGGGCAAGAGAGAGACCCGGTGTCTCTTTAAAGCTTATCATTTTGGCTCATGGGCTAAGCTAGCTATTTACTGTAGCTGGAATGTAAGGAGGTATGTGCCACAACACAGAGAGCAGATCCCCAACGCCTCCAGAAAACACACCTCGACTATTTCACAAATTAAGCAGAAACCTTCAATGAGAGAGCGAGAGACAGAGAAAAAAACAAAACATCAGATAACAGCCGGATTCAACTGAGAAAAAAAAACCTGAAGCAACCCTCTCATGTTCACACACAAAGACCAAAGAGCTGATAACACCACTTTGATCAGGAGTGGTAAAAATCCATACCCAAAACAAGAGGGCGGCGAGCGTTCAAGAACCCCAACTCCAAGTGAACTCGCCAAACCTTCATCCGTCCAAACAAATGAGATCAGCTTTTTTCCGTTTAAATAGATGCATCTCGAAAGGGCCTCATCTCTTAGTAACGCTCCCCTACTTGAGGGATCAAACAGGTTGTAGTGACGCTGATGACAGGCCTCCTGCTCTTTGACACCACTGTCATCAGTGGGAGAGTCGTACGCTCAGCGCTGGAGTATGTGCGGCGTGTTGCAAGGGGGAAATGTGTCTCTAATGAAGCCACACCATCGAGGTTTAAGCACCAGAAGAAAACACACGTTGGTTTTCGAGGAGCAGCATCTCCAAATAAAAACCTGAAAATCATTCTGTATAAACGAAAAAAGATTATTCAACAGCTTTAACAGTTCCCCCCGCTCCTCTCTCGAATTTAACAAGCGCTGCAGTGTGGCTGCAATGATTCAATTCTTTTACACGTCATTTAAACGTGTTAAACGCTGCTGACTCACACTAATAAAATTACCAAATTTCTGACACCAGTCACCACCACCACAACAACGGCACCACGGAGCAGACATTTTAACTCTGGAGCGATGCAGGGCTTTGGTCATCATTTGGAGCCGGTTCCTGCTGGAGAGCGCCCAAGCATTACTACACAGTGAGGATGCACATGAACGCTGTGTGTGCGTGTGAGAGTGTGTGAGTGTGTTTAATATACGTTTTGTGTATTTGAGTGTGTGCGAGCAATGTCGGGCTTGGTATCTTTGTGAATATCTTGGCCCCTGCATGGCTCACTGTACATGCAATCAAGGATCTTTTCCCTAACAGCATTAGACTTTGACCTCCGATTGACCCCCCACCCCCCTTTTTCCCCTCCTCGGTCATGACACTAGATCCCAGTGTGTGCGAGGAGAAGGTGATGTGCAGTGCGTGTGTGCATGAGCTAAACGACGTGCACGCGCGGGTGTCTGTATGCACGCACAAGTGTGTGCTACCGCTTGCATGTTTGTGAGAACTGTGGCAAAGAGAGAGAGGAGGGTTCAGAACATGATCAGCTCTATTACCCAAGGGGTGGAGGGGGGGGTAATGTGTGTGTGTGTGTGTGTGTGTGTGTGTGTGTGTGTGTGTGTGTGTGTGTGTGTGTGTGTGTGTGTGTGTGTGTGTGTGTGTGTGTGTGTGTGTGTGTGTGTGAGAGTGTGTGAGAGTGTGTGAGAGGGAGAGAGTGAATGTGTGTGAGTGCACATCTCTGACAACAAATGTTCATTGTCCAGAGAGGGCCTCTCCCATGATTACAGGGATTCATAGTACTCAAAAACACTGACCATACAGAACATCTTGTAACTGTAACCAGCCACTGACAAAGCTGCGGGCTAAAACGGACAGACACTCAAAAGTGGTGCGATGATGATGAAAGAAAATGCAAGGCAGGCGGGGAGCGACTTTCAACTCTGGGAAAAAGTTATCGCGTTCATGTTCGAGTGGCCTGTTTCCACCAGGGGCGATTGGGAACAAAATATACTTTTTGCACCTAACTCAATGCGTTTTCCACCACAGAAGTTTGGATTCACATTTACTCCTCATTCAGCGAGAGCAACAAAAAAAATTTTCTTCAAGATTTTTACAACAATGTCCGAAGTTTCACATTCAGACAGACAGAAACATTTTCCAAAAACAAACGCAGGCCCAGGGAGCAATTAGGCCGCAGCAGTCAACTGCCCTTGGCTTTGCTCGGTCCCCCTTGGCCTCTCTCTCCCTCCCTGACCACAGATAATGTGATCAGACTCTGCACATGGCTCTTCAGATGTGTTTCATGAGGAATTTGACAGTGATGGTGGGAGGGAAGATGAGAGGGGGGGAGGAAGAGGAGGGAGGGCAACAGGTTACCGCTGGAACAGCCAAATCTATGGCCTGATTCTTTTTTTTTATCATTAAAACGACAGTAAATCAGTTCAGCAACCTGTTTATAGTCATGGGAGTTTTTCTGATCAATGCTAATGCTGCTTTAGATTGTTTACAATTCATTATAATATTGTGTATCTATGATTCTAACAGTGACTCCATATAAATGAAATGAGAAATAATATAATTTAAACACTATCCCTTTTAACAAATTCATTTGAATGGTCTTCCTGTTAATATCTGGCTTGTGACTGGAGGTTACAGGAGTTTAAATAATAACTAAGGCTTCACTCAATAGGATCCAACAAAGTGCAATATCCTCATGTCTGTTGAAAGAAATAAACCAGGGACCTGCAATGTGTGTTGTTGTTGAGTAGTGGTTTGGGGTTTTATTAGCTCCCAGTGAGCACTTCAGCAGGAAGAACATTCACAGTCAGTGAGATCACTGAGAGCAGGTTAATGGTTTTTGTTTAAGCTGTGGTGTTGTGTGAAAGAAAACATCTCTGATACAAATGTCGAGCTTCACGACTTTCATTACTTCAAGGAGAAATTAAAACACAACTGGAAAAAATATCAACTTCAAATGCTCCCAGATAATTTGCCTCACAAGTTGAAAGTGTTAAAAAAATACAGAAATCAGAAAATATCAGGTGACTTCATCAACAAAAAGTCAACTCCTGAGCCAATATTTTCCCGAAACCTCAAAAGCAAATTGTAGCCAACTCTTTGCCAGGCACATTAATGAAAAAGGGAATAAATACCTATTTGTAATTTTTTAAAAAAATGATACATAAATGCATTTCCATTCAAACTGTGTTAAGTCAGTTTCCCTGCACGATGGAGGAGAAATGTGAGATGAAAGGTAAAAGGTGTGTGCCAAGGACGCCATGCGCCCGCAGGCCGCAAAATGTTTTCTGTGCTGCTGCGCGACGGGATGAAATGACACAATTTCACTCCATAATCGTTTGTTACGAGCAGGTGTAAACATGTGAGACCTTGTTTTCCATTGTCGCTTCCCAATTATCAACCGGTTTCAACTCTACTGTAACGTTATACCTCTGTAATGTGTTGGCACTGGATGCTTCTTTTTTTTTTTTCTCGTTGGTGCAGACTTCGTCATACTTGGACCGAACTGTGGCTTTTTCAGTGACGCATGAATTGTTGTTGACCTGTTTGAGAAGCGGGATTTAATACCAATTTTAAAATAAACTTTAAAATAAAATAAAGTAATTTTTCTTTTTCACGTCCAGGCTGAAATTCCGGGCTGTGCCATCTCCCATCTTTTACTTTTTACGCGTAAAAAAACCGGCATGACGCGAAGCGGACACAGGTGTTAAATCCCGCAGAATCTCAGCAGAAAGTTCAGAAAAACGTTCAAATCTGCACAGTTGAAATATTTTAAAGGTATTTAAGGAAAAACAAACGCGGAGAAACCGAAAGCTCAGTTTGGAAATGACCTCACTTGCTGCTCAACTCTCCGGCACAAAAGGCTTTTAACCTGTTCGAGCTCCACCAGGATCGCTGCGCTATTCAACCCCCCCCCCACCCCCCCCTTCAAAATAAAATCCTTCCTTTCACTTTACCCCTCTCCCTCTGTCAGTGTGAGACTATTATGGGATTGTAAGCTTCTATATTTCTACAGCACTCGGTGAAGTCGCCAAAAACACCAAACCCAGTGGCACAGTCACAAACTGTCAACGGTGATTCCTCCTCCTCCTCCTCCTCCTCGTGTTATTCAACAGGTTCGGTTCCCATTTAAAAGCTCCGGTGTCTGGATCGTTGATGTGTGTGGGTGTGTAGAAGGGGGGTGGGGGGGGGGGGGGATGAGCGCTTACCATCAGTAAGAGGTCCAGGTATCCTCGAGCGGAGTGAATAATAACGAAAGGAGAGGTGGAGAAAAGCAGGCACGTCCAGGCGCAACGCCGAAAAATGAGCCTTAAATGAGAAGTTTGGTGCCTTTTTGGCTCATTAATCCTTTTTAAACGCACCGGAGCGGACCCGGGGTCGGAGCGTGAAGAGGCCGGGGCGCACGGGCTCTGCAGCGGGGAGTTTTCCTATCCGTCCTCCGGTACGGTTCGTGAGAGGGCCGGCGGTGCGCAGAGCGAGGGGGAAACTTTTCAAATGATCCAGCATCTATGGCTCCTTCCAGTTTTTATCCCTCCCTGCCTCCTCCCTCTCTCCATCCCTCCCTCCCTCCCTCCATCCCAGACCCCCACCTCCCTCATCTGTCTCAAACACCTTGGATAACCCCCCCCTGCCCGTCTCTCCTCCTCCACCTCCTCGTTGCGCGCTGCGTTTTTTTTTCTCTTTTGCATTATTATGTGAAACTTCGCCACTTTGCATTTAAATGCCGGGACGCAGACAGTAAACTGAATGAGAAGAAGACGCGTCTAGCTGCAGATGTAAACAATTGGTCTATAAGGAGAACTGGAGCAGGATTTATTGGCCACAGAGGTGATCGAAATGGAAGAAAGTCAACTTGTAAAGTTATTTCACTGATGAACAATGAAATCAGACTAATAAATATGTCAAATATCAAGTCAAACTAATGTTCCCTGTGCGGTTTGTTGTATTTCTTTCCCTTTTTTTTTGGGACATTAATCACACCCGCTCACACTTCTCTCTCAGACATTAATCCGTCCTCCCCCTGAAGTAAAACACAATCATAAATTAGTAATTTTTATCAGAATATGTTTTATTCTCCTTTAGCAGTTATATTGGAATTTATTTACCTCCATGTCCCATCGGGAGGCCACCAAGAGAGATAACAGAGCCCTTAATAGTTCCTACTGTCATTGATATAAATACAGAACACAATGAAGTTATTTGTACTTTAACTCAAAAATAATATAATCAAGTTTGTACACTTATTTTTTGGGAAGATATTGTGGATAAAGATGTAGACATTTGTTAGTTGACGTTATTTGTCCTTTTACTCAACAGCTTTTTTTTTATCAGCTTTATTTGGTTACACTTATTTTTAGGGCACATATATCGTTATATATTGTTAACAAATGGTTTCACAGAAGGTTTGTTATTTTATTTGTCTTTAAATATAACAGCTTCTTTTTTTAAATTCTACTTTACATGGTTACTCTGATGTTTGGGGAACGCATTGAAGATAAACACACGTAGACATAGTGTTAACAAAACTTCATAAAACAGTTTTGTAAAAGTCATATAAGGAGTTTTTTTGACAATTCAGTAGTGAGGAAAATAAATCTATAGAATATCCACCTAACATGTTGTGCTTAAAGTCTTTCATTATGTTTATTAGTGTGTAAAATAAAGGGTGAACAACGGATCTAGTGGATCCTCTTCAGTCGTGGAGTGTGAATCAATGTTCTGCAACCAAAGACCTCATTACAGCATCATCTGAGGAATCCTGAGACGAATCAGATCAAATGCTGCACTAAAGCACATGGATAGATTTATCCTCGTAATAAGCAGCTGCAATAAAGTCCACGTTTTATTATGACTTTCAAAATGTATTTATTTCATTCAATATAATCCCCACAGATGTTTACTCACTGCCTTTGCCAATGTAGTTTATCCAGTGCTGGCAACAGGTAACCGCTGTGGATTGCTGTTGTTTGAAGTAAGCAGCTTTTTCTTGTCTTTACGGGGCAAACTTCATCGAGCTTCAGGGTTCTTGGGAATTTCCGCACACTAACACTGAGACCAGTGCTGGGGACAAACTGCAGAGGTGGATTCACTCTCTGGTCCACTGCATATGTGTCATTGTCACAGTCCAGGGATTTAGCCTCAGGCAATGATTGAAAAGTCTGCAGGTTTTGGCACAGTGAGACAAGTAAAACACAGCGAAACTTGTCAATACATTTTAATTTCCATAGTAAAACAAATTAAATCCCAAACTCTACAACTAGAATAAGGGTTGCTAGTCTGAGATCTTCAGCACAGAGATTTAAAAAAAAAGGGTTAGAGTGATTCTTTAAAATCTGCTCGGGAGAGAATTTATTTTGTTAATCATTATTGATCTCCTCACTCACCCTGACATGCTTTGGTTGCACAGTCTTATGCCCCATTGAGCTCTTCACTGCTGAGCCTTAAGATAAGTACCCATGCAAAAAGGTGCAAATCATTGGCATGTGCGTGGTGTGTGTATCTGTGCGTTCATGTACATGTGTGTGCATGCATGCGTGTGTTTGTGCACTCGTCCATGTGTGTGGCTTTAGAAACGTGCTGTATGACTCAGGCCACTTCCCTGCACCTTCTCGCACATACCATCCGCATGACTCTCGTTGCTGGATCTCAAGCTGTGATTGTCTCATTTCAACACCATTACTAAAACCATTTGTGTTTTGGGGACCTTGTCATGCACAATTTATTTTTCGGTCAGACCTCTCAGGCCTCTCTTTTCATGTTTCATGTTTTCACTTTCGAGTTCTAATGACTGGGACTAATCATGCTGATGACCTAATGGTGTTTCAGGATATTAGTAATGATCCAACTTTCCTCTTTGCCAGCCAGCGCCTCATGAATTGATATTATTACATAATTGAAGCAGTGTTTATCTTGAATGCAGCTGAAGGTCCTTCAACAGCTCTGCAGGTAGACAGATCATATTTGCTCATGTACATTTCAATCCCATGAATCCAAAATAAAAACAACCACAATCCAAAATAAACAATCAGTTGAGTGCATACCTTCATCAAAATGTGTGTGTCTGATTTTTATTAATTTTTTAAAACCCGCCCTTTCTCACAATGTTAAAGAAAGTGAAAAAAAAGTCCCAAATCTGACCCCTGATCCGGATCCACACCAAAATGGGTTCTTCTCTGACACGTAGCGCATTCCTTTTGCCCAAATCCTTCCAGTTGTTTGTGTCTAATCGTGCTTACAAACAAACAAACAAACAAACAAACAAACTAAACAAACAACAAACAAATGGACTGGTTTTGAAAATATAACCTTCTTTGTGGTGGTAATAATACAAAAATAAAAGAAACTTAATATTTATTCTATAGTTGTGCAATATGTCAGTGAAATATGAAATGTGCACTTTGATTACAACACTGCTGCTTATTATTTTTCAGTTTTGTTAGTTGTTAGAGATCATATTACTTCATTTCATTGCACTTTGTTCCCCTATCCATAACATGTGTGACGAGACATTGGTGCAGTCTTACAGAAACATCACAACAGCACTGTCTGTTTCAGGTAAACTAACAAAGACCAAAGTCATTATACAACAAGATGCCTCTGTGACATTACTGAGACATGAGATACCCAGATGCCATGTCGGTGTGTAATCTGCAGATGTGTCAAAGACAATCAGACAAGGCCACACCGGCATTACCCGAGACCGCAAGATGCAAAACTGCAGATAAACTTCAAAACTGTCACGAAAACAGAGTTTAAAGACATTTCTTTTGCTCAGATAAGATAAAGATCAACCTGTGCAGTACCAGTGTACCAGTATAGTGGAAAAAGAGACATTTGTATAGTAACAGAACAGATCGTGCATCAAGTGCGTCATTTGTCAAACATACGGGGTGGAGTTAGGGGTGGAGTTCTTTCATGCAACTTATACTTCTGTACATAAATGACAGTACGCCACATACAAAGGGTATGTAAGTATCATACAAGTTTCTGCTTTAGTGTAAGAAATATCATGTTTGATTCAACAAAAAATAGGTTGTAACCCCTTGGGACAAACTGCACCAACACATTTGTTTAAAGTTAATGTCCCGATACACATTACTTAACAGAAACTCATACAAATTTTAATGACTCTAGCAGATGTCATTGTTTCTCTGGACCCTGCTGATGGCAGCAGTATCACGTTATGTGGTCGATGTTATAAATATTATATGTAATATTTATATTTCAGTGGTAAATGATCATTATTGAGGCTCATGAATATGTTTTAATAACAGTGTAGCAGCTTGGTTATTTCATGTAAACGAGTCAGGAGTTGAGAAGATTCCTGTGTCACCTCTTAGATATATTTGAATGCATGTAGTAGTTTTTTGAAGAACCATAGGTCACTTTGTTTCTCTACTGAATTGTTCTTAATAGTTAGTAATGATCTTGTTAGTAATTTCGTGGTTGTTACACTGTCTTCTATTATTTTAAAAACTCTGGGGCTGCGTTGTGGTCTGTACGGGCAGAAACCGAGATATTTGGAAACTCACAACCACTTGCTGATTTGGTCTTTTTAGTCTGGACGTAGCCTTCGCTATTATTAGCCTAACTTTTCCTTAACTGACAAACAACCGCAGAGTAGATTGGCTTCCTGCCTTCACTGACACGCGTACACCTACATACAGAAAACGCTGGGCTGGACGGAGATCGTTTTTGTTAAACGTAGAAGTGTGGATCCAGCCCCTCCATTGCACGTTCCTGCCTTTAATACTGCGGTGTAATAAAGGCGTAACATTCCCACCTTTAACAATAACGGCTGTATATAACGGGCTAGTGTTGCTGATATATATTTATTTCATTAATAATAAAGCTAGAGCTGGAGCACTTGAAGTTAGGATGTCCTGTCGTAGGTGTTGACCAGGCTTAGCCCCTTTGAGCCCCTCCAGTTCCGAAGGAGATTACCGACTGCGGGTGGCTTAGACCAACAGGCAGCGACTGACTGACTTATTTCCCTAATTATGATATGAACGTACGATCCAACTGTCCGAGTGTGTGGGCATGTGTCGACAAATAAATTATCTAAAAGTGCCCATTTTAAAATCGTAAAAAAAGGAAAGTATCTCATGCATCCAGCCAACTATAAAGTTATTTTCCACTTTTTTATTTTTTGTGTGTTGGAAAAGGGACTGCACAAACCTGTGGAAAGTTCACCTGCCCTCACTTTCCTTTGAGCAAGCTGAGCACATGAGTCACAGAGCTCCCTTATCTGCTGACATTTGCCTTTGGCCATTTAGGGGAGAGGTCGGCCGTTGCTTCGCTGTTTTCTCGTTAGTTTGGAGAGTGGGGTCATTTCACCTCTGTGCGCCCGTGTCACTAAATCCTGCTCGGAGCCGCTCACCTGTGAACGCCAGCCCTTAATCAGCAGCAGCTCAAAGGCGAGCCGGCCACGTAGACCCCAAGCCCAATGTCATAACACACCTCCATTTTCTCTTTCTTCTCTTTCAGACGCTCCGTGAAGTGTTCACTAGTGCCGACACGCGCCGCAGCCATTGATCAAACCTCAGCTTTCACTAATGCTCGGACTTCTCATTGGAACATTCTTCAACGCAGCCGCCTTGTGTTTCTTTGGGTGCTTGGGCCGCTTGTCCTGTAATCCCCTAAACCAGCCCTGGGACCTGAAAGCCTGTAAGTGGTGTGAGGGGTTAAGGGAGGGAGAAGGACGAGGGAAACAGAGTATGAGGATGATTGGACAAACTATTTTAATCCCTGTAATGGAATTGGCATGTAAACTCATGAACCTAGAAGTAAACAGAAAGAAAATGGAGAGGGGTTGGATGTTGAATTGAGCCTGGGGAGCCGGGGGAGCTGTGTTGAAACTCACATCTCCAAACTGCTCGCAACCCCCACCCCCCCTTCGGCAGAACAAAGATAGGGTCGAAGTCTTTTCCGGATCTTCTTCAACCGACATCACTGTTTAGATAAACACTATAAGTTTCCTTCTACAGGGAATGTTTAGGTTTGAAGTCAGCGATTTTGTTCTTGTGCTGTCGTCCAAATCAGAGAATAGAGAGTTTTGGCCTGAATAGCTAAGAGGGTATCAGCAGCCTGAGTTGTTTTAATGATAAGATAAAAAAGAATCTGGGGTCGGAAATAAAAAGTGGCCATGCCCAGCCATCATCTCATATCACACTCTTGCTGGAGAATATCATCAAACCCATTAGACACTCCAGCGTATGCGATTAAGGTTTAGTCTGCGGATGCTGTGGAGTTGCGGGCTGCCTTCCTGCCAAGTGAGTGGCAGGACTTTAATGTCCTTCCATCTCCTGCTGTCGCTGCTGCAAACCTGCCCCTGCCAGATGTTATCAAAGGCAGCTGGTCAAGTGAGTGGTGGAGGGGGCCTTTTTTTAGGCCTTTCCTTCCCTCTGTCAGGGTGCAAGGAGACACACTCTGGCTTCAACACTGTCCAGACGCAGCCTGAGTGGGGCAACGCCTGATGCCGGGACTCTGGGGGGTTGCGTTGGGAGAGTTTCTCAATGGATTAAAAAGCTTTTTTATCACCATTCGGACCGGCACTTGAAGATACTCCTTTAATCTGAGAGGGGAATTGACTTTGCCCACACCATAGTCCCTAAGAGGCCAAGCTAAGAGGCAGCTGGCCTTGTGATAGAGACCCTCACAAGTGTTGTGTTCTGGAGCGTGACACAGGAATTAATGGAAATTTACCAGAATAGAACTTAATTAAATAGCTTGAAACACATTAGACTGATAGAGTTCCATGAGAAGTGTGATTTGACCTGTCTCAAAATTGAAGATCTGGAATTCTTTGAAGGCCAAACTGCAATATCCTTAAAATGGTATTTTAATTTACTGTTCAAAGTTGCCATTCAATTCACACTTTCAAATGTTTCTACTCCAAATTTTCCAAAGGTCACCTTAACTGAAGGCAAAAAGGCAAAAGTCTCAAAAGTATTGATACAAATCAAACTGCACGTCAGCTACAGTTGTTAGTTCTATCACTGGTAAAAGGTCTAACCTCATAAATCAGAAATGGACCAGAGACCAGCCGCAGCCATCCCAATAAACCGCTTTGAAGTAAGACGTCAACACAAGACGTAACAGAGGTGGAGCACAGTCAAAACCTCTGCCCTCATTTCCAAACTCACCACCCCTCTATATTACAGTTTCACCGCATCCCCATCGCCTAAAGCCGTCTTAGCATTTAAGGCTACGAGGAAGCTCTTAAAGGGGCGAGTGTCAACATCGTCTTTTCGAACCATGACATTTAATACAGCATGTAAATCACTCCAGGGACCTGTTATTCCTGCAAGAATGTAATTGCATACTTTCAAATAAAACATGAAAGGGCCCAACAAGTTTTAAAACGCAGTGTGTGCTCTCAAGACGGCAGGAAGGAATTCCAAGCAGTTGGAAAATGCTAACATCCCTATGTGGGCGAACCGTGGGCAAGAGGAGAGTGTTGAAACTGGGAGATAGAAAGTGATATAGTGCTCAATTCAATGATATTATTTTTAATCTGGGTTGTATTTTACTGGTTTAGCCATTAATGTGATCAACTGGCCCTCCTGAGAGCGCCACACCAGTTACTGTTGCTACAGCTGTCAGGCTTTCTCTGCTCACATTACCCACAGTTTACTGTAATAACATCGGCAGATTTACTACTTGAAATCCGCCGTCGTTATTTAAACAATGGGTTTTCAGTTTCAGACAAAGACAGAGGAAACACAACCACCTCCTTTCTAACCAAATAAATGTCACTGACGACCTTTATCAGCTATAGTTTGCTGGCAGATTACGCTAACGTCAGCGCAACGTATTGGTTTGAAACTGTGTTTTCAGCTGTTGTTTCAACGTCTCTAGTTTTAAAATGAGAATCTAGTAAAAGATGATTTAATATGCACTGGGTAAGATTATACAGGTGCTAAAAAGACTAAAGCTAAAGCTGCACGTCTCAGGCCAAACAATAGCACCCCCACTTACTGATGAGACAAATGGGAAAAAACATGCTTGTTCTCGTATTGTAATGTGCAGTTTTTTATCCTTAACCTTTTAAAGTTCCACTCCAGTAGCTCATTACACTCCCTAAAACTTTTCCTTTCTTATTTCACAAATGGAATCTATGAATATGTTAATATGGCCCCGCCCTCAGCTACTGACCACACCCATACATTGACAGGATTTCTTTTTTGTGACATCACAAACCCTGGCTGTTTAAAATAAAAAAAATGTCAGACTGGCATTGTGCATTGCAGTGTGAAGGTGGAAATATTCAGCCATGGAGTTGAATTATGTTGTAATATAATTGTTATATAAAAGGAGCAAGGGTTTATTTTCACTGGATGGGGACTTTAAGACATTATGACTTTTTAACTTATACTTAATATGGCGATAAACTAGGAAAACTATACACACACCCCTGCCTAGCACATCATTCATTTAAGCTGTTCCAAGATGCACACATTCTTAGATATTAGTCCCCATATGCCTATTCTTCGAATGAAGACCCATGCAAGTTTCGTGGAAATCCTTTCTAAAGTTTTTGTGTTATCTAGCTGAACAGAACCAACCAACCAACCAACAAACAGAGAGATTTGAAAACATCACCTCCTTGGTGGAGATAATCAGGTAATGATGGTAAGGGTTCCAAGACAGAGCCAATGATGTGATTTAAACTCTGTTGAAGGTTAACTTTTTCCCTGTTAGCACCATTTAATTACATTACAGCAACACAAACAGAGCCCAGTTCTTATTACATATCTATATATCATATTTTTTATTTTGACTACAGGTCAATAGCTGTGGTCTTTTGTGAGTAATCTACATATGCTGTGCAATCACCTCACTGACTGATTATGTGCTTGACTCAAATGTCAAAACACTAATAAAAGCAACATGAATTGATTTATTAGGAGAGACTGATTTGTTTATCAAGCTCGGGGTCTCCAGCTTGGATATTTGTCAAAGTGAATTTTTTTGTAATGTCAACACTGCACAACAGCTGGACGCAGAACAGAGGGGAGGAGGAGACCTTTGTCAAAGAAATATACACTTGATTGACTGGAGAGCATCAGTTTGTCACTCCATAAAACACGTGACACTGATTTTCAATTACTCTCAGCAAAATTACATTTTGTCACAAGAGACTTTATTTAACCACAAACTTTTGCAGTTAAACTGTTGTGTGGTATTTCTTTCCCCTATGTGTGAAACAGCATCTCCATGGTAACTTTGAGCCTCTCAGCGTCCATTAAATGTACTGTAACAGTGTAAACTGAATTATACGGCTGCCAGAGATGACAAGTTTCCTCTCTTTGATACGGTTTACTCACCGGCCTAATCCAGTCTGAGCAAAGCTCCTGTGTTTGTGAGTATGTAAAGCTTTTCAGACCGTGGCTCAGTGTCCAGTGACTCATTCCTGACGTAATATTTCACGGTACAGTCGGATGTTACTCTCAGGGGTGTCTGGCTGCTGCTCGGGATTTGGCATGGAGCAGTAGGTGGTCAGGCGATTAGGTCACCACACAGCTCAGAGATCCAGGAATGCTGTAACCCAGGTTTTGCGATCTGCCATGCTTACGATCTCTCTGTGGGAACCGATATGTTGCATGCTTGTGCCATGGAAAATGCACTTAGGTCGGAGCAGAGAGGAGAGAGTAGCCTCCAGGTTCCACCCTGCACCACATAATTAAACTAGGAGGGAATTTTACACACTTTAAAGAGAGAACCTCTCCACTTTGCTTTGGGGGGGGAAGCAGCATGTAATTGCTTCTGCTGGAACGGTTGACGTTTTAGGAGTGGTCGGAATAGCTTGGTAGCAACAAAGCTCTCGTGCTTGGAAGTATGAACCTTTTGTGGTTGTTTTGGGAGGAAATTCTGCAGAAATGACCGTGATGTGACACACGCACACTCAACCACCACTTGTCAGTGTTCTTGGAAGCTTCATAAACCCTTTTACAAAAGCTGGGGGACGTATTTAAAAAGCAAGTCCCTTCAACAGCCGTGATGGTGTTTTAGGAAAAAAGGTACTGCAGGGTGGACTACTGAAGAATTCCCTTCTGCAGGATATCCTATGATCTTTTTCTGGATGGCTGACTGAAAACTTAATTTCTAGCTGGGCTTGTAATTGTAGGTCATTTCGCTCTATGAGTGCAATTGCAGATTTGATAAACAAGGTCCTCTGGCAGTGCACTGTTTACTTTCAGGACCTTGATTTGAGAGCTGAAGCTCAAGGGTGGGATACAGTTTACCCCACATACACTCACACAGACACGCTAACACAACATACTGTATGGGTGCACGCGCACAGTCATGCACAAATGCACATGAACCTTGGACCAGTGCTTGTTGAACCATGTTGTCCAGTCAAAAGGTCATTTCATATTATTTTATTCTAGATTTTTCTTATCGTCAACTAAATGAGATGAAAATATTGAAACCATCAAACTGATATTTCTTCTTTCACTATGATTTCCCTAGGCTGACGATGTCTACGACTGGATATAAATCTTTAAAAAGATTTGAAAAAAGGTCACATAGATGGTTCAAATGTTTCTAAATGCGTAATTTCCTAAAACAGCTGGGCATTGTAGGTTGTAGCAAACATTACTTAGACAGGAGCAAAAATGTTTTTACTCGGGTTTGTTTGTAAGCGAGACAAACAAGAACTACTGGACGGAATTTGGTGGAAGGATGTAGTATAGGTCAGGGTTGTATTCATTAAAATGGATCCGTGGGCAGATCCAGGAATTTTCTTTCACTTTCTTTGACATTGCGAGATAGGGAATTTTTCAACATTTTCCTTTCGAGAATATTCCATGGATCTTGATAAAATAAAATCTTGTCTTGTTTAGGAGACTGATATGATAGTGTGCAGTTTGGTGCTAATTCAAATAAAATTGTGTAGTTGAGTATTTAAGGCAGCAGTTGACTGAAAGCAACCTGCAATGTCCACGATCATCGTACTGAAGTAAGAGTAAAAGCAGTGGGACCCACTCACGGTTTGAATGGCTTTTGGACTAAAATGGAGGTCTATGGCACAGAGACTTGAAAATAGCATCTGTTGATTGTTAGTTCTGGTCTTTTCATGATTATAAGAAAAAGTTATTTTATCATATCATCACCAGATCTATTCTTTAAATTCATATCGGTGCTGAGCAGAATCCGATGCATGAAGAGTCATGGTCTGCACTTGTGGTGGTCTAGTGCAGATCCTAAGTCAGATAATTACGAGGCCGGACGTAACTGAAGTCGTCGACTGCTGGGAAGCTCTTAAAAGCCTGCTTAGTCATATTATCTGTAATTCCACGTCAAATCAAGCTTCTTGGTGAAAGCACATGCCTCACGCAGGGAAGTTTGGAATGCCAGCACGGCGGAATACGAGAGGAGGCTCGGTCGTGTCGTAAAAGATGCTTTAGTCTCTACAAACAAACACGGCTTCAGTACAAATAAAGCTAAAAAAAAAAACCAGGGGAGGGAAAGCGGGTCAGATTTATCCGCTGTAGTTTCGGAGACATGCTAATGGACGCAGCTAACTGGAGCCACATTTTTCTGCTCTCTGTGTGTGCTCCGACGCTGCATGGTCCCCGGGGCCGGGTTGAGATGACACAAATTTTCCGCTGACAATAAAATAAATAAATAAATAAATAAACAAAGGGCTTGGTGATTCCAATATGAGTCAGGAGCATTAAGACCGCCTGTGCTTTTTTTATTTTACTGCGTGAGCATACTTTGAGGCCTGCAGCTGGAGATCACACACAGGTTTAAGCGAAGACGGGGCCAAGGGCCTCCGAGGGCCTGCTGGGTTAAAGCAACAAATGAAACTGAAAAATGAGCATTTTGTTTTTCCAAATACCCTTCAACTCAAAGTCCTTTCCCCCAATAGTACAACCAAATGTACCATGATTGCGTGTTTATATGTCCATCAGTATCCGTTTATCATTCAGGAAATAAAAAATACGCCATTTCTGTGTTCGTGCTTGCAAACATCGTATCCCTTTTCACAGAAAACCCAAATATGCTCCCACCAAAGTCATGGAATAAAAGCTTACCGGAGAAAAATGTTAAATACAAAAATACCACAGTTTTAGTGATATTAGCCAGGATAATGATGCATGTGTTGTTATGAAATGTTATTCCAGTTTCGTGGTTTGGCTCACTTTAAATTGTATCTGAGGGCTCATTGAAATGTTTTGTTTATTTATACGAGCGCGGATATCCGGGAGCAGGATCTAAAAAAGATACACATAAACATATTACTCGAAATTTGATTTAACCAGAGCACAACTAAAAATCCCAGAAAAGAAACGGCGCATATGAGTAAACCTCCTTCCCTCGCTCCATCCTCTTTGGCCCTGCAGCCAACCTTCTCCCGCCCGAGCAGCGTCCTCTCCTCTGGAGCTGTAAGGTGAGAAAAAGGGGGAAGCCCGATCCGTGGCTTCGGGAGCTTGCAGGTCCCCGTGGCAAGCTGCTCAAACACGGCGGTGATTGGTGTTGGGTTAACTGCCAAATTTGTTGCGTTGCTCCAACGGTTTCCCTTCCAGTACCTCACCCCACCCACAGGGAGCCGTGGTCGCAGCAGGAGAGAGGAGGTGAGAACACGGGAGGAGGGAGGAAAGGAAGAAGAGGGGAAAGGGGGCAAAGTTCCCATCCACACTTCTCCCTGGCTTTCCTCTTCTCTGCTCCTATCACCGAACTTGTAGCTCTTTGTTATTGAATTATCATATATGCTGCACACATCTTGTGCCTCACGCCAAACATGTAGCGCAACACCACCCATGCTGTCGTATAACTTTAAGGTCACGTCCAGACCAAACACAGCCTCCACATTAATTCCAATGAGGAGAAAAATAGTTGAACTTGGAACACAGTACAACCTCGTCTGTATCGGCCAATCAAATACGTGTGAGCACATGTTCCTGGTGGCGGGGCGTAGCCAGAATTTTGGAAATAATGACGTAATGAGTCCGAATTCCTCAGACAGGATCGCCTCTGCACTGAGAAATGTTTGACCAGCAACCAACCAAAATAATCACCAAAATTCTCTGGATATTCAAAGAAAAATCCAAAGTTTCTTACTTTATTAATACATAGAACTGTATTGTTTCAAGTTTTCACTTCTAGTCGAGTCCAATAACAGTCAAGTTATTTAATATTGTATAATATATCTAATATAAAACATATCTCATGTCAGTCCTAATAAAACAATATTGTTATAGGTCTGTAACTTCAAACTCCTCCATGTTATCAAACTGTGCAATTCCAAAGAGATGTTTCCAAGCACATGACCTCAGTGTCCTCAGTGGCAGCTACAGCTGTGCATGGTAACTTGCTTTGTAATGTTAATAACATCCTTCTACTTCATGAGCAAAGTAATCAGCTGTCAGTGATCCTTTCCCAAAGTCAGTCAATCCTGTCACAGTATTATAAACTACTGTGAAGGTGATGAGCTTCCAAACTCATGAATGTATTGAATGGATGACAAAGCTCCCCAAAAGTGAAGCCAAAATCTCTCTCTCTCTCTGCAGTATAGGTCATAATGTTAGTTGATGGGACATAGACCACACTAAAAAGTTAAAGTACACATCAAATACATTTCGTTTTCAAGTGTTTAATTTATGTTCAAGTGCAATTTATTCCAGTGAGTTGGTTTTAATTAGTTATTTGATACTATAAAATGGGGTGAAAGATCATGATTGACAGCTGAGACTGACCTGTGATTGATTGTTTGGACTTCGAAGCTGTGGTTCCCTCCCTCGCAGACTCTGACGTCACTGGCGCAAGATGGCAGCTTTCGCATTCCAGGATATTTAGGCTTCATTTGTGGAAAGTGAGAATAAGTGGAGACGGGTCGTCCATCTTTATAAACAGTCTTTATGGTTTACAATCATTAATCTGGAGGCTGGAGAGGTTGTTTTCTAATGCCAGCCACTGAGCAATTATCAGTTAGTGTCTGTGTTTGCTGAGGGATTGGATGAATTGGGTTTTCCCAGGAAGCATTCAACACTGTGTAATCAGTATTACATACACTGAGGTGACTCACAGTCTGATTTAACTCATCCACCTTCGTGTCATTTTCGGCGTGATACCAAATTAGCCGGCAGGCTCCTCAAGAGGGGTTGTTGACAAAGGGACAACAAACATTTACAGAAGCTGCTGCACCCTTCTTGGCAAGACGAGCGGGAGATGACATCAGAGGAAATCACAGTAATTCACTGTTTACGTGGTTTATTTTGGGTCCCGATTCTGTGTAACTCCGCGGCTTTAAGAACACCTCCAACCATCGGGGGCCTCAGCCGTTGTTATTGTTTCCTGCATCTGTCGAAAACCAAATAATGGCGGGTGGTCACCTTTCATCAGGGAATGATGGGAATGGGTTCTGTGAGGTACAACCATGTGACACAGGCATGGCTGTGACATCATTGCTTTTGAAATTTGTTTTCTGTCTGTTGGCTAGCAGTGACAGGACTGGGCTGGTTGGAGAAGGCGGGGTGATCAAGGGAGTAGCTGTGTGTGTGTGTGTGTGTGTGTGTGTGTGTGTGTGTGTGTGTGTACTTGTGACTGCATGCGGTGCAGTATGTGTGATTTTGTCGATCCCAAATGTTTGTTTTTTGGGTTTCACCATCGTTTTTTAAGATGATCTCCACAAGGCTGTTTAACCCACTTTAGACTTTGAGCCTAGAGACACTTGCAGGAGAACGATGTGCAAGATCGCGAGGAATGTGAGGTTTCTGGGTAAATGTCGAGTTCACCCAGAAACAGAGATAAAGTAGGTCTGGGGCCGCTGAGCGCTGATCCACCTTAAAACTCTTTGACACTCTTCCGGCCTATTCCACTAAGCTTGTGCTATTTGTGCAAAACCCTGTCTGCATTAAATGCACGTATGACTGCACACACAAACACACACAGACACACTGCTACCCACTACCGCCACCCTGCCCACACTCTATTTCAGTCTGGACTTAACCGTTCCAGGGACCACAGGCCCCGCCACATAGAGAGGACTGTGTTGGGCTCTCTAACCCGAGTCAGACCAGGCTATTCGCAGGGTTGGGGTGGGGTGGTGGTGGTGGTGGGGTGACGCTGATGGTGGTGGGTGGCGGGGTTCAGTGCTATCTCGCAGCTGTTTCGCTAAGGACGGACGAGGTCTCTCGGCATAAATTTCACAGATATCACCTCCATCAGAGGGCTATAAAGCTGATTTATTATAAATACAGCTCTCGTGTGTTTACTGCGCGCATTCTTGGGCCTGCAACATCTTTCAAAGTGAGCACTTGCAGGTGCTCTGGCTCACTCTCCGTGGGGCAGACTGAAGGAAATCAAGGAAAAAAGAGGAGAGCGGGAGAAAAATGCAACGAGGGGGAGCCACAGAGAAAGAGGGGTGAGGGTGAGGGTGAGGGTGGGCAGGAAGTGAGAGGGACCTGATGAAGGTGGCAAATTAGGAAAACATGGCATTGGGGATTTAACTGTGTCTTAGGTGATGAGGATAATGTGGGGGAAGTACTGGGTTACTTTCCGTCGTCTCTTTTTCAGGTCCCAGAAAATACATCGGCTGGTGAGATTCCAGCCTCTGCTGCGGACGACACGTTCTTCCATCAGCTGAGATACTCACATCAGCAGCTCTCGCCTGGTAATGGACGATGGTCGACTTGAACACAATGCGCCACAGCAGCAAGATGTCATTATGGTGATGTCATATAGTTGTTGCAACAAATGTAGAAAATTACAAATGAGGGAGAATCAAGGATTATTATAATTTGGGTCATTGGACCAAACTTTCTTCCTGCATGGGCTTAGCCAAAGAGTGTATATAAAGATGGACGACTGCAGCATGGGTCATACATCCTGCCTCCTCCATGTTAGTGGATGGTTGTCATTTAGGGTAGGTCTTATCACACTGATGTTTTTTCAAGTGTTCATTTTTCCACGGCTCCATTCCCCCAATCACTACTGTTCAGACTCCGGCTCCAAAGAACGTCATCCGCAGCGTTCATATATATTTTGGCTTCATTTCTGGATAGTTGGAAGGGAGTTGAGACACATCCTCCATCTTTGTTTACCTTCTATGGTTTGACCAGATTGTTCTGAAAGTTTTTGATGACATCACAAGCTTCCTCATTGCGGTTGCTCAGTCGTCACCGGACAAACATTTTCAAACTTTCAAGGCTTCTGAGAACTTCTCATTCACGAGGTTGTTATTCTGCATTGTGCTTCTTATTGGCCACTTCATAAAAAACAACCAACACAACTTATGATGCCAAGACCACAAAACAAGATTCAAATCATAACTAGATTTAAATGAACTTCCACCAAGTCTTGTAAATGTACTCATAAAATATTTTTATACAAAACAAACTGAAATGGAAACTTTCCTCGTTTTCCCACATTTGCTGTTCTAGTCACCAGTTTTCATCTTTAAACACATCTCAATTAACAAACTGCTTCTGTTCTCAGAGGAGCAGTGGGATAAAATCTCGTCTTTTCCGGTTTCGGGACATGAATCTGTTTTTGTATACCAGCGCTGCTGTCAGAGGGCATGGGAAAAACATGTGTTAGTGATGACATCAAGCAGCATTTAATCTTGTTTATGAAATAATAGACTTGGCAGCGATGATGCAGCGTTGAGAAAATTAACAGTTCTCATCTTACAACTCCTGTTTATTTGAAACACTTTAATCCACTCACATCACATTTTTTTGTTCTCCTCCTCTTGTCACTTCATTGTTTGATTGCAAAGCAGAACGACTAAAAAGATAACATCTAAAGGAAACAAAATGGAGTCCAGATGACTCGAGCAGGGAGGATTCTTCACCGCCCGCTCGGTGGATTCGCTTTCTCTTGATCTCACCTCTGTTTCCGACGGTGACACGGCAGAAAGGACTTGTCAGGGGGGAGGGAAGGAGGGAAGCCGGGGGGGGGGGTATCTTGGCTCTGCGAGTAGATGAGCAATAATTAAAAGAGAGGAGAGAGAGAGAGAGAGAGAGAGGGTGAAGAGAGAGAAATGTGAGTCATTCCAGAAATGCGAGGGAGCTGCTTCTCTTTGTGGATACAACAGGAGATTGACTGAACCCAACACCGGGAACTGGGAACACACCACTGGGCTGCATCCATGTGCCTGACCTCTCACACACACACACACTCACACACTCACACACACACACACACACACACACACACACACACACACACACACACACACACACACACTTGAATATTTTCGTATCTGATGCAAAGATGATGCTGGAAGTGAAAGAGAAGCGATTCTGACATGAGAAACACAGAAGGAGCAGAGGTTTCCTTGATCATCTGCAGTTACGAGACCAAAGAAAAGTAAAAAGAATGCAGGGCGGTCCACATTTTTTTTGGCATGTGAAGAAACAGGGATGATGATGAAGAAATGTTACAGTTTAGTAGAAGCCTTTAAACAAATCTGTCAACGACGAATGCGTTCAGGTCAGGCTCGAACAATCCACCCTGGCTCTTCACTTCTAATCAATCCCCTGTTCCCCCGCTCCATCCCTCCTCTTTTCTCTCTCTCTTTCTCTTCTATTTGTTCATCACTTCACAGTAAAAACAAGGGAAGCAGCTTCGGTAAACAGCAACATGAAGCTACCATTGTTTTGGAGGCACCTGCTATGCCATGGAGCGCGGTTAGCCTTGGTATTTATTTTCGAAGGCACTCCACACACACGCACTCGCACACACGGCAACACGTAAACAAATACCCACAATCGTCCCACCACCGCTCCGCAATCTGGCTTGTGTTTGCTTTCCGGCATTTTTCACAGGGTGGAAATATTTAGCCATGATGAAACATGCATTTATCTTGCTTTTTCTTTTTTCTTCGCCCCAAACCACAGCCTCTAAAATCAAATAAACGAGGGAGCCCTTATTCTTTTTTTTTTTTACCTCCATAAAACCCCATCAGGAGGAGGAATGCTGGTAATCCATGTCTACTCCTCCATCATGCCTTGTTCCTCTCATTACCAGCCATGTTGTTCCTATTACGCCTCAACATCCTCCGCCCGTATCAAGATAAATGCGCTGAGATATCATTTCATGTTCCCCCATTTTGCTATTGCCTGCCCCAACGCAGAACACAGGTTCACTGCACTGAACCAATTTGCTGCATGGTTGTGGTGTGGGAGTTTCTGTTTCCCACTCTCTGTTTTTTTTGCTTTGTCCACTCTTCCTTTTTTCTCTTTTTCTTTCTTTCTTTTTTTCTGAAAGCTTTTCCACTGACATTCCCGGCTGCTCCAGGCATTTCTTTTTTTTGTCTTTAACATAAGGAGTTGTTTACTTGGCTCCGGTCAAAGATGGAACACAAGCCTCAGAGACTTGAGTGAGTTAAAGTGATGCAGTGAAAGAAAGAGCGGCAACGACGTGCACGTGCATGTGACAGATATCACAATAGGGGCACAAAAGGGGATTACAACAATAATTGACAGGTTTTACTTTAGAGGAAGTAAATAGGGATTTTATTTTGGAAATTCTGTGTTATTTATCATTTTCCATCCTGTACAATAATTGAAAAAACCAATTGATTTCCCAGCAACAGAAATAATCCGTGAAGCAACAGCATCCTGGACAATTAAGCCCCTCACATTTGTGAATGTTCAATGACAATGCATGGAGAATTCTATAGTCGTTAGGGTTAGGGGTCTCACATCCATTCCATTCCATTCCATTTTTTTCCAACACATTAGAGAACTTTGTCAGAATGATAACCTTTAATGGCGCCCGAACTGTTTCTCCCTCATCTCTGCTGATCCCCTTACACTATCGTCATTGTCACTGAATAAATCTCTGCCGTCCACAGAATGCTGACATCAGATGATGATGCACAAACCCAGATTTCTTTCCATATCGATGATACTTAGCATCCATCATGTCCGTATTTGGAAAACCACTCCTCTCTACGATATCTGCACATGGAACCTATAGGGCTTGTTCAAGGTCAGGCAAAGACTGTGGCTGTTGCAGGTAAACTATGATTAATGTTAGGTCAAGAAAAGATCATGGTTGTGATTTATAGGGATAAAACCACCAGCTGAAGGTCTGTCACATGATGTATTGCATGCACATCTGCCACACTTATGCTTTCCGCTCGGCTACATAAAGGGGGACTCTACTTCCAGCACTGTCACTGAATGTTGACCCGAGACGCAAATCGTAATTTCACCCAGTATGAACATTTAATTTCTAGGAATCCTGGGCAGTATTCCAGTGAAAGAGAAAATGAAATAGTAAATTGACTGTATTTATATTTTGCTTTTCTAGTGATATCGACCATTCAAATCAAAGTCACATGCACACACTCTTCTATCACACATCATTGATACACTGCTGGCAGAGCCATCAGGGGCCATTTTTGGAGGTTCAGTGTCTTGCCCAAGGACACTTCAGCATGCACACTGGAGGAGCCGGGGATCGAACCACTGACCTCCTGGTTAGTGGATAACCCGCTCAACCTTCAAGAGAGACGAGAGTGTCAGAATATGTTTGTGAAAGTCTTTGAAACCGACCTATTAAATATATGTTAATGTGAAATATACATTTTTGGATATACCATAGACAAACTTAGGGAATAAAATATAAATAAAAACTGATTTTGAATTAGCATTTTAATTTACTGTTAGAACAGATCTCTCTGCTGCTGTCGTCTATCATGTCTTTACTTTCCATGCAAACTGCCGAGAGAGGACGAGACACAGCGACTCGGAGTGGTCTAAGATAGAGAGAGGGAGAGAGAGAGAGCAAGAACAAGAATGAGCACAATTAGCCAGTGTGTGAACAAGCTCTTGTTTATTGACTTTTGGGGGGGAATTTTATTAACCTGCCCGGCCTTGAATGGAAGACACCTGCTGTTGGCACTTAGGCTGTCATTACTGCAGTGGAGAGCCGCGGGGAGGGCCCTCGCCCTGCCCAGCGCTGCCTGTTGTTCCATTGTCCAGCACCCCATCATCCAGCAATTGAGCGCTACAACGTTTACAATGAGATTGCCCTTTGTTGGGTATCGTCGCTAAGCTGACAGACCTTTCTCCCCTCACTTGTCAGCAATCAAATTATGGTAGGCGAACCCACCTACTCCGGTTTTGTTCCTTTTGTCCGTCGGCAAAAATAGGCGCTGCCCGTGATTGACTTTTTTTGTCGAGGTTGCCGTTGGTGAAGTGGGTGATTGCGAAAGAATTGAATTCACTACAATGCCAACAAAAACAACCAGTTTAGGTGGATAAAGAGCCAAACTGGGAGACACTGAGCCTTTGTCGGCTATAAGTGAGTGAGAGTGGACGCCACAGATAAGACGGGCCTTCACACTCTGTCCTGTCAGAGAGGAATTCAACCTCACTGGATTTTCTGTAATTTTCAGTTGCTCTGTCAATGGAGGTGATTTAATAAAACTTGGATATTTTGGATTTTATTCTCACACGTGTTTGTTGACAGCACATCGACTCCAGCGTCAGTCCCAATCACCAAAAGCTCTCCAATCCTGTTGTTTTTCCAAGTTTACACTTTTTTTGTGTTACATGATACAAAGGTCATCAACAGGTCCACTTGCTCGCTGTAAGTTTTCTGGATATTTCACATGGGCCCCACTCCGATATATTCCAGACATTATAATAGGGGGCTAGCAGGAAAAGATCAGGGAAATGTCCACAGAAAATGACAGACTCCACAGTCCCTCTGGAAGATTTCAGGAAAATATCCTGACTTCAGTGCTTGTCTGATAGTAGCTCAAGGGTCAGTGCCCCTGAAGTGTTGGTGCTAATCTCTCATTACGCGGGAAAACTGCACAAACAGCTGAAGTGAGTGTCGAAATTCACATTTGAACCAGAAAAGCAGTCCAATTAAAATCAAAAATTATTCAAATTTGACCATTTCAACATTTCCCTTCATTTTTAATCCCAAAAAGGGTGATTTTACTGATGGTTGCATGAATATCTGATAGTAGTCTTTCTTACCCTTGTATTTCTTGTTCTTCTTTTTCTTAATAACATGATTACTACAATCTTTTTTTGGTTACTTTATTGCAGGTATTGCATTCCAAGCATTACTTCAGTCATATTATCAACAGGAACGATGAGAAAAATTACAAAAATACGACCCAGGTTGGATGAAACCAGCATCTGTCGGACAGAACAAATTTAAATTCCAAATGTCCACAATCCGTTTTGATTCTGAACATTGAAATTTGTAGCGATGGTGATTTATTTAATAAAGCCATTGTATCTAATGTGTGTGTCTGTATAAACTGGCTGAATGAGTACGATTCCAGTCCTGCCCCAGAAAGGGCGACTAGCTGTCACTGAGGAGATGAGAGGATGGATGGGTCCTCCTACTGAGTGATACTTCCTCTAAAGTGCATGGTGTCAATGGCTGACTTTCAGCAACAGATAAAAACCCTGCTATCCTGGCTTTTATCGTCCGTCTCAGGGCTCACGGGGCACTGATACCAGCCATTACAAGGACAGCACTGAGGCGAGCCTGGATGCGTGGGCTTCGGCATGTCTGCAGCTAAAAGGAGTGTCTGTGTGTGTGTGTGTGCTAGTCCATGCTCTGATGTGTGGTCACTAAAAAAAGGAGTCAGGAGAGGGAGAATTATGGCGATAGAACCGGAGTGTGCTTCACCGTCTAAAGTCTCTGTATGCAAGTGTGTATTTAATTATTTGTTCTCATTCAGGAAATTAGGTAACTGAAAACCAACAGCAGTTTAAAACCAAACATCCACAAATATACAAGCTGTGCACATCCCACTCTTAACCTTACCGGGGCCAACATGTACTCTGTGGACCCCTCCGGCAAACATTATGTTGATGATCACAGCTCAACAAAAATAATGTTGCAAAGTCAGCTATTGGCTTGTCCTTCCGTCCTCTCAGTGCCCGGCAACAAACTTGTTTATACAATGTTGGAAAAGACTCGATAGCAGACGCTGAATTTCCTGCTTTTGCTTCTTTGTGTGCAATTTTCTTTCTTTTTTTTTTTTGTTTGCTGCTGCTCTCATTCCTGTCACACTGGCCCGCAGTTCTGAGCGTGTACGAGAGAGAGAGAGAGAGCTGGGGTGATTAGCTGTGGCAAATTCCCGAGGATTACCAGTTAACTAACAGTTACAGGTCAGCCCTGCCTGCCTTCAGAAATACCAAACTGTAAGCAAGTCAAAGCCTGACATAAGCACATGTTTTGGTCCGGCTCCACTGCAAGCCTGCATTCTACTGTACCCTCCAACAAGCTGCTGTGTGGTTTTATTTAAAGAAACTGTACGTTGGAAATGAGGTGTCAGCACTGTAAAACGAAAACTTGAAAATTGCTAGGCCCACTTTGATTATTAAGTGAAGTGAACAAAGAATATTTTATGTATTTTCTTTAACGAAATAAACTTTTTAACTTTCATTTGTAAAGTTGCCCTCAATACTAGTAATAATAGAGTCTACTGTTCATTTCTGCATTTCCGTGTCTCTCTCTCTCTCCTCAAGGGAAACAACCATTTCCTGGGTGGCTGTGGCCCCGGAGGGAGAGCGGGTCGTCCACTGACCAGAATGTAAGTGGTTCCTCCGGCCTGCTGAAGTTCCCTTGGACAACACAATGAAACCTCACCCAGGTAGCAGACACATGTGGAAAACTTCAGGCAATGATGGTGCAGCACTTCTGGCCTTGTGGCCCGAAACAAAACCATATGAGCCTAAAGTTGCCCACTTGTAAAATAGCGATTGTGGCCCAAATATCCCAAAATAAATGTGTCGAATTTAGAACTCATAATATTTCTATCTTTATTATATTTTATTTTATTCAAAACATAGTAGATTGAGTTGGCCTCAAAATTCAAAAATCTAATGTAATAATGTTGCCTTGAAGTTTTGAGTTTACCTAACTTTTACATTTTTGCAGTGTGTGCATGTGTGTGGAGTGTGGGAAGTGTTAATTAGGTGTGGAATGATGACCTTTGCCTGGCCTAAAGGGACCTTTTATGCATAGCAGCCACGGAGAGATTAATAGATATTGCCGGGCAACATGAACGAGCGGTCTGCACATTCTGCCTCATATCATTAAAACCACTTCATTTTGTCATTCCATCGCCAAAACCACGTGCAGTGCTCAGATGTGGACTGTAAAGCTAGGATTTAACCCATAAAAACTACCTTCGTTCATTTTGTGCCAGGTTTCCCAAAGTAAGTGATTCCAATGGGTTTGTATACTTGTTGCTCTTGGCTTCTTCCACTTTGCTGACAATGTTAAACAATGCAAGGATGACAGAGGCTGAAGAGTATTGTTGAAGCTTGTGTTCATTGTTTTCCCGCTTAGCCTCAAGCTAACAATAACACAGACTGATGTCTGTATAACTACAAATTTATTGTCATCTGCCAGAGGCGTTCATTTCTCCCAAAACCTCCCTTCCACCCTGCGTGTGCTGCTTGCTGGCCAGACTCTGCTCACCAGCCTGCTCCAGAGAGAGGCAACCAAGCTAGTGTGGTGGATAGAAATATATAAATAGATATTATAACTTGGACGCCATGCCTCTCTCTCTCTCTCTCTCGCTGTCTGTCTCATTCTGTCTCTTGCTGTTTCGTCCTTTTCTGTCTTGAGTCCTTCTATCTGATCCCTGATGCGTTTGAGCGCTGCTGAAGCCACTTTTGTGGCGCTTTTCAAGAGGAACCCCTTTGAGAGGCAGCTCCTCAGGGACTGGGGACAGGCAGTCGGCCAGCTTCCAGAGTAAACATATAATCATCCCTCGGACGGCTATAATTATATCTGGGACGTGAAGGAACAGAAGCGAGCGTGAGGCAGGCAGATACACAGTAGCCGAGGTAAAGCTGGGAGACATTCACTTAATATTTGTTTTCTGCCGTTAAAATAAAGATCAGGTTTGTGTTCGGGCAAACAGTGTGAGGAGAGGAGCCGGTGAAACGGCAAGTCGAGCTCGCAGCCTGTCGTGGCGAGTTCGGAGGTTCGTCCTGGGCAGTGGCGGTTTTGCGCGAGCGTGCATGCACCGATGCAGACGTTTCGTGTTAAGAAATGTCTGCTTCCATGCACGTGCGCTCGCACAAACGCAGGCACACCTTGCATCCACATCTCAGCCCACATACGGTTGAACCACACGAGGAACAGTGGGTGGTTTCAGGGCCAGTATGGGACCCCCCCCCCCCCCGTTCCCTCCCGAGCCCTGTTCTTTAATTCAGCATCTCTCAACAGAGTAACTTTAATGCGGTTAACTAACTAGCAGGCTTTGTGGTCAACTCACATTCCTGAAGGCCACGCTGAAGAGGAATTGATTACAGCGGCTGGCTGGAAAATCAAATGACTTCCAGGATGTTCGGGGGTTTTTTCGGGATTAAAAATGAATTTGTCACAAGCGAGCAGCAGAAACGAAAATGGCCGCTGAGTACCTGTTTCCCTTCGCATCACCTGACTTAGTTTGAAACCAGCCAAGCCTTCGTCTTTTATGTGAAAGTTCCCCTCTAATTTTCCTTGTCTGTGGTGCCCTGAGGCGGGTTGGATGGGAGTGGGGAAGGGTGACATCACACCATTTAGGCAAATTCCATATGAAAGAAAGAAAAAAAAAAGGGCTCAAGTTATTCTCTATAAAACAGTGGAAACACTATAAAGTTATAGGAAGCGATTAGCTGATAATTAAGCAACCTAAACAAACCCCCCCACTGTTCTCACACATCATTACTGCCTCCCAAACATACAAAGACGTGCACATGTGCGTACAAACACATATACACACACACACACACACACACACACACACACACACACACACACACACACACACACACACACACACACACACACACAGAGGAGGCTGTCTCCAGGGCCGTGGGTTCAGGCATCAGGAGCAGCAGGGACCGAGGAGGGGGGGGCCGAGGGAGCAGGCTGCAGCTGGGGTCAGGAGAAGGCACGTTAATCACCGCTATCCTGTCAACAACAAAGAGCAGGCCTCACCCAAATGCTCCACTCAGTAGCCATAATAACACCGCACAGGTATCACTGTGAGTCAAGCCGGGGTGTCACCAGAGAACCGAGGAGAAGGAAGTGAGGACACGGAGCCATGATGCAATTACAGGAGTAAAACAAGAGGAGGGGAGGAATACGAGCGAGATGGAAAAAAACTAATCTCACGTGGTTCCTTTTCTCGTTGGAGAAATGACTTAATTACAACCACAAGGGTTTTTTTCTGGAGAGGGATCCCACACACTCGCTCAACCCCTCAATGAAAACGCTATAAATTATGATCATTGGCTGGTGTGTGACATGACTTAATGCTTGTTGGCCCCACCCATCCCCATAAACACAGCTACTCTTTTCACCTGCACCAGACGCGCTGGAAGAGAGTCAGACACTGAACTTGGACACATGCACTCGTTAGGTTTTCTGTATTTCTTTACTGTAAGCAAGCAAGGTTTATTCATGAAGCACCTTTTCGCGGTCACAATTGTCACTGTGCTGTGCTTCGTGAAAATCTAAAAAAGAGTGAGATAAGAACAAAAGAGAAACACACAAGGTACCACGTTAAATATACAGTGTAAGAAAAATAGATTAAGACACTAAATAAGATTTAAGTTACCGAAATAACTGTCTGAACAGATGTATTTTTAGCTTCTTTCAAAAGAGTGTAATACCTCAAGCTTATAGGGAAACTATTCTAACGTTTAGCTACATCCATAAGTTTTTGTTTTAAAACGCATCATTGTTTACACCACTCCAGAGTTTATATTAGTCTGAAAACTCTTAGAAACAAATCCCTCTTGGTACTTTTCACCACAGTTGTTTTTCTTTCGTAGTATTTTCTGTAACTAAAGCTGTTTTCAGACATTACCTATTTTCTGGACAGTTTACCTTTCACGTGTGAAGAACGCAGCAGGACACCGTCTGAGTCACATTTAAGGAGCTTAATTCCCGCGGCAGAAAGCTCAGTGTTTTTGTTTACAGCCCTTACAGCGGAAAGTCTTTCTATGTCGACATCTTCGTCTGTGTCTTCTACATGCACGGTTCATATTTTTCATCCACATGCCCACTTGCTTGCTGCAAATTTTCAGGTAATTTTCTTGCTGTGTTATCCGGACATTTTACCAGGGGGCTGGCAGGAAAAGTTCTGCAAAATGTCTGGAACAACTGAATCTGACATTAGCATTCTCACATGCAGCGCCTCCAGAAACTTTCAGGAAAATGTCTGGACTTACCTGCATATGTCTGAAGGCAGCTTGAGCAAACCACCGCCAGTAAGGACGGAAATCATTTTAGTTTTTAAATGAAAAAGTATTTGCATGGATGTAGCCTGTGAATTTACGAAGAGGCATCTTGAGTCACCCTCACCTCTCTGTGTACACACTCTCATGTCATTGAAACACAAGCCTTTCCTGCAGTGACCAGACTCCGACCCCTCGTCGGGTCACATTACTGAGCAATGGACATGTTTAGATTTTTCACTCCAAAAGAAAACATCATTAGGATGTGAGAGTGGATTTCACTTTTCCCTCATGTCCGCAACTCGAAGGTAATGACCCCCCTCCCCCCCTGCGAGGACCGACCTCACCTTCAACCTACTGGCCTTTCACAGCACACACACACAAACACACACAGAGACTACACGTTTCGCCATTTGAAATTTAAAACAGCATTACCATTTACACAAGTGCAAAGTGTCTCCAAGTGGTGATTTTCTTCGCTCCCCCATCTGGACTGTCTCTGCTCCAGCAGTTGTCTGATCTGACACTCAGCCTGATAATAGGGTCGGGCCCAAGTGAAACCAGAAACAATTTGTTTTGGTCTGAGCTATCATTCCATTTCCCATAAGCCTTGCCTCTCCCTTCTCTCCTCTCAGCCCCTCTTTGTATCTCTTGCCAAGAATTAAAAGGCATGACTTTAGACACAGTTACAAAAAGCAGCTGCTGAGTAGCTTTCCTCCTCGAAACATACTAAAGGCCATTCCAGATTTACATATCTTATTCCAAATCACGAACTGCATGCCTTTTAGAGAGCCCGGAGGCTCCACAACGAGGCCCTCTCCTCGCTCAGATGGAGCATCGCTTCAGAGCCCTCCTCTGGAATGAATAAGGGAGGAAGTGGAGAGGCCACACTCACCCTAAGGCAGGAAGTGACATACGCTCAATGACGCTGGACAGCAGTTGTTTTGAATCTTGTAAGACAAAAAGAAAGTTCTTAAAAGCAGCGATAGAGCGATGGGAGAGGATGGGGAAAGGAAAAGAGAGTAATTTGATTAAAGTCGTTGCCTACAGCAGCATTTCCAAATCTAAACATGTCCGTCCTAAACCCTGTGATGTAAACACAGCATGCTCTCTGACCTTTGTGGTAAACATGTGTTCAGGGATAGGCTTTCACCCTCATTTGAGCACCGTCTGACGTTACATTGATGAATACGCTTTTAATCACCAAAAGCAACACATAAAATGAATCTTCATTATCTACTTAAGCAAATAAGTAAACACTGCTGTCTTGTGAGAACCAGAGACACAAGTAAAGCTTCACGAGCGAGCTTTATTGACACAAACGAAATGGACGTTCTGAGCCTGTGATTAGTTAACTATGAAGTCTCTAATCCATGAAGGGTTTACACAAACTCTGAGTCTTGAACATCAAATCAGATTGAGGGGGTGACGACTGAAACTGAAATTCCTACGACTCCTCTTCGTCACTTCTAACCACAAACTAGCGAGTCTATCTGTCCTCAATCTTGCCGCCAAACATGGTCCACATGTATATGCAGTTCTATTAGTATCATCTGCAAGCGGAGACAATCGGAGTCTTGGTGCCTCAGGATACAGAAGGACATGCCTTGGGAGAGAAGGAAGACCCTTGAAAGGGCGAGCAGCAGCCGGTGGGTCCGGGGCCTGGGCCTCATAAAAAGAGCCGCAGCCGGCTAGGCCGAGGGGGAGGAAGGAGGCAATTACAAGAGCCGCAAGTGGCTTTAGTGTTGGGCACCAGCTGACTTTTATCGTGTCGTGAAATAACTAGATGCAAGGGTGATGGCAAAGAGAGAAGGAAGCGGAGAGAGAGCGAGATTGTAAGCGAGAGAGAGAAATTGAGATGGATATAGAATTATGGTGTGACTGGTTTGGGGCTAGATCTGGTCGGACCACCGCTGAGAAAAGGAGCAGGCTATCAAGACAGACGACTTCCTACTGGAGTCTGATTATGCCCTGGAGGCCCAGGGAGAGCCCAATAAAAGCCTCCTCATTAAGACCGGACCATTTATAGACGGCTTAATGAGTCTAGGCCACTAAAAGAAGAGAGGGAACGAGGGACTGATAAAGAGAGTGTCCACTTACGACTTTGGGGTTCATGTCTCTGCACCTCCCTGCCCTCAGAGGACTTTTTTTTTTTTTTTTATCACAACAACCAGGTCCAAAAGTAAAAATGTCACATGGTTCAGGAGACCAATCTAAAAAAGAGCATAGTCTGAGTTAAGACATTTTATTTCATCAAACCAAAAGTCAATTTATTTGTCCTAAAATATTTGTCTGTACCTCCGCTAGAAGTGTTTCAGGTTTTTATTTACAGTCCCCGGTGTTGAATCCCTTATTTCAAAGAATCCTGAGGATTGTGGACTGATGCCACAAGTGTGAATGTGACTCCACGGTACTTCCGTTTTACCCCAGCGTACAGTACGTTGGAATGTGCTCGACCCCCCTCCCCATGACCTTTGATACGATTAAGGAGTAAGATAAACGTGCTACTTGGGTTACACTGTTCCCTGATCACGAATGTATATCCAAACCACTGATTGCTTTCTTAACCTGGTGCAACAGATCCTGCAATTGAATTTTGACGTCTTGTTTGAAGTTACTACTCGTTAATTTTTACTTAATCATTCTCAACAGGGCTGGCCCAACGGCTCACACTTTTTTTTCGCCCGAGAGGCAAAAACTGAACTCCAACCAAGTGGGGTTGGATGGGCCCTCAGCATCTGATAAGTCCTGCAGTACAAACAGAGCGATAAGCTCCTATAGGTCATTCGACATACCGCTCCCCCTCAAGCACCATGCATCCTGGTCGCCGCCCACCATGACTGATAACCCACACTGATCCTATCTGTCCCTCTGAGAACAACAAATGCCACATCTTGACACCAGCTCTTTTTAAGTGTACACATGACTGCATGCGTGTGGACCCACCTGTGGTAAGAGTGCACAAGTATTTAGATGCACAAACACACATAATTAAAGCCACACACCTCCATGATGTTTCATCTAATTAAAACCAGATGCTCCTTAGTGAAATGTTTTGAGAATAATTCAGCTTCATTCAACAAGAAGATCGGGGGGGTGACGGAGAAAAGAAAACAGAAAGCGTTGCTCATTTACACTTTATCCAACATCATACTCCAGACCACATTGTAAAATCCCTGTCAGACTAATCATGCAATACTTATAATAATGCAATACCCATAAATGGTGCAATAAAAGTGTTGGCAGAAGTCCTGGAATCCTTTCACAGGGCACTTCTAATGACTGCAGATGGACGGGTCTCTACTTCTTCCCTTGCTCGGAGGCACGCTGGGTGTTAGTCACCCTCTTGGAAATAAAGAGGAGTTTTGTTCTGTGAAAGAAGGGCTTTGGGGTGGTATCACTGCGCCACTTTGTGCCAAGGCGTAGAAAATGAAAGTGAGAAGCATGTGAGACAGTTTGAGGAAGAAAGGTTGTCAAGCGTGGACGATTACTGACAGTCCCGCAAGCAGAGGGCAGTCAGACAGGTAGTCAGACGAAGCCACAATAAGACTGGATGATTATAATCTAACACATTTAATTAGATAGTTCCCCTCCTGCAGATCCCTTTAGCATTTGAATCGAGGTTACAGCTTAATGCTGCGACACCCTGGGACATCGTCGGGAAAAATAGACAATCGAAGAACAGCGGAACCCGAGGGAATTTTTTTTCCCTTTCAGCCAAACCGGGAAGCACCTTGGAGCATGAAATGTGGCTCCAATTGTTTCTCTGTGTATCCACCCATAGCGCTGCAGCAGGGTTATTGGCAGGCAGGAGGAGGGGAGGGGAGGGGGGGGGGGGGGGGGTGGTTCGGGAGGGGATGCTGAGCTGAGAATGCCAGGAATGTCCAGCCCTGTTTACAGCCTGGGCCGGTTCACACCTGCAGGTCAGGGTGCTATCACCAGCCCCGGCCCCTCCCCTCCCTTCTGCCCCCCTCATTACAAGAGGGTCAAGCTCAGAGGTGACCTAATTAGAAGCTCATTACATCACAGACAATCTCCATTAGCATGCCAAGCTGGCCTGTTAATCCATTAGCACCACAGAGGCCCCCAATGCAGCCTTTACATTCCTGCCCCTGTGGCCCTAACTGAGGGCCCCCAACACACAAACACACGGTCACACACACGCCCATATCTATTTAGATGGGATAATAATGCGGATATCCAACCACACATATGAGGAACAACTCTAATGTCAATCAAGTGCAAAAATGTAATTGCCTGGTATTTATCTATCAGAATATCCATTGTATTGGTTATCTCCAAGTTAGACGACAGGATCCAGCTACAGTCATTGTTTTAATACTGTTAATCCAAATAAAGTGTGCTTTGATAGCCAGTTATCCTTCGTCAAAAATAGTTCAAACCATCTAGTCTTGGATCTTTGTTTTGGCGAGTTAAGTTTTTTCATAAATACAGTTTATATGCTGTTGTCAGGTATCTGTTATCTCTCGGTACAACCCAGCACATCATCAGTGGATTAATAGGTCAACCTGTCACCACTGGTATGTGGTGAAATACAGCTGAGAAAATCAAAATACGTCATGCAGAAACTTTGGTTGTCCAGATTTCTGAAAGGTACGATTCAGAAAGAACTCACTTTTCCTTTTTGATGGGCCCCGGCCAACATGAAGGTTTATCATTTCAATGAGGCGGTGATGCCCTGACACTTCAAGGTCTGTAGGCACAGTGGGACAGGCAGAGGGGGGGGGGACATGTCAGTTACTTTTATATGAGTGTGGGCTCTAAACAGGGCTCCCCCAGTGTTTTGGCGGGAGAACAGGTTGGACACAAACTCAGAACATGTTTGACCCGCTCTGTCTTTTCTACATCTGCCGAAGAGCAATGCGCAGCTGCAAGATAAATCCTTTCCTCCCCCTTTTGACCATTACAGAGAGAAAGTCATATTTCAGCAAGCTATTTCAAATTTACAACCATCTAAATACTTTTGTGTATTTAACCTGAGTCTGCTTGTCATTATTATAAACTTAAACCTGTTTTGAAAGATTTGACAAAAGTGAAATATTACACATCATCTCATTGTAGGTGCAGAGATGGAGTCAAGCATGTGTCAACAAATTCCCCCTCTCCCTTCTCTTCTGTTTACCCCCATATATGAGCTTCCCTCGCTGTGTCTTTGTTGGATACGGCCTCTAAAGTGCCGGGTGCAGCTGTGCGGCTCTGGCCCAGTGCTGGGGACTGAAAGGGTCAGTATCTATCTCCTCGCTGGGGACCTGGGAGACACTGAGCCCCACTACCTTCCCTTTGAAACCTTCCCCTCTGGTGACTGGCAGACCATACAACGCTCAGAGCTTTGTAAGTGACTCCATTGTCGGGGGCAGATTGAGAGGAAAAAAGGGGGCTACCCCTAGGGATAGAAAAGCAAGGTGAAACAAAAAGGTCTGGCTCTGTGGTCTGAAGAGGGCAGGAACGGATCAAAGGGCTGGGTGCTGACCTGCGGCCTTTGTCCGTCAGACAGCCCTGGCTTCATTTAACCTCTCTCTGGAGGCCGGCAAAGCCCGCTGGGATATCGAGCTACACAGAAGCCATGCCCTATGGGGACATCTCAGTGCCTCTTCTGCAACCCCTCCACCCTTCCCTCTGTCTCCGCCTCCTCCACCCCTCCACCTGGGACAATATCACAGGTGAAAGTGGATGGGAGGGGTTGGTCTGTGCATCGCCCCAACCTGTCAGGGATCCACCACAAAGGGAGCTGAGCCCTCTCTCCGGATGCCCGGCGGCATAGTCTTACCTTACTATACAGTGTTCACATGGCCCTGCTGCCTCCCTGCCCGGGCTCCACTGGGAGAGCCGCAGCACGGAGGGAATCACAACAGAGAGGAGCTCTCAGTCGCTCACCTGGGGTTGGTAAACCTCAGCTATGTGGCAGACAAAGGTGAACTTAGTGGATCTCTGCTGCATTGTTAAGTTGTGGAAACTTAAATCTTCGAGCCTTAATGAACGGTTGAATAGGGAGGATTTTCTATGGTTCAAGGGGCCATGTGTGACTTTTGAAAACCTGTCCATCATGCTTTCTATAGAGGCAGGCCCAACAAACAGGCTGCACACAATCCTAGGATCTGTTCTGAGGCAGTCAAATTAAATTTTCAGCAAGTGCACTGTCACTACACTTTTAGGCCTCTGTCTCTTGAACTGATATTGAGCAAATCATTCACAAAGAAAAACAATGAACATGTAACCTCCTGGTTTTAGGTGAACGCCCTGCTCATCTTGCTTATCATGAAATTCAGGTGGGTTAGTGCCTTTAGAACAACAGGTTGTACTGGCATTAGAACGAAATACAAGCATTTCCAAAAGATTTGCCAATCAGAAGCAATTTAAATTATTTCTGGGTTGCTTTGCCCCAAAAGGGAACTAGGGGTCACGATTTGCAGACGTCAAAGAAGAAGAAGGGAGCTGAGGATGGGAGGCAAATGGAAGCAGGAGGAGTACCTGTGCTGAGATTGGGATGGGGATGTGGAGGTATAACTATGTTGGGAACGAAAGCGGCCAAATTGTCCTGCTTTCATTAGTGCGCTGAGTGAAGCCTCTGCCGAGGCCTCGATTCCCAAGACTCTCAGATAACAAGTGGCTTCCCACACTGAGGCTTTCTGTTTTCTGTTTCCTCTCCAATAAAATCTAGCCCGAGTGCAGGAGAAAGAGAGAGAGAGGGAGAGACGAGGGAGCGAGAGTGATAGACGGGTGGGGAAAGGGGAGAGGGGACCCCCGTGGTCTGCTGTTATCTGTCTAATTCAGCCATTTGGGTGCATGGTGATGGTGGTGTGTGTGTGTGTGTGTGTGTGTGCGTGTTTGGGGGTGGGGGGCAGTTTGGTTTATTTTCCCCAAGCCCAATGAATGGCTGCCGACAAGGCATTTCTGATGGCCATGATAAGATATCCCACCCCCAGTGTCCAACCCCTCCAGCCTCAACCAGACCTCCAGCCCCAAGCCTTTCAAGTAACTTGATTAAACGTCTCTCCAAGAGCTGGTACTGAAAGACAAAGTAAGGTGGTCTCGTGCTGAAATGCTCAAATGTAGCAGGCTGAGTGAAAGCGGAAGGTAACGAGCGGAGGTCACTTATGACCTCCCACACACACAGTAATGGACAAACCAAGACAAAAACATTCCAAACGCAATACCAGCCGTCCTGTTAGTGACAGGCTCAAGATAGGGTCTATATAGGACTCTACTCTGTGCAGCTGGCTGGTGTGTATGCAGAGAAAGTTGTGTTTGTCTGAGGCCCGGCCCCACTCACATGAATGCAGATATTTTGGATGTACAGAGGTCAGTGCTGTTGACTGTTTAACCAGCTGCCAGCTGCTATCACACTGTAAAATCAATGAATATTTTACGACAGGAAAAGTATTGGTAAAGTTCCACCTGATATGCTTTCGCTTTGTTGAAGTTTGCAGAGGATTATGCAGAGATTGGTAAGACTAGCTCATCTTCAAGTTTTAGAAAATTCTACATAGATGATACAGGTGCTGTCATATGAACCCTGCAGTGTGTGACAACATGGATGGACTGTTTCCTCTGCTCTGTAGACAGGGCAAGTTTAACACCACATAAAAAAGAAGTTCGGAGGCCAAGGAAGAGGTGGAATCCAGCAGCGAAGCCTTACTACTTCCTGTCATATCCGCTATCATATCTATACATCATCCCTTCTCTCTAAAAGACAACATGACAGTAACTCCTTCAAATATACACACAAATGTGAATTTGTATAGATTTAAAAGGTCCTACAAGAAACGTTTCATTTTTCTTGATTTTGGTGCCTCTGTGGACAAAAGCAGTAATGTTTCCACTGTCGTAAAAACCAGGGTCCAGACAGCATGTGCATTTGTTTTAGAGGGAGTGAAAAAGACATGTAGCGAGTTCAGACACACACCAAGAAAACACCACGACACCGCAGCTCTCTTTATATTGTTTTTACTGTAATGATATAACATGAAACAGGGACTGCATCAGTTTACATCCTCTTCTCAAACCACTGTCTCTATCTCTGCAAAACACTCATATAAAAATAAAGACAATCTTCTCACAATATTAGAACTGATTTAACATAACCATCGAGTATTAAATACATTTATACAGATACAAGAAATCCATACTTCCCAAGTTGACTGGAATCAAACCACACCATTACACACAGCTGTTTGCAGGATGCATAGCGATGAGGTAATATATCGTAATTCTCATTCTGACCTCATCCGTCTTGTTTGTAAGACACGCGGAGTTGGCGAGGAAAACACTGGTCTGTACGGGTTAGCCTTTAGCCTAGCGTGTAGCCCGGCTCGCTTCCCTCCACCTAAACATCTAGAGGCTTTTCCAGCCTGACTGCCATAAATCTTTGCTCTGAATTCGCAGATAATCCATCTCGGGAACAGACATTTAGAATAGTTTATAGAAAAAGCCAATTTTCTCCCCGATTTTCTCATTTGCTGTTGTAGGTCATAAAGAGGAAACACTATTAAAATAAGACCGTTTGATAAACAGATAAAATCCTCCTTGTAGGTGAAAATAAACACACAGACATACTCACTTACATAGTTGTTCATCTATAGCCAATATAACAAGCAGCAAGCAAGAACTTGCAAGGCTTTCTTGTCAGTGCTGAGAATACAGCATTTAAACTGGGATACTGAGAAGCCGCATGGGCACAGAAGCCAAACACATGTACTAATATACACAAACACACAACCGCAGCATACTGAGCCAATCTGCTTCTCATTTAGACTTTCTTCTGCGGCGCGCTCGCACACGCACAACACCAAATGGTCCTAATCGAACCTCCCTGCTCTGCCCCGTCCGCTCACCTCTGCTGATAGCAGCTGGAGGACGCTCGGCGAGGCGGCCGCACCGAGGCCGAGAGGTGGGGGGGGGAGGGACGGAGAGCGGAGCGAGCGGGTGTTTGTGTTGGAGAGGTGGGGTGGCAGGGGTGATAAACTGTGACCTTCCCCTCATACTGCAACATGCCTAATGGCCGCCCTGAGTGCCCTAGCTCAAGGTGTCTGAGCCTCTAAATGGAGGGGTATTTTTATCCTCCTCACACACACACACACTCTCACACACACACACTCACACATATTAGCAAACACTAGGAATGGTGCATATAGCCGTAGCTGATGTCCGGGTGCACCACAGGGTGAGCAAGGGCTGGCGAGTTGGCACGCAGCGCTGGCAGCACTCAAGTTCCTGATAGCTTTCAGGGCCCTCTGATGTTCTCTGCATCCCCCCAGCCCCCTCACCGTTCCATCCCCCTGGCCTCCCCCTCGCAGGAAATTGCATTCTGTCCGCTGCCATAGCAGATAAATGAGGCAGGAGAGGGGCTGCACACTGTCACCAGCCGACCTGGCCTGTCTCACACTGCAACCTGCAGTGTGTTAGCCGCGTGTGCTCCGATCCAGCACCCACCGCCGGCCTTGGGGAGAGAGAAGGCATATGCATACACTCACATACACACATGTGGAGAAGCACAAGCCTGCTGTTGTATAATCTCTCACACACACACTCAATCCTGGTAGCTTAGATGTGTAGATGCTACCAACTGATACCCTGCTAGTTAACACAAGAATTATTTTAATGCAATTATGCAGGTATACAGAGAAATAACATATTCTGCAACATTGCAAACATTGTACATATGTATGTGTTCACACCATCTCTCTGATGTTACATGTTGCTTTAGTATCAGACATGGATAACAACACTCTTCACGCTTGCAGCTAGCGTGTGATATCAGATTACCTCATGGGGAGATTCCTGCGATCCCTCCGTACACATTGTCTGGGAATGTCGAGATATAATGCAGCTAAAAGGGGCTGCTCACGCAATGGGGACCCCAGTGGTACTTATGGGCATGGAGGCGACTAGAAACTTACGGGAAGTTGCCTATGTGAGCGTGTGTGCATGTGCATGTGTGAGATCATGCGATGTTTGAGATTGTGTGCATAGTGTGCACATGTGACTATAGGTGCATGGCTGAGATCATGGGCGTATGTGCAAGCGACTCGCCTCAGCCGACAACTATGTTTGATTAGTGTTCCACTACATTCAACAGGGTCCGCTGTAGCAAAATGAGTTACAGCTACGAGGTGATGTCAGTACCATTGGAACCCAACAGTACAGCTCCACCCTCCATGCTGAAGGCTTGGCGCACCTACACCAGGGGGCCACTATGTCACAGTGTTTTAAAAAAGCTAAAGTGGTGTTCTCTAAAAAATGTCAAACTAATGGTATTTCACATAATAAACTATAAGAAATATTTCAGTAAAATTCAGTGTCAGTGTCCAACTAATGCTATACATCTGACCCTGGCTATTATCTTTTGGGAGCTTTAGGTGCAACTATAAAGTTTTATGTTGTGTATGACTCATAGAGGCCATGAGCATGTTCATTACATGGAACATTTATACCTTTAATATGGACTTGTCTCTCATCCCAGTCGTAAACCCTCCTCTTTTCCTCCGTCTAATGACTGGAGATGTTTGGCTTATGGAAGTGGGTCTCTAATAAGTTGAGGAGAGCACCACTGGTTTAGAATTAAGACAATCTGTTCCATCTTCTTAGCACAACCACAACTATATAACATAAATGTCCTGACCTCTGACCAGAAGGGTGTTTGTAAATCATTGTGTAGAATCACTGCATATTAAATGTCCTGTTCCGATCCCTAATTGGGTCGTCAAACAAATATATGTTATATATGATGTATAGATTCTGCTGTGGAAAGCAGTGTTTTGGTTTTGTGAACATAAAATCTGGCGTCGGCTCTTATCGACAAAAGCTCTTGAATCCCGTTGTCTTTCTAAGTTGACATTTTGTCTGCATCTTCGACATGTACGAATTCTCCACATGTTTCAGGCGAGAGGTGGTGCAGCGGGCAGGATGTAACATATTAATTCTGCTCAAGGATCATGTGATTTTGTTGACAGCACATTGACACCGGCGTGTCTTATCACCACAAACTATCTTGACATCTTTGTCGGTGTCTTCTATGTGTATGGCTCTGCTTTTTCACCCAGAGATATTAGTTTTCGTTTTCTTTTTTTCATTTTTGCGTCTTTCACGTGTTAGAAGCGTCATCAACCCCCCCCCCCCCCTCACACACACACACACACACACACACTCGCTCGCTGTGAATCCTGCAGGGATCCCCTGCTATGTTCACACATCGACAACATGCATGTGTGAACGCAAATGTCCGGGTGAGAGCTTCCGGACCTTTTAAGGACTTTATACTCGGGGGGGCAGTCGGAGAAACTCCACAGAAACTTGGACGTTTGCGTTCACACACCCACGTCTTCCGGAGAAACTGTGGAGGATCTCCAGGTTCGGTGCATGTTTGAAAGCAGCTTTACAGAGAGTGTAGAAGTCAAACTGGGATTCGCAACATTCCTGAGGAAGGAATTTAACCACGTTGGTGAGGATTAACTGGAGTTTTCAAACATTTCCACTTTGCATTGAAAAGTCTTTGAAACCCACAAGCACAGAAAAATAAGTATTTTAAACAGCAAACCAGGGCCTGGCACCCCCCTACCCACCCACCCCCACCCTTTCCTCTGTGTAACCAGCAACACTCCCCTCCCAGCAACACTCTTCTGTTGATGGGAGTGATCCTGCATGTGGTGAGTGAGGAGTGCAAGGACACCATGTGGTTCTCTCCTGTGTAACACACACACACACACACACACACACACACACACACACACACACACACACACACACACACACACACACACACACACACACACACACACACACACACACACACACACACACACCCCATTACCCACCACCACCACCACTGCAACTGCCCCACATGACCCTTCATCCTCTCCTGAGCTGTAGCAGAGTTCCCCTACACATCAGTGGGCTCCTGATTGACAGGCCGTGAAGATACACCAACATGGTCTCCATTTAACTCAAGTACCACACCACCATCACCTCAGACACCCTCACCCGCCCTCCTCTCCACGTCCCAGGAGAAAACACACTTGAGCCAAAGTGTTTCAGAGCAGGATGTTTCCTGGGGAGAAAAGGTTTGTCTCGGGTCAGCGTGCACTGCTGTGATAGAGGGTGCTTTTTCCCGCGGGTGTGGGGGGGGGGGGGGGGGGGCTTATGGTGAGAGGGAGAATGGAGAAGAGGAGGGGCAGGGAGAAGTAGAAACAAGGCTTGGGGATGTTTGAGGAAGCAAACCGTGGCATGGGTAGGGTGGCAGGAGTGTGTGTGTGTGTGTGTGTGTGTGTGTGGTCCAGGTATTACTCATGTTGTGAGGACCTAAATCCTTTTTCTCAGTCACATTATGGAGATGTGTCTTTCTTATGGGGACTAAAAGCAAGTACATTTAATAAACATGGAATGAATCATTAAATGTTAAGGTGAAGACGTGTTTTAAGGTTTAGGTTAAGGTAAGGTTAGGTTAAGATAAGGGTAAGGCAAGTAGTTACTATGGTTAAGGTTATAGTCTGCAGGAAATTTAAGCTAATGTAATGTCATCTGGAGTCACACAGACACAACTGTGTGTGTGTGTGTGTGTGTGTATGTGTGTGTGTGCGCGTGTGTAGTTGCACATCTCCTGCCCTTGTCAGGACCAGTAGACCTCCTGGGGACCAAAGCTCTGTCCTAATGAGGCAAAACTTGAATTCTGAGGTCCTGGATAAGGTTAGCGATAAGATGTGAACTGTGGTCAGGTTAGGGTTAGGCTATGGTTAGTCTTGATTAAGGTTAGGGTTAAAGTGTAAGGTTTTGGGATAAGGTTTTGGTTTGGCTGTCCACAATGAATGGAAGTCAATTCAAAGTCCTAATATGGATAACTACGCTAACCTGTGTGTGAGGGGTCTTCAAAGTGGAAGTTGGGTGATTGGACGGTGGGGTATAGCGGGTGTTTAGGGGGTTAGAGAGTTTGGAGTGGTGAGGTGGCGGAGGGGGTGCTGAGGGTGTTTAGTCCTGAGAGGAAACATTAGCAAAGCGAGGAGGAAAAGCTGCCAAATTAACTTCTCACCCTTTCAATCACACCCCTGAGAGTTCCTGTCCCACTTTACTTCTGCCGATCTGGCTCCACTTTTTGGATGGAGGAGTTGTTTCTTTTTTTTTTCCTTTCTTTTTTTTTGGGCCCCGCACTGTAGAGAAACATCGCACCCTCACACCAACCCAAGCACAATCTTATGACCCACTACTACGCCCTCCCCCAGTTGCACCCGCTGGCCAAAAGTCCGACTACAAACACCGGTTCCGCAGCCAATCCGCTTGCGGGACCTCCCTCTGCCCCTGCTCCTGATGCTGTAGCGGTGGACGAGCTTCAAACATGCCCGTCCAGAGTAATGGTCTGTATCAGAAATCAAACTCATACCTTGTTAAATACATCCTCTCCTAAACACTGGCCAAGAAAATGAATTGAGCTCCAGAGAAAAGAGAAAATCACTCAATGTATCACATCATTCCAGGAAGAGAAAAAGAACGGCATTAATGTGGGTTTAAAAGATCACCAGAGGAGTGGAGCAGATGGTCTTTCATGACTGGTGCTTTTGTAAAGCCGGCCATGTGCATTCAGCTCAGCCCGCTCCAGCCCGAGCAGCATGGTCTGGAGTGTGGTAACACAGCTCAGACCTCTCTCCTCCTCTCTGTCGTTTCCCTCCCGCCCTCCCTGACATTCCTACACAGAGCCATTCTGGCCTAATTTGTTTGTACTTGTGCATTTTTCAGCTTCCCCTGCTTTCTGCTTTGGCTCTTTTCTTCCCCAGCTCCCTCTCTATCATGCATCAGATTAGGTGGTTGGTTCCTCCTCTTTAGGTCCCTTCAATCTAAAATTGATGATTAGAGTCATTCTGCAAGACAAATGTAACTTTTCTGGACGCTCTAAATCTGTTTAGGCACATTTAATAGTGTCAATTATTGTGGGGCCAGACGGGGGACTTGGGCCGTTCTGTAGTCAGGGCCCTTAATAACATTGGCTACAATGAGAAGCAGATGCTGACCTGCTTGGTCCCTTTGAAAAAAGACATTTGAGTAGCTCTGCTTCTAATTTATGAGCCTCCCTCCACATCTGGAATTCTTTATAATTAAAACATAAACCCCAAAGTTCTACTTCCACCTGTCAAACGCTGAGAAGATGAACATAGTAATGGGCTTCTCCTGCACTGGTGGAGAGATGGAGAGACTGGTTTTGCTTGTTCTTTTTTTTTTAAAGAAAAGAAAGGGGCAATAAGGGGGTGCAAGAAGAGGCCTTCTTTTGTGATTGTTTTGCTTTTATGGCAAAGTCTGGTGCACTGCTATTCAGTTTAACCTGGGATACAACAAATACACCCACAAAAATGAGAGAAGTTGAAATTACACTGGTTGTGGAAGGGTTCGATTCGCACCCAGTCGAATCCTCTCTGGGTCAATTATAGGTAAGAAAAACAAGAAGTAATGTGGAGCTATTTTTCTTTTGAAGTCCTTTTTTTCCCCTTGAGAATCCGATTCAAAGAGATGTGAGACAAAAGCATTACGGCGAGACGGAAACAAAGATTTCCGATCTCACACTCAGTGCTAACAGGAGGCATCACGTTCAAGCTTAATAGATTTCCTCTCCTTGTATTAGCAAGTAATGAAAGCAAAGAAATGGATTTGCCATGGCTGGTGAATAACATAATTGCCCATAATAGGGTTTGTTCCAACAGATCAATAGGACCTACATGAGGGGGTGTGTGTGCATGTGTACGTGTCTGTGGAGGTGTGCGACCGCAAAGCCTCTCAGACTTCAAGCTCCCTTCATTAAATCGAATTAAGATCCTGCACCCTGCAGATTCATTTTCTTTGTCTTTTTCCCCTCTTTTCTTCCTCTCCTCCCTCCTCCTCCTCCTCCTCACACCCTCCTCCTCTGGAGCGCAAGACAAACGCAGCTGTGCAAGGGGTTGTCGAGCTTGTGGAGGTTGGAGAGTGCAGCTCGTGCAGTTAATCCTGCTGCGAGTACGGCCATGAGGACGGCATTCCTTCCATTTTCTCCGCTATTACCAGATCACCATAATTAAGCCCTCGTTGTTAACGGGTCAACCAGGCCCGAACAGAGGGCTGATCCTCACCAGCTTCCTGTGGCTACTAGCAGAAGAGCGGAGGGGGGGGGGATCCCACATGCTGAGTACATGGAGATGTCTGAGAATCTACTCCCAAATGCCCACCTGTAACACCTGCAATAAGACTCATGGACATGTGAGCCGACACGGATGAACATAAAAACGCAGCCAAACGCATAGTTTTTATTCCCAAAGTGGAGGTCCGTATCCTGCAGGTGCCATGCCCCTACCGGGGTCCTCGCAAATCTTCCTCAGCCCTCTGCTGAAGACAACTGTCCTCCATCGCTACTGTTAACTCATACTGTCAACTGTGATGAAGAGAGGCAACAACGTCTGCAGGTGTGAGGCAGTTAAAACCAGACCACGAGTGGTTCCCAACAACGACATAAAACGCACCGCCTCAAAGGAGATGGAGGCGGGGTTTTTTTTTTTAAAGGAAGGAGGCTGCGCCGCTGTCCTGAGGGAAAGAAATGAGCACAGTATGTGACAGGTTTGGTGGGGGGGGATGCAGAGCAGCGGGAAGGAGAAAATGAGCTAAACAAGGTGGATGGAGAGTGAAAGAGGGGGGGGGGGGGTTGTGCACAAGAAAAAAGAGGGGAAAGTGACAGAAAAACAGGGTGAGAGGTGGGGAAGGGGAGAGCAAGAGGGGGGCGAGGGCGAGCTACTACACGGGGAGGGAGCGGGAGCGAGCGAGCGAGAGGAGGGCCTCTTTGTGGATCATTGGCAGATAATGGGCTCATTAGGCCAAACGTAGCTTAAAAAGGCTCTGGCTCTCTAAACAAACAGAACAGGCGCTGAGGAGATGGACTTAAGGGCCCGACATGGAAAGAGATATAATGAGGCCCACCACCCCCGTCCTGCAGAGCAAAGGGAAGCCGACCAACCGGCTGCCCGCTCGAATTCCCCAACGATCTGCCAACCTGCTCCCGTTGCTCTCAGCTCCCTCGCAAATAAAATGTCCTGTTACTTTGCGTCTCTCTCTATTTATTCTCACCTCTTTCTTTTGGGGAATGTTGAATTATGATCTCAATAGATGCATTAAAGTGGAAAAGCCACTTTTTTCCGCCTTTGGCCTTTCCTCAACACGAAGCCTTTAAAAAAAAAAGTCTCCTCTGTGTTTTCTGTACCACTGCTATTTGAGGTAACTTCCTGCAGTTATAGTTTGGTTAGTTTGAGTTTATGCATCACACAAAAACACTGTTTGGGGTTAGGGACAAATTTGACCTTAGGTCACATGAAACACAAATCAATGTGGAAGGAGATTTTGACAAACAAGCATTTGGGAGCATTTCGAAAACTGAATGCACAATTCAAATCAAATCCTTTTTTAATCTTGTTTTATTATGTGAGAACACAGGTGGAAGCAGAACGGTACAGGGCAGAAGGCGGGACTGTCTTTCCCACTCCACTCCACACCACCCAGGACAAAGCCAATGAGTTTGTCTCATTTTCCTTCTTCTATGGAATTCTTGCTGAAAATACATGTGAATGCTGTTTTTGGACATGGCCTGCTTGATACAGGCACAGTCATCTCTCCCAAGCAGTTTTCTCTTATGAACTCCTCACAATGTTCGGAGAATCAGGTCCTAATATAATCCAGTTTTGCCCTTTCTACCACACAGCGGGAGATTATCCCTGTCAGACACAGTCTTACCAAGGGGTGTCATGCTGGAGGCGAAACATGTCACAAATATTACACTGCAGAAATCGTGTAATGACGCTTCCTCTTCACCCTTGGATATCTGTGTTCTTCTTTTGTGTCACTTTGAACATCCCACCTGTTGCTATGCAGCGGAGGTTCTAGCTCGTATGCGAACCCCCTTAATTGACGCGACTGTGAATGTCGCCCCAATGCAGACGGGCCTTCCCCAGCAAAATGCCACCCTGCTTGGCAGCCCATTTCGCATATGTATCTAAATCCGCCACTGCTGCTGTGTTTTATCAAGGCAATGACCAACTTTATTCACACTTGGGCTCAAGCGAACATTACCAGGACTTTCTGAGCTGGCAGGGTCAAGTTAGTTTAATTCCTGGCGCGACTGGTTCGAACATTTGCATTCTCACATGAATTTTTCTCCTCTTAGTGGCCTGGCCCACACATCATCACCCCCTACACACACATACACACACACACACCCCCTGCCAGCCCGGCCTTACTCACAGTTCTGTTTGTCTACGAGAAGGAAATACTCACTTTGACTCACGCATTAGTTTGGTTCTCCTTCGTGAAACACCTGGACTTCTTTATTTCCTATCACCTTATAAAACTGACTCGACATCGTATACTGTGCGTCGTTGCGCTGTATTATTCACTCATTACGCTTAGCAACCCAGAGCTGTCCACATCATCCCAGCTCTCCCAGAGGAGCAATAATGCAAAGTAAAACCCTGCAGTGATACAAATAAAATGTTATAGAGGAGGCAGAAGAAATGTGAGCTGCTGCAGTTAATGCTTGTGGTAAAAGGATGCTGGTTCCGACAAAGACGTTTGTGGGAAACTCAAATTCCTATTAAGCAATTGGGATGGGAGTTGCGTTGCCAGAAGGGGGGATGGGCCAGTTGTGTTTACCCACTTACAGTAAAGTACCATCTCCATGCACTGATCGCTTTGATGAATAAAAAATTCCTGTAGAGGTCCAAATTGATATTGTATGACAGCGCGTGCGATTGAAGTGCACCCCTGTAGCAAACTATTAGGTACAATGGCTGTGAGCAACAACAGAGCAGTTTGCCTTGAACTTCTTTATAATCAACTCGGGGAACCTTTCACACAGAGCATGGCCGTCCAGCCATTGAAACTGCCACAAGATTTATAGTGAGAAGAAGTAAGAAGCTGCTGTCTGGTTCTCCAGGAAACCGCAACATCTTCCGCTCCTCTCCCATTACAGAATGTTTGCCTTTGTTTGCCTTTATTAATACCAATATATTACACTGGGAAAAAAAGGCAGGAGAGCATTACTTAGAAAGACTGAAGTGGGGATAAAAAAATGGAGGTATTGTGAGAGGGGGGGCGGAGCAGTTTCTGTTCATCTCCAGCTGCTTCCCTGCTCATCACGCTGAGAACTAACATGAAACACACTCACGCTACGGTCTCCTCTCACAAACATCTGACATCCATTAAGGATACTGATGGAGAACCGAGCCTCTGAGGGGACTTGCGGTCCTCAGCTAGAAGAGAAAAGAAGGGAAGGGGGAGGACAAGAGAAATTGAAAGAAGGGGATATTTCTGACAACTATAAATAGGTCCACACTTGGGCCACAGTGTGTGCTTTTTCTCCTCTAGGTGGGAAACCAACCACAACATGTGATTTTTTTAATTAAAGAGCTTGTGTAATAAAATGTTAAAAATTTGCAGAAACCTGAGGGAGGACTTTATTTAAATTTTTTTGCATATTTGCCTCCCAGTGAGACTTCATCTCTCTTAAACCTGCAATATTTTCAGCCACTAGAGGTCTCTCATTTAAAACAATAACAAGAGCTACGTTTGATGATGTAATGGAGCAGTGTGGGATCATGGGAGATGTTTTTTTCAACCACCATTGCTAATGAAAATCTACCTGATGTGACCCTGTGTACTTTTGTGTCGTTACTTTACGCAGCAATGAACAATCGTGCTCCATCCCGAGTGACTGTTGTTAGACAGATTTGGGATAATGTACACAAATCAACTAAATACATAACATAGTCATTTTAATTTAGAGTTTTAGATTTTATCTTTAATTCGACGATCCAATCAATTCAACAATTGATTAATAAATGTTCAGAACACATGATGTCCTTTTGTGACATGACTTGACATGATGGCATAATAATGAAATCGACAATAATCCTAAAAGACTAATAAAGAACAATATATGCATACACACATTATGCATTATACACACATTACATATATTTCCCCAAATGATATAAATCCCAAATGAACTTATCGCATTCGGAAATTCTACATATCTGTAAGTTGACGTGATAAAGAACATAAATATGTATATATTGCTTTTTTTTATTAGTCTTTTCTGATTGTCTATTTAACTATTTTACCTCCAAGTGATGTTCAGTTACAGGCCATGAAGGCTGTTATAGAAAGACAGAACCCAGACGTACCTATGTGATTTTATTTTGCACAAGTGACTCAACTACTCAGATTTCTTTCTTTATACTCTATATGCTATATATACTCAGTCTGGAGTGTGGCTGTCTTTGAAGGTCCCCAGGCCTTTCTGTAAAAACATTCCAAAGCTGTCTATGAGATATGTCTGTTCTGTTCCCCGGGAACTTTTTCCCCGCTCAGATAAGTCAACCCTGACAGTGTGAAACATCATCTGAAAACACTGAAGATCAGCCCAACACATGTAGGTCTCCTCAGAGGTCCTAAGGGCAGAGCACTCACCTTGTAAACGACAGGCGGATCTAAAAGAGTTTACTCACAGACGATGCATTAGGCAGCACCTTTGTGCTTATACGGGAACTGCCATCTTTCCTGTAAGGACAAATAAAGCAGAGATATAGACAGTAACAAAGAAATGACTAATCCTTGCATGTGTGCACAAACACACTGAAGAGTTAGACCTTATAACTGATCAGCAGCCAGTTTAACAGACATAAGCTGCTTTCAGACATGCACTGAACTCTGGACATTTTCCTTAAATTTTCCGGAGAGCCTGTATGTGAGAATGCAAATGTTGCTTCGGACATTTTCTGGAACATTTCCTGCCATACCGCCCCCCCTAGTAAAATATCCAGAAAATGTCCAAGTGAGCCCCTGTGACAATACAGCAGAAAAAGGCCATACGCGTAGAAGATGCTGACGAAGTTGTCAACTTGGAAAGACAACAAGATCCGAGAGTTTTTGACGATAAGGGCCGACGCCGGTATGGGTATGATTTCCACAGCAGTATTTATACGTTATGCTCTGCCTCCTTCATACTCTACCCGGGCACTGACCTGGACGATCCCCTGCTGCTGTCTTCATATGTGAAAAGCAAACTCCGGGTCAGGGTGAGAGTGGTTTCAATATTTGCATTTTAACCTTTGGCAAGAAAGCAAAATGACAAATATTTCCTTTACTGGCGACGAAGCAAGTCAGGCGGTGAGTTTGTAGATGGAAGTGTCTTGCAGGAGAAATGTGAGGAGAAAATGAGCTATAAAAGGTGTTAGTCTAAACAAGCTAACACCTGCTCCCTGGTGGATTTGTATAAAGCAGAGTGAGAGGAACATCCCCCTGCTGTCTCCTCTCCTTGTTTACCTCAGCATGTTTCTCCGTTGGGCCACACCGCACGGACCCCCCCCCCCCCCCGCACGGACCCCCGCACACACTGACCCACAGCCAGCACAGACAAACACAGGGATAAAGAGAAGGATCGTGTGAGAGAGAGGAAAGACACACCTCGTTAATCTTCCTGGCACTTTCCACTCCGCGGCTGTCCGTTTCACCGGCAAGTTTACTTTTACGTGGAGGTGAAATTGACTGATGCCCAAACGGCCGCCGTACAACGCAAAATGTTCAGCGTCACCAACAAGTAATAATTTACACAGTTTGTGATTTACACACTGATCTGTTTTCTGAACTCTTTCATGCCCTCTGCATTGATCTTGTCTCTTTAAATGGAGTTCTCAAAATGTTTGGACACACACTCTTTCAGCCGGCACCTTGAAGACTGAGGAGAGCTAAGGAGAACACAACACAACACAGTCACTGAGTTTTCCTAAAGAGTGTAATTGACTGAAGGTGAATAATTTAACCGTGGACTCCAAATCGGGTCCGGATATTTTCTAGAGTATTACTTTCACACGTGAAGAACACAGCAGCAGATTGTTTAGTTCAGACGCGTTTACAACAATAGGAAAATGTCCGGAACATGGGTAGAACATGAAGGAGGCAGGACATGACCTATCGATTCTGTCGCAGAAATCACATGTTTGTTTATAGCACATCAATGCCAGCGTTGGTCCTTATCGTCAAAAGCTCTCGCGTCTCGTTGTCTGTCCAAGTTGACATCTTCGCCTGCGTCTTCTACATTTATGGATCCTCTTTTTTGAAATTGAGGTATTTGGTATTTTTGTTATGTGTCTGTTGCGTGTAACAAACGTCATCAACACACCCACTCGCTTTCCTGACATCTTACGAGGGGGCGGACGGGTAAAGTTCTGGAAAATGTCCGGAACAACTGACTCTGACATTTGTGTTCTCACATACAGCCCCTCCAGATACTTTTAGGAGAGCCGCTTTAGAGTGAACAAGTTCTGTCTGATTTGTGCAGTTTATTAAAAGATATTCAAGATATCCTTTTGTTCTGTCGATCATGTGGAGAGGAAATCCCTCAAGGAAGCAGTTCAGTCAGACAACTCACGTTTGAATGTTTATTCAACAGTATAACAGGTTTAGTGTTTGGCGTCTAGGCTCCGACTTAATCACTCCCCCATATGATACACAGGAATGATGGGAGTGATGAGCTAATACTGTAACCCCCCGTCGGAGCCTACAGGTGGATGCTGGGGTGGTGGAGGGGCTGAGACAATTGTCTGTGATACTGCGTAGCGGTTAGGAAGCAGAGAGAGGGATGGGAATTCCCTCTGCTTAAATAGACCGCCTAATGAGGTGGATGAGTACTGTAGATGGTAGTGGCGAGTGAAGTATGTCACATGATGTATGTCACATGATGTGTGTCACATGATTGAAACAGCGCAGCTCGAGTTGCCTGCCAGAACTAGCTCGCCGGCGTCGCTCCATTTCTGGTGATGTGTCAAAGGAATTGTTTGACATTTTGGGAAAATAATTTCGACTTGTTTATCTTACACTAAATTTTTTAATGCATCAAACAAACAAGATACACAATGTTTTCCTCTTTCTAGTCTTTATACTGAGCTAAAGTAAATTTTCCAACTTCCAATCGAATGCGCAGACACGAAAGTGGCCAATCATCGCATCTAAATATTGGCAAGAAAGCACAAGAAGTGTACTGCACTTACCAAAATGTTGCACTATTCCGTTAACCTGCTTTTACCCACTTAAATTTGAAGTCTTTTTGTTTTTCAGGTCAGAAAACGAGAGACAGACACACAGACACGTGAACAAACTGAGGAGTTGATTATTTGGCCCCTAAGGACACATTGTGATTGAAATACCACCACATATTTATTCAAATTATTCCTGAAAAGCTCACATTGTCACACACAAACAAAAAGCGGTGACAGCAAGTCAGGCAGCCCATCCCAAGCCAGGCTCCAGTGCGGAGGGTTGTCAGACTTGTGAATTGTTGGGGGGGGGGAGTCTGAATGACAATGGGTCTGGTAGCCCTAGAGGAGATCGTTATGGGCAGCGGGACCAGGCAGCGGCTTCTGTGTGCTGGAGTCAACAGCCCCAATCACCCACCTGGAACCTGGGGCCCAGACAGCCGGGGGGGAGGTGGAGCCGCTGGCCTGACATCGGCTACGGGGCTGCAGGGACGGAGGAGCCCCAGCCCCAGACAGATCCTCCAGGGCTGTGATGTCTCTTGCTCCAAGTCCCGCCTTGTCGGTGACCTGTGCCGCTCCATTCCATCACGTTTGCCCAGCCTTTTTGAAAATTCCCCCTCCTTTTGCCTTCATCTATTACCAGCTCCTCCTCTCCTTCAGGACCCCGGAGACCACACCCCACCAAATCCCCACCTAAAACTGCCTGGGCTCTGGCTTAATCACCGCTGGATGAGGGTGGAGGTGGGCGGGAGGCGAAAACCACATATTACATCATGTATTTACTTATCCAGGGTAGCAAGCGCGCGACATGGAGAGTGGAGCTGGGGGTGAAAGGTGAAAGATTCAGGAGTAAATGACTCATGACCAAAACCAAAGGGGCTGGGTTGTGGGGGACAAGGTTGCTTGAACACCAAAAGGTATACAACACCTCCTCAGAGACACTGACATGTCTGCCATCGGAGCGTAAAAGTCCTAAAACATTTCACCTAGGGTCGGCGTGATTGCTACAGACAAACTTTCAAACTAATCCTCGGAGACTTCCCAGACGTACGTGTCCTGAATATAACACCGTAATGTTTCCCAGAATACAGAGTAAGCACTTTCAGATTATTTGCTATTAATGAAAACAATTAGGGGCTCAGGCTTTTGGTAGCCCGCCAACTACTGTTTCAACATTTCCCCCCTTCCTTGCAAGTGGAATTTGAACTCTCTAAATTGCTTCCCTTTAGTAACAATGCAGTAAACACCCTCCAATCCCCCTTTCAACCATCTGCCCATGGTCAACATCACCTCGGTAACTGCTAATGACATGTGCCGCTGCTCGGCCTTGTAGTGCATCCAACCGTCCCACCTTGTAGCGAGGTGGTGCGGCTCCAAGAGACCAAACAGAGTCCAGAGTCAGTGGAGGCGATCAGCAGATTGTTACATTTACCGTGAGTGTGGGGTTTCTTTATTTTAATGGGGCGGGGGGGTCCTCAATGTTGAGAAAATTGGTGTCCTAGAAGGAGTGGGAAAAAAAAGAAAAATGGCAGCAAAAGAAAACAGGAGTAGAGTTGGGAAGGGTGCATGCATTTCACTTTTTCATCTCCCATGTCCTGGCAGCCCTCTCGCCTGTCCTCTGCAGCAGCAGTGGCCCTCGCGGAGACATCAAGCACATTCCAAGAGTCGGCCCAATTACGGACAGATGAGGGGCAGTTCTCTTTGTTTAAGAACAAAGCCAGAAGTGACACAACTGATCTTAAAAGGGAGCTCTCACAGCCGCGGCCGTGGAGAGGGGGGCCCGGTCGGGCTGGGGGAGGTGACCAGCTGGTTATAAATATCTATTTGGTCAGTTACTGGAAGGAAAATTTGCAGTTTGTTTGTCATCCACTCATCCAGGTGGTGAGCCTGGTGGTTGCAAAACATCAGGGCAGAGAGAGAAACAGAGAGAGAGAGAGGGAAGGAAAGAGAGAGAGAGAGAGGCCAACCTGTTTGAGTTTGCCAGAAATGAGGAATTTGACTAATTCCTATATGAAAGCCACATGTCATCCTCGAGTGTAAACCTGCAACGAGAGAAAGCTCTTGGAACGATCGCAGTGCATATTTAACCCAGTAATTATTCTGATCCTGCACATTAGATATTGCTGCAATGAAAATTTGTCTTGTGCTCATAATTACTTCATTTTTAATGACTGTCATCTGGAAAATAAGAGTATCGGAACATTCTTGTTCAGTTGACTGGGACTGCAGATTATTCATATTCCACACAGAAACTTACTGAACTAGAAGGTTCACTCAGTAGAGCGCAAACCTTCGCCAAGGTCCAACAGTCCCCCTCAATTCATGCACCGAATTTCACACACTCATAGATATCAGTTCCCTAAATGTGCCTGATTGTTTTCATCAAGAGCCTTGAATTATTCCCTGGGAAAACTGTCAAAATGTTGAAAAACGCCCTCGCAATGTTAAAGTAAGTGGAAAAAAAACTGGATCCGCCCCCTGATCTGGATCTGCAGAAACATTTTATGGGTTCTTCCGCCATACCACATCCTTCCACCAGGTTTAATGGAAAACCTTTCAGTTGTTTCTATGTAATCTTGCATACAAACAATCAAACTTACCTGACAGGGGTGAAAACATAACCTCTTTGGCAAAGGTAATAACTTATCAGGAATAACGGCGCTTTGCACAGCTTGAATTCTGTGAGTTTTCAGGGTTGGCAAATACTCAAACTTTCAACAGAAGCACCTCAAACCACTTGTGCAGAACAATCCACTTTTCAGAAAACCATCTACAGCTTCCAGACATTGTACTATTGCCCAAAAAAATACAAGCTCTCCCAGAAAACAACTTTTCCTTTTATTCATCTGCCTGACAAAGCCTACAGGGGGATGTGAATTGATACTAAAAAGTCCGATTTTTGATGGGGTTACACTTAAATAACGCACATTATGCAAGTGGGTTGGTGAAGCGTGCAGCATTGGACTGCAGAGGGGCGGGACGAGTTTAAAGTTTAATTCCCACTCTGCAGTAAATTAGAACACAGCAGGATAATTTCTGTTTATTCCAAATACAGCTGCCTGGGCCTCTCTCTCTCTCTCTCCTATCCCTCTCCCTCTCCCCCCACAGACCACACCACGGCCCCACGATCACCTGGACCAGCAGTACACACACACACACACACACACACACACACACACACACACACACACACACACACACACACACACACACACACACACACACACACACACACACACACACACACACACACACACACACACACAGAAATAGCGCCACACAAAACACACATTATGCAAACATATGCACTCGCATAAACAAACAAACGGGCACATGCATACATGCACGCAGTATGTACACAGATGCAAACACACAAACTCACACTGCAGGCATGCACACACACACGAGGATGTAAACACACTGGTTGCCACTAGAGCAGATACATTACAAATAGATTTTGCAGTTCAATGACACGAGGGCTGAACTTGTGTGAACAGAGAGGCGAGCGCTTTGTGGCCACTTGCTTCATTTTGATTTTCATTATAGAGGTGGACTATGTCTATATAGAGTGTATCTCATCCTGTGACTCTGTTAGTCATAATATATTAAGAATATACTCGTGGAAAACAGTCTACAGGAAGGATTAGTTCATGTTTGTTTAGTGACATTTGAAATGTTCAGTTATCAGTTATTTTCTACCCTCGTGACTAGAAACTTTGAAGTAGTGTGTAGCAATGTTTTTAGGAAGTAAACTGAGTCCAGTCTTTTTAAAAGCAACAAACCAGCTTTTTCAATGAGCAAGCCGCTGCTGCTCTCTAGTGGCAGATCATGGCATTGCATGTTACACGAGCTATTAGGGCAAGGTCTGTAACTATAAATGAGCTTTTGTCTCCATCTAGTGCTTTTATAGTAAATGTACAAATAGAATACAATAGAATAGACTTTTTTTTTTTTTTCTTCCATCTCCCTCTTTTTATTTCCCTTCTGTCTTCTTGTCTCATTTTGGTTAATTATTGTTATTGTTAGTAATTAGGGCCTGAGCACCGACAGGGCTTTTCGTTTGATTATTCAGGCAAATAAATCACATTTTTGACGGCTTTAACATTCTCAAAAAATCACAAAATTTTGGGAGCGCGTCAGGCCTGGTGAAAAAGTACGTATTCTGAGCACACACACACTCCTGCAGACAAAAGTTCTTCCCGCAGATTATGACTCAACGCTGTTAACTTCATTGTTGCAGAAGAAGCGAACATAAAGTCGAACTCAGCAGGTTTTTATAAAGTGAGTGATTAGAAAACGTCAGAGGAGCAGAGTCACTTGTTTACTTGCAGAGTAATGTGCCTCAGTATAGTGGTGCTGCTAAGGGGGGCCAGGTGGGGCCACCTTGATACAGGAAAGGATATAATCAGAGTTTGTGCTTTTAAGCAGCACATTGGTCTCAACTGAATGAATGTCAAATCAGTGTGGAGAGCCCTGACCACAAAATAAAAACTGAGCCGGGTCACTTTTGACCCATGTTGTGTACCAAAGGGTTAAGCTGAAAGAATAACACTTGTTTGTGACTTACTTTTTAAGAACACTTCAAAGGATTCATTAAGCAGAGAATTCATTGTTGTCAGTTTTCTTCAATGTCACAGTGTCAGTGGTGATAGATACTTTGATGTCTTAGACTGTTGCAAAGGTGAACGATTTATACGATCTGACGAGACACAAGAGTGTTTTTGACCTGAACAGATCTATTAGTCTGTATGTAGTTATAGTGATAGCACCACCTACTGCCAAAAGGAGGTAAGCCTTGTTTTACAACTTTAATTCGATTTACATACAATGTTCACCATGTGGTCTCCACTTGATGACGTGGACCGTAATATGTGATAAGTGGGAGTGGACCAGCGCCGCGTGACGGACGCAGGAAGTGACATGTTTATCCTTGTTTGTTTTTAAAATTATTGATTTTAATTTGGGATGTTGGTCTTTGTAAAGTCCAGTGATGCCTCCTTTTGTTTTCTAACTACTGCAAGGGATCACATTCGAAGAAATAAAGGCTATAAAATAAGAATAGAAACAAACAAACAAAACAGATAACACACAATTAAATGAAATGAAGCAAATAAAAGTGTATTTACACTTTTAGCAGACATGTGTACAAGAAGGATTAATTAGTGAGTAGTGTAGATACTCACCAGTTTAATACTCTATTTGTTGTCTGATAAATCACGTGATTTAAAAAATGATTTACGTTCCGGATTAAATGGTGAAAATTTAGGAAGCGATTTTTTACATTTCTGTTTGTGAATTAAAAAAAAAAAAATTGTATATAGATTATTAAAGTTGATTAGCTCAAGCTCGATCGCCACCGAAGAGTAGCAGACTTCAGTGACTTCACACAGCACTGAACTACAGCCAGGTCCATCACTTTTTGGGATCCCCCTGGAAACATTTCCAGTGTCGTTTTGACGTGTTTTTTTTCTATGTGCATGTGTTTTCTTAGTTTTCACGTGTTTTTTCGAAGTGCATATGTTTTCTTAATTTGCAGTGCGTTAGTAAACAAAGGTACAGAAGCACGATTAGATGAATAGATTGTTAAAAATAGAAAAAAATTCGCATCTTGACTAACTAAATTTACTTGTCTCAGTATAGTGGCCAACATGAGTACTGCATGTCCGGTGGTCACGGTCGCGTAAACGTCTACGTGCGCGCTCACGAGTGATCCGTGCGCGTCAGCTGTCAAGCCGCACGCACGCATACTACAGTATTGTCTCCGAGCTGAGGTTTGTTTGGACAAACCGACTGAACGTGATATTCCTCCGGGACCAGCGGACAACTCGAAGTGCGGAGACCGGGTACCGACTCCCGCGGAGCCGGACTGAAGCGACGCGGCGACGGGGGGAATTAGTTTGACCCGTGTCCGTGAGGGTTTGATGAGGTTTCCGGTTGTAACGTTAGTAAGACGCTAGTTCTACATCCAGCACCATTAGCTTAGCCGCCTAGCATGCTAACAGGCTGATGTAGCCGCGGCGCACGGGAGGAAATGCGCCGGCAGCTCGTCTGGAGCTCCGTGATTTGGCTGAAACTGATGTTCTTTTAAATAATTAACCACTATGACATGTTGTTGGTGAAGTGGTGGCAGCTTTGACGAGGAGGAGCGGCGGCAGACGAGGAGGCAGGAGGAGGAGGAGGAGGCTGGGCTGCTCGGAGAGTTATGAGCAGTTTCAACATCAGAACCGACACCTCCACGTTGAGCTCCTCTTTGGGCACCGACAGTCAGGGCTCACCGCTCGGCGTCACCACCACCACCAACAACAACAACAAGGAGTGGGCCGTGGGGAGCGATGGGTTCCCTTGCTGCCACGAGATGAGTCCCATGGACGAGACGGTGCAGGCGGGGATGTCATCGGTCCAGTCGGGACATGACGGGCACCTGCCCTTTCTACACGCCGGGCACCGCAGCCCGGAGGGCGGCTTGCTCCTGGACCTGACTTCCCCCGGAGGCTACATCGACAGCGGGCCACTAGGGTACAGCAACGGCGGCGGGAGCAACGCCGGGCCGCTGTTCGAGAAGAGGAAGAGGTCGAGGTCCAACAGCTCCAGGCATCGCTTCAACGAGGTGGTGACGGAGCTGGGACCCGAGGAGGTGCGGTGGTTTTACAAAGAGGACAAGAAGACATGGAAAGCCTTCGTCGGGCATGACTCGCTCAACATCGAGCTCATGTTTCGGAAATACTCCGAGCTGATCCCCAGTGTGGCGGACTCCCGGGGCAGCGGCAGCAGCGGGGGGGAGAAGGAGAAGGAGCAGGAGAGCTGTGGTGGTGGTGAGGGCAAAGGGCTGAACGGTGCGGTTCCCGTGGAGACCAGGACCAGCAGCGTGCACGGAGGCCCGGGGTCCCTGGACATATCCACCGTGTCCTCAGAGGAGAGAGACCCTGACTGCTTTGAGATCAACGTAGAGCCCGTGTGCGTCCGGGGAGGGCTCTACGAGGTGGACATTAAGGAGAGGGAGTGCAACCCCGTCTACTGGAAGCGTGAGTATACAACTATAAAGTCATCTTTTTGTTCTGCACCAGTCACAGGTTGTGTTGCTCCAGATCTCTGCAGCATCACTGATTGAGCATCCAAGGCACTAATGCCTTCTTTGCACATATAAATAATGTATATACTGTACATTCTGCAGTATAATGGCTGACAGCATTCAGATTAATGACCCACATCCACTCACAATTCTGCTGCTCAATCAGAGACTCGGTGCATTGCAACTTCCATCCCTACTCCCATAACAGATCTCTAAGAAAACCCACAAACGTAGCAGATGATTCCTCATTCATCTTAGTCGATCGCTGACTCCTGCATGGTTTGTATCAGTATTGTTGTTTCACTGGCTCTGTAATTACTTAGCCTTTATCTGTTGGGATCATCTACACAACCCAGGAAGTCGGTCTATTGGTCTCAGCTGATCTGCACTAACTAATTCATGGACATTTCCAGGAAAAGGCAGGGAACAAATGAAGGCAGTCGCTACATAGAGGAGGTTGGAAGAGCCGACCCCCCCCCCCCCCCCCCCCCCCCCCCCCAATGAAAGGGTTCATGGGTTGCTGGTTCTTTTGAAGGTTAACGCCATGTGACATTTAGAGAAGCCAGTTATTTTCTCCTGAATGTTCATGCTGTGGGATGTGAGTCCTTTGCAGACAGTTCATGCTCTTACTGTGATGTTTCAGCTCAGCCTGTAACCCTATGTACAAGAAGGTTATATAGAAATTAATTAAAAGTATTTCAGCTGTGAGATGTGGAGGAGAGTTAATCCAATAAGCCCTCCAGATACTCTGATTTAAAATATATAGACATATTTTTGTCCTAATATCAAAACTTTGCAAATACGGTGAAAAGAAGTTACATAATCATTTCACAGGAACTTGAAACATCACGTGTGTGAAGCTTATCTTCTCTGACCAGATATGAACCACCCTAATAATGAGTGACTGCACTATACTCTGAGCCTCAGTGTGTCTTTCAAACACTTAAATAAGAGCCTGCTGATATGTCCACATGTGCTGTGTCATTGTGTATGGAAAAGGTTCCTGTACTTTGCAAAGTGTGCCTACATTCAGTTCAGCTTCTACACTCACTTTCACCACCGGAGAAGCAGTTAATAATGTCGCTCGGTACTGTAACCAAAGCTGGCCTCGCTGCAGAGGCCACTGAGACTTGGCCTCTCTGGAATTAGCAGAGAGACTTGTTGAGTTAGATGAAAATGAGTCTATATCATTCAAATCACACATTTAAAATGAGTCAGTTCCTGGAGAGTGACTGTGGCAACACTGTTACTCTGGAGAATTTCTGCTTAAAATATACAGAGCAAAACAAAATGGAACTGTACCTTATTTATAATTTGACCCCACCCAAAAAAGTCAAGCCTCCTGGATACAGAGGACCGGCTCCAAAATGTGCATCCTAACATCTAAGTTATAGTGTTTCATCCGAGACTAAATCTCTGCTATGTTTTACTGTCTTGCAGAACAAGATCACATTTCGGTGATGAGAGGCCAGTGGTTTATTGACGGTACCTGGCTCCCATTGGAGGAGGAGGAGAGTGACCTCATCGAGCAGGAGCACCTACGCCATTTCCGCGGGCAACAGATGCAGGACACGTTCGAGTCCGACCTGGTGGTGAAGACCGTCGATAGCAAAGATGGTGAGAGAACGGGAAGGACACAGGCAGAAGAATAAGGATGATATGTTTGATATATTAAGTGCAGCTGAATGTTCTGAATCTGGAAATCTGAATTTTAAACAGCATCATTCTTTTAGCTGAGGTTTGAATAAATAAAATCAGTTGTCATGGAGTCATAGTTGAAACAAAAAAAACACATTATTGTAAACCAGCAACTTGAAATGAATACATCCATTTTCTGGTGGATTCACTGACTGTGCAGTGTTTTTAAAACCAGTCAGGCAGCATCTTGTAAAAACAACACCTCCATTTTGCTTTGTTATGGCAGTGATGTGACGAAACACCCCCACTGGCATTTTAGTTATGAATCCCATTTAAAAGTAAAGTCATCTTCACAATAAAGCCCGAAGAAACACATTGTCATAGTCATAAACGGTGAATTATGTGGCAGCCCTGCCTGTTGTAGAATCGAAGCACAGTCGAGAGAAATGAACGGAGCAGGTGCATTCTTGTGCGAGTGTGTAGATTTTTGTCATGTCATCCTCGCGGTGTACAGCAGGTGCAGATTTGTGGCATCCTTCATTCTGGCACGTCCGTCTGGCAGGGCTGGCTCAGGCGAACACGTCGTAGGCTTTAGCTGTGAAGAGCAATAAGAAAGAGGCTCTTTGATTCAGCGGTGTCCTTAAGGCAGCCAGATCTGCGGGACCTTCTGTGGTGATGAATGTGTGGGTGTGCGTGAATGTGGCAGATAAACAGAGCAAAGCAGAGAGAAGAAGCAGCAACTGTCGGAGGGAGTGAGGAACTGTTTAGTCCGCATTGTTACAACTGAGCGGATACGAGTGAGAGAAACACAGACGTGTATCAAAGCAACGCCCTGAAACAGCAACCTGAAACATAAAATAACATGAATACTAAACTACTGAATGGAAGAATACTTAGAATCTGTAATATTATTCAATTACTCTTAGTTCCTGCAACACTGGAGTCATTTTCCGACGTGCCTTTCTCATATAAAGAACACAGCAGGATATTGTCTGGGTCAGATACTTTCACAACAACAGGAGAATTATCTGGAAGGTTCAGTCGAGGGTGCTGCCTGAGTAAAGCATACAGGAGGCAGGACATGACGCAATACTACTGCTGTGGAAATCAAGTGTTTGTTTAAAGCCCATCGACAACAGTGTCGTCCCTTAGCGCCAAAGGCTCTTGCATGTCATTGCCTTTCCAAGTTGACATCTTCGTCGGCGTCTTCTACGTGTGTGGCACCTGTTTTTCATCTGGAAGTATTTGTAATCACTTTTACAGTTTTACGTCCGTCACATATTAGATATTTCATCTATGTGCCCACTCGCTTCCTGTGAATTTCCCAGAGATTCTCCTGATGTATTCTCAGATGGGCTCACTCTGACATTTACCAGACAGTTCTGGAAAATATCCGGAGCAACTGACTCGGACATTTGTGCTCTCACAAACAGCCCCTCCAGTAGATTTTCTAAAACATATCCAAAGTTCCAGAGCATATCTGAAAGCAGCGTTATTAATTTTATCTGAATAACAATAACTGCATAATGAGTCACTGTTAAATTCCTGTGAATCAAACAAAGCTTAAGTTTTGTTTTGGCCTGCCTCATGTCTTTTGTGTCGTCACTTGACCGCTATGGTGCACGGAACTATCGCTGCTCCCTGCTTAGAATAAATGAAGCCCTGTAAATAAAACTATCAACAGAGCAGAGCAAAGTCACTTTCATCGTCACCCTTTGGGTCTTCCTTCATATTACGTCACATAAGCTTAAAGAGAAAAAACTGGAAGGCCACTCCTGTTCCACGAGCAGAGGTGTACATGTACACACGGACACTAAAATATCTGTGCGCGCACGTAGGGACACAAACAGTCACGGACAGAGGGATCACAGACAGAATTATCTGTAAGGTGTGTGACAAATTGCACAAGGGCACACACAGATTGGTTTTCCAACACTTTGAGTCCTCTGACTAATGCAAAACACACAGATCATATCTTATGATCTTAGTTTGTCTAGCAAGGGTAAATGTAGTATATTACTTCTGTCACTATATTATACACTTATAATTGGGTTCTTATCTTAAGCAATTGTCTTATTTCCACACCAACACTTCTATTTATTAAGGATCATAAAGAGAGCCGGCTGGGTTCAGACATTACCGCAGTACGTAAATTTCCCGTGCTATCTCTCGCTCTCTCCCTCTCCTTATCACCTCTCTCCTTTTTCTGCCCCTCCCCTTGTGCCTCAGTGAGTAGCTGAGACTAAAGGTTAGTGAAGCAGAAGACATGATCTGCATATCAGGGTGCTATGCAGGCATAACATGACAACTGCTGCAAATCGTCCTGGCCTCTCACGATCCAAATGTACTTTTCTGCGTATATGTTCTCTCCATGAATCGTGTAGTCAGCCAGTCACAGTCGGTTTTCTGGGAAGAATGACTGTTGCCGCAGAAAAGTTGGCAGTGGTGACAGATGGTGAGCTTGTGGCATCAGAGAGGAAGCCACGGCTCTTAATTCAGTTATTGGAGCCAAAAATGTCCACGAGGGGATTGCAGTTCATGGGTTTTATTAATTGTGTGTCAATGTTTTATTTTCCATTTGCCCATCTTTGATCCGGGGAGAATTCTTAGTGTAGATGCTGCCGGTGTCAGTTTCCAAGTTGAGGTGAATACGCAACAGAAAAAAAATAACTAAACATTTCCTGTCCATTTATTTTAGGATTTTCCAGTGTGCGTGTATGTATTGAAGAGTAATCCTATAATGGAAACTAGAGGGTGTTTCCCAGTCGGTCAGGCTTCTCAGATGTCAACGAGAAATAAAGCCAGCATGCTGCCGGCTGAGCAAAAGTCTGTGTACGCTACATATTTAGCTACATATTTATGCCCATGAGGCTGAGAATACACTCTGTGACTGATGACACAGGTTTAAAAGAACTGGACATACATTTTTCACCTAATAACCTTTTAATCTTTAATGTTTCATTTGCCTTAATCTGGATAGCTGTGAGATTAAAACATTACGAGGCTCTGAGAGGGTCTGACCTCTCTGCTCGTTGTAACAACAACATATAGTCTTGTTTGGTGTGATTGAGAAATGATTGTTGGCCGTCCAGTTTTCCCCTCGGGTGACATAAAAGTCATGTGTTTCCTGTCACGCACTATAATCTATGGCACAACTGAAGGTTATGTGTTCCTTATGAGGAAGACTGTGTGCCTGGTGAATACCCCAGTCATTAGGCAACAACTATTTATGGATGGACCCATCAGTGCTGCGATGGGCAAATGGACTTCACTGATAGCTTAGCAAATACACATCCTGTGTACTCAGCAGGTCTTCCTCCTCAGACTTTCACCTCAGCTGAGGGACACACTGCTGACATTTGCAAGTCTGATTCACTGAGTGAGCGAAGCCCTGGGATTTGTGGACTTTGCTGATTTGATTAATAGATGCTGAGAAATCCTTTTTTAAATTTTTTTTAAACATCAGATCAAGCAACACACTGATTCAGTGATTTAAAGTTAATAGAGCATGGTTTGATTGAGCTTCAGCTTTGAGTGTAGCTGTACAAGATTAGCATACATGAATTTAATTTATAATCTAAATCCAGCTAATTTTTACCAACCTATTATTAGTTTCTAACCATTAGTGTTAACCGGCACATTTTTAACAAGTAAATCACCACAAATTATATGGTTATTGTGGGGGGTTTTTCTCACAAGGAAAATGAAATTAGATTTGGTTTTTTATCAAATCTTAACCTTAAAACCTTTAACCACTTGTGTCAGTGAAGGGTTTTAAATGGAATTATTCACTCAATTGCCAAATTATTATTTCAGTTTTATGTATAGAGTGATGTGTGTTACTGTGGAAAAATGATTTATCGGCCATTGTTTCACGTAAAGACCAATGCTAACATTAATGACTCCACTTACAGAACATGAACATCATTAGAAATAACAAAATACTACAATTTCAGGCACATCTGAATTTGGCTCAGGTAAAACATTTGCAGCATCATAACTACTTATTTACATCATTTTCCCCAAAGAAACTTCCCTGTTTTCCTTGATGGCGTGTGATTTTCATATTACAGAATTCTATCACAGATGTCCAAACCTCTTTCTCTTTGTATGGTTATAGCCGGTATATGTCTATGGCTCTGAGTTGGATTCTGTTTTCAATAAGTTTTAAGTTTTCATTAACAAAAATCGAAACATAAATGCTTAGTGTTTAGAAAGTGTGCTTTCATTTGTGTCTCGCTTTTTTTTTTAAAAAGTTCGATAACTTTGTGCCTTTTTTTTATACTTTCTTTTAATTTTGTCATGATCTGTGTTGTTAACTATTTTCCCCCAAAGTACTGAGCAACCAAATTTTCATTAACGCTTTCTTTTTCATAAACTTACCATTGTAATACAAAAACACAAAAGTTGAAGATTTTAGAGAAATTATGCTTAATAGTATGTTGCTTTTATGTTTCACAGTGAGGACTGTTGATTTCTGTATTAAGTGTATTTCAGAGTCTACCTCAGTCATCTTGGGCGTATGTCAAGAAGCGCTGCATTTGGGCTGTAGACTCTTATATACCTCAGCCTATAACTAAGGCTTTTTTCTCCAGCTTATTTTTTCGTGATATCTACCTGCAGCCACCAGGCCCTGTCAGTAACCAGTACAGGCTCTGTATGTGGGTAACCTGATAGCAGCGCTACTTGATAGATCGGCCTGTTCAACAGCGATGACAGTGGTAGCTTGTGTGACTGATGCCAGGGTTATGGCCGTGACTCACTCTGTCGGTTGTTAGTTCTCTCCCACCTGCCCCCTTTCTACCTCCCTTTTCTGTTCAAATGGAGTGGATATCAGACGAGTGCTAAAACTACATGTCACAAGCGCAAACGCTGTCAAGGTACTGTAAAATACCAAGTTCTTTGTTTTGTTTTATTTTTACCTCTGCTGTATTAGATCTGCTACCTTGAATCCTCTCTCCTCGTAGAACCTATAGGTCTCCTTGGAGCCAGATTTCCCTTTTGTTCATGGTTCAGACCTTTTGGAATCTAATAGATAGAGCTAGACCTAGGCTCAGTTAGAATTGGTTGTATTCAATTGATTAAGGCTGCTCTCCCTCTATTGCAGCCATAACTGGGCCTAGTTGCTAGAGCGTCTCCTTCTGTGCTGTGACCCAGAGTTTGGTACTTCTGCTGTAGCTGATGGTGCTTGATGAGGGAACCTATTGATCTATCCCTCATCTCCTTGCTGGGATAGTAACGTGGTTCAGTCATCTACTAGGGCAACACCCCTTAAACCAGTGGATCTAGAATGAATAAGCTGGTCCTCACAAAACCCCCTTTACCTATGTTTATCTCTCCAACCCTGTCTCCCACTTTCTCTCTCATTGCTTTCTTTTTCTCACCCCCCCCCCCCCCGGCAGTTTGAGCATCATTAATGAACTGCTATCACTTGCTCCCGTGCTCGGGGCAATGAACAAAGCGCTCTGTTAAGAGCCCTTGCACAAGTGATGAGCTACACAGAGGATCCATTGTGGCCGTTTACTATAGCCCCCAAACAAGCTGTGTGGAGTCGGCCTCTTAGAGGTCCATCACCGTCCTAGTTCTAGGTGCATTGACCCTCTCCGGGTCTGTCCCCACATCATATAGTAAATCCAAGCGGCTGTTGACCTAAAATCTAGTGTCCTAAGTAGAAATCAACAGAGACCTTGAATTAAGAGTATTATAGTTTTGCAAGTAGCACTCGTATATCGTAGAGAACCATAGCAAAGAAAAAATGGATCCTTAGAAAACAACTGTCACAGCCCCAGACTACATCATATTTATGATTAATTCAAGGAGCCCCTCCTTTTCATCTCTTTCAACCCCTCTGTTCTCTGCTCATTGCTTCTTGCATCTCTCCTAAATTGTCTCACAAATTCCCCTGTTTACTTCAACAGCTTATCCAGCCTGTTCCCACAGTCATGTACTTTGCCCCTCACTCCGTACTGTGAAATCCTCCCTCACCCTCAGTAGATCTCCACAACCATCAGAGAGCAAGCTCAGTAAACTCTTTAACCTTGTGTTGGTTGACTGCCAGCTCCTCAGTCAACCTCCATCCCCCTCCTCCTTTCCCTTTCCTTTCTGATGCATTGGCCTTCATTGTAAAACAGGAAGTCTTCTTGTACAGCCCATAAACACCTCTCCCCCTTACTGGCAACATTTCCCCTCTTAAGTCTCATCAACTTTCACATTTGATATTAATAAAATATGAAATAAAAAACTGCAGAAATATGCATGTTGTAGCTGACCTCAAAGACTTCCTGTCTTACAGTGGACTTGGCTAACAATAAGGCTCAACAGTCTGAAGTGGCCCTCCTTGTGTAACAGTTGTAGGTCTCATCTCACAGATCAGCTTACTCCTCCGAGTCTTCACCTGTGAGGTACAGATAAGAACGGGGCCACTTTAAACTGTGCGGTGGTAGAGGTTAAGCATCCGCTTCCTTTTGGAATAAATGGAACCGCGTGAGAGAAGAAACTCAATCGCTCACCTCACGTTTCTCAGGACATCAGCTTTATTATTTTATATCTGGGGTTAGTTTTCTTTTTAATTCAAAGTTCGATTAAGGCCCTTCTTCTGTCCAACAAAGGTTTCTTGTCATCTTCTTCTTCGGGACCCTGCTTGTCCTTCTCCTGTAGAGGCAGTCATTAATTTTCACACTGGCTGCACTCAGAGTGAACAGGTCTCAGTTAAGGTACGATAATTGCTCGGTGTCCCATGACCCACAAGTCATGCTTGTCCAATGAAGACATTAGCCTGCCAGTCAACAGAGGCCCAGCTTAACCCCACCATGTGACACACACAGATAGTTCCTATGCAGTATGGATTGTTTTATTGATTCGCGTGGGAATTGGAAAGAGAGACGGACACATTTTTTATAGTTTCTTGACAAAAAGTAATTTACTTATTTCTGCCATGTAGACCTGGCTGGTGAATTATCAAGGAATGGAAAGATATTAAAAGATTAATGAGGAGGTAAAAAACCTCTTGAGAGGATGCAACGATCTGACACAAGACATAAATGATTCCCTAGTCTACTCTTCTACAAAGAGCATGTACAAAAGACATAAAAAAATAATACAATAATAATACTGTCAATACTGTTTTGAGCTCAAACAAAAGCATTGCGTTTCTCCAGCTCTTAAGGGTTTTAATCCCTAGATTGGTTCCGAGCAGTACAAAGAGCCATGACTGTGCACTGGACCTACGCCAAAGCCTTCCACCAATCTCGAGATGAACTTGACTGCACAGGACATCTAAGGGACATGCTGCTGCAGGGACATAAATAGATCTCTCTCCAGTCTACCAGTTTTATTTATCGCTCCTAGCTTCTGTAGTAAATAGTGTCGAGCCATACCTCTGCTCTCAGTTGCTCCAGTCGCTGCATTATACTTCGACAACTTGGAGAAAAATAAACCGTAAGAGTGACTAGTCATAAAATATATTGAAAACAATAAATATGTATTGCCTAAATGTTGAGGATGCACATGCAGGACGGACAAGCAAGAGCTGAAATATGCAATCATGGTGTGTGGTAGTTTGATGTATTTTCTTTCTACATGCAGATCAATGCTCCAGACTGCATTTGATTGGGCTGTTCAGATGATTCTAGAAATTTCCCTTTTTTTTCCTACTTGCATTCAAGGCGATTGTAACTCTGTGTTATTCTGGTGCTGTATTCAGTCTCTCACTCTTTGCACTCAAAACACTTTGTATCGGTGAACCTTTTTCCTTCGTCCGTTTCCCTGGTTTTTCCCTTCTCTTTGCCTAATTTCCCACTCTGTCTGGCAATGCCCTCCTCTCTTTCCTCTTTCCATTCATTCAATAACTCCTCTCTCTGCCACCCTCCCACAGCCATCCACAGTCTGAAGCTGAGCCGGACCCACGTGGATTGGCACAGCGTGGATGAGGTCTACCTCTACAGCGACGCCACCACTTCCAAAATTGCTCGCACCGTGACTCAGAAACTGGGTTTCTCCAAAGGTTTGTAATCACCCACTGTCATCGTCTTTTTCCAGATATTTAATAGCCCCCTAACTTTTCCTCTAGCATCACCCTTGTGGTTGACATTAGCATTTAGCTCAAAGCGCCATTGTGCAGTGCAGTACAGAAGCGCTAGCCTGGCTTCCCAAATATAAACAGTTGATCGCTTTTGCTAAAGCTCTGGTTATAAGTTGTGTGAAACCAAACACCTCTACCCAATTCTGTCTCCATCTGATGGGTTAGGGTTAGGGGTTAGGGTTAGGGTTACAATTACATTCTTACGTCTGTAATTTCAGAGCACAATCATTTTCTTGCATCAATGACCTTTTGCAACTTGCTTAAACATGTCTGGGTCCAGTTCAGTCTCTTAAATGGATTAGCCCAGATAATCACTGTGTCCATCTGCTGTTATGAGGGGTTAGTTTTCGATGAAATGGCTTAAGCAACTGTAAAGATGGCGACTGCACTTTAACCCACTGTGTGATGTTTGATCTGTAAAGAATCCGAGAGACTCCCAGCTCTACGGTACATTTTCATCTCTATAAGAGGAGGAGCGGGCCCTATTTATCTCCATCTCCCCATACACACAAATGCTTAGTAAGGGGAAATCTCCTTAGTGCTATCCAGACAGCAACCAATGCCATTGGCTCCTGTCACCTTGCCGCACAGCACATGAATGGACGAGACTATAGATTCTAAATAAGGACCCACACTTGATCCTCCAGATACACCACCAGTGTTGTCACGGAGCATTGGGACACGGTGCCAGCAGAACTTTGTGTCTCACCTACTGGCCTCTTTGGAGTCAGAACAACACATTACTTAACCGTCAACAAGATGTATTAATAGCCTACTAGTGAACAGACTGAAAATGTGTTTATTTAGCAGTGCGGGATAAAAATGCTGTAAATAATGATTTCATAATGATCCCACCCTGTCATCTTTCCCCTTCCAGCCTCAAGCAGTGGTACACGGCTCCACCGGGGCTTCGTTGAGGAGGCCTCACCTGAGGACAGACCCCCTCAGACTACACACATCGTCTTTGTGGTCCATGGGATTGGACAAAAGATGGACCAGGGACGCATTATTAAAAACACTGGAATGTGAGTTGCGGTATTAAATAAGATGATTCAATTGAGTATTTGCTTGTTTTAGCAGGTGCCCAATATTTTCCGTTTTATCCCATTGGATTTAAAAGGACATCTTCCACCTGTCTATCTTTGGAATTTACACACTTTCTATATCCAATGTAAGTTAAGTCATGTAGGTGGTGAGAGAGAAAATCTCCCCGGGATGATGTTTGAAAAACCCCGAAGTTTGTTTGCTCTCTGTTCCTCTTCTCTTTTCAGCCACAATCTGTCCCTCACACTTCTCGTTCTGTCGTTCTGTTTTTCCTGTGGCTTTTATGATGACTGTCCTCTTCTTCCCTCTTTACTCTGTCGCTCTGTCTGTCACGACACAGGCACAAAAGCCTGATATTATCTGGTTCTTTGAAATGATGAAGTGTATTAGAGCAGATTCTGTGTGTTCAGTGCCCTGGCCTCCTCACTAAGCTTCTATTGCACATTGTGTTTTTTAGTAGCGGATGAGGGGTTTCAGATATCAACCTGTCTGACAGGTTCTTGTGATTCCAGACATGGTCATTTATGTAACTAGTCCATCTATTGATTGCACAGCTAAAGTGCTTGCAGAAAATGAAGGTACTGCTCATCACTGTTCATGTTAACAGCTGTTTTTAAACATGATTATACAATTGTAAATACAGTGACTATCAGTGGGATAGTACTGCATTAACTAATTCTGTTTTACCCTCTGCTTCATTCATCCAAAGCCTCTCATAGTCACAGTAGAGGAAGTTATTTCCAGCATTTCTCTCGATACCACTGCACCTGCAGCCTTTGTTTTTTGTTCTCTTCCCCTCCTCCCTCCATCTTTCTCACTCTCGTTGTCTTCTCCTGCTGTTCTCTAAAGTTTGTCCTTCTATCGTTACTGTGCCAAGAAAGCGCTACACACTGAGAACCGAGGAAACAACAGAATAGGGAAATGCATTGCAACACTAGACAAAACAGAAACTGTGGAAAATGCTTGCGATGCATCTGCAGCAACATAATGAAACTGCTGCAGGAAACACTAAAGACTTTACAAATTATAATACTGGATAAAAATCCAGGTCAAACTCACAGGGGTGAAAACATAAACTCATTGAAGGATATGACAATAATATCATTTTCAAGCCTGTGTCCAGACGGCTCAAATGTAATTCTTGGAAGGCTTGAGTAGCAAAAAATGTAATCTCATTTACTTCCATTTTGTTTGGGTGGTTGCTCAACCTTCAGAAAAAGATTTAATCAGTTTAATCAGCCTGCTGAGATCTTTTTGTCTTTCAAAGGCTTCATGTTGGAACTCTATCAATAGTAGATGTTTGTAGGAAGTTACAATTGCACCATTGTATTGACCTTGGTGCCCTCCCAGTACTACTGCAAGCAGTAGAACAGAGGAACAGTGCCATGTGTGTCTGTGTGTCACAGAGTTTGTGTCGGGCCACCGGCCGTGGCTTAGGTCAGCTAAGCAGGTAAAGTAGACCAAGTCAAGCTGCAGAGCTCCATAAGCCTCACTCCCAGCTCCTCGTGGATTATAACATAAACACTTTCCTCAGCCAAGAGTAAAGATCAGCCTGTCTGGCCTTTTCATTGTTTATGCTTTATTTATGTTGAACCTGAATTAAGTTCAGCCTTGTGCCTTTCAATGTTACATTATATCATCAGCAGTGATGATGGAGGAAGCAGTGGTGGTTTAGGGCGTCTCTTTAAAATGTGAGTTCCCCTGCAGACACACTAGATCAGAGGTCACTAACAGGCGGACCGCAGTCCGGGTCCGGACCCAGAAGCCGTCCCGTACGGACCCGGACCTACAGCCAAAACAGAAGGTTATGATTTAAAACCTGACGGGGCGCTTCTATTTGTAATCAGCGCAGCTTTTGTAGTCTTTACGGTAGTGGTTTAGCGGATGAGAAACGCACAGACCAATTGCATGCGAGTTAAGACATCCCACGTGATACTACTCAGCCAATCAAGTCTGTGCATTCCAGGCGGTAAACATTGCGACTCTACAGTGCAGACAGATGAGAGAGTTAGAGGCAAGTTACACATGAGAAGACGGTAGAAAGAAAAAGAAAGATAGAGATACAGGGAGAGATACAGAGGAGTGAGATGGAGAAAGGGAGAGAAACAGGAGTGAGAAAGTGGAGAAACAGGAGTGAGACGGAGAAAGTTGAGAAACAGGAGTCAGACGGAGAAAGTGGAGAAACAGGAGTGAGACGGAGAAAGTTGAGAAACAGGAGTGAGACGGAGAAAGTGGAGAAACAGGAGTGAGACGGAGAAAGTTGAGAAACAGGAGTCAGACGGAGAAAGTGGAGAAACAGGAGTGAGACGGAGAAAGTTGAGAAACAGGAGTGAGACGGAGAAAGGGAGAGAAACAGATGAACAAAGTGGGGGAGTGGGATATAAGAGGGGAACAAAGTGATTCTAAAACTGTTCAATTGTTAAGATGTGTTGAGATTTATTATCTGTAAAATTGGTTGAGACTTTTGAGTCAAGATGTGAAACAGAAAAAGGGAAATTCAAGCTTTTGCTCCCTTTATTTTTCTGAAGTTAAGCCCTTTATTTGAACATGCACAATTTTCACATTTTATTTATTTTCTCTTATTTTGAAATGCAGCCCTACTTTTATTTAGTTAATGAGAGAACATTATACATATCTGCAATCATACATATATGTTCAGTTCTATGTTACGTGACAATAAATATTGTCAAAAAGTTTTTGAATCGTACTGAATTCATTTGATTTGACAGTCAGGTATTTAGTACATGCAGATGTTGATAGAACTACTAGGCTACTTAAATATATATCACACTAAATAGTTAGACATTATGATCTTCCGGACCTTTGCTTCAAGAAATTTTCTCGAACTGGACCTCTTTAAATTTTAGTTGAATACCCCTGCATTAGATGGTCCGGTCCAAACCTGCATTATAAGATGCCCCATCAGAGCCAAGTCGTCTAAAAGCCACTCTCAGCCTCTATTTACTCATATCAACACCGCACCTCACCCTCTCTCTCCTGCGAGCTAATGCTGCCCCATATAGGACTAGCAGCGGTGTGTGTGTGTGTGTGTGTGTGTGTGTGTGTGTGTGTGTGTGTGTGTGTGTGCGTGTGCGCGCGCGCATATGAGGGAAGCGGCTGCATCAGTGAGCAGGAAAATGGAAATCGTTATTCTCATCACAACAGACTCCGTTGTATCAGGGCCAGACATCCACTCAGAACCTGTAATGACTATACTGCACTGCTGCCCAAACAATGTGATACCCAAATACACTCTACACACTTTACTGTTGTCCTGATCTATTGTTTGTTCTTCATTGTCATGTGGTCATTCAGGCTGAGGGAGGGTGTGAGGAAGATGGAGGAGAAGCACTTTTCAGAAATCAGTGAGGAGCATGTGGATTTCCTGCCGGTCGAGTGGCGCTCCAAACTCTCACTGGATGGAGGTTAGCGTGTGTTCTGTGAAAGTGATCATCTATGTGACTGTATGCACGTTTATTCCTCTTTTTTTTCGTTTGTGCTTTAAGTGTGAGCAGTTGAAGAGAGTTTTGTTGTTCCCATCTGTCACTAGATCCTCTCCCAACAAGGAAAGCGAATGAAGCAGAGCTGTCGGCATCTGTTGATCTGCTGTCCATGTATCTAACCTCCTGCCAAAATCATTGGTCAATAAATAACTTTCTGTGATATCGTTTGTATGTTTCTGTAGACACAGTAGACTCAATCACACCAGACAAAGTGAGAGGACTGAGAGATCTCCTCAACAGCAGTGCGATGGACATCATGTACTACAACAGCCCCCTTTACAGGGACGAGGTGAGCGTCACCCACTTTGAGAAACTCTCTGACTTTGTCAAACACTGTACGTCCATTAAACTCCTCCACTTCCTGTCCCCCCCAGATTACCAAGGGCCTAACGCAGGAGCTTAACAGGCTTTACACACTCTTCTGCTCCCGGAATCCTGAGTTCGAGGAAAGGGGAGGAAAAGTGTCCATAGTGTCTCACTCCCTCGGCTGCGTCATCACCTACGACATCATGACGGGCTGGGATCCCGTGCGCTTCTGCCTACAAGAGGATCACGCTGTGGAAGAGGAGCTGGACCTGCGCTGGATATCGTACCAAGAGAGGCACATTTTAGAACAGCTACGGCTCACGAGGACTAGGTAGGGTTTACTGATGTAGATCTCAGGGGTTGTATGTGTAGCTGCATGTGTAGGATCAGTTATCAGTTACAGAGATCTTTTGAGAGGCCTGAGGTACAACTTTTGATCTGTTTTCTGTAGGCTCACAGCAGAATATAACAATAAACTAGTTGGATAACTTCTAATACCTTTTCCACTATTCTCTCATTTAAATTCAACATCAAACTGAACTTTTTTTTTGTTTTTTTATACACATAATACAGCGTCTGCTCTTCGTATACTTCATTCTATAACAGTCAGGCACCAAGTTGTGCTTCCTGCTTGGGGCAGTGAATTGGAAGGGAAGAGGTTTTTTATTATATCTTATCATTCTGTTTGTGCAATATAATTGAATGTGTGCACCATTACCTTCGCGTAACAACAAACAGCTGGAGCAAAGGTTGATCTGAGATAGAAACCTGACTTAAGAATAGAAGGTCTGCAGATGATGAATGTGTGAGTGAATGGGTGGGTAGGTACCTGGAGGTAATAGTAATACGTGAATGTATAAGGGGAATTAGAATACCATTAAATATTTAAGTTTATTTTCTATTTTATAGTCACTGTGCTTTTTGCTTTCTAACAGGTTGCGAGAGCTGGAAACTCAGCTCCTCACACTGGAAGCCTCTAAACCCTCCGCACCTCCAGCCCTCAAATTTAAGGTAAGATGCGTAAATGTACTGTACGTTTACCATTCCAGTATCAAATTACTCTGTTTAAATAAATATTGATTTCGGTAGTTTTTGTTGTAAAGATATGCTAGAAAAAACAAATGCCAAGGCTTAACTTTCTGTAACTGTTGGCTTCCTCCTGTGAATATTTATCATACTAATGTAATAATGTGTTTGTGTATATTGTTTTCATGTGTCTATTATTTAGAAGCACATAGAAGTGCACACATTTAGGACCTATCGTTTTTCTTTTTCACAGGTGGAGAACTTTTTCTGCGTGGGTTCTCCTCTGGCGGTGTTCTTGGCCCTGAGAGGCATCCGCCCTGGTACCAGCTGCCATCAGGACCACATCCTGCCCACTCCCATCTGCAGCAGGCTCTTCAACGTCTTCCATCCCACAGACCCTGTGGTCTGTCTTTCTTTTACCCCACTCTCTAAAGATTATTTTCTTACTCTGCTGCTTATTATCGTCTCTTTAGCTTTTCTTATTTCTTTTTTTCTTAGTCAGCACATGATTAGGGTATTTGTTAGAAGAAATTTGCTGTTTTTTAAGAAATGCCACACTGTGCTGTCTTTATATGTAGAAGCCAGAAAAGTGCAATTTGCAACTTACTCAGATATGCAAATGAAAAATGTTCTGACATATAAGGTAACTAAAGTGTATTGCTCTCTGCAGGCCTACAGACTGGAGCCCCTCATCCTTAAACATTATAGCAATATCGCACCTGTTCAGATACACTGGTAAGTCCTTGACTCGAACATCTTGTAACACTTGATATTCTTTGTACACACAAATTATGTTTTTTGCAGTATAACTGCTCTGAGTTGCTGTTATTTTTTTTCTGGATCAGGTGTAGCGCCACAAACCCCACATCCTACGAAGAGGTCCGGCCAACCTTCCTCAACCCAGTCAAAGACCCAACATCTGACACCGAGAGCATTCCCAGCCCAAGCACCTCCCCTGTCCTCCCCCGCAGGCACTATGGAGAATCCATCACTAACCTGGGCAAGGCCAGTATACTAGGTACAACACGAACCATCACTTTTCTAATTCTGTATATCTGTAATAGCATGCATGACTGGAAAATTTGTTAACATTCTTTTAAACATACTAAATCAGCCTCATGGTAGAGAATACATTTCCAAACAGTATTTAGGATCGTAAAACACTTTTCTGTGTATGATTTATATGTTTATTACTGTTATTGTATATGTATAAGTCCAGAATATTTATATAACTGCTGAAAATGAAACTAAAATAATCTATATTTAACTTTTTGTAGTTGCGTAAGGATGGACTACTTTTCTCTAAAGTGTCTGGTTTGCATATGCAACATGTAAAATATTCTTTTTATTCCTGTTTTGAAACTGGCGGAGGTGACTAATATGAACTCGGACAGTAACACGAGCCCCAGAGAAAGAGCAGAGCAAATTAGAGTTTACTCTGTAGATGTATCCATATTCTATAGGTAAAATCAATTCTCTGCTGTTCAATATTTGAAGTAATGTGAGATGCTCAGTTTGACTACAGTACTACATCAACAGTGCCATCATGTGGAGAGATGGAGAGTGGGCTCGTACACTTTTCTCCCCCTGCAGTTTTAAATAGAGTTAATTAAAGAAACGTTAAAGGAAAATACATTTCCACCATTTTTCGTTTTTGCTCTTGACCACATCTCACCAGCTCTTTCTCTTTTTCACTGCCTCAATGCAGGAGCGGCGAACATAGGGAAAGGTATCGGAGGCATCCTCTTCTCTCGTTTCTCGCGCTCCAACAGCCAGCCTTCAGTGTCTTTAGGACTGGAGGGAGGGACAAACACCGAGGAGGAGGAGCAGAAGCGGGCAGAGAGCCAGTCAGCATACGGCCTCTCCACCATGATCCGGCCCACCTCACCCATCGTTGACACATCATGTAAGTTTACTTACCTGTCCACACTAAAGACTGTAAATATCCAGAAATGAAGCCAAATATACGCTGCCATCTTGTTCTGATGACATCATTTGGAGCCAGAGTCCGTGCTATAGTCATTGTGGCAGGTAGGGAGGTCCCGCTGAGACATGCTTTCGACCAATCACGAGTCAGTCTCAGCTGTCAATCAATCAGAACACTTGAACATACATCAGTGTGATAGGAACTACCTAAAATGACAGAAACCATCTTTTGATAAATAATTATTTGACGTGTACTTTGAACTTGTGGTCTGGCCCATGTCCCTTCTGCGAACATGGAGGAGGCGATCAAGTTGCTTGGGCTTCTTTTTTGATGAGCCGTCATGTCTTCCATCTTTATTTACAGTTTATTGTCCACGCCACACAATCCTCGAGGAAGTCTCCTTACCAGAGTTAATAGTTATTTTTTGCCTTTGAAGTGTGATGGGAAGGTATTATTTATTAACTCACAAATGTTTGTACAACTCTTGTTTCTCACAGTGGAGCTGGAGCGGCGCGTCGACTTTGAGCTCAGAGAAGGTCTGGTGGAGAGTCGCTATTGGTCAGCAGTTACCTCCCACACAGCCTACTGGTGCTCACATGACATCGCACTCTTCCTGTTGACTTTCATATACAAGCAGAAGACGACCTCTGACTTAGCAGAAGACGCTCCAGAGCCAGAGTCTGCACATTACACAACACACTCTTGAATAGTGTCTGACAACTCTAAAAGGGTTGGCGAGACACGGAAATAGACTTCATCCATTTATTTTTATGCGCACAAACTGATTAAGTACACTTATCTCTTTCCTTTATCTCCCTGTGATCCAGCTTTTTGGAATCTTGGAAATCAACACAGACTAACTGATGTAACTCCAGGATGTGCATTTAATGTCTCTTTTTGTTTATCTTGTACACAATTGTGCACCCTACGGGTGACAGTGTTGGATCAGGAACCCCTAAGGAGGTGCCCCTTTTACTAGTATGAGCAGAAGTTGCTTATAAACATGAAATAAGAGCTGAATGAGTTTGATGCACCAAGTGGAAAAGACTTAACTTCGTCCCCGACAACAGCAGCATCCTGTTGGTGAAGTGTCCATAAGTTTACGGTTGATTAATGCTTCTGCCCAGCCTCCTTTCCAGTGACTCAGTCTGGAGCCTTGTGACACACATGCCTGACCCTCGGTCACTGAGGCTTTCAGATTAAAGTTTTCTTTGACATCGAGGAGAAAGAAATAGAGCTGTCAAAAATAGTTTTATCCTTAAAACATTTCTAACCTTTAACATCTTTATCTCTACTTTATCTCTGATGCTAATAAGCAAATTGTATGCCTTTCAAAATTAGCCAAACAATGTTACACATGAAGAATGTGTTGTCTGTTATACGTATGAATAGGTATCTCTGTTAAGTTCTTTTTTTTTTTATTTTAAATTTTTTTTTACAGAACCTGAGGGCATTATCCCTTTAACAATGTTTGGGAAGCATGAAGAGAAACATAACAAACGTATATGTTTGTTTTTCTTATTCTATGCCATGATCACCTCTTTTTTTAACATTCAGTCCTAAATCAGACACCATATGCACTAAATCAAACATGAGCAAACCACTACTTTTATACCACACGCAGTTAATCATTCAATGTTGAGTTTCCATTAACTAAACAGTTTTGGGGATAAAATGCCTCTTATTACAGCAGTCACATTTTATCAGGACATCGTTTTCCACAAATGTTTACAACCACATAAGGCTTGTATCATGATACTTATACTTTATCGACAAAGCATTGAGCATGTGTATTTATCTTCTTACACACAGTTTATGAATCCAGATCGTAGTCTAAAACTCTCACAAAGTCTTTTGCTGAACTCAAAACAATCGTATTCATTCAAACTTGCATATATATACATATATTTTTCCTAGCGATTTTCAGGCTCTTGTGGGCATGAACATGGTTCTCATCTCGGGAAAGTGGGACTCAAACCTGTGGCCAAATGACGTGTCTAGCTTGCTACGCTCGGCTTTAGTGGTGCAAAGGCTAATTCATACTCCATGAAAACGTAATTGGCCTAAGGTAAAAGTAGCTTCTATTTTCATTTTGTGGCCAGTGCACACAAAAGTTAATTGTATCTTATTGGCCTTTTTTGTGAATTGGTGACTGGTTCACACTTTGAGAAATTAATATGTTGCAGCCTGTCTTTTTATTTGTTTAAAAGATGGGCTCCTTCACACTTACAAACCTGTGTTTTCTAAAGAGAGAAAACAATATGGACAATAAGCAAAAGCAAATCATGACCATGTTTTCTAAAAAAAAGTTTCTGCTTATCATGACTTGTGTAGATGTCTTTTCTTAATATGGTCCTTTAACAACACAGCCAGTAGCATTTATGCAGAAATGAGAAAAGCTCACTCACTTTACGTGGTGTCGTAAAAAATAGTAAATGGATGCTGGAAGAAGAAAGACATTGCAGAGAGTGCCAACACACATCTAATGAACTGTGTTGATGTCTTTATTAAGTAGAAAATCTCTTATGATTGTTAATGGATGTCTAATTAAATCATTTGTAACACAACCGCAGTGGATGAAGAAATGGAACGACCCTCAGATACACATGTGACAGAGCGTGTTGCCGTCTGTGTCAAATTTTCCATGTTATAATATCAAAGAGCTTATTTTAATTAGCGACTGTGCGAGCTGCTGCTTTTACGTCAACACCGTCACAGGCTGTTTGGGATCAATTTATCGGTGTTGTGTGTCTGTTATGTCCGCAAAGGCCTAATGACTGAAACCAGGCTGCCTTTTAATTGACCAGATAGTATAGCATGGACAAAATAGAAGGGAGTATGATATGGAAGAATTTCTACATTTGACCTGGTGGATCTTGCACATTCATCAGCTATGAGTTGCACAGAAAGGATGTAGGAAACAGCCCGATAATTAATGATTTTATTTATTCTTGTTTGCATGTGTTACATTGCAGCAATAGAAATTTGAAGGTGTTTCCCGGACAGCAGGAATGCTATTTACCTTGGAAACCTTAGGTGTGCAATGCAGAATATATAGAACACTTCCATTGTTGCCTCTGCACCTGAAAAATCACACTTGCAAATACGTATTGTAGGAGTGTGTACAGGCCCTCATAACAATCACGACAAGGTTTGTGATTTGGCTCCAAGTTTCCACGATTTAAGTGAAATTTGCACATTTTCCATCAGAGCAATTCTTGATTCGACACAGATTTTAAACTGTGCTCACTCTGCATGAGAAATCAATAAATAAACAACTAAACTGGAGAGAATGAAAGATAGTTTTGTCAATGTACATTGTACTTTTGACTTCATGAGCATTTTATGCACAACATTTTGAATGATGACCGTTTACTCTATTTTTTTTGTCAAAGGTACAAGCATCAGGGAAAAGTCTACTATACATTTTTGTAGATTTAAGTGTTGATTCCAGTTCGAAGCCATTATTCCTTCAAATGATCAAGTGCTGTCACGGGTGTGTTGTCAGTCTTTAAAATATTCAAAAGCTAATCAAAGAAGGGCCTGCAGCCATATGTCATCACACACTGGGTGAGGAAGAGAACTGCACATTGAAACGTATTGTGTTTTTGAATGAAAATTGTTTGTCAGTTACCACTGTTAACTTTGAATGGATGTCTGGAAACGTTTTTTTTTTTTTTGTCTGTCCCTAGAGCTGTGCAATAACCCATGCCTGTAATGGATTCTAACTGCCATCCAAAGCATTGTATTTATTTCCTTTTATTAAAGTATTTCTTTTCCTTTTTGGATACAATGACTACTTCCTTTGTCTGCCATATGTCCGAGACAATCACCAGGGAAATGTTGACTGTAGCTGCTGCGTAGGAGAAGGTTGCAAATCATCAGAGGAAGATAGTCCCGCTGCTCGTTTCCATGTTTTTTTGGACAATAGAACTGTTTGTTCTTCTGAACCGGGTCAGATTCCTTCCAAGGGACCCCTCACGAGAACATCAAAGCTGAATTATAGATCATAAATGGGCTTCATTGTGATCCTCACGGCTTCCAGATGAATTACTGAGGGTTTTTTAATGCAGTTTAGTAACATCTGCAGAGCGAGACTCACAGATGGGACCAGTTAGCACAGGGGTTATTGGGTTATTCTCATAAATAATGGATTAAGCCCTGCTGTTCTTTGTTTGGCCAGAAGAGGTCAGCCATCTCTCAGTTAAAACATGAACAAAGGTTTTGTGCTCTCTTAACCTTTTTCCATTTATTGCCTTTAAGTAATTTAGACAGTTGCTAATGCTCTTATTTCTAATTTAAGTTCCTAAGATATGATGTTAAATAAGCATAATATACATAAAATGTAAATATTGCACAAAATACAACCCAGAAGCTGCCTCCCCAAGTAATTTTTTAGCCGTGGAGATGGTGTAAACCTCCTGGTCTCCCCTCACATCCTCCACCTCTCTGCCTCAGTCTCCTTCATCTCCTCCCTCCTGATCCACATCAGCAACATCAGCAGCCAAGCCAGCTCCGCATCTGCCTGACTCAAATGTTTACCCTGCAATTAAAACACGGCCTATAAAAGGCAATGGGTCGGCCGCCAGACACTGACGAGGGGGTCAGAGCTGCAGGAGGGAGAGGGAGAGAGAGGGAGAGAGAGGTTATAAATCGCTTTGATGCAGCCCTGTCGTCTGAAGGCCCAGATTCCTGAGCTGGAGGACGAGCTGGAGCGAGTTCACCAGGGGACCGAGCCAGAAACGCAGATGATTCATGTGTCCTTCCCTGCAGACCACTTGGAGAGTGTGGGTTGGAGTGTGCATTGTGCTGCTGCTGCTGTGGGGAGAATGGAAACAGCATCTAACCCCTCAAACGAGTCGTTTGTGTGATCATTTGATTGAATGCTCGTATAAAATGCTATTTGTCATCTGAAGCGGTGAAGATGTGAACCCCATGGCTTATTGTCAGCATGAGACACTTCTGCAGATAGTTTTCCATGTGTTCAATTTTATTAGTAAATCAAAGTAAAAACTGTTCGAGTTTCTGTAATTTATTGACTGTCCGATGAAGCACGATGACCGAACTTGTGTGAGAGTCAAATAGTTTGTACGTGTTGGAGAAAAGTGTGAGTTTCATAGTAATATAAGTTTCCACAAAAGTGATGCTACTAGATACATTTACGTAAAAAGTTTAAGAAAATATTTTTTCATAAGTTTATCTGATTTTGGAGTATGACAAGTAGCCACAATAATAAAGTGATAAAAAGTGCAGTACTCAGTGCTGACGTATCATATAAAGAAATAAAAATACACCCTTGATTATTTTACTTTAAATACGTTATAGTATGTAAATTCGTCTGGTATTCAGTAAAACTGCGTGAATATATGGGATGAGTCAGGAAGTATATGCATCAGTTTTCCACTGGAGCATTAACGAGGCAACAATTTAATTTTACTTTAACTAAAGTGACAAAACAAAAAATTCTTCCTCTTGTGTTCTGCTGTTATTCCCGGGACCAAAGACCCGAAGGTCCCTGTGTGCTGCTGCAGGCCTCTGCACTATTATTGCCATAAAAGGTAGCTTGAGATTTGAACTGCATGTCCATTATCCCTGTCACAAACTGTTGACGTTTGTACTGTGGACGGTTGCACTTTGCCAAAATCTACAATAAAACACATTAACAAATACAAGCGTCACTTAATGTGTTCTCATTTACATTCATCTGAGAGTCATCTTTTATATTTATTGGTATTTAACTGAGCCCACAGGGGATTTGACTCAGAACTTCACATGTGTGGATTGTTTTTTTTATCTTTATAAATTACAGAAGTGGATAATTGGCCAGATATTAAACTGAAATTATGTCAGAGGTTAATGTAGTTTGTAATTTACCTGCTCTGACTTGTTCTGCTGCAGAATTATCAATGTGTGTGTGTGTGTGTACTTGTGTTTGTGGCCTCTGTAGGGACTTTTTCCAGCATAAACACTGATCTTGTCAGGACCAGTAGACCTCATGGGGACCAAAGCCCAGTCCTAATGAGGCCAAACATCATTTCTGAGATCCTGGTGTAGGTTAGGGTTAAGATGGGAATTTTTAAGATGTGGATCCTCACGATTCCCACCATAAAACAGATAAAGTAATAAGTCATTAAAAAGGGACAGAGTGAGGATATTTTATAACAATAAATCAGAGCAACAATAAATCTATTGAGTAATAAATAATACAATTACAAAAACGAACGATTAAGACCACAAGTGAGTGAAGAATAAGTGCTAGGATATATACATGTGTATACAAACAGATAAAGCACAGAAAACAAGTGCTGCAGATTTGGGTTAGGGCCTTGGGAGTGCATCATGCCAATGAGTATACAAGGTTGTGTGTGTGTGTGTGTGTGTGTGTGTGTGTGTGTATTTGTGTGTATACTAATGCACCATTTCCCACCTACATACCAAATCTTAGTCTCTCAGGAATAAATTACAATAAATCACAGACAAAATAAATGTAATGAACAATAAATAATGAAATTGGACAATAAAATAATAAAAAGTACAATAAGTGAGTAAGTAAAGTAAAGTACTTGAAGATAAAGTGCTAAGATATCAAACACATGTGAACTTTACAATATAAATGTGGAAATATGTGCTATAGAATAAAACCAGGTCAGACACTATAGGGTAGTAAAATATAGACTCAGGTTAGAGTTAGACATGTAGTTAGAGTGAGGGGCTTTGAGCCAGAGTGTCCTCATTAAGATAGAAGTACAAGTGTGTGTGTGTGTGTGTGTGTGTGTGTGTGTGTGTGTGTGTGTGTGTGTGTGTGTGTGTGTGTGTGTGCGAAAGGAAAAGTAGGATGGTGGATGGTGACGTTATCTGCTGGAGAGAGAGAGAGAGAGGTAGAGAGTCAGAGAGAGAGAGAGAGAGAGAGAAAGAGAGAGAGGGGTAGAGAAGCAGAGAGGGAGAGAGAGAGAGAGAGAGAGAGAGAGAGAGGGGTAGAGAGAGAGGGGTAGAGGGGTAGAGAGAGAGAAAGAGAGAGAGAGAGGTAGAGAGAGAGAGAGAGAGAGAGAGAGAGGGGTAGAGAGAGAGAAAGAGAGAGAGAGAGGTAGAGAGAGAGAGAGAGAGAGGTAGAGAGAGAGAGAGAGGGGTAGAGAGAGGTAGAGAGAGAGAGGCAGAGAGAGAGAGGGGTAGAGAGAGAGAGAGAGAGAGAGAGAGAGAGGGGAGTAGAGAGAGAGAGAGAGAGGCTGGACTCCATTAGTGTGAGGGAAAGTGTTCGGGACTCTTCGCCTCTCTCTTCTTCTTCTTCTTCTTCGGGGATTTCTCTGTGTTTTCCTCGCGGGACTCGGACTCATACATGGTTTAAAGAAGGTGGAAGTTGCATTCGACGGGTTCAGAGTGTTTTTCTCTTCGTGAAGGTGAGTTACTTACACACACACACACACACTTCAGTGTTCCTCCGCCGCTGGGAAATATGGAAACGTCGATTCTCCCTCTTTCTCCGTCGCTTTTCGCCTTCAACTCGTTTCCACGCACAAACTTTCCCGACATTTTAGCGGCTGGTTCGCTTGTAGATGCACTTTTTCTCTCGGCTTGTGGGTTTTTACTACACACACACAAAAACCCACCGAGGCGAGTGTGTGCATGAAGCCGGGGAGTGTGGTCCTCGTCCCGGGCTGAGCTTACATAATGTGCCCCCTCGGGTCTATTTGTCTCAGAGGCCTTTACCGTTACTTTTAACAGGTGAACCGGGACTTCAGCGGAGAGAAACGCTGACGAACACCCGGGGTGAACTTGTAGTCTTGGGGCTGCAGCCTTTGTTCGCTCCCGTCGATCGATTATTAGCTGTTTTGATCGCCTGGATGATCCGCGTGAGCCTCCATTCATATCACAGGATGACAGCTATAAGGCTACAATGCAACTTTTTCTTTCCCGGCGACTTCACGTCATATTCGTCTTATTCAGCAGGAAACACACGCAGGGATTCAGTGTAAAATGTTTTTTTTTCTATCAGGATTTGTTCTCCTCCATCTTTTTCTAAATCACGTCCCAGGGTTAAATGCTCCTGATTGAGCTAAGTTACCTTCTGAAGCCTGTTGCCACAGCAGTGTCCCACTTTGACACCTTCAACACAATGACAGATTCAGAATGGAGGAAAGTGACCTCCCCCCCCCCCCAATGAATTATGAATCGTGTCAGGGCTCGAGAACATAAGTAAAAGAGAAAGTACAAGTACATGGACAATCTATTAAATGTGGTGGATGGATTCAGTCACCAAAATAAAATGTTAGGGTTTTGACATTGACAGTGATATTGATGTCAAGAAACGTCTTCAATGTCGTAATCAGAATGGGACAAATTGTGAGTGAAATGTCTTCAAATGAAGGATGAAACTTTTCATAAGTGGGGAATATAAGTAGAAAATATATGTACTGTATATAATAATATTGGTATATAAAAACATATACATTGGATCAGTTGAATGTGGTCTATGGATTCAATAACCAAATGGAAATCTTAGTAGTTGTTTTTTTGTCTATCCAGTGTATTTCATGTCTGACAAGTCAAGAGATCATAGTAAATTCTCAACACTATGACTTGCAGCCTTTCCTACAGTGACCTTCCTTCTACACTGCTGAGGTTTTGTGTTGCACTTCCATGAAGCTGGTGGACTTGCAAGAGCGATAATGTAAACTCTTAATTTGCAAAGTAACTAGCAAGCACAGCTGTCAGGGCAGTGAAGTAAATGTACAAAATCCCACCAATGTACTGGAGAGAAAGCTTTTGAAAAAGAAAATATTCACGATTAGTACTTTATACATTCAGAAATGTGTGCCGACTTCCACCCCTGCAAATAACAATTTAGAGATATCAGCCTAGTGTCTGTTTGGAATATCTACTGTACAATTCCTTTCCAAGAAGCATGCCTGGCTTATTCCTCTCCAGCAGGTCCAAATGTTTCTTTACACCCCAGTGGGACAGAAGTTTAACTGGACCTTTTCTCTCCGGTTTGTGGGTTTGTTCGGCAGGATGGCGCTGGACGGGATCCGGATGCCCGATGGCTGCTATGCCGACGGGACGTGGGAACTGAAGATGCATGTCACCGACCTCCACCGGGACGTGTCGCTGAGGGTCACTGGGGAAATCCACATCGGCGGAGTCATGCTCAAACTTGTGGAGAAACTAGGTAACGCTTTCTAAGCTTCTTATCTGAAGATTAACATGCTTGAACATGGATGAGCATGAGTTCTGCAGATTTAACATCCATATTATTTGCAATAAAGTGGAAATGGGTCAGGTTGGCAGCTCTTGCCTTTGACCTCTTACCCTGCACCATGCTCCTATAGCTAGTTCTGTGTGTGTGTCAGTGGCTGACTTGTGTTATCTGTTAATATTTCTTGGGCAATAAATACCTTTCTATTTGCGAATAGTTACCATTTCCGAGATGTGAGATTCCACTAAGTATTAAGCTGTTTCGGAACACTGGCAAAGTGAAAAACAGACCTGCCTTCTCATGGCTCGGAACTCAAAAGTAAGAATTATGTCTGGGACACTGAGGGAAAACGTACAAAATCACAGGCTGAGGATCTGCTTGTGTACAAGACATGTTGTTTAAGGAGAAGAACGGGAACCTGTTTGTTTGCTACTTTTATAACAGTGCAGGATATTTACAAGAACATATGAGTGTTGAGTTTTGTTGTCTTTGATAACCAACTGAGGTAAATGTTCCTCTTTGTTACCCTGCGGTGAATATGGGTCAGTTACCCAAGGTATAAAGAGGCCTTAGACACTGCCCTCCCCCCACCGTATCATGCACTGTTCTGCAGCCATGCACTTGACAAGTTTGGGTACAAGTAAGCATAAGAGTCCTCTGTTCCAGTCACTTGAACACTGTCCTGTTTCATGCGGGCTGGAGAAAGGTCAGTGCTGATGGCGGCAGTGCAATTCGGGAGTGACAGTGTGTTGTGTGTGTCGTTGGCGCTCGAATGCTCGGCATTCCTGCAGCGCTCCCAAGGTTTTATTCCCTGCCCATGGTCCCGTTTTTAGCTCTCCTGTTAGAGCCTCCACATAATTGAGGTCTTTGTTCTCTGTGGTCGTCTGTGCTGAGCAGCATCTATGCAAGGCGAGTGCACTGTTGACTGCCGGAAGTGGGACGTCATGAATTCATTGGTCCTCCCCGACTCCACTCAAGGCCCGGCCTTATCCTTTGTTTGAGGTGTGTTCGCGTTGTGTGTTAAGGTCTTTTTGAAGGGTATGCCTTTCCTGAACGTGAAACCTTTACTGTGGTGTAGTGAGAGGAAAGTCTGGTGACATTGGTTGGTTTGTCATAACAGTCGGATACAAAAGGGATAACAGTGCAGTGACCTTTTGTTGTCACTGTCTAGTTTTCCTTGTCTTAAGGATGCTGCTATTTTGCTGATGATGCCCTTTTTTTTATCTCTTCAGGATTCTGGCGTTTTGATTTCCTCACATGCACACTAAAAATCTTTGGGGGATTTGTTTACCATGATCTGTTGTTGACTTGCCCAAGTGAAATAATACGACATGGGTGTGCACAGTTGTTTGTGCTGCCGTCCTATCAAAACAATACTATAACTCCAGCCTGCATGGGTCAGTATTCTTAAACATATTTCAGTCTGCATCATCAAACTACCACCACCATGTAATAGAGCCTCTTACTGAGAAGCAAAACGCTTGAAGCGGTATTAACAGCTCTGTGAATATCTACGTTTGTATTTGAATCCGTTGACTGGTCGTAAAAAAGTAACATTTAATTTGCCTGCCATGTCCCTGCTACCCTGGGCCAACAGGTTGTTATTGCATTGTAATCATTAACCATCCCACAACATGGGTTTTCCACATGGTCACACGCAGCTTGTAACTATGCACTGTTGGTGTGAGACATGATAATTTGTGCTTGAAACAGCCAGTGCAGATATGTTTTTTATAGTCCTAAAGAAAAACCGCAACATCTTAAATGTGATTTTTCTTTCATGTACAAACTTTAAGTTGAGATAAAGCTATTTGTGCAAGCTAAAAGGTATTAGTTAAAAAGAAGAATGCTGCACAATTTGTTCTGTTCTCAATGTGACAGTGCGGCACAGTCCTCACTGAACACCTTGTTCATGCACATATCCAGATGTGGTAGTTATACATAGATACTGTATTTGTGCGTATGCACTTGTATCCACCTCCACAGTGCTGTGAGAAGGGTCACGTAGATACCGCTGAGTTTTGGAAGGCAGTGCGTCACTCTCGCATCGAAAGGACATCCTTGTGCAATGACAAATCTCTCTCTGTCCTTCCCAGCCACCTCTCTTTCCGTCTCTCAGTCTCTTACACTTCAAAATGAAGGACCTCTTGTGTTCAGAAATTGGCTGACCCTGCCATTTTTGTTCTATGGTCAACATTTGTTCCTTGATACTTTTCTTTGTCCAGTGAAAATTTATGTCTGTAGCTTTCACAATTGTGTGGATGTGTGTTGACGTCAGCTCTCGTCTGCGCAACTACCAGTGTTCACATTAGTAGTATTAGTGCACGTGTTTCCACATGTGAACATAGCTGTGTGGGTCGGTGGGTGTGTATCCTCCACATGTATCCTGCTTCCCTCGTTCGGCTCTTCCTGTCGGCCGCAGGTCTCCCGTCCACATCGCAGGCTCAGATGGCCTTCGATAATGGATTAAATAGACAAATGCCAGGAAGGCACTTAGCTATTGATCACGGCAGTGAACGTTGCCTCCATTTCCCCTGCAAACCCTTGAAGGGGAGTATTTAAAGCAAACTGATTGACCACCCTCTGGTCCCCAGCTCCAGTAATCATTTCATCCCTCTGCTGGTTTCCATCATCGTTGCTTTTTCTGCCTTAGTTGATGTTTTCTAAAAGCTCTGCCGCCCTCTCTGATCGCAAACATTGCTCCATTACAGAGGGAAAGCAAATAAATCACAAACAACATTAGCTAGCGGAAATTTTATTGGATTTAAAGGGGTTTTTCCCAAGTTACATAGCTTTCAGGACCTCGGCTTGCAGTAAGTGTTTGGAGTATCTGTTTCACACAAATACATCGCCACTTTGCAAATGCTTCAGGTGGACAAGAGCTTTTTAAGTGCAGCCTGGGCTAAATGTCAAGGATGCTGTTTAGCCTATGGACGAGATTGCATTTTAGCTAATTGTGAAAACTGCGGTAGAGGCAATCTTGGAATGAGTAGCGTGTTGGGAAATGGGGAGAGACTGATATTTCAGTTGCTCTCCTGCAGGCTCTGCTTATCCTCACCAAGACAGCTGAGGGGAGAGGGACGGGATGGAGAAGAAAAAGGGAGGGAAACAGAGAGAGGGGGAGGAGTGAGGCGTGTGGAGTGAGGGCTGCCCTGCTCTCTTCTCCTCTGTCCCTCTCTTTCGTTGTGACGTTAGCCATGCTGCTAGAATTCCATAAAAGTCTTCGATGGAGCAGGAAATGACTTCCAGGGTTTGGCATGTTGTTCTCTGGTCACTGTCGTCATTGCTGGATTCTCTGCTGACTACTTCACACACGCCCCTACTCCCTCTCTCTCTCCCTGTCAGCCCTCCCTCTTTTCCTTTCTCCCGCGTTCTCTCTTTTATTAGTCCTTCTTCTTCTAAATATATGTTGTGGAAACTATTTTTATGATTTAGTTTCACTTCTTCTAGGCATTTGCAGCCATGGCTTAGTATTTTGACACCATATACTGCTCCAGCCACGTAGCGAGGCCTTACTATCAATAGGAAAGTTCACATTGTTCACTTTGTCATGATTTCAGAACCAGATTCATATACAGTGACTGTTCATTGTTCCTTAAATAGAACATGAGCAAACTAATTGCTCTGGTCTGACTCTGATAGTCCATGTGCTTGTTTCCAGTGAGGGGCCTCACGTTTTTTGGCTGCTGTAGCACCAGTTAGCCACAGAACTTTCCCTGCCTGTCAGAGAAAATGTTTTTTTTTTTAAATTTCATTTGAGATAACCCACATATTGAATTTCATCATCCCACATTTATTTCAATTGTTGCATTGAATCATGCAGGAACTGTACTAGTATTAGTTTTTTCATTTCTACACCTCTGTTCAGAACCCCTGACAAAACATCAGGAAACTAAAATCCAGTTATTGTTTTAACGTTCAACTAAGAATGACTTTAATGTTTCCTGTTTTCATGATATTACTCTTTTTTTCCCGCCAACTATTTGAAAATTCCGTGTTCTTTTTAACATGCTAAGAGGCCGTCTGCTGAAGTTGTGGTGGCCAGTTGTTGCTTTTGACAATGGAGCACAGATTTCATTAGGAAACAGACACGATTCAACACAGGATGCTGAACTTCCTCTTGGCTTTTTTTGTACGCGTTCTCCCTTCTGCCTTCCCTACATTCCCACCTTCCTGCCCCTCAGTGTGTTCAAGTTTTTTAAGGGACATGATTTTGCAGAGAGTAAGATGAATCTTGTCCTCCAATATCACAAATCAGGGGAGAGGAGTATTTTTTGGCCAAGTCCAATTTCCCTCTGCTCATAATCTTGCCATAATAAACCGTTACTGTGGAGCCATCCTAAAGGCTTGGCATTATGAAGTGTGAAATGTCCTGGCAGCCTGTGTGATCGTCCTGCTCTCTAATCTCTCTGACAGGAAGTAGTTAGCCTAAGTAGCAGTCCTGCCCAGGCCAGAGCTTTCCTGTTTCACTCCAAGATGCTGCAGTGATTGTGCTGTTCTGTAATCAGACGTCCACATATGTAATCATACTGAGACTCCTTGTCCTATACATTTCCATGCATACTCATTGTTTCTCATAGAGTTTGTTTATTTTGGCATCCAAGCAAAGTAGATCTATTTTTGTTTACTTTCATGTTCTGATCCACAATGCAGCTACAACTTTGGATTGACTAAAAAAGTTTGAGTGTAACTATCAGTTGATGAATTCATTAGTAGATCACACAAAACTGGGTTTACCAATTTTATTTCCCCCCACTTTCTTACATTTTATAACCCCAACATTTAATCAATATAATAATCAGCCGTTAATCTGTAAAGAAACCAGACTTGGCAAGCACATTAATGAGACGAAGACACCATATAGAGCTTGACTAATACCTCTTTTACACCAAAAGTGGGTAAACCTGCTGCAAAAGGCAATGACTCCTTCTCCATTGCCATTAGAGGAGTTTGCATTTCAGTTCAGCCATGAACAAGTCGGAAACTTGCTGCCTTGCCAGTGTTGCATCTTGTGCGATACAAAGAAAAAGATGCCGCAGCCTGTTGTGTATAAAACAATAAGTACTCAAATGTTTTTGGCTGTTTGCGTGCCAATGTCCGGAAGTTCGATGCGCGACATAACGTTGTGGTGGAAAAGGTTCAGCATCAGCACTTAGACTTCCAAAATAAAGAAGAAGACAAAATATTTCCATCACTGTCGATAGGACCTGAAACTGATTTTAAAATAAAAAAACTGTGTCCACAGCTAAATTATTTGACCCCGGAGTGAATGCAGATTGTTTCCCTTCTCGTTGCACACACAAGCCAGATGTTGGTGAGTGTTGGTGGGTTTTTTGACCAGTGGAAAAGGGCCTTTTACGTTTTTTTCCCCTGAACAAATCGCTCTAATCGGGCATCTTAAAGAGATCATGTCAAGTAAGAGAACCAGCTGTAATTTGCGCCGTGCTACTCAGTTTGTAAGTAAGTGCTACTTTCACATGACTTTAAACTAAACCAAACTTGACTTTGACAGCTGGTGGTTTTCACTCCCTTGATGAAGAGTCATGTGGGAACAGTATCAGCTGCTTCGTGCTCCAAATATCACAAGATGCATTCATCTGAACGAGGCAGTCAGCTCTGGACTATTTTGCCATTTTACAAATTTATCGATGAAAAACACAGCATGATCAAATATCTGTAGCTTTTCACTGTTTGTCCAGTTTTTGTGGAAGCTCACTGTGCTTGCTAACATGCAGTGGAACAAACTTTCATGGCTCCTCTGGGGAATCTGAAGTCTGTTGCTTTTTAGTTCCTGTAGCGGCCGGCAGCCCAGTGGCTCCAGTGGAAGGAAATGTTAGAGGAGCACATTGTTGTTGTAACACCACACCTGTGTGTCAATGGAGTAAACTGAGCTGGAGTTTTTGTTGAGGCTATAAGCCCATTTCATTCATTTAAACCTGTTCCCGCCTCGCAGCCTCTCTCTGTACTCGCCCTCTTCACAGAGCAAAGCAGCAGGAGGTTGTGTTCAAATCCTCTTTTAGTGGAGTTTGCTCTACAGTTCTGTCACTCTTAAGTTAATACATGACATTGTCTCTATTTTACACTTCTTTTTATACCTTTAACTAGATTGTGCTTTTACCCTAAGTCTTTCTTATTTTAAAACTATGTTTGAATATTTAAAGTAATGATTAACCTCTATAAGCAGTGGCCATCCTTAATTTCTGCTCCTTCAAAGCCTGAGAAGCGGCAATTGTCTTTGCTCGACATTGTGAATGTTTGTCCTGTCACAAATTATAGAAAAGCAGCACATTTTTCACAATTAAAAAGCTGTAACTAGTAAATATTTGATTTATTATCAAAGTCTTTCTCATTTACTACTTGATACTTTACTATTCTATATTCATAATTTTTATATTTCTGCATTGCTGCAGTTTTTCCAGATATTAAACCTGAAACCAATCACACTTAGTGGCCTCGAATATTCCAAAGTGTCGCATTAACGTGCAAACTCTGATGAGGTTTTCTAGAAATGTGCAGCAAGAATCTGTCGAGCGACTGAGCTTCCTGTTGACCTCGTAGATGCATCACTGGGATGGCTTATCACAGTCCTGAGGGGTTGTCTGGCAGGATGTGTACATGGGTACAAGGAGAGATGAATATTGTCTAACTGCACCATTGATCTCAGGCACAGAGTTTGTAATGTCATTATTCCAGCGGGTCCCTGAACGCTTAATTGTGTAAAGCTGTGTCAGGGCGGAGGGGAGTACTCCCTCTGTTTGGATGTGTTTGGATTATGACACAAATGGATACAAACTATATGTCTCCAAGGAGGTTTCTTCTAATGGCCGTCCAGGCCTCTACTAATACATCAGAGCCAGCACTGTTGCTCTCAATGGATGCTCCTAAATTTCCTTTTAAGATTTCTGCTTCACTACACTCACACAGGAAAATATCTGTTTTCTATCAATCAGTTGGCCTCCACATCTTCACCTGAAGGCCTCTGTGTTTTGTCCCAGCTCTTCTGTCGACCTGAGCTCTAGCAAAACGGTTTCATCTCATCCTCTGGAGATCTCAGATGAGCTAAGATGTGAACCTTGGTGCACCAGAGATCTGGTCTGAAGCCCAAGTGTTAACAGCTTGTTTACAAGGCTTATCCTGAAGCATAGCCCAGGCTCATCTTACATTCTTTAGCCTATAGGTGTGTGAGAGTACATGTGTGTGTTGTGTAATCCGGCAGAATGTTGCATTCTGAAAATATATACAACAAGTTATGTAGTTTTAGACCGGATTGTGTCTCTGTGTGGAAAAAACTACATTTTTCACTATCTGAATGAGGTGTATGGCCCACTGAAGCAAGTATTGCAATATTTTAGTATTTGTAGTATTGTATAGTATTTTGAATTGTGTTGTAAACTGTGTCCATGGTGACATTCCCAGAAACAACTTTGTTTAATTGCTGCCAATCCCCCAAAAAAGATTCCTGTCTCCACAGCTTCACAATAAAAGCATTTAACAGGTGAAATACATGTTTAATTTTATTATGAAGAAACCACAGGAATTGCAGTGTGTTTTTTCAGAGATCTAAGCACTAACTGCTGTTGTTCATTAAAACTGCATCTACAAAACAAGACAGCAGTCATTTTCTGCTGTATTTGACAGTCGATCAAAAGAAAGTAATGGATCAGGGAGGAGCAGCCATAGTGAGTGGTTAGATGAAGAGCTGCAGACGAGGGCCTGCACACCTCAGATTTTCCTGTGAGGTAACCAACTCCTTTCACTGTGTCCTGCTGTTTCCAAACTCATGCCGTGTGCAGAAAGAAATCAGATCACAGTTGCTTACAGAATGACGGACTTCTTTCTTAAAGCAATCGTTTGTTTTACTCCCTCCAAACCTAACCTCTAATATTAAACCTTATTCGCTGTTACCACCACTAAATAGAGCTGTTGCAAAATCAACCAGCAGTGAAATCTTCAAGATGACATGAGCTGTGTGTGTATCACTGACACAGGGCACAACCATGATGAACTTTTGTTTCCCATTTCTGCATCTGAAGAAGCTTGAACACCAGCGTCTTTCTGTTTGTCCAAATGCTTTGTCACGTAAGGATTAACCTGCTTGAAAAGCCTGTTTGCAAAATCTCCGTCTGAATACAATGTGTCTTGCATAGTAATGCCTGTGATAAATGGCCTGTTTTGAATTTTATTGACTGTTGGCAGAAAGCTGAGCTGTTGTATAATAACTGACTGAAATATGCTCAGCTAACCTCAGTCAACTGGGCCTGTAAACGGAAAGCACTTGGGTTTAAGTGGTATTGGTTAGTGAATACACGAGGGACTTGACTGAAATACATCAACACTTTAGTCAATGATTTCACCTTTGCTGGTGTCTGGAGTCTGGCAACAAGACGTGTAGCCAGCTGTGTCAATAGATGATACAGATGCACTGAAAAAGATGAGTGAGATGATCTTTCCATCTCTTTGTCACAAGTCCAGAAACGCGTTTGTCTGCTCCTCAGATGGAGCGGAGTCGACAAATGCTGGTTGTTTCTGGTCCAATGGTTGTTGAATTTCCTGTATCACTTCAATCTCCCATTGTAAATGTGCCACTATCTCATGTCTGCGAGACAGATAACATCATCGCCTGTCTCTATCGAACCTGTTGTATACATGTTGTGTATCTGATGGCGATATAATCTGGCGTGACTGCACGAGCGAGCGGCTGCCTAAAGGCCATTTACAGTTACAGATCTAATTTGAGGAAGGGACAGAACACTTGCTTCCTGTATCTTAGCTTGTCAATAGCAACCTTCACCCTGCATCAGACGTGGAATATATTTAGAAAGAGAAGGGCTTTGATGTTGTAAAGAGGGATGAAGTGTGTGTGTGTGTGTGTGTGTGTGTGTGTGTGTGTGTGTGTGTGTGTGTGTGTGTGTGTGTGTGTGTGTGTGTGTGTGTGTGTGTGTGTGTGTGTGTGTGTGTGTGTGTGTGTGTGTGTGTGTGAGAGACAAAAACCTGCTGCTGTGTGTGCTTTGTTATATATAAAAACACATTGTCGCCATGCACCATTGCACCTGGGGCGTCAGCCAGGAGTCACCAAGGAAACAGTGAGACCAGCCTCACCCCCTTGTAATGTTTTTATCAGCTGATGGTGGAAAATGACAAAGCCTTCCACTGGTTATCACTGACAACAACAGCTTTGCTCTGACCTCTTGTGAAAAACATTATTATAAAAGCGCTCACTATGCAAACACAGTGAAAGGTCCTGACACAAATTGTGTCTCCTCTCAAATCGCCTCCATCAGTGATGCTAGAAATGAGCCTGCGTGTTGCTTTAGGCGTCAGCTGACTATCACAGCTTTTCGAGACAAAACCTTGTAAGGAGAAAAACTAAATGTTCGTCTGAAAAGATTTGCACCAAACTTGGTGGAGGGATGAGTCAGGAAAGAAGCAATGAACATTTTTGTTGCATATGCAGGTAAAGAGGCAGATCCAGGATCACTTTCTAACCACCATCACTTTTTTTTGGCTTTGTCATCAATCCCTCAGGAAGTAATGTTTGGAAATTTGGGCTGGACGAAATGGATATCAAGATAAAACATGTCAACATCAGTCAATTTGGATAATTGTCAAGATAAATGTCACATTATTTCTTTGTTGCTATTGATGAAAATTATTGTGCGATAATTATGGATATTGTTTTATATGTTGTATGAAATGTACACAAACTAAAAATTCTAGTATTGAATTAAATACAGCAGTTTTTTCTCTTCGACTTGCTCCGACTCCCTCTGATATTGTTTCGTCCCCGGTTTGAGCTCCTCCCTGTCCTCTGCTCATCCTCCTCTTCTCTCCTTTCCATGCCCTTTCTCTCATTCCTTCTGTCTCATCCTCTCCAATTTTGTCCTGTCCCCTCCCCCTCACAGACAGGCTTCTACAAACATAGCTGCCACTTCGAGTAGGAGGGGAGGGACGTTGCGAATAAAGTGGTTGGAAGGAGAGGGACAGTTCAGTTTCCTTTTTTTTTTGGTGCCAACAGTGCTTTTAATCTCAGTTTAAATGTTTTGATTTTTCCTTTATCTTGTTAAAATGCTACTTAGAATATTACAGTATTAATCCATGTGTTTTGGAAGCAGCATCTCTATTTGTGTCATCGGGTGCACAAACCAGAGGAAGACGTCTGGGTCAAGAGCTGCGGCGTTGATGGCGCTGAATGAAAATAACTGTTTGACAGAATTTATGGATTAATTTAGCTTGTTAAAGCACACACACGTACAAACACACAGAGCTAATGCCGTTAATGGATGGATAAGAACACCCTCCCTCCGACAAACCTGCACACACTTCTGCACGCATAACACACACACACACACACTCCGTATCATCTTTCACGTCCTGCAGAGGTCATAAAACATGTCTTTGTCATTCTGTTTCCCCTCCCCTTGTCTCTCAGGCCCTCCTCGTGCACACACCCACATACACGCATGCATCAGTCCACTCGGGGTCTGTGGGTCCACATTTAATGCAACCAATTACTTAAGCCACCCCCCACTCCCGCTCTTCTGGCTGCTGCATTACGTCAGGCTTGGCAGGCTGTATTTTTAGCTGGGAGATGCCATTGGCCCTCTCTCCCTCCTTCTCGGTGGATTGAGTTTCCACCTTGTTGCTGAAAGAACCCAATGGACGCCTTTCCCAGCTGCCCTTGTCCAATCACAGCACCTCGAACCACCGTGTAGGAAGCAGTAGGAGAGAATATGTCCAGTGAGGTTTTGGTGGTGAGCAGTGACAGAGACACAGTGGAGCAGGGGCCAGTGGGAGTGTGTTGAGGGTAACTGAGACCCGCCAAGATGTGCATTCATGCCTTGCCACAGACTGTATGGTGGTCATGCATGCTGAGTATGAAGACGCTGCTATAGAACGTCTGTGGTGAATACTGGAGTGCCAAATGTTAATGCTAGCTGTTTAGCATTTCTCCCAGACACCAGAAATTATAAGTTTGTGAGAGGAAAAACAGTGAGAAGAGTTATAAAAATACACGCAGCTCTATTTTCAATTTCCCCCTTCCTTTTTCCCCTCTTATTATTTCAGCCTTTAATAGCGGCTGTATACTTAAGGGAACAGTTTTTCCCGACGGTGGCAATGAAGCTGTGTTCTGCACAGCTGAGGCATGAGGATGGAGCGATGACAGCTAGACCCCATGCTGCTAGAGCAACTCACAGAGGGTCAAAGAAAGCTTGGAATGTTTTCTCTTGAGTGAAACACCCAAGTGTCAGCCTATCGGAGTAAACAGTATAAAACCCAACAGCTTGACAAACAACCCAATGCAGTTCACACAAGGCCTTCACAGTGACATGTGCATTGAGATGCTGTCGGCCACTCTTCTTCTCAAACTTTCCTCCCCATCTCAATCACCAGTGTAATCTCCCCCTCGTCGCAGCCGTCATGTTTCCTGGGTCAAAGCAGCCAATCTGTTGTTTCACCAATTCAACCGCTAATCCCATTCACTCCGCTTTATAAACTGGATCAGCAGGAGAGTGTCAACAATGCATACGAATGCCCCTATGTAAAGTTAAGGTCAGGAAAAACAATAGCAACTGGTGGAAAACGGAAGGCCACTCAAGGTTTAGGTTTCCATGGCACCAAGCAGCCTGATTGACAGACAGAGGAGATCACCAGAGGGTAACATCAGCATCATACTTATGACGCATGTAGGTTGCATTTACTCGTAATAGAAAAACTTGGACATTTTAGGAGTTACAGATCAGCTGTTTCTTACATCTTGCAGGTAATTTGTCCAACTCTTACAAATAATGTTGCATTACTATTTCTTATTGGACATGAATGACCATTGCAACAGCCGAAGCTTAAATTGAAAGACTCCACTCAGGCCCTGCTGTAACTGCTGTTTGCTCACTACGCTATGTATTAGTAGTGCATTATGGTTTCAGTTTGTCCATTTGTAGCTGTGGTCTTCCTCTTGTAGTGTGTGTATATATACCACATTTAGCTAATGGGCCACCAGCCTTGAACACAAATAGATGTTTCCTCATGGGGATCAAAATGGAGCTGGGATTCCTTGACCTAAAGCATTCTTATTTTTGACTCACTGTTATGTATTCATTACTATGGCAGATCACGATCTGGGGGATGGGGGGGGGGGGCGGGGTGGCTTAAAGTTATCGTGGTAAAAGTTTTAAATAATCGCAATAGTGATTTAAATTCCTATCACCCAGCTTTACTCATTACAATGGTACGGCTGAAACAATAAATAGATTCATATGTTTGTCGATTGAAAGAAACTCCAACAAGTCTGATAACTATTATTATTTATTCAGGAAAAATACCAAATATGTGCCGGTTTAAACATCCTAAATGTGAGACTTTTCTGCTGTTCTGTCTTTTATATAATTGTAAAGGGAATATTTTCAGATTGTGGACTGTTTGATAATGTGACCTTGAGTTCTCAAAGCTTGTGATGGGGCTGATTGTGGCCCTATAGCACTGTGCAAGGCTACCTGACATGAAAAATGTATGTAATATAACTATTGTATTATGCAGTGATACATTATTCACTTAAAGGACAGGTTCACATTCTAGTGATGTGTTTCAAAGTCAAATTTTTAGGATGAATGTTTCTTGTGATATTAAACATTGGCTGTGACAATACATGACAACATTTTCTCCTCGATCAGGTTTTTCCCCCTTATCAGAACTACTGACACAGCAGATTTAAAGACCTAACACAGTTCAGATTAAATGTTTTGATTAAACGATGACTAAGGAAACCAACGTCTGTGTCTGGACACTGACTCATTGAGAGGAGAGAGAGAAAGAGAGAGAGAAAAAGAAACCCAGAGTAAGATGCAGTAAGGCTGGAGAAGCGATGAAGGGGTGTGTGGGTGGAGGAAATGAGACACTGTTCTAGGAAGTGCCTTCCTGGACTAATGCTAGAGTAATGACCTCAATGTTCAGGGGGATATCTGGAAGTACAATTAGCTTCAAAACTATCGGCCTGTTCACTCATTCTTATCTATCATAATCTGCACAAGGCAACATGCATGACGTGGGGAACACGTAAACAGCCAAGACTTCTGTTCTTGTGCCAGCTAACCTGCAATTCATTTGGACCTGCAGCCTAGCATACTTAGCTATTCAGTGAAGGTAAACAGTGCTTTTCTAGTCTTCTCAACCATTCAAGGGCTTTACAGTACAAGCCACATTCACCCATTCATGCTCTTATTTCATACAGCGCTACTATATGCTGCTCTTTAACCATCACCATTCACATACAGCCGTCAGGGGTAATTTAGGGCTCAGTATCCGGCCGTAGGACACTTCCGCATGTGGAGCGGCCCAGAACCACCAACCTTCTGGTTAGTAGTCGACCCGCTCTACCTCCTTAGCCACAGATGCCGCCTGCCATTAGAGGGTTAAATAAATATGACTTGGAAGCAGAGGAACAAATGCTCTCCTTGAGTTTGGGACTACTGCGTTTTTTACCTTTTAGCTTTGAAGTGAACTGCAGCTCAAACCCCAACCTCAGCCCATAACTAGCTGTTCGTACAGAAACCAGAGCAAGGTGATCCTGAAAACCAGCTGCTTCGAGTTCCCTTAAATCCCTGCTGTTTTCACAAGTCAGACACACATCATGAGACCACAGGTCCGTCCCCATTGTTCTGAGCCCCTGCGGAGCAAAAGCCTGGGAGCTATGTGGGGTTTTGGGTGGCTTGTGTCTGCTTTGGAGGGATCATAGTGTGACTATAGAACAAAAAGGGAGGTATGAAACTGATATCCCCACAGTGTCATACAAACAGCCACGTCTTTCACGCACTCAGTTGTCTCCTCCCTTTCACTTTGACTTCACCGCCCCCGTGCAAACCTTTTCTTGCCACCCCCCCCTTCATCCTGAATGTGACCCCCTGCCCCCTGAAGGGACAAATTTGGTGAGCTTAGGTCAGTACAGTGAGAGGGATACAGCCTGAGCGCTCTAGTTACACCTTCCCTCTGCCTACAATATCTTTACCTTGGTGACACAAGTGACACACAAATGGTCACCACCAATATAGTCTACATCCATACTACTACATGTAGTTTGAAAACAGCTTTTTCAAAATAAAACAATCTCTGTCCACACAAGCATTTTGGCTCCATATCAGTATTAATCCCCGTCCATACTAACACACTTGAAAACGCATATCACGTGACCTCTCAAGTGCACTGGGCAGGCACATGCCAGTGTACACGAGAATTGCTTGTCTTCTATGCATGTAAGCATTTGTAGCAGCGGCTGTTAGCAACGACAACAGGGTTAGCAACACTTGCAATTGATTATCCATGTTGCGTCCTACACTGGTAGTCGAGGCTAATGCCGGTTGTTTTCCTCTGGAAGGGGGTCATGTTATCGATAGGAGCCAGGGTTTCCAAACTAAAATGTAGTAGTATTGATGTAGCCATTGCCTTGTTATGAGATATGATGTGTTTCTGTTTTTATTTTCATCCCTGCAGTTCTTATTAAAACTAATCCACTCTATTTTTTTTATTCCTCTGTACAGATGTGAAGAAGGACTGGTCAGACCATGCTCTGTGGTGGGAGAAGAAAAAGACATGGCTGTTGAAAACCCACTGGACATTGGACAAGTACGGCATCCAAGCTGATGCCAGGCTGCTCTTCACGCCGCAGCACAAACTTCTGCGCCTCCAGCTGCCCAACATGAAGCACATGAAGGTCAAGGTCAACTTCTCGGACCGCGTCTTCAAGGCTGTGTCTGACATCTGCAAAACTTTCAGTAAGTGGAGCGAATGCAGGAATCATTTAGAGAACAGCAGGCGAGGCAGTGTTCATATATTTGGTGGTGATGTGGAGTTCAGTCTTACTGAAGGTGTCCACCGGGCTCAACCTCAACTTCCCCCAGTTATACTATTTTTGGAAAGTTTTTGGACATTATCTAAAGCAAACAGAGCTAATCATGTTCTTCCTCTAACTGTTTTCATCTCCACCAATTTGTTGTGTTTATTAAACACGCTCTGAGCTCTGTGCACCGTGCACCAGAGTCACTTCTCCTGACTGGCAGTCCGCCGTTCAACTGTGGCGTCTTGTCCTTGGAACCTGGGCTCCATCTGTTTTACACTAATGTTTAGTAAACGGAGATTATGAATCCGTCTCTGGATCATAACACAGACGCACACCAACAGACTTATTCATGCACATGTAAATAACTCCTTCTCACTGTCTGACTTACCTACCTACCATCTCTTGCACTAATAACATTTCCAAATTTAACTGTCCCACATGGCGTAAGTAATACCGAGGGGCTCACATGTATATAGCTTCTATCATGGGCACCCCGGTGTCCAGTCAGAGACATGTCAGAGGTCACACCCTGGACCCTGCGGACCCCCTGACTTGCTAACACCCACTTTTCCTTGGCTCAGCTCTCGCCCACTTGCCCCTGACTCGTAGTCGGTGTCTGCAGTGCGGACTGCAGGTTTGGACAACACCCACACATCAAAATCCTTCTATCAGGCAGGGTCATCTCGAGCAGTCAGGATCAGGAGCTGCAGTGTTGCTCTCCTGTTTTTATTGGCTTCTAGGGTTTAACCTTGTTTTTACTTTGGTACGAATGGAACATTTAAATGATTGATCAAGAACAAATAGCACATTACACCTCTTTGTGTAAATACAAAGAGGTTGTTTTGCTGGGGCACGGGGGAGAAACCGGCCTGCAGTCTTGTTCTCAGCCAGGCCTGATGAGAAATATGTCTGTTGCTTCTCTAATAAATCTATTTCAGGACAAATTGCTTTTGGCTGACTTTGTTGTGTGCCAGAACATTGCAACAAGTATGGTGGCTGTAAAGGGCCCCACAGTGAGATGTGCTTCTACTCTTTGAATCACTGTGTATTATAGCTTGTAAAAAGCAGAATTTAAGTTAGCGGACAGCGGGAAGCTCTACACTGTTAAAGAGGGTATGACAACTGACTTAGCTGATTTACAGCTGGTCTGGCTTGGAATTGGTTAATTTTGTTATCTGGGCAACTTTTGAGATTTACAATTTCCTGGACATATTTTCTGCTGACTGCCTGTGAACTGCACAGCACAGAGAATCGGAGGGGACAGGAAGAGACCAAGCCTTTTCCAACTGGCCTTCACTCCAGACAGCAGAAAGGGAGTGGCAGAGATCCTGGAAAGACAGTGGGGATTGTTTCTAAATTGTTTTCAATTTCTTTTGCTCTGGCAAGTCCAGTCAATTGGTAACACAGAAGCTATTTCCTCTTCCAAAATAAGTTTGGATTTCAGTCCTCCAGTGAAGTATTTGGCAGTTTTTTTATCCCCGCCCTCTTCATGGTGGATTTTTTCCTATTATGCTCTACAATTTAAGATTAATATTAAGCCATCAACACTCTGCTATTTTAAAATATAAACAATTTGTATAAACAAACAACAAACTTTCTATTTTCTCTTTAGCACAACTTAGATTATGTAAGTGAGCTTCCCATACAGGACCAAAGCATATAAAATCAACATAACACTACCAAGTTAAAAGCATAAAACCAATTATCACTGCTGTACTTCTCCCATGTCCATAGCAGCTGGGTCCTGACAGAGACACAGTCCATCTGGCCCGGCTGGGAATGAGGAGGACTGTGCGAAAGGTCGATGTACTGTAACAGATGAAAATCAGTTTCACTCCTGTTCTGACCTCTGTTTCCATTAGGCAGCTCCTACGTCCTGTGCTGCTCTGCTTACAAGATAGTTACGGTTAAGGAATTTGGGCTTTTCCATTTATAGTTGCAAGATAACATTATGATAACGAATGAACTCTGACAATTCAGAGAATTCTCTGCATATTTTTGTGCCTTCAGATGTTTCTGAATTTGTTGCACAATGGTGCCACTTGAAACCCTGTAGAAATGCTGTAGGGTTTTTCAAGTTGACATGTTCGTCTGCATCTTCTACGTGTATGGCACCTCTTTTTCATCCTGAGATATTTGTATTCTTTTAGTTTTTTTGTTTAGTTATAAACGCCATCAACTTGCTTACCTTTTCCTGCTGTATTCTCACATGGGCTCACTCTGACTTTTACCTGACATTTTACTAGGTGACTGGCAGGAAAAGTTCTGGAAAATGTCTGGGGTAACTCAAGAAGATATCCGGAGTTCAGTGCATGTCAGCAATCAGATATTAAGATGGCTTGTTTTGTCTCAATGGCTGTAAACCCCTAATTCTTATTTGACAATTTTCTAAAATAGAGATCAGCCATGGATACTCACATTAAAAAAAGTCAGAATGTACAAATATAATGATCTTTGTCAAAAAATCAAATAATCAACTAATAATTTGCAAAATGAATTATATAAAGTTAGGTCTGCAATGAATTGGATATCCTGGCTTTTCTAAACAATGATTTGCCAAGTGAAGACTCATAGTCAGACATAAGCTTCTCCTGTCTAGACAACCTGGACTCACTTCCACACTCGCACACACGTCCTCCCTCTAACAGGAGGCTGTTTTTTTACTCTTCCTGTGGGCCAGCACACAAAATGTACTCTTCACAAACTGACTAACACATGACTGTGGACCTGGGACTCGAGGCGGTACAAAATGAGGCCGCTGCTCTCTCCGAAGCACCACTTCAGGGTAACAGGAATCAGGCTGTTCCACTTAAGCACTGTGTGTTTTTTGGTAAGAACTGCTTTGCTACCATTTGTTGGAAACCTGAGGCACCAAAGCGTTCGGTGGAAAATGGAAAGGGGCAGCAACGCTACTGTAACTTCTCTGCAAGTGGAGGTAGCAGGGATGAACATAGAGGGCACAGGAGGATGAGTTGAGAAGTGTTTGCTCACTGCGCACTGTCCTCCAGAAACCTTTCTCAATGTGTGGCACTGCTGCTCCATCGTCTTGGTCCAACAGATTTGTGGCACATCAGCCTGTGGTCTGCTTGACTGGCCCAAGCCACTGTTGTCATAACACAGGAGGAGTGCGGTGTGGCCTCGGCTCCGGTTCCTAAATGAAAGTGCATTATTGTTCTTTCTGAATGGCCTTTTAGCACCTTTTCAGTCTCCTGTCTGATAAGTGAAGGACTCCTCAGACGCCAATTCCTGTTATCGTTTGTCCTTAAAGTTGGACTGAAAAACACTAAAACTGGTCTGTGACGTCTGTCTCATGTTATTGTATTAAATCAAAGCATCACTTGACTCAGCTCAGATGCCAAACATCTGACCTCACTGCACTTTATCACAAGCTGAATTCCTTAAATGTAAAAAAATCCACATCATGTTGTCTGTTTCCGTTTAGACCCAGAATGTGTCAGTCCTTTCTTAGCCCTGGTTTTATTGTGTCTTCCCTGGAACAAATGACAAATTTATTGTTCCACAGTATTGATCATTCCAGCGAGTGCCTCTTCGAATCAGTAAGAAATGTGCAAAGGGGGAAATAGTTGGTGAAATCACTCCTCTATAATTTTTTTGTCCATGTAGGGTCTCCATCTGTTTGTACTGTAAACCTTAGTGCTGTAAAATTAGACTGTGACGGTGTTTGTGATTCTTCTGCGGCTGGCCTTACTCACTGCAGTGAATCATGTGTTCCAAGGAGTAGGTCCTGCGAGCCCAGCTGGCTCCAGTTCAACCCCCCTCTCCTCTGGCTCCCGGCCTGGAGTCTGCAGGATGGAGGATTGGGGGGGGGGTCTTATTGTCAAAGGTGTCATTTCTGCTAATGGAAGTCGACCAAGCTTTTGTAAGCACTCAAACCATCACTCACTCCTCCTCCTCGTCCTGACACTGGCCACAAGTATGCAGTTTGTGCAGGAGCAGTCTTTCCCACCAGTTCACGATTTCCCTAAATTGTCTCTATAAACATACAATTCAGAACTCGTCTGGGTATGTCAGCAGAAACTGACTGTTTCCTGTCTAGTGGAGTGTTTTTATATAGTTTTTGTCTTCTTTATATTTTGGATGGTGTTTGTGCTTCAGGACACATCCGTTACACCTCCACTCCTTTCATAGGAGTGATAAGTACATCTGTCAATTTATTTACCGCATCTTCCCTCTTTCCCACACACTGGGGCACAGCAATCTAGTAAATGGGTCTAAAATATTGATTTTACAGGAACATTAGTATATTAATTTTCTCCTCTGATAATGGGCTTTTTTTTCATCACACTGAGTAATTGGTTAAAACGTCTTTGTGACCAAAATCCATGCTTTTGAGCCACACGTTTCATCTATAGATGGTTATAATATTCGTCAATGTTAGGAAGCTACAGTATCATTGAAATACTTTCTATTTCTATGTATAACATTTATTTACACAGGGTCTAAAAACATTCTAAAATTCAGTAATCTGAATTCTAGGCTTACATTTTAGATACAGATATTGACACGCCATAATTTAACTACAACCAAGACAAACGTGGAACTGTCGTCTTAGTTAAGGGAAAGATTATGAAAACCCATGTCTCTGCCTCTAGTGTCCAAGTTAACGTGGCATTTCGAGTGTTATTCTAAACTCAGCAACTTCACCTTAACCTCAATTATGTGGAAGTCTAAGTAATTCTGGGACTTCCATATTCCTTCATATCTGTCATACTTGACATAGGCCTTAAATTTAATTCATTATGGTATTAAATACCCTTAAATTTAACTTGTTGAAAGCGGCAGAAACCCTGTTATTATCACTTATTACACTGGTCAGCTTGTTCTGTAGATGGCTCATACTGTACTTCCTGTGTGGACAATGAGGTCATATGTATGAACAATTAAAGCAACTTTGTAGTAGAATACCACATGCCTCTGTAATGCCTCAACAAAAGACAGGAGCCCTGTGTACATACACAATTTGATACACACTCCACTGTGTGTATTAGGCTGCTTGCACAGCTCCGCGGGGCTGAAGCTCGGCAGCACGCCTGCAACTCACATGGCTGTATAAGGGCACAGGGATTGCACTCCACCACTGCAGCAGAGCAAGAATGAGGGAGGAGGGAAGAGGGAGTCAGCGAGAGACGAAGAGAGAGGGTGAGCTCCCATCTGGTAGTTCTTAAAACTCCTGGAATGCTTTTGCTTTAGTTACACAAACCAAACAAGATCTCTCACCAAGCCAAGACGTTCGCTCTCTCCCCTCACACGTTTTAGCTTTTCCCCCACCGGCCCTCAGCAACTTTTTTTTAATTAGTGTGCAACACCTTGTCAATTCTTCATCTTTGGAAAATCAAGAGAGGTTTATTTCAACTGACCTTGGAGAAAACCTTTTCTTTTTTTAACATTCTTGTCTAAAACAAAGTGAAAATAATGAAATAAGATTCTCGGATATCGGCTCACTCCTTAATTCATATGGAATCTTTGACAAAACCAAATCCAGCTGAGGATCCAGATGTTCCTAAAGCTTCTATAGCTATATAGACTATAGCCGCATGTCTCCTGGTTCTGACACTTTCTGACTGTCTCACCCACTAGATCAGAACCAACCCAAACTCATCTTAAAACGTCATTGCCGCCGCTGAGTGATGGCTCCCTGGCCTCCAAGCTCAAGGGTAGGAGGGAAAAGAGGGGAGAGAAGTCGGGGGAGAGAGGTCGGGGGAGAGAGGCTACTCTGTTTTAGTCATTATCTTCAGTGCGGTATCTCATTTTCTGATCGGGATCTTGCACACAACTCTTTACGCACGCAGAGTTAAGTCGTGGGTGTTTATTTAATTTATCCTATCCGAGGACCATCAGTTTTGTTCTGTATTTGTGAAAGCTGCGCTCTCTTCCTCCTGGTTCTGGTTTCATGTGTGTGAGGAGAATGATCCAGGTTGTGTCTGGCATGTGTCTCAGTTGGAGATTGGATACAGTTAAAGAAAGATTTGTTGTGGCCCAGAGAGAAGGGATTTGCAATTTTCCACCCCTCTTGTGCTCAGCTCTTTTCTTGCTCATCTCCTCCATCCCTTTGCTTTCTCTTACTCCTTCTCCCTTTTTTGCCTCTCAACTCATTTCAGTTCAAGTTTCTTTAGCATCTTTATTTTCACATATAAGACTAGGTCTATGCATTTATAGCCCATGCAAGAGGTTGTGTGGTTTATATGAGGCCTGTAGTTGAACAACATATAAATAAGTGTATGCTTTTAGTAGGATTCTAACATTAAAACCTGCCCATCCTGGTGTCCACATTGCTTTTGCTTCATTGTTATTCAAGGTTATTTTTATGTAACATCAAATGAACTTTCTTTCTCTCTCCCTCTCCAGATATTCGCCACCCAGAGGAGCTTTCTCTACTGCGTAAGCCCCGTGATCCTAAGAAGAAGAAGAAAAAGCTGGAGGAGGCAGAGGAGGATGATCTTGAGCTGGAGGGTCCACTGTTAACCCCCGGATCAGGTGTGTTGATGGACAGTAACTCCGACACTAATGTGGAGATGAAGCACGTATGGCTTCAAACCACTTGCTACAGTATTTTCCAGCTGAATATGAGGAAGGAGGAATAGAATTTAAAGATTATTTAGCAGAAAAGGAAAATATGAGACAAGTGCCAGTTCTGCTGAGATGAAAATGGTGAATTTATACAAATGTAAGTCAGAGGAATCAGGTCTTTAGGTTCAGATCTACTGTGAAATAATTATAGGTTTCATTTTTGTATATTTTGAAAAACAATAATCTAATTTCCCTCAAGCAGCAGGGTTGAATAACAGGTTCCACTGGCTGCTACAGAGCATCTTCCATTCTTTTTTTAGTTTGATTGCACTTGTGGTTCAAAACAACCCGCTAAGATAACTCCAGATTTCTGCAGCCTGCCTCTAATGACCAAATATGAATGTGTAAGTTTGAGGCCTGCATGTGATCTGCAGCCTAGGCTTCCTGCTCCTTGGCAGGGAGGACGAAGAATGGTTGAGATTCCACGCATAGTTGGTCACGCTGCCATTTTAAACCCAAACCAGGCTGCACGACTGCATCTACACCAGCCACGCCTCCCTCCTTCTGCCACTGATGGGAGGGTTACGACCATGTGAGCAGAGAGGGGCAGAACAAAACAGGGTACACCGCTGTCACAGAGTTAGCATTGAGCAAAACTGCAAACTCTATGAGACAGGGTGAATGGGACTCTTTGTACGCTCTGCTCTGGCCGTCGAGTCTGTCTTCTTTCTCCTCAGACCCGGCTCAACATGCATATAGACACTCATGTGAGTGGAAAAAGGCCTGAACTGTTACTGCGAACTTGGTGAACCCTCACAATTCCCTGCAGTAAAGAAAGGCTGATAATGCTGATGTGCAGAATTGATTCACTGCCCATGTATAGAAATATGAGTGACAGAAAAGGCTTAAAAGAAGTACACTTATTCACTCTTTTTCTTTTACAGTTCATTTTTATGGACACAGCTCATGAAAGTCACACCCAAAGTTGCACCATTACATTTCATGGGTGTGCTGTGTTGATGCCTCTATTGTGGATACATTTTTTTCCCATTGGGCAACTGTGGTCACAATACTAGGTGGTGCAAAAATAACAGTTCCATCAGGAATGTGCAGAATTTGTTCAATGTCACTTCACCCACACACTTCCTGTCATCCTATCCATCAGATCAGTCACATGCTGCAGTCAGAAGGTGTATTTCCTGGCCAAGTTGAAAGGCGTTGTTTTGTCGCTTGTGGGGAAGGGCTGACCTCTCAGCTCGGGTCTCTTGATAGGAATCACAAGGTTTTTCACACAGGCAGCGATGCAATCAGAATCCCGGTGCTCTCCTGTGCAGCTAAAGGCTCATGTATAGTCCACACCACTTTGGGGACAAAGAGAGGAGAGCTCACTGTAGCTTGCCATGGCGTTAAGTAAATACTATACTGAGCACACTCGGATATCTGTCCCCAAATGTGCCTGATTTGTTCCCTCCTTGGTGGAGGTAATAATATTTTCTACTTCATTTTCTCCCACAACCCAAAACTGTGGAACTGGCATTTCTGTTAAAACTGATAAATTACCATTTCACAGCTCGGAAACATACAGTATAGAGTATGTGCAACTTTATATAGATGGTGACTAATTATTTCCACTTTAAGACTGGCAATTATTTTCCATAACCTCAATCTCTGTCTTTAAAAGTACCATTTTGGAAACTCTGTGTCCCTTGTCTGTCTGCACGCTCGTGTCAAGTGCCCACAGAACTGTTCATTTTGGTAGAAAAAGCCATGTTACTAATCCTCAGCTGTTGTTTTGACTCAGCCTGAGACCCACTATGTCTCCCAGCACTTTATATTTGTGCTGCAGTTAATACGTGCAGGGCTGGGTCACACTGACCAACGTCTTGCTTGGTCTTTCAATCAGTTGCGCTGGATGGTAATGAACGTGTGGATGGAAAACGACAGAACCTCGCTAGTCATGCCAGGGTGTTCTCCCTCTGTAGAGAGGGTAAACTGAGTCATCCGCTCTGAGGCTAGCAGTTGGCATTCTTCTATTTCTCTATTTTTTTTTGTCTTTTCTCCTCTGTGTCCTCACCGCCCAGTTTGTCTCAAATCTGTCCACTTGATGTTTTTTTTCCATTCCTTTTTCGTCCCTCTGCTTCCTTTCCTGTCCTCCTTTCTCTTACTCTTTCTCTTTCCATCCTAGCCTCTGAGATAGTATACATCGGACCTGTCAAAGGTAAGCTTTCCTCTTCCTCTGTCCTTTTACTCTTCAACACTGCTTCCTCACCCCTTCCTATCTACCCTCCACCCCCCTCCCACAGCCAGAGTGTTGAGGTCACATGACATCTGTAACCTTTGGGACTAGCGGCCGAGTCACCTGACCGCTCCTCGAGAGGAAGTCAGCTGGTTTGAAAGGTCACATGATGTAAACACTTTGCCTCTCCTTAGAAATTGGCTCAAAGCTCACTTTTTTCATTACAGCTACTCCAGGTCTGCTCACAGCCACACTTTATACCATTTAGCTTTAGGCATATTTTGTTGTGGTAGCTGCTAGCTGACTGTAGGCTAACTTCACATGCTGCCAGAGTCATGGGAAACTACTTCAGTACAGAGCTCAGGCACCAAAATGATGCACCAAAATTTGCAGTGGGATTCAATCCGATATGTACTTGCCGTATAGAAACTGGTGCGTAATTGGCACCAGATTTTGGTACCAAACCCTACTCACGATTGGTCAAGCTCGTGTTTTGATGGGACCTTTTAACGCTGCTCTATGCTATGATCACTACTGCGCAGCTTCTGGCTCCAAACGACGTCGAAAGAGCAACATGACCACACCCTCATTTAGGACATATTAGTTACATTCTTGTATAGCAGAGGAAGCTGAGACCCGTTGTCCATCCTTATATACAGTATGGTTTTTGCTATACATTTAGTCCAAGATTCATATTGGTCCACTACTGTACATTCGTTAGTGCAGCCCACACAAAAACTTTCTTATAAAAATCAAAACCACCAGAGACGCATCTCATTATTTTTCAACCCTCTCTTGGTTTACTTCTCGTCTTAACAGCCCATGGTGGTCCAGCTCCTTCCATATAAGCCCTCTACAAATCCCCAGTGTGGGAGCATTAGGAAGTCAAGTCATGTTGACATTCTTTGTGTAGTTTCGTTTGTATTGGAGAGTCAGTAAACAGGATGGAGGAGGACCAGTTTTGTTGTTCAGTGGGATGCCAGCTTTCACCTTATACATGGTGTCTCTGAATATTTGGGATTCCTGAGGAACCCCTACGGGAGATGGGAGTACTCTCCCTGACCCGATGAACTCAGCATCAGGGGGAAAACCCTTTATAGAGTCACTGAATAAAGCCTTCCCCCGCAAGGGATGGGTGGCCATAGCCGGCACCCTGTTCTCATGACCTCAGCTTGCAAACACAAACACACATGTACACACTCACAGACACAAGCCAAGCCCACTTCCTGATTTCAGAAGGGATTTAGTGGTTTAGCCAGTGTTGCTTCTTGACCTGAGCCCTACAGAGGGAGAGAGGGAACGGAGGGGTGTGGGGCCAAAAATACTCCACAAGGCGCAGCCAACAGGAAATGCAGATAACTTCTCATTGGTGTCCTGCTTTTGTTTGGAGCCAAAAGCCAAGGTTAAAAAACAAATGGATAAACTAAACCTCAAATCTATTGGAAAAACAACATTCAAAATATTTAGACAATTTCATGAGGATTTGAATTTACAGTTACATCTTATTGTAATCCAGGCATCCTCCTCCCACATCTTTGCGTTCCTCCTCTCCTCTCTGCAGCACGTTGTGCAGTTGTTTGCTGTGTGCGGTGCATTCCTGCAGGTTTTTTGACTGTGAGTAAGCGGGTGACCCCGATCATGTAGTGCATCATCTGCATGCTGATCCACATCAATCCCACCATCAGCAGGAGGACATGGATGGTTGAAGTCACTCATCTGCAAAGTGTGGGCGCGTAGTCACATGGTTGTTGTTGACTGCTAGCTGGCCTGGCTATAGGCTGCAAGTGTGTGTGTGCTTTTTGGAAGGCGTTCACCATTTTACCCCATAGCTGTTTTTAATGATCTATTTGTGATTGTGCACCTAATTGGATTGTCTAAAGCAAAATGTCAAAATTATGTTTATTTAATAAGTACTTTGTGTGTATTCTTTGCACTACAAGAACTGATTGATGGCTCTGTGTTTCCAGGGAGCATCTACTCCAGTCCAGGCTTGTACAGTAAGACAATGACCCCCACCTACGACTCCAGGGACGGAAGTCCGCTGTCGCCCACCTCTGCCTGGTTCGGGGACAGCCCCTTGTCCGAAGGCAATCCCAGCATCCTCGCCGTCAGCCAGCCAATCTCCTCACCAGACATCCTGGCGAAAATGTACAAGCCCCAGTCTCTGTTGGACAAAGCCAAAATCAACCAGGGGTGAGATGAACTCTGCTCAGTGGTTTGGCCCTTTGGTTAAACTGGTTTAAGTTTTTCAATTGAACAAAACAGTTGCAAGAGGCCGCATCTCTTCCAGAAAGATTGTTTTAAAAGACAAATTCTAAGCAGCTCATTCACTGTCTCTTTACAGGTGGTTGGACTCATCCAGGTCTCTGATGGAGCAGGATGTAAAGGAGAATGAGGTGCTGCTGCTGAGGTTCAAATACCACAGTTTCTTTGACCTCAACCCTAAGGTACATCCCACAGACAAAGCACAACAACTTAACCTTACAGTCTGTTGAAAACATTTCATTTTTTAACCTGAAGTTTTAACCTGTGTAGTTTGCAGTATATATTACATCATACTGACCCTGACCATCTATGACATTTGAAGTTCAACTGACCTAATATTTTTATGACAACAAAAATCAGGGTAGAATATAACACATACAACCTTTTAAATATTGCATCACCAGATTTACTGATGTCCTGTGTGTATTGGACTGTGAGACAGCGTTAGTTTGTTTACTGTTTGTTTGTGCCTGTCCACAGTATGATGCCATCCGAGTGAACCAGCTCTATGAACAGTCCAAGTGGGCCATCCTGTTGGAGGAAATCGAGTGCACGGAGGAGGAAATGATGATGTTTGCTGCCCTGCAGGTAAGAGGACTCAGCATGTTTGTGTCCTTCCCTGATCCTATTTTTTTCCTGTTTCAGCAATGTTTAGTCAGGGTCTGAAATTTGAAGATCTGTACACTTCTCTTCATCGGCCAATGGGCACATTTCCTTCTCAACCGCAAGCTAATAAACGGAATGGGCTTCCAGCCCAGAGCTGAGCCATATGGCTGCCAGCTCTGCTGCAGCATGCATACTAAAACTTGGCTATTTCACAGTCTTGCAGAAGGAGTCAATAGGGGTATTATCGCACAGATTCCCAATGGACTCATCACTATGCTTTGATATCAATCAATTCCATTTATATCTGACTTAGTCAATGGAAAAATGAGTCATTAGGCTTTTAAACCGAAAATCCTTTATGAATAATTAATTACAAGTAACTTTAATGGACTTTCCGTACTTAGCTCAACAGAGTGAATAATAACAGGAGTATTCTTATTTTCATTAGCATCCTTGTTGGTATCTAGTAAGTAACAACAGAGCTGTATTCTTCACTGTATTCTCTGCCGAGGCTTTTAGCTTCATGTGACCAAGTCATTTCTGCCAACCTCGGGGCCTCTTGCTATAGCCACTCACACTGAGTTGCTCTGCCCTGGACAATCGTGGCATCAGACAAACTTTCTCTTATGAGACAAGTTTAAAGGACGATCAGATGAAAGTGAAATGACAACAAGTGGCTTTAAAGGGGATCAGTGGAAGTGATATACAGATGTGAGCACCTTTGCCCCCCTCAGGATGCCCCCTTCAATCTGGGGTTGGTGCCCCTGCTATTTCTGACCCTCATAAACTGTGGGTGCCAAGACCTGAGGACGCCATCCTGTCCGCACCCCCAGGGTAATTATAGAGCATCTTGGTCCCGGGACCCAGCGCTGCAGCCCAGACCACCCACCCCATCATGACACTGTCTCCCAGACAGATCTGCTCACATGCCTCTAAAAGCCCTTTTACACTCTGAGGTGTTAGGTGTGTCTCATCAGGCTGGTTATAATTACACTTAACTAGTTTCTTGTTTCATTTCCTGAGAGAGATGCTAATCTACTACACTGTTGCTACCTGTCTGTTAGCACTTTGGGGAGCTACCACTATGTTTCAGTTGGGTGGCGTGGGCTAATGTTTCATCGTTGAGAGTGGATACACAGGGTCTAAATTAAGAGCAATGATTGTCCACTTCCAGCATGTTGCTGGCCTGTGCTACTGTGCCATCACCTGGAAGTGTCCCTTTGGCAGAACATAGACGTGAGGTGATCATTAGTCGAGAACAGTAATCGACCTCAGAGTCACGCTGCCCACAGGAGAAACTTAGGGCACGGGTTGTACTTTGTATCTCAGTAGATAAACAGTTGGGTTCAGCCATTTATACACACAAACAGGAAGCAAGCCCCTCACTGTGAAAGCATGGAGGGTTATCGAGGGCCCTTTGTCCCACATTCTGTAACCTTAGCTGACTAAAGCCTCACATATCTCTGTCAAACTCTTGTCTCTGTTTCTCTCATCTGCTCGACAGCTGTTCATTCATATATTGGTGGGGGGTTGGTGATGGGTTGACATTATAAATACCATTTGTCAACAAGTTGTATTTAGTATCTGTGACTCACAGTAAGAGGAAGCCACAGGCGGGTTTTTCAGAAATGAGTCCCATCTTGATGAATTGCTGTCTCCATTGTTACAAGAGCACACTGTCTCTTATCACATCCCATTGGCCCAGTTGCACATGTGTTCCCAGTAAAAAAACGATTCACGAGGCTGTTATAGTTGCTGAGAACACATTGTCTAAATCGTCTAAACTATTTCTCTCAGTGAATCATCACCACCAAGCACTTTATTCTCCCCTCTTCCTGAAACTAGTCTTCTCATCTTTAAGGACATTGTCCCATCACTGCTGAACTCAATGCTGCGCAGTGGCATTATTTGCTAACATAAATGCAAACAAAGCCTTTCACTATTGAAATGGTAATTAGCCGAGACCAGTTCCCTTTTATAATGCAAAGTTTTAGTATTTGTGCACCAGTCGCACACATTGCAGGAAATCAAAACTGTTGACAAAGGTGTTGGAGTAGCTCACATTTGCTAGTAAAGTGTTTCTGCAACTTACTCTTATTTTACTTAAAGTCCGTCTCTGACTGAGGCTGTTTTTCTTTTTCTTCTGGAAGGCTTCCATTTATCTGCTGGATAGAAACCTTTTGTAACTGGAAGAGTTTAGGTTTTAGTTGTGCTGTGAGGATAATAAATGTGAAACCATTTTCCATAGTACTTCAGACTTTTGCTACAACTCGCCTCTGATCCTAAACCTCCAGTGAAGTACATATTGCACACGTGTGTCTGAAAGGAAGTCTGTAATAAATATTCTTACATTTCTCTGTATGTGACTGGTTCATGTGCAAGTCTGAGTGTAAAATTGTAGAATATCACCGTCACTTGTTATAATATTTCATGTTTGTCAGTCCATTGTACTGTGACATTTTTTCATATGTGGAATTTCTGAAAATATCATGGATTGTCCTAAAAATGTTAGAAACCCTGGTTTAATGCAGAAAACTGGTGTAACTGGTGTATTTTCTCTTTTCCGTCAGTACCACATCAACAAACTGTCAATCATGGCTTCAGACAACCACATGAACAACAGTGAGAAGGAGGTGGACGAGGTGGATGCAGCCCTGTCAGACCTGGAGATCACGTTGGAAGGAGGGAAGACGTCCAACACACTGGTACGACGACACTGCCACATCATCACATGCACTGGAGGAAATAGCCTCTATGGATTAATTGCACTGGGCTTTTTTTTCACTTTGTTTCTCTACTTCAGTCTGATGAAGTCTCCTTTCATACGTCACATTAAACAGGAGCATAAACCTACGTAAACACTGCACACTGACCGGGGGGGGAATTAACAATGACATTCACTGTGAGAATTAAGTTTATACAGCTTATCAGAGGAAACTGAGCTCTGAGATATTACGCAACAAGTGTTTTCTTTAGAATATTCCAATGACTAATGACATTGAAAATGAACAACGTTGATCCTTGAGTCATTGTTTTGATTTCAACCACTCTCTCATGTTCTGTGTTTTTACTAAAATGTCTCCTTTCCTTCCAGGGTGATATCACATCTATTCCTGAGCTAGCTGACTACGTGAAAGTTTTCAAGTAAGTCCACATTCACTTTCAATGTTATAAAAAAAAAACCTGCGTGTAACAACTGTGTATGAGTGCTTGTGCAATGATTTAGTTTGTCAAAAAGATGTTGAATCTATTAGAGGAAATAGCATCTTCTGGCTAAATACGAGCGCCCTTGCCTGTTTTGCATCAGTGTAATAGACCAGGTTGTTTGCCAGAGGACATTTGCAGGCTGAGCTTGCAGTTTCGTTCTTTTCTTTTTCTAAGTGATTACAGTTGGACCAAGCATATTTTGAACCACAATAATTTTTGGCTGTAGGTCTTTGCTGACAGGCAGGTGGCCCCTGGGGTGGTTGTCTCATAAAATGTCTAAACCATCAAGGCGGGGGGGGGGACGATATCGAGAGGCATTTCCTCTTTAATGGTTTTCCGTTAATGTTCATGTCCAACGCTGGTTCCTTTCCTGTTCACCTCGCTGACTTTGCACTGGAGAACAGCCCCTTCCTCCCACTCCTCCTCCCTCTTTGTACTCACTTATGATCTCCCCTCCCCCATTAATAATAAGAAAAAGTTGTTGTTTTTTCCATCTGAAGTATGACATGTTTCCCTCTGTGTCTTACATATTTTCCAGACCCAAGAAACTGACGCTGAAGGGCTATAAGCAGTACTGGTGCACATTCAAGGATATCACAGTTTCCTGTTACAAGAGTAAAGAGGAGGCGCACGGGACACCTGCTCTACAAATGAATCTAAGAGGTGCAGACCCTCATACAATTTACATAGAAACACCAAAATAAAAGCTGTTTTCAGACACTCCAGAGAATGTCGGCACAATGGGGTCCGGACTTTCTCCAGAGTTTGCCTTCCATATATATATAAGAAGGAGCAGGAGATTCTCCGATAAATCTCTGGAGTGTTTAGGCGAGAGGTGGCGCAAATAGATCAATAGTCGTCACCAGCGCTCGCCCTTATCACCAAAATGTTCTCTTGACACCCTTTTTCCTCCTGAGATATTTGTCTTAATTTTGTTATTTTTCATTTTTGCATCCGTCACGTATTAGAAACGTCATCAATACCTTCATTCGCTTGCGGTGATCTCCTGCTTTATTCTTACAAGGGCTCATTCGGACATTATCCAGAGTTTTTACTTGAGGGCTGGCAGGAGAGAAAGTCCGGAGCCTCTCACTCGGACGTTTGCGTTCTCACTTACAGCCCCTCAGGAGAATAACAGGAGATTATCCAGAATTCACTGCATGTCTGAAAGCAGCTTAAATCACTTCACACCCATACAAGAATTTAATGCTTTATTTTTCGACTGCAAGTATGCATTCTTTGCACCTTTGACCCATTTTTCCTCTCTGCACTATGGCTTCACATGTGTAGGTTGTGAGGTAACTCCAGATGTTAACATCTCGGGTCAGAAATTCAACATCAAGCTGCTAATCCCTGTGGCTGATGGCATGAACGAGATCTGGCTTCGGTGTGACACAGTAAGACTTGACATTGATCCACCGTTCACTACAGTTTCTCGTGGTTTGACGGGTTTTTGATTATTAGCTTTGTTTGATTTTCATCTTCAGGAGAAGCAGTACGCCCACTGGATGGCCGCGTGTCGTTTGGCCTCCAAAGGGAAGACCATGGCTGACAGCTCTTACAACCTGGAAGTCCAGAACATTCTGTCCTTCCTCAAGATGCAGCACATGAACCCCGACCCTCAGTTCATTGAGCCGATCACCACCGACATCAACCCAGAATGCCTGGTGTCGCCGCGCTACCTGAAGAAGTACAAGAACAAGCAGGTAAGCGTTTCTGTCGGGAGCTGTCACACAATTTCCATATTACAACTCTGAGCAAAGTTAAGTGTGTTGTCGGAAAGAGACAGAAAGAAGACAACATCTTATCTGTGGTCATGTGTGTTTTCTGCGAAGCTCTTTACTTGTTTGATGAGTTGCTTGTGGGGTTAGACCGAGCAGCGTTTGATGCTTCCCAGATGGGCGCCTCCTGGCATCAGGGTTGTCTTGCGATGGAATGCAACCTCTCCTCTACTCCCCCTCCTTTACATTTCCTCCTCCTCTTCCTTCGGTTCCTCCTCCCCACCCCTCTCTGTCCGAGGGGAAACCAGGACAGCAGTCATCCAAACCACTCAGGGCTGCACACAGTGGAGCTGCTCATGTCAGACTGAAACAGATACTTAAGCTCAGCTCCCAGTCTTTGTGCTTGTAGACAAAAGGGCTTATAGCGAAGAGATCCCAAGACGAGACAATTCAATTTATTTGTCTTTTTAAGGTAGAAGCGACTATAAGTAGCTGTCAGTAGCAAACATCCTAATAACCAGGTGTAACATTCAAACACTGACAATGAATCTTTGTAGGCGTTAGGTAAATTCTACGATGTGCCCAGCAGATTTGCATGCAAGCAATAGGCTGGTGTGTGTGCACTGGAACAGCTGAGTACACGAACGCCATGGCAGTGTTAGATGAGGAAGAGAGGGAGGGGTCTGCTCGCATTAGCTTACTCACCCAGCCTGGTTTTATTTAAGTCATAGTAGAAAAGTAGAACGGTGCAAGGGGGTTGGAGAGATGTTGGTACATGTTAGGTAATGACTCAGAAATGGTCAGAATTATAATGATTGTCCAGAAAGTGAGGAAAGATTAGAGGGGAATGGAAAAAGATTGAGAAATGATGCACCACAAGGATCTAGGCGTGTGTTTTATATACAAAACCAGTGACTGATAATACAGGAGAAAGACGATTCCAGCAGACACCTTCGATAGTAGACGAGTAAAACACCAGTGTTGTTTCTCATTTCTTTGATACTTTGTCATACAGGAAACGTGTTAAAGTTAAAAGTTTGAATTATCCAAATACCAACTGTGGCTTCAGTTCTCACTCTTTCTGTATGTCTCCTTTTAGACAACCCCTTAAATATAGTTGGAGCCAATGTGTTCCATAAATATAGATTTTTTTGAATCATTAGTGCTTTTTTCCCACTGAAAAGCTGAAACCTTATATATAGATTTCCTGATCGAATATTTCAGGAGCTCATCACTTCAGTGAGATGAAGGAATACTATATTTGGGAGCATTTAAGAGTTAAAGCTCCCGTGAACCATATGCGTTCTATCAAACCGTAATGGGAGTTGTTATTGTTGAAAACTAACAAATTCCTTACAACGATAAGCTGCTCAAATATCACAGTTCACTGTTTACTGACCCAGTTTTGTAAAGAAGACTCCAGTTTCATATTTCAGTGTTTTTCACTACGACAAATAAGGAAAATAAACCTCTTTGGCTTAATTCAGTGCCTGGAACCCAAGGCCAGATTGAACAGGAGGCAGGACGTGGACGAGAGAATGACCCCAGCAGGGTGTGTGTCTGTGGTTCTTTCTGGCTCAGGTCCAATCGCTTCTTCAAACCCCAGTCTAATAGCGGGTGTCCCCAGGCTCAACATGAAAGTATGGTGGCATTATGTACAGTATGTGTATGTACACACATACTCATGCAGTTAGTGTGAGGCAGCAGGAAATGAGCCCTTCCTGGGAGTGCTGCGCGGGAGTGTCTGGGAAAAGCCCGTGAGCTCTCAGTCAGCTGTGACCCCTCCCCACCTCCCTCAAACTGGACTTCCTGTGGTAAGATTTGTCCGAGGAGACTTCCGGGCTGCAGCTCCCAGCGGATACACACACACACACACACACACACACACACACACACACACACACACACACACACACACACACACACACTGTACACTTCACCATGATGATCAGATCTATACATTTACATGAGAGAAAACGAATGATAAAGGCACAATGATAAACTCCTGGATCTTGGAGACATGGCACTCCTTCACACTGGTGCTTCCGAAGTGTGTTGCTTGGTATATATCACCATCTTGTGGATGATAGAGGAATTGCAGAGAACATGTGTGATTCCTACCATGACCCAATGTGAAAGTCTATAAAGAATAAACAGACACTATCTAGACCTGAAATATATACACAAATGTTGTTCAACTTTCTCCCTTTAAAAAAAATCTCAAAATGATACACTGTGTTATTGCTGCTATACACCCCTCTTGTGGCCAAACACTGCATGACATGCCAAACCCTTCTCTTCCAACTTCTTATTTTCTTTTTTATTACAGTTATTGTCTACTTGTTATTTTGTCTTTTTCCTCGCTCAACATTTATCTTATCTGCTTGTTCTCTTTATCCACTCTGTCTTTTTCTCTATGCATCTCCTTCATTCCTCTGCATCTTCCTTCCATCCCCACCTCTCCCTCCTCAGCCAGGCTATATCAGGGACCTGGTAAGTTGAGCTGTGTGTCCACTGGGTGCCGAGCAAACCTTAGATATGTGCATGATTGTCTCAGCTCTGAGCTCTTCACTTTACCAGAGAAGTAGTTGTAGGAAATCAGTGTTTCCCACAGGTCAGAACTATACTTGTGTTGGTAGCTGGTGAATATGAGAAAATGGTGTTCAACATGGGACAAACTGGAAATAAGTGTGACCTTTCACATTTTAAAATGCACTGAATATATATTTAAATTAAAATAATTTAAATTCACAGATCCAGAATAACCGAACCCTCCCCTCCATTTACCCACATGAAAACTAAGAATATAAAACTCTGTCTTTCTGGGTTTTTCAAACAAGAGCTCCAGTGTTTGTGCGTATGTGAATACATCTAGTGCTCGTCCATTCATTGATATCCACAGACAAGCAGCCAGGTGTTCCTCAGTCTGTTTCTGCCGTCAGTATTTGAATAAACAGACGAAAAACAGATGCTTGGCTTTAATTTAACTATACAAAAATGAGATGCAAAATATTTGGCGCTGAAAGAAAGATAAAATCCATCACCAGGTTGACAAAGGAGACATAGATTAAGCGGCGCTGCTGCAGATTGAAAGCCAAGGTACAGATTTGTGCACTGAATAGACTCTTGAGTCTTGAAGCCAGCAATGCAGAGTATTGTTGTTACTAATGTCTGAGAACATAATTACACAATAAGGAGAAAAACTTTTGCTTTACCTGCTCTGTCCTTGCTTGTACAGGAGGGTTAGAGCGAGGGGAGGGTTTCCATGAATTAACTGATCACATTCTTCCGTTGGATAGAAATGAAAGAAAACTACCAAGATGTGTCACCAAATACATTTGACAGCCATTGATACACCTGTGCATTCAGCCCAAGTAAAGTCTGTGTGGGAAACATTGGACGTAGTCATCATAGTGGCCGATATAGTAGAATAATTAGAAACCTTCTTAATAGTTTACTGTATCTTCTCAAGTTTTCAGGGTGACATAAGACAGAAAAATTACATTTAACTCTATTGATGTGACATCAGGGGGCATCACTGTTGTGTTTTTATGTCTTATTACATTACATGGAAGGGACAAGTAGTGATGGTACATGATATATTCATTTCCACCGACCGTTTATCAAACCACACCACAGGTTATTACATAGTTTTAATGTGTTTTGGAAAGTTTCTTACCCTGAAGGCTGATACGGATTTTAATTCATTCGTTTTAATATAAAAAGCAGAGACTAGACACTTGCTGAAGGTAAGTGATCCGTCACAGTGAAGCTCAGTAATTACTTTAATTATTTGATTGGAATGTTGTTAAACTTAAATGTTGAGCTCAACTCGAGAAAGGAAAGCTACGTTCTCATGCATAACTTTAATTTGATTTAGAAAGTAATCAGCAGTGTGTCTCTAGACAGAGAAGTCAAAATCCTCATGTTGCGTGAAGTATAACTTGAATTAGTTAAGGACAAAAGAAAAGGATTTAAGGACATGAATACACACATGCATGCACACGCACACAGACTAAACACTTCTCTTTGCTTTTTAACCGTAGTCTGGCTCCCCAGGTGCTCATGAATTCATAAGTGTGTGTGTGTGTGTTTTCTAGCTGTGTGTAGACTTGTGACACCTCTCTGGTTATCTGTTGTCACTGTGTGCGCTGATGGCTCTGTGCAGTTGGCCTCAGCTTGTTTATACAGCGGGTGTGACGATGTGGGTGTATTGGGTTTCAAATGTGGCGATGTTGTGGTGATGGGAAACATTTGTTTACTTTGGGGAATGTCTCAGTGTTTCTGGTGACTCAGATGGTGGGAACACACCGAGATATTGTGGATGTAATGTGTATGATTGTGTGCTTGTCAGATTTCAGGACGGATCCTGGAAGCCCACCAGAACGTGGCACAGATGAGTCTCATCGAGGCCAAGATGCGTTTCATCCAGGCGTGGCAGTCGCTCCCCGAGTTTGGAATGACTCATTTCCTCGCAAAGTAAGTTCAATAAATAGCTCATTTGCTTTATACTTTAATCTCCTTTAAGCACACATTCAGTTTTACGTCCTGACACCGACTCATTGGGTCATTTCACATTTTCATTCGCCAACTTCTTTTCCAACTTCTTCTCTGCAGGTTCCAGGGAGGAAAGAGGGAGGAGCTGATCGGCATCACCTACAACCGTTTGATCCGGATGGACGGCGGCACCGGAGATGCCATCAAGACCTGGCGCTTTAGCAACATGAAGCAGTGGAATGTCAACTGGGAGATCAAGATGGTAGGAACATATAAAAAGTGACAATGTGGTGGATTAGCTTTTCCAAATCAGCACGACACGTATCATTAATATCTGTGAGGATTTGACAAGGAATGTCTGATGTGACACGCTCCGCTCTGTGCGCGCAGGTGACGGTGGAATTCGCCGACGAGCCAAGCCTGTCGTTCATCTGCGCCGAGGTGGACTGTAAGGTCGTCCACGAGTTCATCGGCGGCTACATCTTCCTGTCCACGCGCGCCAAGGACCAGAACGAGTCTCTAGACGAGGAGATGTTCTATAAGCTGACCAGCGGCTGGGTCTGAGCTGCACCACCACCCCCCCGAACAAGCCAGGGGTCAACGATTGTGGGCCGGGGGGGCCAGGAGGGGAGCGGTGGGAGTGGAACCACGTTGTATGGGTTTATTTTATTCTACTTTTCTCAGTCTTTTAAAGTTTTTTTTGAGCTGTGCTGAAGAGTCCAGAGCAGCAACCGTTGCCATGCCGACAACCGTGTTCTCTGTTGTTTTGCCGACGAGGTCACTTGTTCTAACACTAAATTGTGGTTGAATCAGTTCAGACGAACTTTGAACTTAAACTCCTGTGGTTGAGCAGAAGCCTGTTTAACTATGACCACCCGCCGCCTCCTCCTCCTCCTCCTGGACCGACGGCCATCAACTTAACGTCCATGACTTCCCTTTAAACACCAATCAAACACCAAATTTAATCCCAAAGATCCTTTGATTTTCTTTTTTCCTCTTCACTCTTTTGTCTTTTCCTTTTTCTCTTCTAGAACCGGACTAAAGAGCTGATGTCCAACTGTCGTTGAAACATGTTGTGATTTAGTGCCACAGATACCCACAGTCATCTAATTATTTATCCTAAAACACGGACCTCCTCAGAGTCTGATGGAAAGGGGGGGATCTGTAAACAGCAGTGTACATCCTATCCGCTCTATGAAGGGTTTAATCTCTATGAAGTCACGTGTAAGCACTTCTACACTACACAGTCCTGTTTTTGAATAAGCTGTTTTTTTTTTTTTAAGTGTCCTTTTTTTCTTTCGATGTCTGTGTCTCCACAACCGGAGACAGTCTAGTCCCTCCTATGAACTTTCATCGTATTCTCTGACAGGTGCGACACTGAGAGCCTCAGTTTAGTTTTTGTATTTAACGGACTGCTGATAGTGAGCATGTCTGCAAACACACTACAGCTCAGTGCACTGTAACGAGCGTCCCGTTTGTTCGGAAATCTGGGTTCAAACCATAGACCGGAAAATAAAGATGGACATCGCCGCTTCCTCCTGTTGTACAAACATGAAGCTCAAATATCTAAAATGCGGCCATCTTGCACTTTTGACTTGATTTGGAGCCGGAGTCTGGGCAGTAGTAGTTGTTATGAGGTCCTGCCGATGCACGCGCGCAACCAATCATGAAGTTTCACCCCATTTTTATAGCATCAAATAACTCATTAAAACACTTCAACAAGCATGTGTGATAAGAACTACCTAAAATGACCTATTTTTATCCATGTCCCATCCACTAACACAGAGGAGGCAGGGACCTTACACTGCCGCCAACCACCAGGGGGCGATCAAGACCGTTTTGGACCTCCACGAGTCGACCTAACAGCAAAAATAGCTCAGTCTAAAAAGTCATTAATTCTCATGTTCGCAACATTTAGTGTTTTCTCAAAACACGTTTTATAAACACTAATCAATAATGTCACAAGTTGTCAGTGTGTGTTTAAAGTGTCTCATCCCATCGACAGGTTTTATCCTTGTTTTTTTAATATTTAAACACTCAAGAAGCTAAATGATTTGTCAACATGTCCACTACGTTTCCCAAAGTTTAGAATGTTCTTTCATCATCATGTGACCTGGAAAGTGCCCGTTCTCCAACCTTAAGCTCGTCTCTTAGACCACATTCTTTCCTCTCCTGACCTGAAAGTGCAGATTTATAAGTAATGTGCATTAACATTTATCCAGACGTGTGTGTTTTTGGCTGCATTTGAAAATGAAGGAAATCACATTATCATGCTTTCGATTACATTTAAAAGCCCTGACATCTCATTGCTCTGTGCATTGACACTACATAACACGAGGGATCATCGCTCCCTTCTGCCACCTTTTTCCTCTTCTCGCCTTTCTGTCTCTCACACCGTATAGTATTAATATTGTTGTTATTCTTATTTTTATCATTACACACCAGCAAAAGGTCACTGAGTTTGAAGAATGAATATGCAAAATGTTTTTTCTTTTCTTCTGTTCTCAGTTATGAAGGATCAGTCAGTAAAGTATTATTTTTTTGTAACTAATGTAAAAACACAAACATTTTATAGAAATTGTACAGTTTTTTTTCTGCTTTTTTTGGGGGGGGGTTGGAAGTATTTCCTTTCAGGAAAAAAAAAAAAAAAAAAGAGTGGGGTGTCATCTGTCAACGTGTAGTATTCAGAACCGTGCCTGCTCATGTTGTGGTCTTACCGGGTTTTCAGATGAAGATATATATGATTATATATGAAGATAACACTAGTCTCAAACTCCAGATTTGATGAAGATGTTTGTCGAGTACATATATATATTTTTTTCTAAAATACAGATACGTATGCCTTTTCAATGTGTTCTTTGTTTTCTTGTATTACTGCTTAATTTTATTGATTTTTTGCTTTCTCTTCTGCCACCTGCGGCCCAGAGTCGCATTTTACGCTCATTCTTTCGACTGACGGTGAAACTTTACGTGCATTTTTCGCTGCAAATTTAATTTGCTCTGTGCCTTTTTTTTTTTGTTGTTGAAGTACTTCACCTATTCGTCTGATATTGTGTCACAACCGAAGTGTGCCATTTAATAATTGTCCATATGAAGGAGACCCACATTGCTTAGACCTTGGAGTTTGAGACAAATCAGCAAAAAATGAAGTTGGGAGGAAAATCAAGCCTCGTCTTTGTTGTCTGATGTGTTTGTTTGCCTCCAGTGTCGGGAGCAGCAGTGCATGTCCTGCTGCTCTGTTTTTTGACTGTAAAAATGCATTTATTTTAAAAAATAATAAAGTAATTTTTATTTAAACTCGGTGTGATCTGGCCTTGATTATGCACTTTAAGCCACGTTCAGTTACCACCACTGGGTGATATCTGACACTCCCTGTAAAATATGCTTAAATATCTAAATTAGCTTCATATTGGGTTGAGATTTACAATCGGCTGCACCTCGGTTTCTGTTACGTCTACGTACCACTACCAGCTGTCAGATGAGGTATAATCCACTTTTTAAATCCACACAGGAGCGCCAGGATATAAAAAACTGAGCAAGTGCAGCTGGTGACAAGTCTTGCTCCATCAATTTGTGCAAAGTTGTAGTAAAATGCATCAAAGTTGGATCAAGAAACTGAAACTATGGTAGTTTAGAGAAATTACACCAAACAGTTACAGATATCAGAGAGGAGCTAGACCTTGTGTAGAGATCAGTCTGAAATCTTTTAGTTTAAAAATGGCAAACTGAAGATCTATTGCAACATGTATATATCTATAGCGTGTGCACTGGTGATGTTTGTCCATCAGAGGGCAGTGTGCAACAACCTTCCTCCCCTGTGCTCTCTCCCTCTGAGGCCTCATCCTCACTGCTGTCCAAACTTCTCCAGATCTGACATGTTTACCTGAAGTCCCAGCACCGACCGAGCGGCAGATTGAGGAGGAGATTAGATCAGAGCCGCCTGCAGACAGGCTGTCTATTCGCAGACCCCCCCACTCACACACACACACACACACACACACACACACACACACACACACACACACACATACATACAGTTGACGTGGCACATATTAGTGCTGTCCCCTGCTGAGCAGCTGGGGTATAGAGGTGGCTGCTTCCACCCCCTGATGTCCACTGCAGTGTCATTTAGAAAAGACATTAGTGTCTCTGCATTAAAGAACAATAGCTCTTCTCTCTTGTTGGTGCAGTAAGAACCCAACAGTCTTTGCTGGAACATGTGAATGTCCACTCTTCTATTGTGCATCTAATATTTAGATTTATCAGTTTCTAAGTATTGTTTCAGTTACAGCTGACACACAGATTTCTGCAGCTTCCAGTCACGTCTGAGATCAGATGAGCGGCGCAGTGGGAGCGATGAAGCTGAGCTCTGCAACAACATCCTCTTCTTCCTGAAGACGGGTCTCAGTACAACACTTACACTGTTGTGTTTGACAGGAGTAACTTTCAAGGAAGCTTTCGAACGAGGTCCCCTGTTCACCCGTCAGCCACAATATTAAAGCAACACTCTTACAGAGCAACAGCGCCCTCTGCAGCCCCACGTGGTGATTGATGCTCTGTGTCCGAGCGAATAACTTAACAACTTGTTATCTTCATCAGGAGAAACCCTCTACTGGTATGTCCGGTCTGCTCTGATTGGCCAATTTGTTCATATATTTAGACTTTGGATATCAGTCGGAAGAGGAAATGTGTCGGCGAGCATCTTGAAGAGATTACATGTTTCTGTTATCGAAACTAAACACAGACTTGGCTCCTTTTGTCAGCGAGTTCCAAAATTTGTCGAAAATCTGGTTAAAAACCATGTAGTACGAAATAGTGGATTTCATGTGGAGAAAAGACAAAGCCTATCAACCTTTGACTGGAGCTCTGACTGCCCAGTAACACTCACTCAGCTGAAACACAACTAACCAGTGGACATTACCCATGAACCAGAGGAGCTGCCACTGCAACAAATCCAACAAAGTCTGGTCAGAGTTCTTCATATTTTAAAGAAGGACATAGACACTGGATTTTATAGATTTAAGACTTTAAGACTTTTTGACTTATCTACTGTTCGACGTCACTCTTGAACTTGGGCCTGATTCCTGGAATCTGAGCTGTTACATAGAGCGAGAGCAGGTGTTCAGGGTGAGGAGCGTCACCATTCTCCTGATTCCAAGTCAGTGAACCATCAAAATGATTTTGAAAAGCTGCTATACTGTTCCTTTAAAACCTCTTTTAATGCTCCCTGTACAGCACATATTTCTGAGGGACTCTAGCCCCACCTAGTGACGAGGAATTCCTCAGAGACCTCTGGAGGACGGAGCCGGACGGAGGCTTTGATGTGAAAATGTGGGAGGAGACCTGATGCAGACTGTACTGCTCACAAACAATTAAAATGCAGGAAGTGAAAACATGAAAGATGTTGCACAGGACAAGGAGCAAAGTGCCGGGAACCATTCAACTGCAACTTCCTGGGTAAACAAATGGCATCATTCAGATTCAGGGGAACATTGATAGCATCATTCCTGACGTTCACCACCAGTACAGTCACTGGTATTGTCTCTCTCTCACATTCTCTCTCCTGCAGTGAGTGGAGTTTTAAAGACGATGTCAGACACGGCAGCTGAAGTGCAGATTGAAATTTTGCTTGAAGAATCTCACTCTTATTCCCTTCAGACGTTTTGACCTTGTCGAGGAACAACTGCTTTTTAAAAGACATTCTCTCTCTCTCCACTGTCACCAACTGTCAGGAGGTAATTTTCAGAGTTCACTTCGTGGCGGCTGCAGGTGAAAGCAGCTGCTGTCACGATGACAGAAAGAGATGAGATCTTACAGGTTTCTCTGGGGACGCCCATGTTGGTCTGTCCGTCCCTCCACCGCTTTGCTCCAGACTGAAATATCTCAACAACTGCTCGATGGATCGCCACCAGATTTCTTTTTAAATTACATCCATGGTCCCCTGATGTTAAATGTAATTTTCTCTAGTGCCACCATGAGGTTATGTGTGAAATCTCTCAACAATTATTAGATCTTCACGACATTTGATGCAGAGATGTTCCTCTCAAGATGACTTTAAATGACTGTGACGCTCCTTTGTCTTCTCCAGACATTCACGTCAGCCTCAGTTGTAATTTACTAATAAGCGATTGTGAGCGTACTAGCATGCTAAACAAAAATTGTGAGCATTATAAACTTTTTGTCCTTCAAGTCATGTTAGCATCGGGAACGTTTAAGCGTCCTCCTGTTAGCATTTAGCTCAAAGTATCTTGACGCTGTAATGGATGGAGACTGTATATTACAGACTGTATATATATATATTTATATAAATGGACTTAGACTCGTGTGAAATGTGAAGCCAATGTGCCTGAAACCTGTATTATCTCCATTGACCAGCAGAGGGCGACTCCATTGGTTGCAAAAAAAAGACGTCAGTTTCTATAGAAGTCTATGTCTCTGTGAAAACTACTTCTCACTTGATTTATAACATTGGTAAACATCTTCATTAAAAGTTTATGGTCTCAATCGCTAGTTTCAAGTCTTCTTCAACACAACATGATGTTCATTTAGTAAATTATGGTCCTGTTTAGAGTCAAACAGACGATAAAGCTCCATATGCATTGAGTCGTGGATACCGTATGATTGACAGCTCGTACCACCCAATGGGTGCAGCTGTAGGGGACGTGCAGCTTTCAGTCAGGTTCAGCTCCCATATGATTACTCCTGGTTCAGATTAGCCAAGAGTGGCTGCTGGACAAAATGTCAAACTGGAGGCTTCAAAGCGGCTGTTCACAAACCAGTGAGTGAGGTCATGGTTACCACTTGATGCAGACCTTTAGTCTTGAGAGGTTTTGCTTCCCTGTTTCTCTTTAATTTACTTTGGTTGCAAGAAACGCTCCAATATATCTACTTTAATCAAAAGCCATAATTTAACTTTTCAAAGTAAAAATTCTTCTCAGCATAATTGAGAGCCTTGGATATTTTGGTTTGTAATCAATAGCAAATGGAAAACACTTTAATTACTAAGTAGCTGGATGTGTTTGCTGCATTCATCCCCTCATGAGAGTTTTGCAAGTCAAACCATTTTGGATTCTTACTCAGATATTAAAAGTGTTTATTTGCCATAAAAAGCAAAAAGTAATCGTTATGATGATTTACAGTCCCTTCCCTACGTAGAATCTGTGTTTGACCTCTTTGTTTTCCCAGCAAATTCTACCTTAAAAAACCTCACATATGTTCTTCTCATCATCTCCGACGGTTCGGTTTAAATATGTTTCAGTGGAAAAGGCTCAGTCTGGGCTGAACACGGACGAGAGCCAAGACTCTTATCTTGATGTCATCAGTTCTACTCTGGAGCTGCTAAACTGAGCCTGAAGGCTCCAGGAAATCATGGATCTGGTAAAAAAAAAAAAAGAAAAAGTTCTCTTTGGTTCAAAGCCTAGAACAACAGTTTAATACGCCCAGAAAATCATGTCCAATTTAACCATTAATTAAGTCATGTCAGTGACATTTGTTAACAGATGTAACAGGTCAAGAGCTTTTAGTTTCTATTTCAGGAAGAACAGTTTACAAACAAGTTATCGTCATGACGTTTTTTCTCCCTGACTCCATCTACATCTTCTGCAGAGACGATCCCTCACGTGTGTTCTTCTCTTCGTATGAAACCTGAAACAGTTGAATCTATAAACAACATTCTGCGCCGCTGCATCTGGAGTGTACGTGGAAGCCTGAGGTCATGCGCTCTGTTAGTCTTGCCGTACCGTCTGGGACATCACGCGTGCCGCTGCAGAAATTCTAAGCATGTCATTAAAGTCTCCGAGCCGATCCGCAGGGTGTCCTCTCAGCTGATGAGGTCATGTCACATGGTGTTTAAAGAGATGAGATGGGACTGTTGTGAGCCAAGATGCTAAGATCATCACTTTGTGCAGCACGCAAGAATTGCACGGTCATGCATACATACGCTAGTATAAGCACACAGGCGTTTGTGAGTGTGTTGTGCTACAGATGTTGTGTATTCCAGCTCACATAACAAATTCAAGTTGAATCTTCTCTCGGGCTATTTGCTGTGGAGTCTTCTAAAGTAATGCACTTCTCCCGCGGGGGGGATCTCTGGCTTTAAGCACTGTTGCACAAAATTGGGTAATTTGCATCACTCACTAAAACCTGTTGTGTTTGGCAAAATCCAGTTTTTCTGCGGAGTTAATGCAATTTCGAGGCCTGACGTTGTTTTGGAAGACAAACAGACAAAGTGTCAGGTTACTTTGTCGTTTGCTTTACGTGGTGGTTAAGGAACCTGTCTTTGCCTGGTGCACGATGGGAGCATCAATCTGCTGAGTTTTCCTAAAAGAAGGAAACAAATCCAGGGAAGATATTTCATCCAAATCATAACATGGCAAAAGTCAATATGGAATCCAGGTTTAAAAAGAGGAAATAAAGAGCAAACAGAGGCTCAAATGGGACACCAGGGGCAACTTTCAATTAAGCCGGCTCCGTGGCAGATACTCAGATAATTCAGCTGCTTATAAATTGATCCCTGTGGATCCACAAGCCTCACCACATATCAGGACCTCATTGGCGCCTTCGTCTTCAGTTTCATCCATTTGCTTTTATTACGTTTGCCTCAAATTGTTCCCAGACTTAATAAGAAACAGGTCTGTGTTAATCTCAAACTCTCCGAGCCCCCTGTGTGCAGCTCTGCGGTGTTACGAGTGTGACATTGTCTCCGAGTGACACCGCTTGTCCGGCGACAGTAAAAAGGCCAAATTGAACTCGCAAATAAAATTGGATTCTTGGCTTTTTGTGTTACCCAGAGGGGCCCTGTTCATCGATCGGCCAAATTAGGTGCTTTTGACTGTCATCTGCCAACAAAAGGATAAAAAGGGGGGAGAGGGAGTGGGTTTACTGGCAGAGCAGCAGAGACAGGAGAGAGAGGATGGTGGAGACACGACTTGCTGCGGTCTTTCTGTGTCTGAATGCAGGTTTCCACCAGGAACTCCGGGTTCCTCCCACAGTCCAATGACGTAGATTGGGGCTGGGTAAACTGGAGACTCTAAACTGACCGTAGGTGTGAATGTGAACCCTGTGATACTCTCGCTGTTTGTCAATGCCCAGCTGCCCACGTGACCCTCAAATGGATTAGTGGTATAGGCAAGGCATGGATGGATGTATGGGTGGATGGATGGACGGGTGGATGGGTGGATGGGTGGATGGATAGATGGATGAATCCTCAAAGGTTATAACCAACACTGACTGATGCATGGAAATAGCACCTGTTTCCCAACAAGGTCCCGACATTTTCAATCAGTCATCGACCACTGAAGCTGAAGAAAGTGAAGGGGTCGTATTCTTCAATATAACTGAGACATGGGGTCTGAACCCTCTATAGTAACAGAGGTGACTTGGTACATTGAGAAATGCCCCACACACAACCACCCACTCCCCCACACATCTATCATTCAGCTGTCTGACTGCCACGATGGAGATGGATATAGTTTGAGGTGTTTAATGGCGTGTGGCTCCATTACAGAGTCTTCTACCCGGAGAGTTGCTCAGAAATCTGACTTCAGCACACCCCAGAGTATTCACTCTGATTCAGGACGGGTTTTTCCCTCTGAAAATCCTGTTTTCACTCCCGAAAGCGTATAAGCTGCCGCCTGTGGGAGCAGTGAGATTAAATGTTTCTCCAGTGTTGGCATGATGCGTAACAGCAGGCGAGGAGGAAACAGAGAAGTCAGACTGAGAGACACATCTCACTGTTTTGTATTCCACTTGGTATTTCCCTTTGTACTCTGTAGTGAAACAGATGTAGGGCTTACAATACGAGGGTTTATGTATTTACCATTTTCACTTCAAAAATGTCCTTTTCATAACACCCCAGATGTAGAGAATGATCACTTACAATCAGTTGTATTGACGTTGTGTTAACTGCATTGGCACCGATTTCATACTGTGACAATCTGATATGTGAAATCAGAAAAAGTGCTTAGACAGACAAAGCAGACAGAGGGAATTAAAAGTCACACTAATGAAAACTGTTAAGAAATATAAGCAATTAGAAGTCAGTATCACGCAAAAACAATAAAAAGTTGACATTATATAAAAGTAATTAAGTACAAATAAAAAGAATAAAAGCAATAAAACGATAAAAAGTTTAAAAGATGACATCACATTTAGGCAAGTCTGTAAAAAAGGTTTTTAATAAGTGATTTAAAAGACTGAGGGACCCTGATGGACGCTCACCTTTAGACTTAAGTCCCGACTGTGGGACGACCAGAAGGCTCCCACCTTACAAGGCTCTGATCTGGGGCCTCAGCATCTCTGCTGTGTAGTTTGGGGGCAGACCAGGTGGGCTTAGAAAGTGATCAGTAAAATCTTAAAATCAATTCCAAACCGAGCAGGGAGCCAACGATTGAGAGAAGCCAGGATTGGTGTGATGTGACTTTGTCGATTAAAACCAGTAAGAAGCCGAGCTGCTGCGCTCTGAACTAGTTGGAGGCGAGAGCGTGACTTGATTTATGCCAGAGAAAAAAAAATGAGTCACAGTAGTTGAGTCCTGAGATCACAATTAATAGGAAAAACTTCGACCAGGTTAGAGTGGGAGAGAAGAAGTTACATTTTTGAGATGGTTTACTTCAAGAAAAAGACAAAAACCTGTCCAACCAGATCAGGTAAACAGAATAATATTGTTGTGTTAGCGATACCTCCCTCTTTCCCTCATAAACCAGCCGCCTGAATGTGATTAAATATTTATTTTTGTATACATATTAAAACTAAATACGTCACCGGCTGAACAACAATCTCTATTACTAATGCACAATTCAAAAACTGACTGGGACTCAGAACAACTTTCTTTGCCATATTTTCTGAAGTGTCAAAGCAGCTATGATTGATCCGAGTATGAAAGCGGTTACTTGAGGCTGGCTGGCGTTCACATGATGGATGGTTAATATTTGCTTCAAAGACAATTAAAGTGGCTGCTGCTGGCACAGAAATATTCCAATGACGGATCCCTAAATCCACACTTGAAAAGGTTTCAAAAGCCATGTCCATGTGCGCAGTTAGGAAAAGATGTTTTTAAAAGAAACGACAGGTGCCTCTGCTCCAGCAGTGTCTCATAGGTCATGTGCATGATTCCCATCATGTGACAGATCATCTGGACTAATCAGATGAATCCTTGTTACGACTATTGACCCAGAGTCACTCACTGTAAAAAATAAATGCAGATATGGCTTCAGAAAATGGCCGTGAAAACTGGTTCTGCTCAAGAGAGAGATCTTATTTGTATTTCCGTGCTACACTGAACCCAATTCTGCTTGAAAAAAAGAAAAATGATTTCTGCAAGTGCATCCCAACTGAGGCTGATTAGCAGAGGATTTAAACCAAAACGCATTCAGGCGAGGAAAGCTAATTGAACATGAGGAATAGGTGAGATTCAGTATTGCAGGAAAATGTCATTTATTCAGCTTCTGGTGAATCTAACAGGATCGTTTAGTGGCCTCATGTGAGAGATATTCTATCAGGACACTTGCAAGTGAAATCAATACCAGATCTGAGGTATTTGATTTTTCTGTTTTTACGCCTCTCAAATATTATCAAAGTGGATTGTTACACTTGACCTGGTTCGATAATGTGAAATGCGCGCACACACACACACACACACACACACACACACACACACACACACACACACACACACACACACACACACACACACACACACACACACACACACACACACACACACACACACACACACACACACACACACACACACACACACACACACACACACACACCTCAAGGCTGGCAACAAAAAGGGAGATCACACACAGATGCGTGATGCGTGTTTGTTAGTGCAGCAAACCAAACAAAGGATCCAGGTTCAGGCTGGTGCAGCAGGCCCTGCTGAGAGAGAGAGACACTCCCAGAAGAGCAGACTTATATGCATTCTGGAAAGGCCCACCCCTATGGGCAGGTAGGTGGCAGTAGCTCCACCCACCAGCACAGAGCAAGGCACACCGGCAGGCAGAATGAGAGGGTCGTCACACACACACACACTCTGATCCTCTTACTTGACAAGTGAACCTGAAAGGATTGGTTTCAAATGACCTCCTCCCAGGGGCCAAACCAGGGGTGGGGCCAGGGGGCACCGGCCCCAGCTAAAATCTGATTGACCCCTAGAGTGCCCCTCTCCTCCCAGCAGTCTTTTTTAAATATAATAAACAAGTCACTTACTAACAATACAAACAATAAATATGAACAAAAAAGATTATTTATTTTCTAAGCTTTTTCATGAAATAATTAGAAATTTCACAATATATTCAATGATGTGAGGCTTTGCTATAGATCTAACAGAAAACAAGGAATCGTGTATCGATGTTGGACATATGTAAATTGTGGATTTACACAGAGGGGCCCTGTATGGCCCCTTATTTAGAAAAATCCAAGATCCGCAACTGCCCCCTCCTCATATAAACACACTCCCACCTCCCTGAATGTGCCGAGTTCCACGAAGTTACCGAGAAACCACGAACACACACAAACCGATGAGAGAAAATCAAACACGTACTGTTTGATTTTCCCCACTTGGAACACAGACAGACTTGCAATGAAATCTCAAATAAAAACATGCAACAACACACACACACACACACACACACACACACACACACACACACACACACACACACACACACAGTCCCTTTTTGAAGTAATGTATGCATGTCAGCTCCACCATAAAAAGACATGTTTTTCTCCCCAGTGCAGCTCTGTATAACCAGTGTGTGATGTGTGTGTGTTTCATGCCTCACACTGTGAAGAGTAAATATCAAACCACATGAATGCAATGTTTGATAAGTGCAGCAGAGAGTCGGAGGGGGAAAAAAGTGGCGATGAAGTGTGTTGGGTGTGTGAGTGTATGGCGGCCATCTGGCCATTTGGGGGAGATGAGAGGCAGCTGGTGGTTCCGAGCAAAGGGTCCCTCGCACCGTTCCATTCTTCCATCGTCAGATCTCCATGTTTACCCTGCTCGCCACGGGGACTGAGGCAACTCCTTCTCCCTAATCCAGCCAGCGCGCACTGCTCCGTGAGTGATGTCACAGGCAGGAAGGATGTTTATGTTTTCCAGGATTTTTCGGATGAGGGATAGAGAGGGCGCCCAGAGAGAGGGAGGAAAAGGGGATGAAACACCAGGTAGAGCTCCTGCTTTCTGTGGGAGTGCTTCAGTGATGGACTCAGAGAGAAGTCACTGATTAACCCTTCAATCCTACAGATGCTTTTTAGATTCCCGACATGATTCAAAGGTTTTAAATAATGCCAAATACCTAAAACAGAATTGAAACCTGTATAAAGGGAAAGGGATGTATGATTTTCCATCAAGTCGTTTATAAATATAGAGCAATTTAAAAACACAGGGAGTTGAGTCAATCAGGAAAAGAACAACAACAACAGGAAGTAGTGCAACGATAGAATCAAAAACTATGCAAGAGAAAAAGACAGAGGAAAAGACTAAAGTAACAGATTAAAAAACATGGAATCATTCAAGACCAATTTGATATTTTAGTTTGGTCCATCGCCCATCCATTAACATGGAGGAGGCAGGATTTATGACCTATACTGCAGCCGGCCAGCAGATGGCGTCCTATACGTTTTGGCTTCACTATTGAGGAGCCGTCATGTCGTCCATCTTTCTATACACTGCCACAAGCAGGTACACATGATATCAAAGTGCATTATTATTAAATTTTTTAAAAACAAGCTAATGGAAACTCAAAAGGGAACAATTGGAAGATACATTTTTCATAATGACGTGTGCTCAGGGTCATGGGAAACAAAGGTGCTCCAGAGAATTAAAGGAGTAGCTCAACCATTCTGTAAATTTGGCGTGGTGTTAAAAAAAACCTAGCACAGTGAGACCATATGACCACTGCATAGAATATTCAAACCAATCCACAAGGAGAGCCGCGATTGGTTACTTTCCCCCCGCCGTTCCCAAAGATTCCAATCCTATAACACATCTCGGAAACTTCAGGCCACAAGAGCAAAACCTGGAGGATGTTTCCGTCTCTGCGGTGTGTCATGGATCCAGAGCCCAACCTCAGGACTGGATTGAGCAATAAGCTGTGTGCAAGCTTTCAACGTGTTTGCTGGCCGCTCATTCGGCAGACTGAGACTGGCGGTGCCATACAAATACAAAACCCGGACGTGGTTCAGTGTTTCGCCTCTGTCATCGGAACAAATCATCAGCCAGCGTTTCCCTGGAGAGACTCAACTGCCTGAAATCCCAAACGCACCGGCAGGAAACAGCTAATGCCCTTTTAACCCTCTCTGCTGGTGTGCATCACTCTGTGTTTGCACATGTGTGTATGTGTGTGTGTGTGTAAGTGTGTAATGCATCATTTTTCCCCCTTCGGCATTCTGCTCTTTTCCCCTCCACCTGGAAAAAGTGACTCATTACTGTGAAAGTGTTTGCTCGTGCAGGGGAGCACAGATATACAGTTCATTACTTCTACAGTGCCACGGTCTAGAGAGTGCAGCTCGGTCCCCGTGGCCCCCCCGAGCCAAAGCAGCAAAACATCCCCCTTCACATCCAAATCTCCACACACACACACAGCAGAAGAGCCTGCATGTGGATATCAAAGCGGATTGTCTGGAGGTAAACGTCTCAGAAGACTCGGCAAACATTTTTCAAATCTAAATTCTTCAATTGAACTATTTCCACATGCTGCAGCAGATGGTTGAGCAGCTCGCTGCAGCGTGGACTCACTGAGCCAGACAAGCTGTAATATGATCCAGATGAAGCTTCAAGGGCCGGAGAAAAATAAGGAACATCCACATTTGATTATTGTTGTGCCAATGTCCAAGTCTGATGTTGTTGTTTTTTTGTGGATTACAGACGTATTTATCAAGGATCTTAAGCTGTTGTCAGTGTAATGATGCTAGTTGGTGAAAAAGTATATGACATCTCCCCTTTATGCAGCTGGTCCTGCTCACATGATAAATGAACTGTATTTATAAAGCCTCGCAGAAGGTTCCCGGTTCCAATCCCGGTTTGGCTGGTGTTTTTCTGTGTGGAGTTTGTATGTTCTCCCCATGTCTGTGTGTGCGTTTTCTCCAGGTACTGCCCTGCCGATTGGGATTATAGGTTAATTGGACTCTCAATCTGAGGGTAAATGGTTGTTTGTCTCTGTACGTTGGTCCTACGATACGCAATAAGCAAAGTTGGCTCTAGCTCCCCCTGCGTCCCTCAAAGGATAATAGATGGATGGAAAAAGGCTTATACCTGTTTGACCCCAAAATTAGCGGGTATACGCAAGTTTTTATCAACGCGAGTTAACTCTCTAAACAAAAGGAGGTCGACTCCGTCTTTCAGATTTTTTCCCCTAGTGCTTCATGTTTGATGTCACAGACGCAACAAAAACTGAGGCTCTCTCTCACTTATCTGTCTTGGCAAATTAACGCATTCACCCGGGTTTCTCGTTTCCATCACGGGACTCAATGCCGATTGTGCCCATTCCCACTGCAGACAGAAGCCAGATGTCAGGAGGTATAAGTGAGTTTTTGACCAGTAGAAAATGGGTTCAACATCATTCACACTGTTGTTGTCAGGGGCAATTTGGGCTTCACTATGTTGCCCAAGGACATTTCCGCATGCAGACTAGAGGATGACCGGCGATCGAACCACAAACCCTCTGGTTAGTGGACCACTCGCTCTACCTCCTGAGCCATAGCCGACACCTTACAAGGGCGGAGGTTTGTAGCAGATTACTGTCGCACGGAGACGTGGAGCCAGACGACCTCAAAGTGTTTTCAGTTAAATCTTGAAATTAGAAACATTCACATTTGATTACAAAGCAGCTGCTTGTTAGCCACAAGTGGATCTGTTGTTCCTGACTGACCCAAAGGACATCTGCTGTAAACTGTAACCGGCCGTTATCATGACAAATAATGACGAACACAACACTTATCGAGTCCCTCTGCAACGTGCAAGTGATCAGCTGCAAACTTCCCGAGGTGAAAAAAAACCAGAAGCCCATTTAACTTGAACTATCTCGAGTGAGGCGTCGGCGGCGTCGGCGTCCAAGTCTGTTTATCGAAATGAAGGGAGAGCTCGTAAAAGAAGCCAAATCTATCAGGAATTAGATCTCTGCAGGGAATTTGGATGACTCACAATCAGCCAAGCAAAACATTCGGCTGACACAATCGCACACACAAACACGCGCAGAGAGAGAGAGAGAGAGAGAGAGAGAGAGAGAGAGAGAGAGAGAGAGAGAGAGAGAGAGAGAGGGAGAGAGAGTTCCACTGCCTCCGTGTGTGAATTCCCAGGGGAACAGATTTCTGTTGGCATGGCTGTAAAAAACCAAAGATGGTGGTCAACAGCTGCTGGCGATTTGGCTGTGTATGCTGTCCGTAAGCTCAGGTAGAGCAGGCCTGTCGGAACAAGGAACACAGAGACACTAACTTTTTTCTGGAGTGGCCCTGGGGAACGACCGAGTTACTGCTCATGAAGTCATATCGTGGGAAGCCTCCTATAATCAGAGATATTTGAGCCTTGAGTCATCGTGAGGATTTAGAGTCGCTGCGGTGACCTCTTTAAGTGAAGACCTGCCCGAACAGATCATTCAAAGACGTTGAGCCACTTTACATTTTCTTTTGACGTTACTGTTGATGGATTTTGTTGAGCGGGGCACCAACTGCGATCAGGTATTTTACACTTTAGCCAAAGAAACTGGAAATACAAACCACACGATGCAGATTTTTCCGTCATGATAATCTTATGGGACTTGAAGTTCACTGTTACAAGTCCTGCGAGCAAGTTTCTTCAAGTCTGTCTGTGCAATATATCATTGTTATTGTACAGTACATGCAGAATTGGGAGATTAGCCTACTGTAGTCAATGTTATGCAACGTTTGAGTGACAGGGACAGGCAGCATTACGGCCTGTTACACACCATTGAGTACTTAAAGTAACTTTTCAGCATGTAAGCATATAGACGGATTGTCTAAACAAGTATTAAAAACATGAAGCTGCTTTTTCTTTCTCTCGTGACCTTAAGAAATATGATATTGATATATTGAGTTGATATTAAAGAGATATTAAGTTAAAGGGACCAAATCATCAAACTGTGTCATCATTTTCCTTCACCAGTTAATATTCCCATACGAACTTGTGTCACTTACGTTATATTCAGTAATCACGTAGTATTTTTTACTTACTATGCTTTTCTTGTAAATATGTGCAGTTGTAATGAAGGTTCTTTGATGTTTGCATTGTGTCCTTTCACGTTTGTACGGTGGCCCTGAAGTGCAAATCACAATGACAAAGAAAATAAAACTACAGCAAATCAAAAAACACAGCGGCAAATAAGAAAATGCGCCAATTTTTTTTTGTGTTTTGTGATTTGCTGTTGTGTTTTGTAAATTGTAAATATATTTGTATACTTGTCGTTGTGTTTTGTTGTCTTTGTGTTTTCTTACTTGTCGTTGTGTTTTGTTGTCTTTGTGTTTTCTTACGTGTCGTTGTGTTTTGTACTTGTCTTAGTGTTTTCTTACTTTACTTTGTATTTTCTTACGTGTCGTTGTGTTTTCTTACTTGTCGTTGTGTTTTGTTGTCTTTGTGTTTTCTTATGTCGTTGTGTTTTGTACTTGTCTTAGTGTTTTCTTACTTTACTTTGTGTTTTCTTATGTGTCTTTGTGTCTTCTTAGGTGTCGTTGTGTCTTCTTATTGACTTCTCTTATTGAACACTGAGTTTTGTAACATGTCGCAGTGTTTTGTGCACTTCAAGGCCACCATTCCTCTCTAACCCATAGAAAACGCTGCTAAAGGCAGTTTTACTTCTCACTCCTGACTTTGACCCATGAACACATTTGGTTTCCAAAGCTTCTGTGTTCTCTCCTCTCACTGAGACTCAGACAGAGGCTGCAGATGTGAGCAGCAGCTACGTGCTGGTGTCACACTGCTCGTGATTGGCGGCTGAGTGTGTGTGTGTGTGAGAAACCAGTAGCAGGTTCCCAGACACACACACACACACGCACACGGTCTCCCTCGGCAGAGACAGGGGAAACCAGCTCTCCTCCCGCGGCTCACACGCACCAGCTTCTGTCGCGGAAACAAAGTGGAGTGGACGCGATGTTGAGGGAGAAATGTTCCCGCTGACGGAAACAACAACTCGGAACAACTGTGACAGCGGCTGGAGAAATTAACCCCGGGATCCGAGCTCCACACGTGGACACCGCCGCGGAGACACCTCGGTGAGTGGGTTCCGGTCCTTCTCCCGCTGTGGAGAATATTACATGCGGAGGTTTTTACTCATGAGGGGAAAAGTTCAGGGAACGTTTTATTTTGACGCTTGTTTTCGCGTGTTTCAGCCGCACTTTGTACGCAAATTGCGTCAAGAACGTTTCAGCCACTTTGGCAACTTTGGCGTCTGATTAACTGATGAAAATATTTCATTAAACCTCATATATTTTGTCTTTATGAACTTATTGTCATTTTTTATGAATGTTTCTATTATGATGAAATAGTCTTTTTACCATTTCTTTAAAAAAAAGTACTATATTGAAATTCATTTACTGTAGGAAACCTGTTTTGTTTAGTATAGTTCACTGAGGTGAACCGTGTCTCCCTGTTTAAACAGAGCTTATCGGTTGTGTAGCAATGAAAACGAAAAAAAATCCTCAACCTTCAATATTTCATCAGAACAAGTGTAAATGGTCTAAAAGGTTTGTATTTATATGGAGCCTTTCTAGTCTTGATGACCACTCAGCGCTTTATGGTTTTTCACCCATTTACACCCATTTATACAGTTCACCTATGAGACGGGTTCAGTATCTTGCTCAAGGACACTTCGGCATGCAGATGGGGAAGACTGGGATAGAACCGCTGACCTTCTGGTTCGAGTACGACCACTCTACCCCCTCCTCGCCTTGTAGCTTTATAACTTGGAAGTCCAACTATTCCAGGGAATGCCATGAGAATATGGACATTTTATTTGTATAGCCCATATTCACAAATCATAGTTTGGCTCTATAAGGCTTAACAAGGTGCAAAATCCTCTGTCCTCAGCAAGAGTCAGGAAAAACTGCCCTAAAAGATGTAGAAATCTCAGAGAGAGCCTCACGTGAGGGATCCCTCTCCCAGGACGGACAGAAGTGCAATAGATGCCGCCACAAAATAAGATAATAGAGTGTCTGACATAAACAGAGAGGTGTATCCATGATTAAAGTATCTGTACATAAGACAATGTCCGACAGAGGGGAAGGGAGCAGCGATGACAGTTGTAATGGTAGAGGTGTTACAGAATATGTGAGGAGGTTATAATGTATAACTAGGCAATCTAGTTAGAATTATAATCCCTGATCAACTGCCACCCTGATCCACGATCACGATCCACCATCCACGATCTATGTTCAGCTGCCACCACAAACACGATCCATGATCTCGATCCATGATCTACGAGTGTTTTCTTGAATAGTTGAGTTCCCCTCTATCATCACCGTTTGCTCTTAAACCAGCAGCAGATATTTCTCTCCCGTGATCACAGTATTGACTATCACCATAATAATCAAAACCTGACTGAATGTTAACATTAAATCTTAAAAATGTTAATTACAAATGTTGGACTGTCATTCGTGGTTGCTTTTCTTTTGAGAGTCAAGACATTTTACAGCCATAAAAACACTGAAAAAATGTTTTGATACTGTGTTTTTTTTTACCTACTAACTCAGTAGCCTTTTTAAAAGCCTTTAGGGGCCACCTGTGGGGCCCCAAAACAAGCAAATAATCAAGTGCCAAATGGATGTTTTCAATCCAAAAACCTCAGCATAACTGAAATATTTTGAGAGACATCCATTTGAGTTTTTGACATCATTATTCAAAAGGGGGGAATCTGCTTGTTTTTGAATGCGAGTGTCTCTGAGTAGCAATTACCCCGCGTCTCTGGTGTATCTCTGCGACAGGCTGGGATCTGGAAGCCCGTTTGGTTCCGATTAGCTGCGAGTCTCCTAATCTTGCCCTTGTGCCTCCTGATGCTGTTACCTGACCCGCTTACGTTTAATAGATTACTTCTTCCTATGCAGGAGTTCAGGGTTTCATTTGCTCCGGCACACCGTAAAAGATACGTTTATACCTTTCCCTATATATTTCAGTGTCCCAACTACAAGGGGCATAATGTAAACTGTCAAGCATGGCTCTCTCGCTGTGTGCCCCCCCTCCCACCACCTCTGCTCCTTTCTGTCGCCACAGCAGACAGATACTCTTAGCGGCAGACATAAAGACAAAAAAAGCCTTGTTTCTTCAGTGGATCATATAATTAAATTGAGAAACTAAAACCTGCCAGTCATTGTTTCTGACAAAACGACACGTAGCTTTGCAGTCCGCAGGGAATCTGCCTCACAGACATTTTGTGTTCTCTGTGTTGTGAAGTTGGACACGTGGCTGGTTATGTTTCTGCTCTGGGTACGTTAATCTAAATCTATTACGTGGTCTACGTACACTGATGCACTGCAGTTGCTTTGAGCTTTGTCCTCATGCAGACTAACTGTACTTTCACTTTTGTATCGTTAATGCCTTGAGCCGTGGCCTCACTCTATTATTGAGTCTCTGTTAATGATCCCTGCACTTGTGTTGGACGCCTCTATTGGGAAGTGCTCTACGTTTGCTTTCCTTCTGTTTACCAACTGCTGCTCTGCCCCTCCCAAATGTTTTATTGCCATAAGGTGGGGGGACATAAACAATGAGCTCATTTGGGGTCATTCATTGATTCATGAATGGACCGTGCCTCCCTGGCACTATATAATCCTCAGTAGCAGCTGAGTCAACCAGGAAAATGGATGGGTCGTTCCATATACTTTATTTTTTTGAGGTGAAAAGACCAAGGTCCTATTTATCCTGGTGCTTTGATGGTGCTTTTTCTCTTTTGTGATTGCAACATAAAATAGACTTCAGCGAGACAGTATCTGTTCTCATGGGCATTGTTGTTTTCCCCCCCTGCACCATTAGTTGCCTTTCTTATTGTGAAGGGGGGGGGGCTGACTGACCTGCACCCATTGGAGGGTACTAGACTGTTTTACTCTAAATTGGACCATAAAGTAGACATCATGCTGGTCCTTGGAGAGAATACAGGTTTCAGGCATTGGCATCACTTTCCAGACAAACAGTCAATGGTTCAGACAAACTGCTTTAATATGCACTTATCGATACTAACATGGGTTGCCCCGATCATGGTCATGTTGATCATCTTCTTCTATTAGACATCCTTCTTTCTTGTAATTTCAGTGTGATGCCGGCTTCGAGTCGCACATGAAAAGACTTTTTATTTGGTATTGGATGTGAGGATCAATCAAATTCAATTTATATCGACCATATTCACAAATCACAGTTTGTCTCACAGGGCTTAACAAGGTGCAACATCCCCTGTCTTTAACCCATCAACAAGTAAGGAGTGCTTCCATGGTCCAGATGCCCTGCTGTCTCCAATACTACCCAATGGTTTCAACAAAACTTGGTGGAAGGATGGAACATGGACCAAGAAAGAATCCATTACATTTTTAAAACCATTTTCTTTAACATTACAAGAGAGGGTTATATTTTTTACATTTTCACCAATTTCCCAGGGGATAATTCATAGATCTTGATGAAAATCAGTCATATTTCTGGGACTGATATCTAACAGTGGCTTAATTAAATATGCTTTCCGTGCCATTCTAGTTTTCACTCGTTCTGCCCAGTACCCTCTCAGTACACACTGTACTGCGACAGCAGAGCAGATTTGAAGTCCGGCATATTTAAAGATTCCTGGATGTCTGAGATGGCAGAAAACTGTGCTAATGAGCTTTTCCCCCTGCCATGCACATTGAGCTGGTTCCAATGGGGGGATTTGGTCTTACATCTCAAAATGTGGACAGCCAAATGTGGTCTTACTCAGCCCTAACAAGCTTTCCTATGGTCCTGCTTGTTTTGTTTGACTTTGTAGTAGAAAATTGTTGGGTTGCACAATTTCCACAAGGTAATTTCAGAGAAAACACCCTTTGTCTTAATGTTTCACAATCCAGCTTGAAAGTAGAGATACCAGTGAGAGAAGAGGAGTTTTGGAGTGTTACATTGTAGAAATACTATTGTAATTATTGGCACTTTTTCATTGGCTTTCCTTATGAAACATTAGAGTTTCTCCACAGCATGAACTGCAGTTGGGTGATATATTTCTTGGTGTTACTGGCACTTGTCAACAAACATGACACTTTAAAGTGACCTGTGAATAAAACACTTTGACTGCACATGTCAAGACTGTTTGTCTCAATGCAGCACTAACGTTAGGATTCGATTTTAATAGACCACAGACTGACATCGACACCACACACGCAGCAGGGTAGACGGTGTAATCTTTTAATTATTTCAAGAGAGGTAACATCGACCATCTGTGCATGTGGCGACGTCAGGTACCGCTCACTCAAAGAGAAACTGTTGCATGACATCACTCTGTGGAGATGTGTTCACGGTGGGAGGCTTTTCTGTGAAATCAGGACCTTGTGTAGGGCGATGAGTCAACATCATAAAAGACATGCGTTCAAGGCAGCTGTGATGTTGACTTCTTTCATATATCTACGAGAGTGCAGTTTGCAATGAAAGTTTTCAAAGTCAGTCAAAAGTGAGTGGGAGGAATAGACGCGGAGGAGGAATTGCTTCAAGAGGAGGATTTTATTATCGTTTTGAGTTTGTTATCTTCCCAGTTATCATTGTGTTCCATATTTTCGTAAATCATATTCATGTATTTGAGATTTTGTCGACACCCTTAAATTGAAGTGAAAGCTCTGTCATTGCTCTTACTCTTGTTCTCTGCTGTTGGAAGACGGACTCTAATTCCTTGTCATATTACTGTCTTACCCCTGAGCAATAATACTTGTTGACACACCAGAGGAGTGCATGTTTACTGAATGTTAGGTATCTGTCTCTCAAAATACTGCACGCTTTCCTGTGGAAATAAAGTGTTGTGTTAATGTTCGGAGTGTTTCTTTAAAACTACAAGTGATAGATTGTTCCCAGCTGGCTAATTTTAACAAATAGTAAATTCCTGAAAGCAACCCAACAACTGTTTTTGACTGTTTTCTTAGCATTAGTCCAAGACACTACTTTTCCTTCTTGTGCTGGGTTTTGCAATTCTGGCTGTGTACACAGAGTCGACTTTCCCATTTCCAGTTATAACAAAGAGCTGGAAACATGCAGAGGTTTGGCTGAAGCTGGCAGCTTCTAAAATGAAATATCTCAGGTATTCTAAGTTAAGGATAATATAACTTATTCCTGGTGATGTAACCCAAATCCTGTGATCTCCTGAGTGGAGTTAATACGTTAGTTCCTGCCTCTGTCTGCTGCACCTGGCTGCTCCACCTCTCGCCTGAATAATGCGGAGGATTTGTTGTTGTTGTGAACGCGTCTGTGCAGAGAACCTCCCGCTCCGGGTGAACGCTGCAGCCACTTTTCCGGATTTAACACGGAGGTCCTGTCTGAAAACAGCTTAATTGAAGAATTGATCCTCACAACTGCTCACAGATTCATATTTAGGTGACTTCCAATGGCACCTTAAGTTAATAATAAAGACAACAGTTACCAGTATTTCAACTACATGAGCAGCAGAATACATATTAGAGATTTTCTGATTCTGATACCTGCATCGGAAATGCCTCCGATACTGCTGAATATGCTGCATCAGGCATCGGCGAGTACGTAAATCTATGTAACGATCCAATACCACGGTCGGTATATCAGTTTCACCTTGATAGAAGTGCAAATTTATTTATAGAAAGAAGAATTGATTTCCTCTCGTGCACCGTTAGCCATAGTTAACGAATATGTCAGCAATTTGGCGATATTTCAGGCTGGAAAGCCCCAAGTAAAACTCTGACGTGCACCGTATGCAAGACTTCAGTTTCGTATTTAGTTATTTGTGTGCTTTTTTCAGTTATGGCTGTAAAACAAAAGACATTCTATCGGAGTCATTGTCTTATGTGGTTGTTTTTCAAAGGGGTTTAATCTGAGCCAGACCAAAACAACAATGACAGCAATCATCACCTCCACACAGGGTTTTTAGCATACAGCTGGTAAGACGCGTTATATGAGTTGTTCTTTTTTTTTTAAATGCACTGGAATCAGATCGGCGCCTGCATCGGGATATGGAAGAGAAAACTGGTATCGGAGCATCTCTAATACCTGATTATTCCCTCCTAGATGAATGTTTAGCTTGTGCCAGTCTGGCTTTGAGTTTGTACCTCACACCAAAGGAAATTAAAGAAGCACCCTCAGTTCAATGTGATATGGCCCATCTCTTCCACCTGTCTTTTAAGCCCCTTTCCTCCTCCTCTGCTGCTTCAGCTCCTGTGCCAGGTTCCCGTGAGCCCGCGAGCCCAGGCTGGAGAGTCAGGACTGTGCTGGCGCTCAAAGTAGTGGCTGCGCAGCTAACTCAAAGACAGACCCCACTCCAATGAGGTGTCCGGAGAGCCGTGAGCGCAGAGCGAACAGATCTCACGCAAACACACTTGGGCAAGAGGGACGCAGGCGAATGAGGACGACCGGTGCTTTTGACTGCTTGGCAACGCACAGCCACAGTTAATGAAGTGTTTTTTGAAAGGGGCTCTGCTTGGAAATGGGCTGATAAGCAGCTGTAAACTATCCACACGTCGTTCTCACTGCCGCAGCAGCTCATTGGCTCCCAACAATACAACTGCTCATGGTGAGCATTGCATAAGACTGCTCAAAGTCGAACCCTTAGCTATGCATTGAAGCTGGCTACATTTCAGTGCCTGCAGGCTCCTGTCTTTCCTCCTCTTCCTCCTCCTCCTTGTTTTCTCCTCGCATCCCCCCCATCCTCCTTAACCCTCTTTCCCATCATGCTTCGGTGGGCCACCTGAGGGGGGGATATGCGATCCCCTTTGCCTGGTGACAGCTTGCAGGGAGATGTGGGCAGCCTTCCGTCTCAGCTGGCGAATGGTGGAGAAGGATTAGGGCTTCCACAGAGAGGAACTCCGCCGAGAGAAACAAGACCTGTGACTTTTCTGCATTTAGTTTAGGTTTTCTGGTTTTGTTTTCTCCATTGTGCGATCCTGGGTTAGGGAGAAGGGAGGGAAGACATTAAAGGATGGATTGCCAGGGGAGGGGTTATAGTACACTGTTACTGTGCACATGTAAATGAGTATGAATACAGATGATTGTTATATATGTATGTGTAGGTTGGTTATTGCATAATATGATGGAGAATGTCTTCTTTTGCTCTTGAACAGGGAAAATCCTTGTTGCTCCTGTTGGCTTCAGAGTGTGTAGAAGGTCTGAAAGCGCAGATACACAGCACGTCTTTTAAACTGCCTTCCTCGGTGAACATGTAAAGGCTAAACACATTCTGAGCCGACCTCTGAATATTGAAAAAGCTTGTTATATATTCAGAGAACACGATACAAGTTGTTTTTTTGCACACGAAAAGCTGAGTTTTGCACAGTTGTTACTTTGCGTGAGACTCCTTTAAAATGATCAAACTGAATGAGCTGTCATGCCTTTTGAGTGCAAAACATATTTTCTGTTTGAAATCAATAATGTCAGGAAAATTAGGGTGTATTTTCTAGCTCCGTGTGGAGATGTTGGACATCACTTGAATTCCAAACAGACATATTTATTAGCCCTTCTAATTACTCTCCACAAGCTTTTGGCCTGGAGTTTTGTTTACTGTGGAGCATTGCATCGCTGACAGAGCAGAGAGGAAGGGAGAGTGTTAGAAAAGGAGCATATTCAAGAAGGATGTAAACGTCGGTCTTATACAGAAACAAGTGCAGAAGAACAAACGTTGTAGATGTGGACGTTTTATAATTACTAACAATCCTTGTCATATATGAGTTTCATTGTGAGTACCTAGTGATACATATTTTTACACTTTTATAATTCAAATTTGAGTCCTCATTTAATCCAATGCGTTGAGCCATTTATATGCAACAAGTCCTCAAGTCTAAAGAGCCACATAGTTTCGTTGTGGCTCTTTAGTTCGTTGTGCGTATCCCCGGAGTTTGTCATGGTAACAATAATAAACAAGTAGCCTCAGTGTGAAGGATTTAATGGTGTCTAGCTATGAAGCTGCATTTTTCTCAAGTGTATAGAAAGACCTGTGGTTTCCTTCAAATAACATAAAACCATAGAAGTCCATCTCTGCAGCCAGTTTGTTCTGATCTACTTCAGAAACATGGCGTCGCAAAGTGGTGGATTGTGTTTGAATATGAAAGTTTCACTCTGCGATTTTATGTGCAGACCATTAAACACTAATCCAAATCTAAATTCTCGACACTAGACCTTTTACAGGCCCTTTCAGGTTTGCACTGCACTTGCTGCGTTGTTCAGAGAGGGGACAAAAAAAACAACCTGGGTTAAAATAAGTACTTATTTTATTATTAGGTTAATAAATGTTACTATAAAATGCAACTGTAGGTAGTAATACGCTGCTTTTACAGGCAATACGGTTTCTTTCTTAATGTTACATTTCTGCAGGTGACTGTGTCGGAGCGTTAATGATTCAGCTCACGTTGTTCCTGTAATGCGATTCAGTGTGAAACCACCACTAAATGCCATCTTTAGGAATTACCATAGAGCTCATACACTCACCAGAAATGAACAATAATTGCCTCATGGAAGTACTTCTGACTGCAGGGCTGTTTAATAGATTGCATTCTATTGTAGCAGCGTGAGTGTCTTCAGAGGTTTCGTGTTCCCTGCTGTCGAAGCGTTCTCTCGGGCTCCACGTAATCGTACTCTAACAAGGAGCACCAGTCAACAATGGCAGCCTCTCAGCCACTAAGCTTGGGTGTGGAGAAGTTGCAGGTTTTGCTCGTTTTGACAATCAGGACTGAATCTTTGACCCTGTTTACTCGCTGAGCACATGATTTGCGGCGTTGTCAGAAAGCGACTAAGTGTTTTCGTGTTTTTTATTATGAAGCCCCATCTGACGAAGGCCTTGTTTTGCAGTCTGGCCCGGCTTCGCCTTGCAGTGGAGTGTCTGAGACTGACAGACAGACGGGATCATCTGGGCGGCCTTTGTGGTGTGTTGTTGCGAGTGCTTGTGCGTCCCAAGCGAATATGTTTGGCTGAGAAGATGATTAAGCTCCCTGGTCCTTGTGAGAGCGTTTGGATCTAATTACCCAATTTCCTTGCGACTGAGTCCTGCACTTAAGCACAATCCCAGTTCTCCGTGACGCAGACGGTACTGTTGCGTCTCTCAAAGCACGTTCGCGGTCACCGAGAAATATAAATTCACCACTAGGCTTTGGCTGTAAGAGTAGAGTACATGATTGATGCTCCGTATCCGTAAGACTTACCCGTACTCTTTAACAGTTTCTGCTGAAGTCATTTCATTTCTGCAAGTGGCAGTGCTTCCAAGAAGAACATTGGCAAAGCATTTAGAGAGACGGAGCATGGAGACTGGCTGTAACACAGAGAGATGCAGCCATTTCTCCATTTGGGACCCTTCACTCCCTCTGTCATTACTTTAATGTGCAATACACTGTGAGCAATAGAGAGTGCACCAGTCGAGATTGGCTGTGTGTGCACAAAAGACGTAAGGTTTACAATTCCAACACAATGAATTCTCCTGTTTATTCAATGTCATTGTACTGTATATCCAATGTCTTTATCTTTGTATAAGAATTGATCCGTATTAAATAAAAACACTTCCCTCTTGCGCTGTGGTTCAAAAACTGGTGGCAGAGACTCCCCAAAGAGTTACAAACATTTGGTGAAATGATAACGGAAGCAAGAAACCAGAAGTTATTTGAAAAATACACTTTATCTTTAGGCCTGTGACGAGGGGTCGTAAGTGTTCCATGGCTTTATAGGTCCCAGGCAAAAGATTCAAGAACGTTATTGTCCTTGTGCAAGCAAAACAAAATCACATACAGTGTCATCCTCAATTTAAATTGTGTCTGTAATAAAGATTTACTACGGAAAAATATACAAATATTAAATCAAGCAAATGTATATTAAAAATGTAAAAATAAGTCTTTCCCAGCTTTGGGAAAGAAGCTGTTTGTGTGTATGGGGATAGATCTGAGGGGCTTAAGTAGATGCTGTTCGGGATGTGTGATGTCTTTTATGATGTTCTTTGAAGGTGGTTCAGTGCCATTGTCCTGTGCTCTGTGGTAACCACTGATCTAATGCTATCGGGCCATGCAGATAGGTTTGGTTACATCCCAGTGCAGTGTAGGTGAAGATTTCCTCCGTGCAGCTCACACTATCTCTCTTCAGTATCGGTGTCCCTGTGGTTTTAGATAATCCTCCGAACACCCTTTCAACAGTTTTAACAGGGACTATTTCTTTGGATGAAACTTGTATATCTTAGAACAAGGCCAAATAACTGGTTGAGCAGATAACAGTAGAGTCAAGGGAGACGGTATTATCTCTTGATTGTGTGAAAGTGAGAAAAAAGCCATTTCTGCCTGGCTTCATTTGCTGTTTTTCTCTCCTCTCGTCTTCTCCTCAGTGAAGCGCGGCTCTCGTTCCTCCCCACTTGACCTTCTTGCCACCTGCTCCACTCCTCACGCCCACTTGAGAGATGAGCGCTAAGTCGGCCATCAACAAGGAGGTGTTCATACCCCACGACGAGAAGATGCTCGCTGCTGTGCAGGTGAAGCGCAGGACCAAGAAGAAGATCCCCTTCCTGGCCACTGGTGGTCAGGGAGACTACATGACCTTCATCTGCCTCTCAGGTCAGAGAACAAATGAATCTCCTCCTCCTCCTCGTCTCTTCTACTCTCCTTTAAATTGTTTTTTATGTGTTCCTCTGTGTTTGTGTTTGCCGTGCTGTCGTAACCCAAAGCTAAATTTCCACATGTCTCCCTTAATTCTCCTGCTAATGTTCACACTGATGAGCATGTTTACGTTTCCAATGCCAATAGAATGACACGCTAAATCGATTTACTGCCGACCTTTACGTCAATCGCTCTCAAACAGATTAGATTTACGCTGAAATTGAATAATTGTTTCAGCAGAAATTGAGCTTTTAATGATTCTAGTTTTTTTCTCCTCTGTTTGAGCATTAGCTGAGATATTGCTTGTTAATTGAATTAACCACGCATGTTATTCATGAGAATAACAAGAGACTATTAATTTCAGTGCCAGCAGAACTGCTTACGAAGATCAATGACACTTCTTTATCCCGCCATTTTAATGTCTGCTTCTGCATTATCTGATCACATAACAAGCATTCAAAGTTATGGTGAATCGGCAGAATTTAAAGTAAATCAGTTAAACACAAGGGCCAGTTGAGCTTTCTCTGCTTAGGATTCAAATTGAAGGTTACCCTCCAGTAGCTGCTGAACACAGATCTGCTATGTTTGCTCTCTCAGGTAAGAGCACATGAAAAACAAGCACAAGTCACAGATTAACCTCATGTTTGTTGGAGCGGACGCTGCTTTTCTGAAGTGTTTATGATGAGTCATCTCTTCTCTGATGTGAACATGAGTATTATTTGATTATTCCTTGTTGCAGCAGCCTTCCCCTCTGTGCCCTGTTTACATATACATACATTATCTGATTACAACGGAATACATGACATGAAATAACTCGATTTCAGATGAGTCTTGAGTGGAAAGCTGCTGGTTTGAATCCCAATGCAGGTGTGAAAACATGGGAACCAACCTTTTCTTTCCTTAGGGTCCCACCTATAGACGTGTACATATACATCTGTAGTGTATAAAGATGTACAACATGACTGCTCCGCAAAAGTAACGCCAAAGTACCTCAAACGATGGTTTCTGTCATTTTAGGTGTTCTTATCACACTGATGTATGTTCAAGTGCAGTTTTTCCCAGGAGGTGTGGTTTTCCAATCACTTACTTGATGCCATAAAAACAAGGTGAAAAGTCACGATTGACAGTCGAGACTGACTTGTGATTGGTCGAGCAGGCGAATCAACAAGACCTCACTACCACAGTTCCATCCCCCCCGATCACTGCTGCGTAGACTGGTAGCGTTCGTGTTTTCTTTTTGTAGAGCATCAATGTGTGAGCATAGAAGACCCATGTTTATGACACTGTTACAAGACACATCCAACACACAGGGAAATACGTTATTAAGCAAAAGTAGAAATAATTTAGGAAAATCATTTATTTTTCTAGAATGAATCCCTCTGTGTTATGTGATTGCACCTTTAACCTCTGATTGTTTCTTTGGGGCCCCTCATTCTTTTACACTACAAGGCTGCAACGCTACCAGGCAGTTTCTTCTTGTGTGGGTGTGTCTTCTTGGGTGTGTGTGTTTGTGTGTGTGTGTGTGTGTGTGAGTCTGACGGACTGAGGCAGGGTCAGTCTTAAATCCCAGGTGACGCGTCGAGCTGTAGCCAATTTAAACTGCTTCAAAGTTACTATCAGTGGAGGATTTATATCCTAGATCATTGCATCAACGGAGCAAGATGAGTTGGATTCAGTCAGTGAATCCAACCCGACTTTATGGATGACGAGATCTAACGTTGAACTGTGTGACTGTGGGCTGTTGCATTCTTAGTTTTCTTTTCGCCTACTCTTTCGATAACCCAAATAAATAGGCATCTTCTGTTCTTCTCATTTCTCTTATTATGAGCAAGACATCATCTTTCATCTTTTTCCAGAGAAGGATGAAGATTTGTAGAGTCTACTACCATCACCACCATTCCTCCCAGTTAGTCTCCTGCTTTAGTTGGCCTGTTAAAAGGTTCCTGCCGTCTGCTGTTGATTAACAGTCTCCTGACTAAGCTGCGGTTTTGTATCACGTGGAAGAACAGTAGTGAAGGCGAGCACTGTCATGTAATTCACTTGGTCATGTGGCATTTATTTGTGTGTGTGTGTGTGTGTGTGTGTGTGTGTGTGTGTACTTTATAGCCAACCCGTGAGTGTGAAACCAGCCTGTGCCCGCCTCCCTACAGACTGGAGAAAACAAGGCTGGTGTGTGTGACTTTAATGGTTGTGTGTGTGTGTAAATATGTGAAAGCTCTGTGTATGCATGCAGCGATGGGGGAAGGGGGGGGCACTGGCAGTCTCATGGCTACAGTAGCAGATAGTTGAGGCCTGAGGGCCGGGTTATGTAATCTGTGGCATGTCGTGGCTATAATAGGAGGAGCAGAGCTGCAGCGACAGCCCACGGGCACCTCAACGCTCAAGACGCTCGCTCACGATGAAACACCAGGCCGTCACTGCTGCTCTAAGTCCAGCAGCATATGCCCTAACACTGTCAGAAGACAAACAAGATATGTTCAACTCAAATGACTTGTACCGCACACACACTCTAACTTGAAGTTTTAAAGTAACAACTGTTTTGACGCTTCTTCTCTGTTTGGAATTAATCACAGCGCTTACAGGCATGTAATATGAATTTAAGGCAATTGACCACAATACCCAGTTTGAGCTGACTTTTCCATGTGGGTGAGTGAGTGTGTGAGTGTTTGAATGATCTATTTTTACTGTTTGCTACATCTGCTAGTGGGACAGAAAGGCCTGGATGGCTGCCACTTGGAGAGCAGGGATTCTTATTCCAGAATTATGTGTGGCTCCAGGAAAACCAGACCGGTTCAGCTCATTGAGCAAAGGCTTGTTTGGCTTCAGGACGGAATCTTGGAAAACAGTCGTGGGTCACCACAGCAGAACAGTGCTGTTCTTGAGAGGCGACACAACCTGGAGCAAGAAACAGATTTTCATTAGAGTAGGTTTCCTGTTCATGGGGCCTAAATCAGTGAGCTGACTTTAAAGGAGACATATTCTGCTTTATCAGTGTTTCCTTCCTCTAGTGTGTCACATTGGTTTTTTGTGTATTGTAAAAGGTTGCAAAGTTGAAAAGCCCAAAGTCCACAGTAAAGTGAGCTTCTCTCTCGAAAGTAGTCCATCTGATATGTCCGGGTAATTGTGATGTCACGTTGTTTCAGACAGAGGCTTTTCAAGTAATAACTAAAATTAAACTTATGAACCTGAACATGAGCTTTATATGTCTCCTTTAAAAAGGCTTTTGGTTGTTTTGGGTGCATCTGTAAGTTGCTGTTCGTAAACCTGTGTGGTTTAAACAACCTGGACCATTTTGTCTGCTTGGCTCTGCAGTTAGCTCCCACAGTTTCCTGGGTTTCTTTCTGGCTCTTGATCTTCCTCTGCTTCCTAATGAAATCTGCTGTGGTTGGAACACAGACCATTCACAGCATTATTTAATGCATGTGACACACATTTTTAAGGCCAGGCTAAACAGCTTTTCCCCGATTCCTCTGCTGATGATGCTGATCGCTGTTGCTGTATTCCCTTCCTCTTTTTCTAGCCGCCCATTAAATACAAATGAATTCTGCATATCAAATATAATCTTCATTATCAAACAGTGAGATTTGAGCTCTGCGTGACCACCGGGAGAAACGTACGTTAACGCTTTCACAACAACACCAGGGGTCCTGATGACAGCGAAGTGGGCTGGAAGATCAACACGGGCCAAGTTGGGTGGCGAGCTTCCTCTTTGATCACTGGGCTTCACGCGGTGCCTGTGTGGCTGGACCTCAGATTTGAAACACTGGACCGCCCACAGAATGTTTGGCAGGAGAGATGTGAGGCCCGTTGAGCGCGATAAGACACTGAAGGTTCACTCGAAGAGCCCATTAGCCCACACGGTGTTCATTTCATTTTTGCTGATTTGAGAGGAAAACATATTTCACTCCTTCCTCATCCCGTTGCTCCTTTGAGCAATTCTTGTTCTCATGATTTTTCTTTTGTCCTTGTTGTTTACCTTTGCGTGACTAACTTCTACAGGTTGGCAGCTTTCGGGGGTTTAAGGAAGGAAATGAGGAGCCAACTGCTGGTTTCTAAAACATGCCATCCTTTACACAATGTAACCTTGCACAAGCCTCATGAATCACCATCCTACTCCCAGTTTCTGCCACCGACACATTCTCTGTGTGTTCGGCTACACCAATGCATTATGTTAATATGTGAATTTCCTTGTGGGAAGCAAGTGGGTATCCACGTTCATGGGTGTATTCATGCACCGTGTGTTTATGCAGGCATGTTATTTTGTGGGTGGGTTTACATGTTTGATTTAATGTGTAGGCTGTGTGTTGCATATGTGCTATGCAGAGGTTGGTATTGCGTTGGCATTTATATTGTGTTTTGTTGTTGTTGATATTTAAACTACAGTCCGACCCATATGGATGTTTGCGGTAACATATCGGCAAATGTAAAAGCAGATACTTATACATATGAAATTGGTTGATGAATCACTCGAGCAAGAATGGATACACTTAATCGTATGATACAGAAGGATTGTTTGATTTGAATATCTTTAACATATGGCAGTTGTACACGTTAGACTCAGTAACACAGCCCGGCATCATTGCTTTTCTCCAAGGCTCTTTACAACAGAAATTCCACACTTAGGGCACCGGTTTCCACTTCACTCCATTTGTCATCAGTGTCCTCGCAGCTATTGATTCGCTGGGGAGATGGATGGGCGAGCACACGGTGTAGCTCACTGGTATATTAAGCTGCTTAGACCGATCGTAAAGTCAGGGCATGTTTACTCAGTCAAAGTCTAACTTAATGCATCCGCACACATACATCATAGCTTGTAGGTGTGTTTTCCAAAGTTTGTTCAATCTTACAAGTCCAGATAAGAACACAAATAAGAGACCATGCATACAGATTTATTACGATCTGGGAGCTGTAAACACACAGAGCTCAGGTAGTTTAATGCAGAGATGTTTCTTCGATTAAACTCTATTCCAAAAATATAACCCAACTATTTATATAAAATGTTTTAACCTAAACCTATATTGTGCCATTACATATATACAATAAGAAAAGGTTATAATACAGTAATGATCAGTTTGAATTCCTTTGTGATATTTATTTGTTTGTTTTCTATCCTTTCTACCCACGCACCATTCCTCCATTATAAAGAAGTTCAGCTCCCTGTTGGATTGGTGCATTTTACAGGATTTTTCTAGTTTGGTTTCACTGTTTTGCTGCATCGAACCGAGATGGAACTTTTTAAAAACCATATCAGGGAGTCTGGACAAATGTTTGTTAACGAGGTTTAGCCAAGCGGGGGTGTGTGGGTGGTCGGCGTTCTGCTGAGAAGAATGTTGCCTTCTGTGGGTTTCTCACAGGGCCAGTGTAGCTGCAGTGACTGATGCCGGCCTCCCAGTATTAACTGAGAGCAAAGACATAAAGCCCACTCACACAGGACCAGATACATCAGCACAACACTAATACCACATTTCCTGCGGTGCGTGCGTATGTGCATACCATCCATACCAAATCTCTTTGTGTCAGTGGGCTAGGGAAGCCTTTATCTCCACTAATTGGGTTCTTGCGGCCGCTCAGCTCATTTCTTTTCCAGACTACTCCCCTCCAACACATGAACTGTCTTCACTCTTGCCCCCGCTTATCATGTCAACCTCCCCTCGGCCGCAAACCTCATCTTGGAGAGTCCTTGAAAGCCTTGGGAATGGATTCAGATTCTGAGCCTTAGAGAGTTGGCTAAGATGGAAGATAAAGGGTAAAGAAGTGATGGCAAAGTGAAAAGATTGAAGTGATGAAATGACAATCTTTTGGAAGTTTGGGTATAGCAAGCGAAAGGCCTCTGGGATATATTAGAGAGTGGATACTTGACTCAGGCTGGGGTTCGGACAAAAAACTTGAAATGATATTCGGGTTCAGGTCGGGTTTGGTCAATTTGGCTGAGCTATATACCTTTGCAGTGCACGTGCCTGTAATCGGGGAAACCATCGGGCTCGGGTCAGGTATGGACACAAAAAACAGAGTGCTTGTCAGGTTTGGGTCGGGCTGGGTTAATTTTCTCACGGCTTAGGATGAGTTCAGACAGAAAATTGTGGCCCCACGGTATTTTCTGCAAGCCCCCTGGTAAATACTCCATGTGAGAATAGAGCAGGTGTTTGGATTCTAACATGTGACGGATGCAAAACTAAAGAAAAAGGTGATTTTGGACCATTTTTTACTCAACGTTTAACTTTGCAATATAGAGTAAACGAATAGCTGAAATTCAAATGAGGATGAAAAAGAAAACCGACCACTTGAATCACACCAAGTTATCTTTTTGATGTTCAATAGAGGATGGCATAAAATAACATTTTTGACATTTTTGCGAAACGTAGTTCACAGAAAACAGCTGACATTTTTGGATTAGTCCAGCAGGCCTGACCTTGATGCTTGAATGGCTACAGATGTCTGGTTCCTGTCATTGTTGTGTAGCACTTGAGTCTACAATTATGGATTCAGTGCACTCATCCTTTTATGGTAGTTTGTTTGTCCCGTCCTGCGGCTCTAACACGAGTCCTGATAGCAGACAGACCTTTTTATTGTTTTGTGAGGTCGTATGTGATTCATAAACTTTTGAACATGGTTATTAACACGTAAGCCATTGGCCTATTTCTTTAGTCAGATGTTTTATTCATCACTGATTCAGTTGATCCAATTTTAAAATAAAAAACGTTTGTGGAAACGGACCAATGGATTAATAGAAGCCGCGGCTGGCAGTTGCATAATAAGAATCCACGGTCTCTGATGTCTCTTTCACTTGCTCACTCGCCCACACACACACACACACACACACACACACACACACACACACACACACACACACACACACGCTCATGCTCATGCTCACAGCAGGTGGAGTCGGAGAGATGAAAGGCTGAGGTGTGTGTGGGACTTTTCATAGAAACCTCTGCGGAGTCGGCCCATGTGTTTCATCCAGTCCACAGTGTATGGTGGGAAATCAGTACATGCCCCAGTGGTTCTGACAGATCCCATCGCAGTGCATTCCGCTCCCAAAGCCAAACTGTCTATCATCAGCTCCTCCTCTGTACTTGACTGTGCAGCTCAGTCTGCTCGCCTTCTGTCAAAACAAACAGCCCTTTGGTTCGCGGAACACCTCTTCTCTTCATGACTCCCTTCACAAATCAGCCATGTGTGCTGTTTAGCTGCCACTGCTTTTGTCCTGTGTGTGTATTTGTGTTTGTGTCTTCTTTTTTTCCCAGCAGTATCTGTGGGGTGCTTTTCTGTAGCAGAGATATGTTAATTGGTGTTGTGGAGGCAGTGCACAGTCGTCAGTCTGGAACACTCTGCTCAGCTCCCTGTAACTTTTCATTCACTCCTCGGCTGCTGTTGGTCCCACACCATCTTTAGGACTCGGCAGGGTTCATGCTTACACTGGAAACGCTGTGGAGATGGAAGCGATGGAAATGATGGGACTGGGGGTAGTTTTTTCTTGTGCCTGGCGTGCCTAGAGAATATATTTGACATCGGGGAATAATTTGTGGTTGGCTGTGACTTGGAGCGGATAGTTTCAGTTTGTTTACAGTAGTTTATAGTTGTTGTGGTGTAGAGAAGGATTTCTCAAGCGTATACATCCCTAAAGTTAGGATGTTTATAGGGAAATCCAGTGGTCTGGTTGTTAATTGTATTAAAGTGCAGCTCAGACCACATTTTTTCCGAGACTGTCCAAGCCCGAGAGAAAACTCTCAGAGCCCGACCCGAACCCAACAGGCATTCTGTCTTTTGTGTCCTGATGCCGTTAACGTAAGCTGCACTGAGTTTGTTACCCTGTCCCTGACACAGAGTTATTGTTTCCCCTGATTATAGACATGTGCAGTGTAGAGAATCAAGTGAATGTGACCGACCCCAACCTGAATATCATTTCAAGATTTTTGTCCAAACCCGCCCCGACCTGTTGGGACCTGATGGGCTAGGGTCGGGTATCCGCACTCTAGTATGTACCAATCATTAGTTCTGAAAGAAATGTTAAGAGACTGTTAAATTCATAAGAATGTAAAGAAAGACTTCTCACTGTCTTCGTCACAGTTGATGCATAAAGAGTGGATTTTCCCTTCGGCATCCACACAGTCTCCGCTAATCGTTACGACAACAGAACAAGGTACGGTTCTCAACCTTAAAAGACTTTATGGCTGCTCTCAGTTGTTTGTGCGGAGAGGTTTTGTCCCTGGCCTCCTTGCTGGGGCGCTGATGGCACAGAACAGCAGGGAGTGGCGCGGGGCCACGAGGTGATGTGGCCACATAAGAATCACTGAGGACATAATTATTCAAAAAGAGGACCACACCACACATGGTTTTGATAGTGTGTACTCTGACAATATGCATTAGCTCACTAATGGAGCTCACTTAAACAATCCCCTGTGTACCTGGAAGACAAGTCATCTTCATTGTGTTCTCAGCGTTTGTGCTGTGTAAACAAAGTGCGTACCCCGGATCCTTCCTCTCATCTGTGTGAAATGAAGAGAAAATAGAGAAGGAGAGGTGAGAAGACAAGATGGAGCTAAAATGACAGAACAAAGACCCCGGCTTATCAAAGTCAGCCGTCCATAAAATTAGCTGATGCTTTGTTCTTGTCAAACAAAGCCTTCACGACTGAGCATTTAATAATCAACTGTAGTTACTCAATCCGGTTCATCTTCCGAACCCACTTCATTTGTCTGTGTTAAAACATATTCAAGTGGTTCATATGAAGACAAATGTTTTTATGACCTGTCTGGAATCAACTTTATTTGAGCAGATGTTCTCTCTCATTTCACAGTGTGTCGACATTGATGATCATTACAAAATGTTCTGCCAGTGCATTTTAATTAGGCATTTTATAAAGACGCTTTCTTAGTCTCTCCCATCAAGTCCCAGCACAGGAATTTGAGCATAATAACAGCTGTCCCTTAGATCGAGGTGTTGCCTGAGAAGTGGAAAAAGTTGCCTCCTACTGTTGGTTCTAAGGCGTCTTCCACCCTTATACAACAAATGCTTTAGCTCTGTACCAGAAATAATCTCTGTCCCTGCTGACGCACCTGAAAATGTCACACATTCATGACCAGTCACACACTCTGGTCATGAACCAGGAACAGCAATGATGAAAAGTCAGGCCTGGTATTTATTTACTTGGGCCGACAACACTGTGGAGCTGTTACTGACACTAGGCCTCAGAAAAGTGTTGCATTCACTACTGTTAGTTGAAACGTGACTGATAAGATCCAATTAGGTGCGTCATCATTGCCAAAAGTTTCTGTTTTAAGGTATTAAAAAACCATGGAACAGTGTGTAAACTAAAACATAATAGTAGGATGTAGCCTAAGGGTCGTGGTCAAGTGGAGATAAATTATTTGTTTATCCTTTGGGGATCAGGGCGTGACTGCCGATTTGTTCTTTTTTCTTTATGTAATGTCGCTCTCCTGTTTTTGTCCCGGACACGGTTGAGAGTTTTACTCAACTCCATTAATTCAAGCCCTCAATGTTGTCTGGATCCTTTTTACTGCACCTGGCCCTCTGCCAACAAGTGCATTTGACTTGGAGAGGAACACTTGTTTTATGTTGCTCTCACAACAAGGAAGTCCGAGTCAATGCTGTGGACTGCCTGCTTTCTAACAACTCTCTGCAGTCCACTTGCACGACGCCACCTCCCTGCCGATACATATTTCTCGATCAGCTAATCTCTTTTCTACAGTTTGTTTTTCTGTGTAATCTCTGGGCAGTGGTGTTTTTTCTTCAAGCAGTAATTTAACAAACAGGACTTGTTTTTCTCTCATATGGCTTCTGCCAACTTGGGGAATCGTCAGAGGATGGATGAAATAGAGTTTGAATTAACCAATTTATTTTGTTAATTAAATCTGACAATTCTAGTGTTGTAGTAGGGTCTCTGAGATATTTAGTAGTTTACTTACAATCTTTGAGTTTGTTCAACTGGCATAATCAACTGCATTTGCAAAACATTTATTGAATAGAGGGAACATTTAATCTCACAAGCTACAACACTCCTTGATGAAAACACTTAAAAAAGGGAACTAGGTAATCTTCTTCCCAGCGGCCAGTGCCATCTGTCCTTCAAGCCTTTACAAAGGCACTACCAGAATGCTGTGGGTGTTGAAGTAATTAATATACCTGACTGCAATCAACCTGATTGGGCCATTTGTTTGTTTGCAAGTAAGGGAAAGTAGATTGATAGGATGAACTTATTATTAGAGTAGAGGGCTTCTCCACGTGTCACTCTATTAAACATGTCCATGGTTTCTTCTGGAGGAAGAGGAAATGGGTTAGAGATGGAAGAACCCGAGAAGTGGTGAAGTCCTGCAGTGTATGGATAGACAGTAGTAGCTATCAGGCTATCACCCTATCAGGCTAACTACAAATTTGAAAATGTGTTTGTTGTTAAAGGTAAATTCACGTTGTTTTGACCGTCGCTCAACCTGCTGTTTGTTGGATAAGCCTCAGCAAACAGGGACTTACCAAAGTGTCTGTTGGCTGGAGTATTGACACCACATAATCATCCTGGCCTGATGCCTCCTGTACAATTTATCATCGTCTTGGCTGACAAAGTTCGGTACATCTGCAAAAAGTATTTAGCTTTATGAACGCATATGGACAAATTGCTGCCAGATGTCATATTTTACAACTTTGCATATAGTTTCTTTTATTTCTGAACATATTTTGAAATATACAAATAGAATCAGTGTTAAATTGTGCTTCACTGTGATATGCACATCGATTATAATTGAAATATATGAGAATGTTTTATTAATTATAATCATAAGCCTTTTCTGTTCTTTATAACACCTTGAAATGTAAAATCTATGAGGAAATCTCTCATTTCACGAGTCCCTCTGTGACTCTTCTTGTCATTAAATACATCTGATCATTGGAAACTATCGCAGACACATGGTAACTTTTAAATGTAACCTGACTCAAATAGTTTTTTGGTCTGATGTAGAATGGAAACACAAATAAGTGGCTTTGTTTATGACTCACAACACCACAATGGGCTTTGTATGAACTGAGGAACTATGATGCAGTAGGATGACATCCATCAAGGAGGCTAAGTTTTCACCCCTTTCCTTTTATTTGTTTTTATTCAAGATTACGCAAAAACTACAAGATGGATTTCCAAGAATTTTGGTGGAATGATGCAATGTACGTGTCAGGGGAAGAACCCTTTGAAGTTTGTTGTGATCCAGATAGATTTTTTTTGACATTTTCCCCGATTTCCAAGGGAATAATTCCTGGATCTTGATTAGATAAATCAGGGACGTTGAGGGGACTAATTTCTATGTGCCTGCAATTTGGTGGGGCTTGATTGAATTTACGTTGCCGGGGTATCCGCTCGACTCGTGCCATTCCAGTTTGATGATGTACTGTATTTCACAATCCTTCCAGCATGAGTTAATGTCTTAGTCTCTTTATTCCTCTGCTTCAAAATTGAAATTTTATGGGGTTAACATTTATGTGCAGTGCACCACAATGAAAGTGTACTCTATCTTCTTTCTCTGCATATCTCTCGAGTCTTGTCTTTGTTAAGGTTAAGAGACACATTTCTTTTACAGCCTGCTCGTGCATTGATGTACAATTCCTTTGATGGCCAGAAAGGTGTATAATACCTTCATAATAAATCTGCCTGGGCCGTGGGAGCTGATCAATTTATGCATGTCCTTTTATAAAGTGTCAGCGTCTCCTTTGTCTTTGTCTGCACACAAAATTTAACATATGCACATTTCTCAGTGCTGTTTTCTTCCTTTTCTTTAGCTTTATCAAAAGCATTAAAAAAAGTTTGATGTACTGCACTTTAATATGATTTCTCAAAGCAACTTTCTTTATTCTTTTCTTTATCGGCATTGAGATGTCTCATGTGCTCAACCTTAACCTGTATCGTGGGGCTAATAAAGCTGAAAGCATACTGTCTCTGAGGATGTACCGCAGCCAAACACACACAAAGAAAACTGAAATCTCCATGCATTAACCTTGGGGACTCATCTGCCTGGTTGGAGACCTTTTAAGGAGAAACATGCTTTTGTTTTCTGCTCCAGCTGCCTCCCCCCCCTTCTTTCTCCCTCTCTCTCGTTGTCCAATTATCTTTTGTCTGTATATCTTTAAAGTACGGTAGTTAGTGAGAGAGTGTGTGTTTCATGATCCTGTCACTATCCCTCTGGCAGAGATATTGGCTGTGTTCAGGATTTCGGAACATAAATGAACATGGCTTATCCACGGCACATTAACATTTTAAGTTTTGCCAAGTGAAAATTAAAAACCTAGCCTGATTTAACATCCCTTTCATCATACAGTGCAGGGTTCTCCTCTGTTTTAATGTGGCAGAGGCGGATATTTAACATTCAGGCAAAAAACACAGCAAATGTTGTCTAGTAGTTAAGTTTAGTCTGTTTAGACTTTTATCTAATACTTAAAATGATCTCAAGATGGAATCTATCATAGTCTGGGTAAGTTGCCACCTCTGCTTCACGATATCCTGTCGGGAAACCTTGTGAGTTTATGTTCCTGCTGCTAACATGCAGTCTCCAATCCCCCCCCCCCTCCCATTCTCCAGCAAAGAGTAAAATAGAGAAATAATTACATTGTCCTTTTTCTATAATTTCTATAATCCTGTGCTATAACATTTCCATTGCTCAGGGAGTGGAGCTGGAATTTAACTGCCTCTAGGTGATCGAGGCACAGACTGAGAATAATCGATAAGAGTGTACTGCAGAAAAAAAGCTCCTGCAGCTCACACAGTAAATATTTGTTTGGCCCGGAGGTTCGAGAACAAATGCAAACAGCACATGTGGAATTATACTTTGGAAAAGCAAACGTGTAACGTAAAGTACTCCGCCCATATACTCATTGATGAAGAGACTCAGTCAAAGTGCTCATTCATTTATTCCATCTATGAAGTAATTTATTAGTTATTTATTAGTATTAGGGCTTACATGTAGTCATGTGACCTGACTTTTGGACACAATCAAACGTATTACCTCCACCAAAGAGTTTGTTTTCATCGATAGTGTTTGTTTGTTAGTTAAAAGGATTAAACTATCGTATGGATTACAAGGAAACTTGGTGGAAGGATGTGGTACGGACCAAGAAAGAACCCATTACATTTTGGTGTGAATCTGGATCAAGGGGCAGATGCAGGTTATTTTTCTTTCACTTTCTTTAACATTGCGAGATAGGTTGTTTTTCGACATGAACACCATGTCCCAGATGCAGCGGGATTGAATTTAAGGGAAGCGTTGGACCTTGGCGGAGGTTTGCCTTCTGAGTGCCATTCTTGTTTACTAATTTACCACTTATCTATCATGAGTCATATCCTGATGAAGTTTTTTGGGGGTCCCAATCCAAGTCTTTAATATCGGGTATCAGCTGAATCAGAATTTGATCCCATACTTATTTTGCAGTACATAAATATTGAGTGTATCTGGCACATTGAAATAACACAGCTGTAGACTAGACAATGTCACAAGCCTTATTTTTATGAGGTCATGGGTTAAAAAAGTATATATTTTGTCTGTTCTGTTCTTGTCGGCAGTGAAATCGAAGTTGAAGGCATAAAGAAATAATTTTATAGATTTGATTTTCCAAAGCAGGGAGCTACAAAGCAGGAAACTGCCTTCATTGTTCTTGAAGTTTTTAGTTATTTTTCAGACTCTGCAGAAATGTTCTGTGCCTTTGTTCAGGATGATTTGGTCAGACCACAGCTGTCAAAGAGTGGGGAGAAAGGAAGATTTAAAAGTAAAGTAAGAAAAGCTTCTCTACGCCGGCTTCTAATAGGGTAGAGCAGGCTGATACCATCAGATGTAATGAATTCGGAGCCGTATTCCACGGTCATATGTTCACTGAGCCTGATGATTCTTATATCACACTAAAGCCGGTAGTATTGATTTTGAAGCGAGGCACATGGATTTGCTGAGCCAGTGCATCTGGAGTTAACTCCAGCAGTCGCTTTAAAGGGAGAGGGGATTTATCTACTGCACCGAAACCGAGAGGAATTCTGCCTTCCAAGCAGATCTGAGTCGAGCCGCAGTCTCACAAGATGCGTCGGATTTGATACTTTATCTTTTTAGCATGGTATTTGTCTGCTATTAAAGACAAGGTGCTGCTGCAGTTCTCGGGAATGAGAAGTAGAAAACAACTGTTTCAATCAACAGATCCATAACAACTTCAGTTTTACACTTGCCTCGGTGGGGAGGTTAACACAGTGAATGATTGGTGCTCCCTGAGAAACATGCACTCAAGGCTAAGTCTACATGAGAGAGCTTTAGTGCTTAACAGTACGGGGTGCTTATGCTAGTGATTGGGACAGGGTCCAAAACAGTCCCCCACATCCACGACTTAGTCTGTTTCTAATCCTTTCCCCTCAGAGGCCACTAACAAACTAGTGACTGAATGATAGAACGCAAGTGAGAAATTAATAGAAGAGTGACAGTGGTGACAGCAAAGAGCTGCCTCGGGCATCACAAAGTGCTGTGTGAGGCAGCAACATACATATGAACTTTTGGGGTCTGATACCAATATTATAAAGTTATATTTCTAATATAACAGTTGACATATGTATATATGTTTTTATATATATATTGATCTTTCTATGTTTGTGTTATTTTTGATGTTTGAGGCCTGAATGATTTGAATGTATGTAAACAAATTCCAATAATGATATACTAACCAATTGCAGACATTAGAAAAAACTTGGCAATGAATCCTAAGATGTCTAGAATTAGAATGAACTTGAATAGAGAAAAAAGGTATTTATGTAAAATGTAAACATACATGCTCATGTTTTCTGCATTGTTTATTCTCTAAAAGCCAGGATGTTCCAGGTTAGAATCCCAGTTTAGTCATGGGTTTGCATGTTCTCCCCCGTGGGTTGCAAACATAAACACAGACACCGATACGTCTGGGGAACGGCTCATATCAGCCAATTTCTGTCGTGCTCCACAAGACACTTATTTGAAGTGTAGGATACTTATCCAGTGAACTTTTGTTTTCTCGTTTGTCAGGTTGACCACCTTAGTTCACCCACGGCTGCAGACTGGACTGATCTAGGTTACATATGACATGGTCTGTTACTGGTCAGCGTTTTGTTTGGGTGGTTATGAATGTGTTAGTTTGCTTGTTGATGAATGCGTGTTCGGTACATCAGGCCATTAGATGTTGGATCAGCTTTGATACAAGCAGACAGCACTGAATCTACTGAGCTTGAGTAATTGGACCTTGTGGGGAACATCAGACCCACTTATGGTAAATGCACACACTCGTGATAACACTTGCACTCAAACACACACTCGTCCTCACGCAGCTTCCCATAAAACCGCTCTTTGATAACGTTATCAGATGAACGCCGGCCCATTGTGAGGTTAGAATAAATGGCTTTCTGGCTAAAGAATTTCCTCTTTGCCAGTAAACTATCGTGAGCAGCGTCAGGGTCAAGTCAGGTAGTCAGAAAGAGATTGATTGGATAAGCCACAGTCCAACTAGGGAGTGCTTTATTTTCACAGTAGGGGGAAACAACATCTGGCTGGGGTGAGAGTGTGCAACTGCTGACTTTCACCCCAGTGAAACATTTTACAGGGACATGTCAGATGTTACAAAATCTCTAAACTGACTTATTACTCAAAATAGGACATCTGTAACTCTTTGAGAGCCCCGAGGTAAACTTGGTCTCTCACAGGACGGACTTAAAGTTTTTGTTTGAGTTATTAGTTCTGAAAAGGAGCGAGAGAACCTGAAGTACATACAGCTTCGAGGATATAAGTAAACTGCATACAAGTTCAGTGGGCATTAACAGGCCAGGCCCACTTAGTCGTCAGCCAACAGCTTTTTCTACTGGTTATTATTCAGATATCGCAACATGCTCACAGGGAGTACGGTCAAATGTGAGACCCACGGCGGAGAATACCTCCTCAGATGGTTCTAATGAGCAAGGATTTTTTAACAGATTAACCAAGAGTTCAAAATTGGTCAAATTTCTTATTGTCGGTTAACAATTAAACGGTTAATGATGAAAATCCCTCTTCCTGACCCATTTGTTTACCCATTTGTCACAGATTAGACAATTCTATTGATTCTGAATTCTAGTCTTGGCCTCTTGTTGTTTCTTCTAACCAAATAATGTAAGTTGCTAAGGGGGGGGGGGAGAGTTTGGAACACGATCCCTGTTTTTCATTGGTGTAGTTTAATACATTTTGAAAGCTTGAAAACGGAATACCCCCTTAGAAAGGTTTCTATGATCACATTTGAAGTGTGAGTCATCATCTTGCACAATTATCTGGAATGCAAAATATGTTTTTTAATCAAGGCATTTTATGATGGACATAAATAGGAACCAACAGGCTGAAAGTGGTGCCAAAAAACTAAAAGGACACCAGATTGAATTTGGCCTTTTCTGATAAGAAGTTACAGATAAAGAAAAATGTGGCTGTTTGATTATAAACCTAGAGAAACTGACAAAAACACAGTTCTGTATCAGATATGCATCTACTCACAAAAACAATACTGCCGCGCAAATGCCTTTTAATCAACAAGCTGATGACCTCATGCTGGTTTTCTGGTTTTATATGCACCCCTTCAGTTGACATATGAATTTGAGGAACTTTTTCCTGAAGGGATCTTGAGATGGAGTTTACCTCAGCCTCACCCTGGACCCAGCTGTTGTTACACTTTGTTTTGTAGATTGATAAAAAGTTCATATGAAGTTTACTGTATTTCCTTCCATGAAATCTATGATTCTAATCAAACACGTGGGGGCTAAACAGATTTAAAAAAAAATCCCACCCATAACTTTTATCTGTTCATCTTTCCCTGTCTTGATTTCTTCACTTTAACGTCTTTGAACTTTTACCTTATATTCAACATCTGTTGGTCTCTATCTCCTTACTCTTTTAAACAGGACTCCCTCTGCTCGGTTCTTATCTGTCATAATGACGAGCTTTCTCCAGATCCTGACCTAAGGAAGACAAATGCTAACCTAGCGTAAACGTCTGTGCTTGTTTTCTGCTGGTTTGTTACTTTGAATTTCCTTTGAGAAAATCGACATATTCATATTTAATTTAAGTCGTAAACAGATTCTTTGGAGCTCTATTCATCATTTGGTGAAGAACTGCAGGATTTATGCTCGTTGCCTTCGTAGTGGTTCGACCTGAGGTGTTAGTTCATGTGGTCACTTACAGCTTCAGGTAGGAACCATGCCGTAAGACTTTGAGGTGTCTCGTTGACAGCGAATAACACCACTGCAGTTTCACATTGGCTCGGCTTCTATTAGCATGTCAATAAAGGTCTGTGGGTTTAGTTCAGTGGACAGTAGAACATACACAGTAGGCTTTAAAAAGTGTGTCATATGACCTCGGGTCACGATTTGAATAATGTGCTGCATTGAAAAATCTATTGTAATGTGCATATGTGTAGTCTGTGACCCTCAAATGTGCATTTGCTATGAATAATGAAGTAGTTATTATTCAAACATCAATTTTATTCGTATTTGTTATCGATTATAAGTTATGATAATTTATGGCTGTTTTCTAGTTTTGGCATAAGTACCCTCAAATATATAAACGGTGACAAGGCTATTTTTTTCTGATGTGTCGGCTTGAATTTACTGAAGATAGATTAACCAAACTAAACTAATTCCTATATGTCACAAAGGATTGTTATGTTAGCTCTTAAAAGCTACACTCTTTAATTTCTATCAACCGTAGATCTTCCATATGCACTGATCGCACTTCCACAGATGAACTCGCCTTGATTAGCTCCCTCGATAATCTTTAACCATCAGACAGCCGGGTCAGTAAGAACTGTTGGAGGCCGTTCTGCTCTTCTCTCATTACATATCACGACTGCTCTCTGACCAATTAAGCATTGCTCTGGTTTGGCCTGCCTCAGTATCAAGGGACCCGGTCAGGGATGTAAATGATTGGGTCTGTGTTGAGGAGCCGAGGGAGGAAGGAGGTAACGGCCTCTGCGTTCACCTTGTTTGGCCTCTGTGGTCTCCAATTGATTAGCTTGAGAATAACAAACAGAAGTTCCTGAATAAAGTGCCCATTAGCTGTTGTACAAAAAGCCGTTCTCCTTATTGGGTCGGTGACACAAAGCACAGTGTTTTGTAACTAAGGCTGTGGATCTTTTAGATAATCTAAAGCAACTGTCCAACTTTAAGTCTGGCATTGACTGTTGAACGTAATGACTGATTTGTGCTGTGGCTCATCAGCTCCATAAGCACAGCTCATCTCATTTCTATAAAGTACATAGTGTGTACATACGTGTATTGTATTGACTGATGCAGACAGTAAGTGGTGCTAAGCAGTACATTTGTATTCTGCCTCACATTTCAACTTTCAGCACAAGACCTGACATTTAAGACCTGTTGACTGGACTTTTGGACTTTTTGTTCCGTCCAAACTACAATAATATGTGTGATAGTTGCCAACCTAAACTTAGGCCGACCAAAAGAAGTGGTCTTGGCAGGAGTTCGGTTCATTCGCAATGTGAGAACACTTTTTTGGATAGTGAAACCACTTAAATTAACCAAACAAAACTTGACGAATGTAATAACCATATTGACAACAGGCTGATGTCAGACAGGCACATGGCCGTCTACAAACCAATCAATGTCAAGTATAGGTAGACGCAGCCGGTGTGGGTGATGATGACAGGACTTATGTATATCAAACAGAAGTTTTGGATAATAGGATTAGCTGATAGGATAATACACGATTAGCTAATGATAAATTGTTATTCTGTAATGTTTGTGATTCCTACATGACCTACCTTGAACACAACAGGTTATTGACCTGGTATTTACCATAAACGAAAACAAATCATCGACTCTTTTCGTTTTTTGATTAACTCTGTATTGTTGTGATTATTTTAATTTGCATTGTATTATTTAATTTTCTCCCAACTCATTTGTGACATGTCCCTCGTCCATCCTCTCCTCTCAGCCCATGCTTACAGTGCAGCTTTGTTTGCCTGTGAGTGGCGTGCATGTTAATTGTGGTAATGAAGGTCACCTAGAGGAGCAGCTGGAGTCCCTCTCTGTATGGACAACACTCCCTGCAGGGTAGCTTCTGCCTGGCGTGATCCTCACCAGGACACCAAGAAACACCATATGCTGCCCACCTGCTGCCTCACACCCTTCTCAGGGATTGCCACAGAGAAATTCAATGGGAGAGCTCAGAGCCTTGCAAGACGTGAGATACTGTGAGGTCTGCCGTCCAAACTTGGAGCAAGTCAGACAGAACTTTCTGGACTGAAATGAACTCAAGAAGCTGCATTGTCTTTAAATTTACATCGCGTGACTTTTGACCAACAGGAAATTGAAATATGCTAAATTAACCCTGAGTTGGTCAGGTTATTCTTCAGCAGGTATGGCTAATTATAATGATTAACTGCAATCAAGCAAACACAGCAACCTGCACATCCTCGTGGACTTCATGGCCTCCTGATGAATGTCACAATTACTGAATACTAGAGATGCTACAGTGTGGAAAACTAGTGTAATCAATTATAGTGGATATTTTACAAGGAAAGACATGTGACCTTGACATAACACCTGTGAGGCCCAGTTGTCTTCCAGGTGAAGGTGAGAGTGTTTAAATACTGCAGCCTTCATTAAAATTTCCAGATTTCCTCATCAATGTAATGAGGTCACCTATTGGCATTACGGTTAAATCTGAAACTTAAGCCAAATAAAAGCTGTTGTGCAGACTAAGTATTGATAACTAGCATTTTATAGTTTGCTAATACGCAAAAATATATCTAATGTCTATTAACACTGGTAACATGGTAACCCTACTGATTACTGAAGTACTGTATTGTAGTTTCATTTGCATGACTACATGAATAACGGCGAACCTTAACCATGCATTCACCACTACAGAAACTTGCTTGTTGTTTTCATCCATGTGGTGCTAATAGGTTCAATTTTTTATAATGTCATATTAAATTACGGACAGATTTTCACAAATGAGAAAATAATATTGTAGCTGGTTGAACTCAGTACAGACTCTGACCTTTTTGCATTCTTGCCATAATTGCATAATCATCATAATCGAATAACTGTTTCTACTGTGGGTTCGAAAGCATCGACTTTTCTCTTGAGCATCTTGTTGTCATTTGTGAATATTTTGGCACATTTTCTTTTTGGTTGTTCGTTGAATCTCTGTTTTTATCAATTTTACATCTCTCTGTTATCACCAGAAGGCCGACACCTTATCTTGCTATTTCTCATTTCAATGTGACCTTTATGTCAATCTGCCTGTCCTCTAAGACCACACGGTCACAGCCATGCGTAGTGTACGCCCATTATCCCTCCATCAGTTCCCTTGTGTTTCTATAAAGATGAAACCATGTCTTCCAAACACCAATTTTTCACAAAGTTGGAGAAAGAATCTTTATTTGAGCAAGGTGACAATGCAGTGCAAAACATCTGGTGGAAAGTGAATCACCTTCGTGAGCTTTAGAATTTGGACAGAACATGAAATCCCTCTATTTATCTGAAAATGCAACAATCATGAAAGTCTCAGACACATGGATTTACTGGGGAGCAGTGTTCTGCGGCAGTGTGTGGGAACACGGCCAAAGGATAACAGCCTGGGAAAATGTTTTCTAAATGATAATTTTTATCACAGCAGCATAAAATGCTATTTTTTGGCTCCACCACCTCCTCACTCCTGCTCATCCCCTAATGCTGCTTCAATTGAGTGCATAATTTGTTTTGAGGTCAAATTCAGTGCACACGTATCACCTTAACTTTGTGTGAAGAATTCAGAGTAAATAGTACCTGTAGTAAAATAAGTAACCAAATGAAATACTTAATATGTAATATGTAGGCTTGCTCCGTATACTACAAGACCAACAGCTCCAGAAGAGAGTAGAAACCGATATCAAGATAAACATTTTCATATTAGCCGATATCGATAATTATTGTGATTAATGTCACATTATTATTTCTTTAAGTTTAAAAACGTTTTGTCCCTGAGTGACGGTTCTGGTTTAAAATTCTTCTTTCAAACAGGCAAACAGTGGATAATCATTGCATCGATAAATATTGAAATAAGTCATTGCTACTGATGAAAATCATATTGCGATAATTATTGATATTTTTTTAAGGCAGTGGGCTAGGAGTGGAGTTGTAAAGTTTTATAAAACTTTGCAGTTGATGGATAAAGATCACCTCTTCCATACATGACTTGTTCTTAGCAGGTGTCGGGCAACTTGATGTTTAGCGTTATTTAGGATTTAAAGGTCAGACGGGATGTGGACTGGCACCTTGGCATCTCAGTCTCTCCAGGCAGCTGTGAGGCTGAGGCCGGCCTGGTGACAGCCGACTGCAGGAACTCCAGTGGTCTACTGCTGAGACCTCCGCTGTCAGGCCCTGGGTGGGCTCTGCTCTGGTATTTCACATGAAGGGCACGTCTTAGCACTCCTGCCGGCTCCCTGACAGCACTGTATCGATACACACTGAGTGCTAGTGGGATGCCAAACACACACAAGGTATGCACATTGATGCAAATCTATTTTTGCATTAGTGGGAGAACAAATAACAAATAACAACTGATATCAGAACAAATAAGGTGTTATTTAAATATTTAGCTTTTTAGTTTGGATAAAATAATTCAGACTTTGAAGATGAACGGACGACAAAAGAATGACGCTGAACACTTCCTGCTAAAGAAGGAAGGAAAGGAAGAATGATACCACGGTTTAATATTGTTCTCGCACCCCCCCCCCCCTGCGCTTCCTGCTACATGATTAATGGAAAGACCAGATGGACTCTCATTGACTGAGGGAACAGATGAAACTTTTCCTGCCTCGTTCGTGATCCATCCTGGCAGAATAGCAATCTGTGCCCCTTCAGCGTATGTCTTTGTTTTTGTGACAGGTCTCAAGGGGCCGTTATCGTTCCTCTCTCTGTGCTCTGCGGTCACACATTGGTTGAACTGTAACTCCCTCTGATCCGGCAGGGATGAACCTTAAGCTCAGGATGTGGCACTTGCAGGGAAACTTTGACTTTTTGGGGAAGTTTGCTTGTTCACCCGCAAACCCTCACTCAGAATTTAAGTTTGAAATCTGATTCATTTCTCTGCTGAGTTTACAGAGATTGGTCCGGGTTGTGTTTAGAATAGATTATTTGAAGGAGTCTGACCAGGAGTAAACAGCTGACATTTCAAAACTTTGGAAAACTTTCCGAAACTGTAAATGATATGACTTTAGGCTAGAAAAACAAGATAACAGATGAAGTAAGTTTCCAATACTTCCAAGAGTAACATGGGGTTTCTTGTTTTTGGCAGAAGTCATTAACCTCACTACTCTTCCAGTCTTTGAGCTAAGCTTTGCCAACTTGTCTTGGCAGCAAAGTTAATATCCCAAACTGTCTAGCGTGTTCATTAGGAGAAAATAAAAAAAGACTTAACTCTCTGTGTAAAGTTTCCTATATGTAGTGTTTTGTCAGTGAGCAAGGTTTGAACTGTACCTCACTCTTACATTGTCATCGTTTGTGCTGTGCCTGGGACCTCGATCAGCAAGAATGCATAACTCTTTTTTAAAATCTCTGTTCTTCCTCTGCAAAAGTTCCTAAAGATGAAGAGTAATCTGGTAAATAAGCCACTCAGGTGTCCCCAATGTGGAGAGTGGCTGAGAACCAAGATAAACACACAGTGAGTGAGCCTGGAAGCCTAATTGAATACTTGAAGAGAGTATGGATCTGGATTTCAGGTTTGTTAATGTTGACATCGGCAAACCTTTCCAATATTTCACTGTTTTATCCCCTTGATGCACTTGGCGCAACCACTCAGGCACTACAAGATCGCAACATACATTCATCAGTGCACAGATAAAGTGTAACACCCCCCAAAGCCTAGACTGCATTTGGAGTAATCCTTAACTTCACGAGAGAAATCCAGGGTGTGCAGAATCTTTGTTTATTATATCACTGCATGAATATGTTCTCTACATACCAATGTATACACTTATGTGGTCAGGCCACCCCCATATATATATATATATATATGTTCTTACCCATGACTCCTTTGTAATGCAATGAAGTATTTCAGCTCCTCTCCTACTCCTGCTTTGATCAAATGCACCTGACAGCTCTAATGGATTTAAACAGTGTAAAATGAAATGAATGTGACCCTCACGTCCTGGATAACCTTCCACTATCCACTAGCCTTTTACTACTATACACATCATTTTGGGAACTATCCCTTAGTTAATCATCATCTTCCAGTTTAATATACTACATATGTGCCTTAAAAAGGCCTCTAATTGCACACATCTGTCAGCACTGAGTCATCTTTGAGATTAGGTCATGTCATCTGTACATAAACGGCTGCTATGATGGGGGGAAAAAAATATCCAGCAGAGGCATAAAATAATTAGGCCCTAGGCTCCTATTATTATAGTTAGTGTTTTTTTTATTTATATAATTGCAATTGGTGTAGAGGAACCAATTCAAAATGATATTGTAATAACTCCTGGGCTTTGGTGTTGTCCCCTAAGAAGCACACTTAATTGAGCCTTCTGTTCTGTACCAGTGCTTTCCACAAGTGACGGCTGTCTGCCAAAGGGACGACTACTCATCAAAGTCCAGGCCGCTCACTCCACGAGGCTCAGATAGTGAAAAGAGCAGTTTATTTAGCACAACTGGAGGAAACTGGGCTTTAGTTGGGGCAGGCTCATTTTATCCATGACAGAATAGTGGCATCACCAGAGGTAGCACCAAATTTGTTCACGGCAAAACAAATTTACTGGCTTGCTTCTCCAAACCCTCGTTGAAAAGTCCTGTGCACAAATGCCTCTTTTGTTCAATGTCATGTGTGGCTCAGTCGATTTAGCTTCAAGACCTTGATCACACTGTGCACTCTACAAAGGAAAAACCTCACTGATGCACTTTAACTGAATTGAAAAAAGCATTTTATGGGAACAACGTGTAATTCCAATCGATATAGTCCACGAAAGGAGACTACGATCACTAAAGTAGAAAGCTGGATCAGAATCATTTAAAAGAATACCTGCTACTCAAGTACACTGTACAGTGTGGTCTAATTTCTGGAGGAGGGTGAGGAGTCCTCACGGAGCCTGTTGGCAGTGAGGAAGACTTATAACTGCTCCTTACCGTCCCTCCTGGGTCACATGCCACATCTACCATGCTCCCTGACATTATGCATACGTCGTAATCTGTAAACAGATTCTGCTGTTTCATGAATGTTGCTAGAAGAACGGCAGCCGTAGCAGTGAATGTTCAATCTTTAATCAACCTTGAAGATGAATTCTCATGTTTTCTGAGTGCATGGTTTTTGTAAGTATGACTTAAAGGTTAGTTCTCAGGCAGATTAGAGCTGTAGACTGCAGGAGTTTGACTTGACTTCTTTTACTGAATGAAACGTCTATATACGCCACATGAAATATTGACATCTCCTTGCAATACAGAGAAAGTGTGTTTTATACAGTACGCGATAAGAATTGTGAACGTGACCCTTGCTCAATCCCTGACACAAACATCTACACACACACACACACACACACACACACACACACCTATTAGATGGTGCTTTTTGGTATATAGGTGTTTTCCTCTTGACTGTTGCAGGTCCCTTGAAATGGCAGCAATAAATAAAAAATAGCAATGTTTTTGTTTTTGCCTTAATCCTGTGAAAAGTAAACAGTGCATCAAAGCTGGAAGAACAAACCACCATATAACAGAGTTCTACATGGAATCCTTTTCTTTGCTAAAGAAGAAAGAAGAAGAAACAGAAGAAACTGTCTTCTGCCGCCGTCGTCCCTGAAAAAATATCGTTCTCTGACTTTCCATAACGGTGCAACCTGTCTCCTTTCTTGAGGCTCGTTTCAAACCGAAGAGCGATATGTATTCTTGAGCGCTCGGAGAGGGCCGTGCAATATTAATCCGTGTCTCTCGCCTTCGATATTGCAAACAGACAGTGCTTCACTAAACCTTGTGTAAAACAGAACAGATGGGCTCAGGAAACGCGATCTGGAAACACGCCTGAGATGCAATGCTTTGATTCATCATTTGATTTCCCTTTTTAAAGCTTAAGGTAGAATTAACTAGGGTGACTCACCGGTATTCAATCCAACTCCACCAGACGTTTCGGTAATTGCAATGAACAACGTAAAGTATAGGGGTAATGGATAAATCAGGGCCACGGTAGATGAGTCGGTTACATTTCCTCGATTGCAAACATCAGGGACCACCCAGTCGATAGATGAGTACTCTTGTGTTTCCTAAACTGACCATGTATAATGGAGCGTTGGGATGTATTACACCCAGTTGGGTTTGGGGTAAGCGGAAGAATGACATAATGAACGAGTTGTTTTTTTGAGGTACTTTCTAAAGAGATGTCTCTGGATTATGGTAAAACAGGGAGGGCGTGTTTCTGTGATGAACAGCGCGCGGTTATTTGGCTTCATCTGAATGCAACGTCCACCCCTGCACACAAAACCTGCACATTACTAACAAGTTCTGTCAAACTCTATGTGACCCGGCTTTGACACAGAGGTTGTTTTCGGTTGGAGGATTTCTGGTCCGGGATCATCAGTTTAGATCATGCTGAAGAAGTAAGTGTTGAGGAATGCACCTTGTTTGGACTGTTTGAAATACAGGCCTAAACTGTTGCGTGACGATATCCAGATTAGGTTGTTATCAGGTCCTCTTGTATTCACACGTACAGACAACGCACTTTGTATGCGTTTTATCTTCTCCCGCACCAAGCTGAGTTAGTACTGTGGAATGAAATGACCTGATGTTAGTTTGCATACATATATTTACCTTTCCATTTATTTTTATTTCTCACTTCTGCCCTGCAAAGTGGAATATAGAAGTTTAGTCATGCCGATCAATGAGCAATAAAGACGTAATTCAATCGTAAAACTTGTAATTGGTGAAGTCGTGAAGAAACACAATCAGTTCAGAGTGTACTTGGCCATTTGGGAGCCTAGACAGGCAGTGAGGTATTAACTCCATCCCATAGTATCCCAGTAGGGGAGAAGCCTCAGGTCAGTGCCCCAGTGAAATTAAATATTTCCCCGTATCCAAGGGCTCCGGCTCCAAAGGAATGTCTACTATGTGCACTCGGGCCAAGCCTGAATAGTTCACCCGGCACCGGCTGATGGACGAGCACAGCGGGTCATCATGTGGAATACAGGCGTCACAATAGACCCTGTGTTTCCTCCTTGGTTGTGCACAGGAGCAGGAGGCAAGATGAGACGGAGAAACTTTACTCCGTGAACAGTGTGATTGTTTTTCTCCCTCCGTGTCTGGTGATGAAGTTTTTCCTTTGCTTCTCTTCGTAGAAGATTGATTGCTCATCTTTCAGAGTGATTAAATGCATTCTGTGCTTGTGGCTCTGAACTTGTTTATCACTTGCTATAAGACAACATCTACCCTGTATTTGGTTTAATTTGTTTTTTTGCTCTGTTTCGCAACATTGTTCTATCATTTGGGGGGGGGGTTATCATTAACAACTTCTGGGGAGGTCGAAGTCTTCAATTAGCAAACTTGCTCAACAAATTCTCACCATCTCACTTCTGTGCCACAGCTGTTTAAATGGCTCCTCTCCCTCTTAACCTTCTCCTCTTCTTTTTTCATCTTCTCACAAACAACCGTTCTGACACCTCAGCAGGAAACATCCGTGGCTGCAGGCTTAATACCTTTTTTATAAAATTCCTTCCTAAAGTCGCTACATATATTATGAGTCTGGACAGACATGGATGTAAACTGCAACTTGACAGGTCGGCGGATGCAAACGACCTTAAAGCAGCCATTCTAGTTTCCCTCTGTGATAACTTCATGATTCAACTCCTCAAGCTGCACCTGGAATCTCTGATATCGACGGAAATGTCACAGTGATCAGTCGCGTGTTTGTATTGTAGCGTGAACTGTCAACAGAGCATCTTATCGCCCCCATGACCAAAGTGCAGCTGAGATAGTCTCACTGTGATTCAGTTCAGTAGCTGAGAACAAAGTTTATGATTCAATTCAGGCCATAGTATGAATTGAATTAAAGAGTTACCACATTATTTTACATTTTGTTCATATCCCATAGTATAGACTCTGTAAAAGACATGTTTAAAACCCAAAACATGAAATCTGATGAATATTTCACTGCAGACACAGTTTGTAATTTAATGATATCTGACTTGCTTTGGTTTGAACTCAACTTAAAAAAGCTCTGGTGTCTCAAATGAGAGTTTTCGTTTGGGATGTCTGACGCCCACGATTCGTCAAGCCTCCAAAATCTTTTTAATGTGTTGTCCTTGGGTGAGTGTTATAATTGTATGGATAACAGATGTGACCGGAGGCAAAAAGGCAGCTAGGCTCTCAAAATCATTTTGGGGACTGTTTGAATGCGGTCGGATGAAGGAACTGACTTTCACTAGATCCTCAAAGACTCAAAACTAGTTTTCATTCTGAGTGTACAGCTTGAACATGAGCTTATCAATGCTGCTTCATTCACAGGTTAATTCAAATATAAATGCACAAGTTAAGTTTTGTTTAATTGGAAGATTAAGATTTCAACAATAATATCTAGTCTCCTGGTGTTGTAGTCATTTTAATAACCATTAGCAGTAACCCTTGTCAGTAACCTCAGTGGTGCATGATTGTTGTTTTTAGTTCAAAAGTTCAAATGCACTCATTGGTGGCATAACCCCAAAAAACATGAACTTTTCTTTTTAATGTCTTGCTCAGTTTTTAAAGAATACTTTTTTTGTTTCTGTTGAGAGTTTGTAAAACATGTCATTTGAAATCTTAAAGCAGTTTGATCTTGATTAAAGTGAAAGTCAGATATTTACTATCTGCTTCTCGCTGACTATAAAACAATTTCATGGATAAGATATATTTAGTCATCTGGGATTTATTTGAACTTTATGACAGTCCAACTGAAAGTTTATAGAGATAAATCAATAAATATATATATACCACACAATAGAACTTGTCGAACTCAGATTTATTGCATTGTGTTATTATCTTGGAACAGAATTTATTGTTGTATTGTGCAGCTGTGCATTGCTCCATTGTAACTTTGCTGTTGTGTTCAGCCAATGGTGTCTGTAGCTATTATTCACCATGCTATATACACTCCCTTTTACTTGTGGTGCCTTGCCTCTGCATGTGCACCATCCTGGTGGCGTGTACACAGCAGCCACTGTGTTCCCGAACCAGTGAATAGACTGTGGAGGCCTTTGTTCTTGTTGCTAGTCTAGCCAGTGCTGTGGTTCATCCCAGTGACAGCTTCTTTCTGAAGATAACAGTGTGTTCCTGCTCCAGCAGAGTGGGGGCAGCTTTAAAATAGACCTGTAATCATAGGCCCGGACGGAGAAAAGGGTTAGACATGCTCTCACACGACAGCTCTAATAACACGCTGCAGAACTCAACCTGTAAGGGAAACTGTTTGGATATTTACCTTGCAAGATAGTGTCCTTTGCAAAAAAAGATAGCTCTTTTAAATTCTGTTGCCCACATGCAGGTGATCATTTCAGGCTGTTGCCTCAAGAGATGGGGACATGAAATGTGCCGAATACATCTTTCTAAGAACCTCAACTCCACTGATAACGACTTCAGTGATTCCACAAAGTGTGAAACACATTCTTTGCCTGAGATGAAAGCGTCGTGCGAACTCTTTTCCTCACATGAACTCTGCACTAAACTCACCGCTCACCGCTCGTGATGTGGCCTCATCTGTTTAGTTTGTGCAACCACGTATGATCTATCCCTCGAGAGCATTCCTATTTTACAATGGAGTGAGAGCGTCGGCCAAGCCAAACAGACTACAGTACAACAGATCTTGTGGCCAAGCGCTTTGTCCATTAACATTTCCTACTATCTTAACAATATCCAAATGGCTTCAAAAGCCTGTTAATTGTGAACAGGCGTCGACTCAGAGTCACATGTGAACCGCCCTCTCGCTCGCTCTCCCTGCATGAGAGTGACTCGGTTTTAGCCTCTGCTTCTCAGGTGTCTTTTGTGCCATGCAAATAAGATTGCCATGGCAACTGTGTCTACTTAATGTCAGAGCAAAGGGGCCCATTGACTGAAGAGGTCTGATTTGTCAAGAGATCATTAGCCCACATGGTTCAGATAGAGGCTGTAAAATGAAGTAGGGCAGATGGGTAAACATGCTTTTTATCTTTTAAGCTTGAGTAACAGGGTATTTTTTCAAAACTGTAATCAGAAAGTGTGATGAAGATCTGATAGGTTTTTAATTTGGTAAAACTTGAAACAACCAGTGATTCCAAGAGCAACACTGTACTTCCCCACCAGCACAACGACACTTTATCTTCCATATCTGATGTGATCTATTGTTGTTCCCTGGTGCAGGATTTTCATATCTCCGCTTGGATGGCCCAAAAATGTTGATGCATATCATATTTATAGCTCGTGTAAGTAGATTTTTGATAAGCGTCAGTGTTGACAATGAGGATTAAGTTATATCATACGAGGGGAAAGGAAGTTATTAATGTTTTGCCCGTGTGGGTGGTCCTGCTTCAGATTTTATGAGCTTGTCACGGTGTCTCTGGCAAGCTCAGATACTTCTCCATACATTCCACAGTTGTTCCAGATGATCCATGTTTTCACAGTGTTTAATTCAACATTTCCACAAATTCTTGTATGCATTCAAAACCGACACCCTGCACGCTTCTCACATGATCATTTGTGTCGGTACTGTTTTTGCCAGAAATCCCCCAAGTGCTCACATTTCTCTCGTAACTTCCACAACTATTATAACATTCCCTCGGGGCAGAGCTGACCCTGAGAATGTTTTTTCATGTGTGGCGGCCACAGTATGTGAATGGTACAGTTTGTGTTTTCCTTCAGGGAGCAGAGCTCTATCACAGCCAAGCACAACAAGCGACCGATCCACTGGAGGAAGTGAGAGCATGTCACGATCGGAGCATGAGAAAGGAGCAGGACAGGAACCCCAGCATGGCCTTCCTCTGACAGCCAGCCCTCATGGAAACAATGGCCCTGGCAGCCTGTCAGTGGTCGTGGTCTTTCCCTTGTAACTAGATTCATGATGTAGTAATAACTCGTGTTTGATCATTCTCGAGTTTATTATGTGTTAGTATTCTGAAGTCAAATTGTTTGAGTTGTATCCTCTTCTAAGTGAAGAAGTTATCATATTCTATCCATTTCAGTTAATGAACAACAAGGGAAAATACGTCTTCATCCATAAAAGTTCAAACTTTGTTGTGACCACTCATAATAAAACTGGATTGGCACTCAGTAGAGCACATACCTCTGCCAATCGCCTGCCAGTCGCCTTGAAGCCAATAAAACAAATTATAATCCCCATTGCGGAAGAATAATATGTTTTTTTTGTTAAAATCCCAGCATCATTCCCTTGGTAATGGTCAGAAATAAGTGGGAAAAAAACCCAGGACCACTATATCTAGATTTTCTCGATGTGTGCCAAAATATTATGGGCTCTTTCTCTGCACTCACTCTGTCACTCAGTGATTATATTTATTGTGAAAGCAACATGAGGTTTAATTTCAGGGTACATTTTTTCCTCGCAGACTCATCTTTGATTGCTGTTTCAATAAGGCGAGCTCTCCTAACTTTCAGTAATTGATCAACAGGCCGGGGAAGCTACTCAGACAAGGTGGGAGTTAACCGAATATGAATATGAAATAGATTTCCGAGGCTCTGGAGGGTGTCTGGCACTTTGATTAAGACCTCAGTGATGATGTGTTGACAATTTAGCTCTGTCCTCGAGACGCCTCGTCACTTCCACAGAGATATGGTCACATGTATATTAGATGAGTTTAGTAGTCAGGTTTTAGAGAAATGTTAAAGTTTGGTTTAAAAGTTTGGTGCCAGTGGATTGTGTTTGAATGTGCAGTAAATGTTACTCCCCATGTGAGCAATGATGAGTTTCTCGTGTTTCATGCCATTTCTCCACTGTTCTAATCCTGGAGTCGGTGTGATTGTTTCAAAAGGCAGGCTCACCACGGAGCCTGTGATAAATATGCTAATGCAGGGACGTCTCTCTCAAAGCCTCTCTCAATTGCACTCATTTATTATCCTGAATTTATTTTTCATCTGTTATGTTGTACAATATGCTCCAGGTTGAAAAAAAAGATTACAACCAATAAACCATGAGTACAGCTTATTGTAAAATCACTGTTTCTGTATTCATGCCTCCGCGTCGGGGTGTTTAACGTTTTTCAGTCTGTCCCCCTCATTCTTGTGAATAGATCTCAAGAAGGACTCTTCAGATTTGGTTAAAAATTTCAATTTGACTCAAGGGTGAAGTGATGAGAATATCACAAAAACAGTTTTTGTCTTGAACATGATAATTCAAAACTGGCCTTTGGGAGCCTCTTCAAATTATTAGTCCAGGAAAGAAATGTCTGCAGATTTAACATAAACTTGGTGGCAGTAATTCTAGTCTCAGTCTGCTGTGTCCCACTTGCATGCAGCCTGGCATATTTGGCTTGGATGGGAGATCACATCATTATCACATAGCTGACATCGTGCTGGGCTGAAACAATTGGTCGATTTTATTATATAAAAAATACCAAATATTCACTAGTTGTAATTGTGGCTGCAGCAGTTTTTGTTTGAAACCAACGTAAATTAATTGTGTTTGATTTTTCCCAGATTCTCAGCCCTGTACAGTTTGGTAGTAGGATGATTCTGGAAGGATAAGTTGGAGGTGAGGCTCACGTCTAAGAGAGAGATGGTTTCTTGTTGAATTCCTACTCTCTCGTGTTTTATCTCTCAGCTACCAACCTGAAACCTGAAACCACTTTCTACCAAATCGTTTCAGACAATGTAGCTCTGTGCATTAGTCAATCATTTGCCGTGAATGTGGCTTAGAGACAAATTATTCTTGCTGCGAATTCATTGACCTCAGTTTCCGGACGTCTTCCCTTCAACACAGCGGTTCATTACATGCAGCTGTCATCGTCTTTCTTCTATTAGCCTACTGTGTGACCCGAGACAGCTCTGATCACTCACTTCATCTGTTTGTCATGGCTGTGGCTGTCGGCTTGAATAAAAATAAATCCTCAAAGAAGGGAATCAAAAAAGAAGTATCTGCCAGTCTGCCTGTACTGTATCTGTCTGCCTTTGTCTGTTCCACCCTGCAACCTCGGCGCCGCACCTCGAGTATTAACTGCAGCTGTCTAAATGGATACACAAAAGAAATCCAAACATTCCTCCTCTCAGGGGAGTTCACTTACTGAACGCATCACCTGATCTAACACTCAGCCCCCTACCTATATTTTTTAAAAATCCAATCACGGGTGTGGTGGAGCTTTCACAAAGCGACCCTGAACAAAAGGCTGAAGTAAAACATGACAGCTGGCAGGATAGCCGTGTTTTTTTTGGAGAGACGAGAAGCAGAGTGTCGGGCAGCAGCAGTGAAAGTGACCCGGACACTTCCCTTTCTGTCTGAGATGACACAACGGCAAATATGGGACAGAGAGAGAGAGAGCGGAAGCAGAGGTTCGCTGCCGGGGTTAAAAAAGCAACACAGGAGCACGTTGCCCCTGAGCAAGACAAAGGGGTTCAGTGTCCAGACGCACACACATCCAGCTGCGAGCCTCTGTGATCTGTAAACACGTGGTCGGGGGTCATCTCTATATAGGAAGAGTCGAGCATGGATATTCAGGGCAAGGACACAAGTGGCCAAGTTGAGGACAAAGTGATGAGGTCAGTGGACAGAAGGTGAAAAGTCTGAGGAAAGTTATTGGCAGCTGAAAAAGAATCCTGGTTAGTCATTCATGAATATTACACTTTATTGGCCTATTTATTTTTGGTCTTGTGAACGCGACATCCCTGGAACACCTTGATGGTATTTCTTCATATTTGGTACAAATGTTCACTTGGACTCTGAGATGAACTGATTACATTTGGGTGATCGATGGTCAAAGGTCAAGGTCACAGTGACCTCTCTAAACCCTTTTTTGCCTTCTCTAAGAATAAGAAGTAGAAACTGATGTCATATTAAAAAAACACTTGTTTGACATGTAACAAAAACAGCAATTTCCATTCGATGGCTTCTCAAGGAACAAGGAACAACAATTTACTTTCTTTGATTCCCCTAAAAATTGTTTAGTAGATATAAACATGTATATTTTCTGATCTGTCTGCAAATCATTCCATTCATAATAAGAATATTTACTTTTTTGCTGTACATAAAATGTAGCTATTCTTTTCCTGAACCGCACAAAATACAACTTGTGAACGCACCGACCGATAAAACCTTTGCAATACCTAATCATTTTAATGGAAACACAATGTTTCACCCCAGTTTGTTGTTGTCGTTAGTGAGCTGTTTAAAGCCAGTTCCTCAATGCTTGAATGTGTAATTTGTTAGCCACTTAGATTATGTCAGCAAGTGCAGCGGAGGAAATACATCACTTGTGTGGAGATTAATGAGTTGTGCTCAGCACTGTATAAAACCACTCAGCTATTCGTACTTAGACAGGAGCAATACAAGTGTTTGTGTTCTCCAAACCAGTTGTGTAGAAATGTTTGCTTTATTTAGCTGAAATACAACAGATACTCATCACACAACATGTATACGATTATAGCAGTTTGACAGGGTAACAACAAAAGCCAAATCCATGTGTAAAGGTTTTGTCTCTTCATGGCTGGGCTCTGTCTTCTCATGAGAAATGGTATCAGGGTCTCTGTTGATATTGGCGCCAAAACTGAATTGTCCATTGTTAATGGATCCCTTTGTTTCTGCCGCCCACAGAAAGCAGCTTATTCCTCTTTTGCGTGACTCTTAATATTCCTCATCTCGTGACTCAAACTATCACATTCATCCTAATCTAAACTTCTGCATGTCATCTGAAGAAGTTACACAAAGACCTCGTTCTCTGGAATTCAATGTAGGTGTGTGGAGTTGCTGCAGCATTCTCACGTGGTGTGTTTTCTTGCTTTTGTTTCCACAGTGACAAATAAGAAACCTTCCCACTTATCCATCACGAAGGTGAAGCAGTTTCAAGGATCCTCCGCCTTCATAAAAAGGTCACAGTGGACAATTGACCAGCTACGGCAGGTCAACGGCATCGACCCCAACAAAGTACGTAATTTTGACTCTCTCTCAGCCACTGGTATTTATTTATTGAATATACCCTCGAGGATCCGTAGAGACAAAATAACTTCCCCCACCCTCTCACTGTTTATCTCTCCTAGGACTCTCCTGAGTTTGACATGATGTTTGAAAATGCTTTCGACCAGTGGGTTGCCGGTTCAGCAGGAGAGAAGTGCACCTTCATCCAGATCCTCCACCACACCTGCCAGCGCTACAGCGCGGCACGGAAACCAGAGTTCATCAACTGTCAGTCCAAACTGCTGGGGGGTAAGACCGTTTAAAAAGCCCCCCCCCACTCTTCTGGGTTGATATTCCTGTTGATAACACAGTGGCTCTGCAGTGACAGACTCGCTGCTGTCACACTGTGCTGTAAGCCAACCCGAATCTGATTATGTACGATGACAACCAGCACCTGCTGCGTATGAAAATGCATATTAAAATGCTTATTCGCTCGTACACAGCATCTGTTGAGCTCTCTGTCGAAGTGAGGTCGACGAGGATGTCCAACAAAATGCATCAGCTGTGACTCAAAGCACAGATTGACACAGATCGACTGGTTTTACAGCACAGAGAAAATACAACACTAAGCAATAATTATTCTCTAATTTATATGACTTTAATATTTCGCCGTGTGTGTCTGAAGTGTGAGACTCATTCGTTTTGATGGGTTTCCACCCTTTAGAATAACATTGAAGTGCTGTAACAGTCCCTTAATTATTGTCTGACACTGATATTAAGTCTGTGAGACTGAGGAGAAACAGTCAGTCCAAAGCTAACCTCTCCCTGTGAAAATAACATTGATTTCATGCCCGACGAGTAAAGTGAAGACACGCTGAGCAAACATGTCCAAACACAACCGATTCCCAAACAGGTCGGACGTGTGAAATGTGAAAGTAAAACCACATAATTGGTGATATCCTGGCTGCAAAGGATTTGTTTACCTGGTAGGTGAAGGGTTGTCTTGTTGTTTTCTGCAGTGCAACCCAGTAGAGAATGCAGCATGCTGCGTGTCTTGATCAGATATTGATCTGTTTACCCCCCCCCCCCCACATGCCTCATCTGTGAGCACCAGTCAACCTGTTGTATTATTCATGGAATTATTTATGGAAACCCCATAACCGCCTGCAGGTTGTCCATCTGCCCCACATACAGGAATCAATTACCTGAAATAGAAAAGAAAATGTTTGCTTTACCAGATTTAAAACTTTGGACTGTATCACAAAAAAATTAAATTTTACTGCAAGAAAGGCGTAGAATTAATAATAATTGATATTGAAAACGCTGTCAGTCTTGATTCCAAAAAAATATTTTAAGGGGTTTCTGTGTGATGTTTAGCTTTGGAAAGTATTTTTTTTAAAAAGCTGTACGTTTCATTCAAATCGTTGTTCAAATATTTGATTTTTCTCCGGGAAAATTGTGTTTTGTTAAAGTTATAATAGACTGGAAATGTATACAGATCTAGAGAATTATGATACAAAGACAAATGAATATACATAAGAAGTATGTGACAAATATGATCTAAATATTTGCATTTTACTACAATATATACAGAAAAAAATGTAAACAAAAATATGTAAAATATGTTTAATACAGTATTTACAACAGCTAGAATATAGGTCTAAAAAGTAACCTGTAATATAGAGTAAATGTGGAAAATATACTGTATGGTCTATAAAGCAGTAGAGTGTGTGTGGTACTATAATTACCATCAAATTTGCTTTCGCTCCTTTCCTCAGCCTGTGTGTGGGGATCCCACTATCTGACCATTCATGACCAAGATGCTGCCTCTCCTTCTTATTCTGTTACGTTGCCTTGACCTCCCTCCTACTCCACAAACCCCGACCATGTGAAACTTGCTTACATGTACCCCTGGTGCAAAACACCTCCAGTAGATCTGAAAATTACACTTACACTGTTATTTTTACTGCACAAGTCATAGATGATTATCAGGCACATAGCACAGCCTTGTAATATATCGATGAATTTACCGACATAAATGTCCTATTTAAAAATCACGTTTTAAGGGCCATGAAACCAGGGTCTGTAGCATCATCTATTGATCTAGCTATTGACACCGTGCTGGAAATCCTTCAGGGTGATGATCTGATAATAAACTCCCAGTGTGTGTGGAGGGACGCTGTGCGTGAGACGGATGCAAAAGTTGACAGTTCCCCCCCCCTCCCCCGCACTTTGTGACAAGAGGAACAGTGAGGATTCCGGCCCGAAGCCATCTGTGTCTACTCCAGTTTAAGTCTCACACCAGTGCAAAACAAAACTCATGACGCTGCTCAGGTGTGGGACCATAACTGTGGGAGACTCTACCTGCAGAAAAAACATCCCAGGGTGGCAGTTGCATGAAAAGATAAAAAAATACACGGGTAATTCAGGAGAGAGAAACTAAGACACGCAAATCGGTGCAATAAAAACATTTGGTTTAACGCCCCTTGAAGACAAACATGTGTTGTCATTCAAGTTAACAAGCACATGATTAATGTAGCGGATGTTACTGCCAAGTGACAGATCTCTCAGGACGGGTTTTGGTTCGTACATGTCTGAACTGGGGATGTTAAAACTTGACAATGTCAGCAGTGCCAGCAGCTCGGTTCTTCACACGCCTCATCTCGATCGGTTTTCCCAGGCTGACTCCACGAGATCCTGTCAATCTTCAGTTGAAAATGATAGTAGACTGCAAGCAACGGCCATGTAGTCAATGTGATTCATCAATGACTGTTTACATGGACAGTTTGACACCAATATTCCGATATTAACCCGATTCAGCTGATATTCTGAAGAAGACACTGCTGTGTAAACAGTGTTTTCTGATTAACTTAACCCAGATAAGGTCATACTCTGAATAAGTAATAATCAGATTATGATATTTGGAGTATTCCGACATGAGTTTGATGTAGACATATGTCTGATTCGCAGTATAACATCCTATAGTTCTCAAAGCATTTTGCGACATTGATATAGGCCAACTGCTCGGTGACGCGTGACCTTGGTGTAAACAAGTTGGAAAAATAGAGAGGAGTTGCAGCTTTTGCAAAATTAGACGTTAGAGGATATAATGACACAATGATGTCATAATCAGGGTTTGTGCTGTAATATGTAAACGGTAATGTGAATAGAATATTCTATTAGCATCTCATGTAAACACCATAATCAAAATAGCTCTCTGACTCTCAAAATGTGAATATATATATATATATATATATATATATATATATATATATATATATATATATATATATATTAGAACAATAAAGGATTTGATGTGGATATGCAAAGCAATTTCAATAAAACATTTTAGATTCAAGGTTGAAATTGAATTCAGTAAGATAAGTGGAAGCTTTTAAACCTGCAACCTGAGACAAACTTGTCATGGACATTCTTGGAGAGTGTTTGGCTTAAGACTACTTCAGTGTGTTGTGAACAAGCGTAAAGTGGATTTTTTGCCAACATGTCTCACTAGTTAAAGTTCCTGAACATAAAATAACCATTAATACACGTTTCACTGTGCAGTATCCATTTCCCCCAACAGATAAATTATATAACAGTAACCAGTTTTAACAGTTGCATGACAATTACAAAGAACTGAACCCTTTAACTTGTGGTTTCATTTCCCAAAACAAATAACCCATCTGGACTAATTTCAAAAACCATATCCTGTTGTAAACATCCAATCTGACCATGACTGTTAATATTTTCTCACCGCAGAAGGCCGAGCTGTAGATTCAGTCATTTTCCGTTGCAAGGTCTATTTGAACAGAAAGAGGAAAGAATTTGTTTCCCGCCACGGTCATCTGCTAAGACAAGGTAAGACAATGGTTTACAAAACAACTTGGAAGAAATGATTCCTTACTAAAACATGATGAATTCTTAAAATTAAACAAATAACATCTCCCTATATGAGATATCTACAAGGGGCACCCGATTTCCATCTGAGATTAGCATCAGCAATATGTTAAGTAGTACTATAAGAAACATTTGAAAGTCTTATTATAATTAATTTTGATTTCTAAAAGTTTAAAATTAATCCAGTTTTCCAAATGTCTGAACGGCGGCTGTGCTCCTGGCTCTCAGGGACTTAACCGACCCGTGTTGTTAATTTTACAGAGCTGTGCTGTAGTTACAATTTACACACACACAGATTCCCTCTGTGTGCTCCCAGTGAGCACAGGGTCAGCATTTCCCCTGTGTGTGTGTGTGTGTGTGTGTGTGTGTGTGTGTGTGTGTGTGTGTGTGTGTGTGTGTGTGTGTGTGTGTGTGTGTGTGTGTGTGTGTGTGTGTGTGTGTGTGTGTGTGTGTGTGTGTGTGTGTGTGTGTGTGTGTGTGTGTGTGTGTGTGTGTGTTAGCACTGTGGGGGTTCAGTACACGCTGGAAGGGAATTTAAGTTTCTATTAAAAGGCTGTGTGAGTTGTGCTCACTTTCCTCCTTCCTCACTGAATGTGCAGAGGTAATTCACACTTTGATACAAGGTTGATTGAATGATTTCTTACTTTTCTATACTTCTTGATATAATTTGAAAATAGAATAACATTGAAGCTCAGTAAAGACTCTAATGATGGATATCAGTATGTGCTTATGTGCTCTGTGAACAGAGTTTTCTCTTCATTAATACCTAGTAGCTGTTGTTCTGTCAGTGCTGAGGTGCATTAAAGACAGAGTGTTCCATGTCTGGCTGATGCCTTTTAACCAGCATGACTAAACAAAAGGCCAGCTCAGTAAGAAAGGCCAAACCTTCCGTCGAACAGAAAAGTGTCAGGGGCAGATTGATCTCCTTTGCTTTTTCCCCAGTTTGACGAGATTGAAGGTGTCATTCGGTTGCTCCACATCCAAAATAATAATGCAATAACAAGTGTGTTAGAAGTGAATCAAATGTGGATCATGCCAGAGGGGCCAAAAAGGTAATAGGGCCTCCACACTAACAGATTTATTACTGGTTATAATAGGATCATTTGTCTGAAGCTCAACATTGATTCCCACATTTTATATTAACAACCGAGTTTATATGCCGATGACGAATGTTCAACAAGTTGAGGTCCTACGCCTGCGGAGGTGGGAATGAGAACGTGCAGCATTGTGCTGCCTAGTAGACTCTGATTTAATGTATATGAGACATATACAGTAAGCTGTACTTACGGATATAATATACTTCATGGTGGAAAGGGGGGTGTTATTGGAAATATAGAGAGAACTGCCCTCTATGAAAGGTGTTTAGGGGGTGACCATCGAAAGAGTGAATTAACTGTATGGGGAATAACTACAGGAATAATGTGAAGGAAAGTGATTGGATAAGAGACTAGGGAGAAATAATAGGTGTGTATCAGGATTGCCAGAGGGAGGTGACCTCCCTGGAACCTCTGCTATAGTTTGATCTTATGCTGCTGCAGGTAATGTACAGTAATGTCAGGATTTGCATGAATTCAACTGCAGCAGGGGGTTCTCTTGCAGCAGGAGCAGCATGACCCATGTGACCATTACAATCGCCGGCTCTGTTTTTTTCTTATTTTAGACATAATCCATCTGAAAATAGGATACTTAAACTTGACTTTGTAGTATTTAATGAAATAGGAAACAGTTTACACATGATAAATTAAGGACTATACGTAAATCAGATTGAAATTATGTTTTCTTAAGATTTTGCCAATTTTAATGTCGTCAGATAAGAAATCTTGTTAAATATCAGTCTACAAAAGCATTCAAAGAACCTTGATGCATCCATGATTATTGTATTTACTGTATTTCAGCTTCATTCATCCCCTCAAAATACATTTAAAGACGTTCTTTTATCACAATAACACTCAAATTCCAACTAAGGCTGCGGTTTGGATCCTTTGCGCACTCATCACCCAAAATAAGTTGGATATTGTTTAGCTATCTTTCAGTTTCAGTACTTGTCCTGTACCTTGTGATTCTGTCATTGATTTTTAACCAGTGCACTGCTGCCCGTTGTAAGTGTGTCTGTTTGGAATGGGCCATTTGCTCGGCCTGTGGTGATGCTGAACCTCACCTGCAGTAATTGAGCTCACCAGTAAAGACCTGCTCCAGAGCCCTGAACCCACTACATCGCTGCTGTTCACCTGTTTATTCAAAGTTCAGCGAAGCTCGACTCAGTCTGCAGAACCCTGGGGAATCAGTTGTCGTTGCTGTTGACGTGAACGCGCTGTTGTCGTTATCAACAGCATCACAGTTAAGTTGATGCTACAGAGCGCCGGTCGCCTGTTTATTCAAAGTTTCTTAATATTGAACACATCACGTGTCACAATTGCACCAAATTGACACTGCACTTCCTTCTGCCTTTAACAATACACATGTCAAGTGTGAAGCCGATGAGATGATCATCAGACAGAGATTTCTGGAAGTATTAGTCAGATCATCAACTTAACATGAGGATAATGTAATCATGCTGTATGTCCTCTCTGTGAACTGAAATTACATAAACCTCCAATAAAACAAGTGATCTCATAAGAGCAGAAACCTGGGGAAAAGAACGCCCTGGTTTAAAATAATAGCAATTACACTTTACTATAAAGTAAAAGAGACCCTGGATGCGATTGAGTGGGGTTGCGATCACTTAAAGAAGTCCTTGACGGAGCGCTTCGTGTTTCTTGTGAGTGAATAACAGCAGCCTTAAAGCCCTCTGGTAATCTCTGGGTAATAAGGAGACGTTTTTGATGGAACTTGTCGGAGTGCAGATAAGTATGTAAGGAAATTATTGTAAGACACACACACACACACAATCTCTCTTCAAACACCCACACATTGCACCCCACAGCATTATCCCTGCACTGGGGTGATATGAGCATGTACGCTGCCAGAGTGAAAGTATGAAAGGCACTTCATCATCTTGTATCATTTGCATGAATCTGTTTTGTGTAGGTGTTTCTTCTTGAAATTAACCATCCGATCCTGTTTGCCTCGGGAGTGAATATGAGTTGTTGAGTGTTTATTTTCTGACACGTTCCCGTTGATGTCCATCAGCAGTGTAGCCTGTAATCTCGCGCCTACAGCTGAAGTGGAAAAGGAGAGAAGTTGACGTTGAATGATTTTTCCTCTTCCTTGTTATGTTTCTTTGGCCCCAGCTCCTATTTTCTACAGTATTTTGTCGATGGAAAAACAACTTCCCCCTTTTCTTGATTCTCCATTGTTAAAGAAACCCTGGCTTATTGTGAGGACATCATGGGGTACAGCAACAAAATTCCTTGTGCATTTCTGAGAGAGGCGTGTCATGGATCAACAACGTATGTGGATGAAAAGGCTCCTCTTTTAGATCCACCAGTGCAGCAGAAGGGTCATAATGGGACAAACTGTGAACTCCTGCCTCATTAAAACTAAGACTGAATTAATACCAGCGAATCCCCAAAGTGAAACAAAAGACCTGCTGTTCTCCCCACTAATAACAGCGATTGCCGATGTGTTACCATTTTAAGTTGAGACACACTAAAGCCGATCACAGCGGTGGCACCGCGTAACATAAACCACTCCCACACACCTTTTTTTTTCTGTAATTACATCCTCCACTGGGGGAGCCCACGCTGCCGCCCACCACTGATCTAAAGAGAGAAGGAAGATGGTGCGCAGACATGTTCTGTGGGTGAAGGGTGTGGAGAGGCTGCGAGGGTGGGGGGGGGGGGTGATATTGAGGGATGATGGGAGTATTACTCCCTGGGTTACTCTCCAGGAGGAGAGGATTAAGAGGAATCTGTCTGAAGGTGAAAAGGTCTCCTTTCTAGTGAAGACCTAAAGCCACTGTGAGAAAATGTTTCTTCTTCCCCCCTCAGACAGAAGCGGAGCAGGAATGTGTTGTATGTGATCTGGAATCCTCATTTTCCAGGTATTGTGGTTACATAACTTTGCTCATGGTGTCATAGTTCAAAGGTAAGAAAGTACAGGCCTTGTTGAGCCCTATGAGACACATTGTGATTTGTAAATATGGGCTATACAGATACAATTGGATTGATAGATTGATTAAATACTACATCCACGTTGTCCGGTGTCATTTTACTGTTAACTATGGTGTTTAGTTTTAAATTTATTAATCGGGTGAGGCTTAGTTCACCATAGGTCCAGATGTGTTCCCGCACCTGTGGTTCATTTGCTGTAATCTCTGGAAAACTAGCTGATGTAAGAGTTTCCATTTCCTCTAGTGCGTGGGTATGAAGAGCAGTGTGTCCATCTGTGTGGGTCTGCGGCACATTTGTGTGTCTACACCAAATTGCTTTGACTTTATCAAGTTAACTTTCTTGTGAAAGAAAACCAGCTGGCCTCGCCGTCTGCTTTTGGGGCTGTCTTATAACCCACTGCAGTGGAACTGTCCCAATTACCTGTCACTCACTACCTGCATTGATGCTACGGGACATAGACTCACTGTATTGTAGTTTCCTGTGGGAAAAGATGGTCGGGTCTTAATACAGTCAGTACCTTCAAGCTGTTGCTCTGTCTATTTCTTCTCCTCAAACTCATTTACTGTTTATGTGAGAATATCGTTTCCTCTGGCTTATCGCATCACCTGGTGAGTTTCTTTATTATTTTGAAAACTTTTCAACTTTTTTTTGAAATTGTCTGCAGGAGTAGACAACAAAGTTATGAATTCGGCGTTTCAGCAGCCTCTCGCTAACAATTCAGACCGGGCCGAAGCAATAAGAAATAGGGAGAAGGTCGGGTCGCAACTTTATACCCAAACCCGATAGAGAGAAAACGAATCGAGCTGGACCTGAACCCAACAGGCATTCTGTGTTTTCTGTTTGAACCCGACTTGAGTGGGATGTTTTCCATGATTACAGGCATGTGCACTGTGGAAAAATCAAGTAGAAAAGCCTCCGAACCCAACTTGACTGGGTGGGGTATCCACACTCTTAATAACAAATGCCATTTGGTGTTTTTACAGCAGCTGATAAATCGCCGTACTCAGGAACACATGTTTTAAGACATGCTGAAAGTAATTTAGTCTCACAATCAATTTTTTTATTCACTTTTGTAAATGTACCTTATTAGTATCTTGCATCCAGCGACAGCCATTGTCAAATAAAGTAGTGTTGAATTTATTATGTGTTGCTCTCATTTTTAATAATCACTGTTGTAATTAAAAATGACTTTTCAAGACGTCTCTTTCCGGCCAACTAAATAGCAGATCCCATCAGTAGTAGGTGACAACTTTAAAAACAATGCAGATATTTTCTCACACTGGCATCCTGTCCTTTGGTACATTCATATATATATATATATATATATATATATATATATATATATATATATATATATATATATATATATATATATATATATATATATATATATATGTGTGTGTTAATGACAGATTATACCCCACTGGAAGAATGCAACTGTATCGCCAACAAAGAGAAAGCAGCAGGAAGATTGCTGTTCCTACTCGAGTTGTTAGCGTAGTGCATAACAGCAGCACCCCCGACACGCGGTGGATTAATGGCTTGTCAGGAGACACATCCGCGGGGCTGCCACAGCTCTCTGAAGATGTGTTCCGTCTTACAGCCACTGCTGATTTCTCTCCAGGGCTGCCAGTGAGCCAGAGCCCACACGTCCTCTCTGTGTTGCACTATTGGTTAGAATAGAGAAGAACAATCCCAGAGCCGGCACCGAAGCAGCGCTGGATGTCAACAGAAATGACATCCTCCCGTTTTAAAGAGACTCTAAATCCGGCGTTGCATGTGTCGCAGTTGCATTCCTTTAAGTTTGAAAAGGTTAATTTCACTTGCTCTTTCCTTGAAGTAAATCAGCTTTGAAGAAAAGTCATTAGCCACCTTCCCTCGTTGGCCCTGATGGAAAGCCATTTACTTTTTCATGTTTTAGTCCTCCACCATTAACAGGAATACCCCGGGTCACTGATTGGACGACACCCATCTAATGTCACACGCTCATTTTTCACAGCCGCTCCCCTATATTGACCAAAGGACTGATGATCTCCTTCCTTTTTGTCTTTTCTCTTTCACTTTCTTTATTCTCTTTGCCCATCTGCTCTTCTCCCTGGTCCCCTCTGTTATCTGCAGGTAACAGTATACTCCACTCAGCCGCCGACAGCGTGACGAGTGCTGTGCAGAAGGCCAGCCAGGCTCTGAATGAGCGCGGTGAGCGATTAGGTCGGACCGAGGAGAGGACCGCAGACATGATGAACAGTGCCGAGCAGTTTGCTGTCACTGCACACAAGGTGAGTGCATGTGCGAGGAAAGATGCATTCCAATGCAAAGCCTCAGGGTGTTTTAACACAAAGCTTTGAAATGTTGACTTCGGGACTAAACTTATTCTATTTCAGCCAAAAGATGAACATTTGACTTAACCCATTAAGAACTAATGTGCAGAATAAAATTGCCCCCTACATACTGAGCGTTGTTTGGAAACGACCCCCTAAAACCTGAAGGTCTTCTGGAGAGCTGACAGAATATCCAGCCTGAAGCAGATAAAGATAAAATAGCTTAAACATTTGGTTTGCAGTGTAAATCACTGTTGTGTCCCTCAACTTCATAAAGAAAAAAGAGAGATCCCCCCCCCCTCCTTCCTCAGCGGGTCAGCAGGAACATCATCTGAATCTTCTTCATTGTTGTTTTCATGGTTGTTTTCGTCAATGAAACACTGGTGTGCCCTGCGTCAATATCGCTCCTGTCGCTAAGATCGTCGGCCATCGTCTGAAACAAACTCCCATCATACATTTCACCTTTCCCTAGAGTATTTCAGCGAATCACGACGTATTTCATCAGTCTGGAAAACAATGACATCGTGGATAAGACGCAGAGGTCTCATGCGGCTTAGAAGCACAGAGACATCGCAGCCGGTCTTAAAGATATAAACACACATCTGGTCTTTATGGGTTAAACAGAAAAGTTGAAGTTCTTTGAAACTCCGACCTTTCAGCAGAGTTGCTCTCTGCTGTGGGAAGATACGTTTGATCCTCTCCTCTCGTTTACTCTCTTTTCTCGTCTCGCCTTATGCTCCATCTGTCCCGTATCTCATGTTTGTCAGGAAAACCACTAGCAAGCTGTTTAATGAGGTTATAAGGATAATATGATTATTTTTCTTCAAAACAAAATGAAAACATCTATTGCTTTGTAATGAGAGCACCTGATTATGACCAGCAGCCTCTCTAATAGCACACAGGATAACACCGACCCCTGGTTTTGCGGCTTGACATGAGCCCGCTGAAGTGGTGTCACTGACTTCAATAGTAAAGCCTTTCACTACCCACTGAAATGACTGTTTTGAGTGATGCATAGCGCCGCACCAGTAATGGAGGGATAATTGAAAGACATTTGAGGAGCCTTGCGCGGCTCTTACTGTTCACAGATGAGCTTCCCCACTGTGATGAATTACAAAAGCTGTGATAAGCAGAGAAATATGTCTCGGCTGCGGTGGTTTCTGGAGAAAACGACAGCAGGACCCCCACGAAGAATCACTCGATTGTCTGCATTTCTCATTTCACTTGCTGCCATTAGCTTTTTTTTTTTAATCATTTCCTTTATAACTTATCATTTATCCTGCATATTAATATCAAACTCATACTGCTGCATGTCTGGAGCCTTCTGCTGAAGGCAATAGAAATGGTGAAAGCGGTCAATCCTGCGGGAATCAACAAACTCTAACTCCTGCACTTTCTCATAATTCTGTTTGAGAATGACTTTGGCTTGACAGGAGGTTTTATGAAGGATTTGAGTTTCTCTGCTACTTGCGTCATCTGCATGTGTTTAAAGTGGACCTATGCACATAGTGTAACTTTAAATCAATGCCCAGTGCATCTGAAGTGCTGTGACAGGGTCACCTTGCTTCTTCTCCTTTGTTCCCTCCTGTAATTCCCTCACTGCGCCTCACTGCATGACAGCAGGCGATTTAGCTGCTCAGTTTTAATCAACCTTTCTGCATGCTGCTCTGCTGCCCCCACTTGTTCAGTATGTAGAATTCAATTCTCCTCATTCTACTACAGCATACCCCATACTGTGTGTGTGCATGTGTGTGGCCCTGCTATTACTCATATTGTGAGGACCTTAATCTGTTTACACACTCACGTTATGGGAGCTTGTCGTCCTAATGGGGAAAAAAAGCCCAGATAATGTACATTTTAAGGGGAAAACGTTTTAAGGTTTAAGTTAGGGTTAAGCAAGTAGTAACTATGGTTAAGGTCAATTTAAGTCTATGTAATGTCCTCTGAAGTCATGGAGACACGACCGTGTGTGTGTTCCATCCTTAATTGTCTTCTGTAGCTCTGTATTAGTTTGGTGTCCCCGGTCATCTCTCTAACGACCCTTCAGCCAAGACCCATTAGAACCCTTGTTAATGAGATAAATGAACCTGCCTCGTCATTGCCTGAATACAAAAACACCAGGACCCCTTGCCTGCCTTCCAGCACCTGTGTAGTAAACCTCTGCTAACAGCTTATAATTATTCTGTGGATGAGCTCTAAAGTCATCTAATCTGAATTAAAATCACATTTCCTCATTTTATTCGTTCATATTCTTGTTTTCACTGTGGGGGACAGTGGTCAGCCTGTTGCATCTGCTCATTATTTCAAGCTTTTTACTCCACTTGAACACTGTCTTCTTGTATTACTCATGGTATTATCCTGTAACCCCCCCACCCCAATCTTTCTACAGCTTGCCATGAAGCACAAGTGTTAGACCACTGCCAAATCCGACTGGGCTGGGTGGGGTTTCACCTATCGCCAGTCGCTGTACAGAAGAAGGATTCCAGATTTTATTCTTTTTAAAAATCTTTAATATTATTACTATTTGTTAACAATGTTAACATTTTAATGTTTTGGGGGTTATTGTGCTCTGGTGTGTCCTCTGGGGACGATGCATCGATCGGATGGTGGGACGAGACGTGTACAATGCTCCTTCAGACTGTCAACAGAACGCTTCATGCTTTTGTTTTGCCCCAAAAAAAGGTTCAAACTTTATTTGATAACTACAGTCGCCCAAAACAACCACCCCCCCCCCCCCCCCCCCCCCCCCAACCCCCCCCCCCCCCCCAACCCCCCCCCCCCCCCCCCCCCCCCTCCTGTTTTCATGTGCTCAGACACTGATGTGTGTTCACGTGCTGCCAAGTCATCATCGCTTCACGACGAAGAATAGCTTGTCTTTGCAGATTATCCAATGTTAACAGTTATTTATGAGCCCTGCCGTGTTTGAGCTGTAGCTTTGTGAGCCTGAGCCTCTCATGGAATCACAGGTGTGGTTCTGGATTGTGTGCTGCCATTACCACACAAATATGTATAACACACACACATACCAGACAATGGCCTGCATTTTCTGCTCTGATGTTTACTTTGCACCCAGATAATTATTGAACACATTCAGAAGAGCAACACGTCCGTCTGCGTGACCAAATCCAAAAAGTGTTGATTCTCACTCTTCTGGTCTGTTTTTCTGTCAATGATTTCAAATTCTATTACAACAGTATTCGCCAAAAATGTTTTCAAGATATTCACAAACTGCAGATGGCGCTGAATAAGGTGTTTCTGATGACATAATATAGAACAGGATTGAAATGTGTGGGTCTCTGTTAGACTGTTAAAAAAACAACCAAAACAACATGGAATACAGCCGCCAACATTTTTGGAAGTGTACTTGAAGAGCTCATTTTCTGATTAAGCTTTTTTCATTATGATAATTTAAGTTAAGTGAGGGGATTTCAGTGAACCAGCTTCTGCGTTGTAAAAAGCAAAACATGTGATTCTTCTCGTACTGTTATCTCAGTGTCCGTAGAGCTAATACGTCCCATAAATATGGGGCGTTTTGAAATTACTCCTGGCTGTATTTCCACTTTAAACATCTGTTAGTCATCTCTTGTGCTTTTTGTATAATTTGGATTGAATAATATTCATAATAATGATGTTTGTACTGATAGATAAAGGACTAAATGTCCCAAATAGCAGCAGCAGCGGTGTTTGATAGTTTATTTTTCTGTGCCGGCGTCACACTGCCTGTACCTTTGGCTTCCTCACTGGCAAGATATCACCCTCAACAATGTATTTGATTCTTTTTTTTATAGTTTGAATTTTATAATTCATGATGTTACTATACACTGACAACTTTTATCTTGCAGAGCACTGTTGAGTTCATAATGAAACGTTCCAGTTGCCTAACTCTGTGTGCTTTTATTCCTCTCTCTAACACTTTGGATGTTTATTGTTTTAATAAAAAAGACATATAAAAATGAATTTAATATGCAGTGTCCTTTTTTTAATTAAAACCATCTTTAGCACTTCCATCAAACAATGGAATCAGAAGTCTGCTTTGTTGGGTATTGTGTTATTGTCGTATTTCTGTATTTCTACATACGTTCCCTTTGAAAAGTCACATTTTCTTTGTCTCTGTCCTCAACCAAAACTTTTGGTAACATTAAAATACTGTATACTGTGTTCATACTACAGGGGAAAGAGATGCAAAGCAACAGTATGAAGTTGAGGGTCAAATATTTGCATTTAAAATTACTACTTTTATGCAATTGATTAGCTGTTTACTTCCTAACTTTACATCATTAAATATTACTTGAGCCTTGTTTCACTAGGTTTGAATTCAGTTTGTGGTCAAACATTGTGTATGCAACACATATATTATTTATTGTAGATGGTAGTTGATCTTTCATTTCTGTCAACCATAGAAAACTCTGTACATCACCAAAAAATAAACTTTATACTTCTTCACATTGTAAAAATGTAATGTAAAGATATGTTTTAAGATTTGGGTATAAGGTTAGGCCAAGGTAAAAGTTAAGTGTGTAGGGAAGTCGTCAGAGGATAGAGTAAGTTAATACCCCTTCTCTCTTTCTTCATCTCTCCTTCTTTATCTCTCTCTTTCCTTATCTCTCTCGCTCTCGTATTGAGGTAAATACTGCCCTCATGTGGTCTGCTTAAAAAATATTCTTTATTGCAAGTAAGCTATAAACGACCCTGCACAGGTCATTATGACAAATTATTGGAGCTTGCAGTGATGTCAAATAAAAGGTACTTTTCATCAAATAAATGACTTTACATACAAGATACAATAACTAATTATATAAAATGTTATTCATTTTAATAGTAATGCATAAATAGTCTATCAAGAGGTGGCAAGGGGGGGTTTGGACTACAATACACAGAGTTCCGATTTTTAATTGTCTTTATGACCTTGTAGGTTCATAGTATTATAAATGCTATGTGGTCAAAAAGGTTTTATTATGCAAAAGAATATAAATAATATCTAGAATACTGTCATTTTACATTTAACACTTTTCTCTAATACATCTTTGAGGTATTAGTCTGTGAAAGATATTAAAGTATGTTTATATAATTTGATTTTACAACATTGATGGTGTAGCAAGAGTGATTAAGCTATTACTTTACCATATAGGTCATATTATTCCCTAGTATGTCTGCAGCCTCCAAACTGCTGGATTCTCCAATTCCCATAATCCAAATCAACACTGCAGTATCTTTTTATCTTTTTTTTTCTTAGCCCCTCCATACATGGTAAAGACCCACATCTTTCAAAAACGCACTGGAGGCTTCCATTAAATATTTATACTTTTCAAACCCAAGCTGTGATAACCCTGTTGTTGTTTCGAGGCTTCTCCCGACTTCACACAGCTCCTCTCCAGCCACGGAGGACAGTATCAAAGTGTTTGCACAGACTGAGCAGTTCTCGCCGTGACGAGTAAACTGACCTCTGTGCTCAAAACCAGTTTCCTTCTAAGGGAAACTTGCTTTGGATGAGTACCAAGCCAGATTTGCTTTTCATGCAGACAAGACAGTATTATTCAATATTTATACCCACCATGAATTCATATTTATATCCATAATTAAGATAGGCTTATTCATATTTTGTTCAGCATAACAGCACATAAACAATATGCAATAAACAACAGACCATAAACAGAGACAATTGGGAACATTAAACCAATAATAGATAACAGATATTACATTTTTGTGAACTCAGTTCCATAAAAGACATTGAGCGTTGGCACCATTCCCTGTGGACTGAGGGAAGAGCTGGTGCATGTATGTATCAGAGTCAAATGACCAGATATGAACCTTATCCAAACATCTGGGTTATCCTCTCCTCCCCTTGCCACCTCTTAATAGTATTTTATTCTCCCGGTTAATGATGTGGGCCAATCTGGCGAGCAGAACGGTAGTAAGCATAAAGCAGTGCTGATATATATGTGATCTATAGCATTTAGAGCTGCAGAGCGGTAGGTAAGCACCTCATAAAAGCCTCTGTGCAGGACTCGGCTGCCATTACTCACACTGCCAGCTCCTGTGAATTACCCCTCGCTTCTGAAACCCACCTCTAATCGCTCAGCTCCCCGCTCCCTTTCCGTCCCTGCTCCGGCAGCACAGTGGCTCCACGTCTGTCCATTTTTTTAAACAAGTGATTATTTGTGTATTTGTTTTTCACGTTCAATGTGTACAAAGAATACTTCACAATTTGGATTCAGCAAACCACTGGAGGGAGCACTAGCTTTGTGTAAAGATCAGCTCTCTGCTTTACTGCCCAGTGGTGCATTGATCAGCAGAACCAGTTTTTTGGTGTAATGTATACATTGATTGCAGGTTGAAGGCGTGAATTAAGGGCAGATTGAGAGCCGCTCAATCCCAGTAATTGGTACAGTGAACGTCTTGACAGGGACCTGAGTTACAGGGAGCATCCTGCAGACGGAGCACAACAAACACCAGGAGTCTGGAGGGAGGTAAACGTTCAATACGTTTGCGAATGTATCAATTCTACTAACTCTATCAATTCGACAGAGTAGAGCTTGTCCTGTAAGATATTCTGGGTGTTGTGTAAATTGTGTTATTACTTTAAATAATAAGGACCGACAACAAAGATAAACATAATGATCTAGTAGAGAAAAAGCAAAATATCACAACATGAAAGTCTAGGTAGAGATAACATTGAGGAACTGAAATGTATCTAAGTACTAAATTTAGCTCAATTAAAAGTACACAAGTGTTATCAGTAAAATATGTTGATAGAACAGAATAAGTATTCTTCATGGAGGAGCCCAACCTCTCTAATTATAGACATATATTGAATTAATTACTACTACTGATTGACTGACTGTAGTTTTGCCTATATTATTTGCTTTATATGCTGTAGGTAGTTAAATATTTTAAAATGTAAAATCTGTCATAGTTTTTGATGTAAAAATCTTGGTTTGCAAAGTAACCACCAACATTAAGTCCAAAATAAATGTGTCTAAATTAGGAAAAATGGAAAAACTCAAGTAACTTTTAATTAAGACTCATACTAAGACCTTGATTTTCACATGCATCATTAACATCAACACTAGAGTGGCTGACAAATAATATTGTGGTGATCTGTGAGCCGGTCGATGTGATTGGACAGTTTGACTACAAAGGCTCATGGGAGTTAGGTGTCCTAGTTAAATATAACTGTTTTTGTCATTATTCTAGTAATGTTTTAGTTTTCTGACTTATATTCTGGTTATGTGTTTATGTGTTAAGGGTAAGTTAAGATGTATTTTTAGTGCTAATAAAGCCAGTGTGACTGTTGGGTATGTGATGTGTTTCATAGGTTCCTCTAACAGATCATGTGAAAATGTCAAATAAATCTTGCAACTTGCTGTAGTTTGTGAGCTAATACTTAAAACTTAGTTTCTTCCAAACGAGCTGGCCACAATGTGATAATACCATATTCCTTGAGTGAACTTAGCACTGCAGACTGTAGAAACTGTCCAGTGAGGTTTCACCTTGAGAGGTGCATTGACATTCCTGTCAGCCGGGGAGTCTGTGTCACATCAGCAGAGGCTCAGTGGCTGCCTGAATAACTAACTGGACAGCCAGCCTGGGGGCAGCTCCTTTTTTTAATCTGCCAGCCTCCCCAAAGCTCCACAGGAGTAATTACAAGTTACACCCAGTGGTGAGAAGCCCGAATGAGTCGGGCCTGCACCTATATTTCTCATTATCGCGTACAAATCTCTGCAGGGATTTCCAGAGTAGTCCTATTATTCAGGACTGGGTTTTTACCTCAAAGTCAAAGTTGAATTACTGCAGCAGGATATTTCCTTTGCCCCCAAGGTATTCTGGGAATTAGGATTCAGAGTAATGTGTCTGGACTGGAGTCATTTACAAACTGATTCCACTGCATAACTTTTGAACACCGTACAGGAACAGCTCTGCCTCAGTGTGGCTTGTATGTTCTTTTTGGGAAATGAAAAATATAAAATGGTAAATGTCTCTATGTCTGTATTTCTATAGCAGATTTTCTAGTCTTGACTCAAAGTGCTTTGCCATTCACATTCACATTTATACAGTGCATCTCTCTATCATACCTCATTCATACACCGAGGTTCTGTATCTTGCCCAAGGACACTTCGGCGCGTGAAATGCTTAGAGACCTTGTGAGCCACAGAAAAAAACAGATTTATTACCAAAATGTGAGAGTGCTGTGGAATAATGTTTTGCTTCTCTGCACTGATGCATGGACAAAAGGAGGCCAAGCCCTTTTTTAATAGCCAGGTATTCCAAGGGCGATAAATGAAGCACAGAACATTTAGCAAGTAATTACTCGCACGTCCACGTAGCCTTGTACTAGTCACATAAAAACGTCAACCCTGCAATCACTTTCCCCTCCAACAAGCACGTGTACAGTAGATCTCCACTGTAACGGGAGTCCCATCCAGACTGTGACACCTTGGACATCTGATAATGACTTTTGAAATGAAATGATTTCAAGAAGAAGAAGGAGCTATACGTGTGTTGCCCACCTTAATTAACGGCTGTAATCTGAGGTTGAGCCTGGGAGCCAGTCCGGGGGGGGGTGGGGGGGGGGGCGAACTCCACAGACCTCCCACATGACACGCTCCTAAATCCAGTGCACCTTTTGTAATAAGGTGTTTAAACTGTCAGCCCTCTGCCCACTCTCTCGCTCTGCTCCACTCGTTTGCTAACTCAGCTGAATCGCCGCTTCCAACGCTTTTACTGTGCCGCTCATAAAACAATGTCATGAGTAAGTTCACCTGCAGAAAGTTCCACGAAGCTCCAGGGCGGCTCTGTGGAGGGAACGGCCGTTTGGCGTGGTTCTGAAATCTGATGTCATTGTGTTCCGTGAATCTACGTGTCGACCTTTTGGTCTTTCAACGTGTCTTTTGGGGCCAGATGTTGAGGTTTCTCTTTGCTGAGTGCAGCTGGAACAGCTTCACTGCTTGGTTTCTCATGAGTGGATGTTATGGAGCTGGTGTCACTTGCTGTGGTGGATGTTGTGGTGTCTTCTGGCTGTTTCTGTTTACATGGTGATGTCATGTTATTTGTGCTTTACTCGTTCTGAATTTCTTATGCTGGCTGTTGCTTTTTTCCTTAATGACTTTTTGGCACCTGCATCCTGATGATTTTATTCTTTGCTTTTGATTTATAATAGCTTGTTCATTTGTCATTTGTCCTCAATCTTTATTGCGTTGGCTTTGGTGTAGGGTTAGAGCGAAGGACGAGGTAAAAGGTTCAAGTCAAATATCAACATGTACATTCCACATGAATAGGGTGAGTAAATTCTATGGATGGATGGAGGGACTTTATTTATTTATTTAATGATCTGGAAATTGTATTACAGCAGCAACATGTTTTTTTTATATATACTGCAAATTTACATTTCTACAGAAAATACTTGGAAACATATACTAAACTCTTTTCTTCAGCTTAAATTATGAAATGAGTATTGTTTTGTTTTGGAGTGATGGAAATAACAAAATCTGAATACATTCAAACTTGATGGAAAATAACACAATCAGCAAAACAAGGCTTAAAACAGACCAAAGGTTAAACACAGGACGACCCTGACAACTGCTTGATCTTGTGTAATGTAACACTCACCCACACAGAGTAAAGTCACCTCATGGCACCAAGCAGCCACAGAGTCAGCAGTTTCCTGCGAAGCTGAATGTGGACGGAGGATTCTGTAGATTTTCCCTGCTGCCGTCCAGACCTGTGAATCAACAACATTCTATGTAAAACTCTACAAGTATGTTTGTTGTTCGTCTGGGCAGGAAAACCTTAATATATCAAGAGAGTGAATCAGTAGTTCATGTAAGGAAGAGGCAGAGGCTGAACTGGTAGAGCTCGGGAAGTCACCTCGGCGCCCTGCCCACAGTGACTTGGCAGATGTGTAGCGAGGCGAAGTGCACAACAGCTGCTTGCTCTAAATCGGGACGCCCATCCTCCCCGTCCTCCCCTCTGCCTTTGAGTTCCCGTGGAGTGCAATGTCAGCCGCGCTGGAATCATCGTTTGTTACCCTGATACGTATCTGCCTCACATAGCTCACTCTCACACTTTATCTGGAGTTGCTTCCTCTGATGTGGAAGTGGCTCTGAATTTACAGACTTGTTCTCCTTCTGCACTCTTGAGTTTGTATCCATGCTCAGCTTTCTGTTGAGTTGGTGTGTTATTCTGCATCGGACCAGGAAAAGACCCCTAATATAGTTTGCTAGTGTTTATTGGGGAAAAGGGAAAAAGCATAGATTGATACATTCTCTGTTTAAAGGATACAACGACCACCCTACACTTCTGCTGAAGATGAGAAGACAACGGCTTTTTAGAAGACAAATGGGGGCGGAGGGAAGACATCTGCAGTGACCCACTTCCGTGTGTACGTTTGTATGCTTTAATGCCACAGTGCAGTATAACGTACACAGGATTATTGCTGTTATACAAGCTACAGAACAATAGAAATTCCAGTTATCTGTGGAAAAAACAACAACTGCAGTGTAAACCACGCAGGACAGATTCTGCAGTAACACGGTCTCCTTTCATGTCTCTCCCACCTTTAAACCTTAAAACATGCAGGAAGGAAAGAAGGAAATCATGATGTATGCTGTCATGTGTGTGTGTGCATATATAAACACACAACCTGTAAGACTCGTGCTATGATGTAGCGTCGTCATTGAGCTAGAGGCCCCGGCCCCTCCAGTGTTTCCAGCTGTTTTACAATATTGACTTGACTGAAGAAACAGATTGGCTTTAAACAAGCACTGACACGCAATCTTTCCCTCTTCTGGGAGCACTCCCAGCCCCAGCTCTGCCACAGGGATGGAGCCCCCCCGCTCAGGACACACTATATCAAACAGGGGATTTCTCCCCGGAGATATATACAGCTGTTTCTGGATTAAAGGTGCAGACCTTCACATTTTAGTACTTTTTGTGTGATAAAGTCAGTAGGATATTCTTCACTGGAGCTCGGAATGACCTGGTACATCGCTCATAGATGTGCCATGATGGTTTCATTCTTATAACCGAGGCAAAAACCACTGTTTTAAACAAGTTTTAATATCTTTATTAACATTTTCTATTTATATATAGAAAATGTTGATAAAGGTGTTTTCTTTCTCTCAAAAATGTGGTTGATTGGCCTTTGAGTTTATCTGATCGCAGATGCACTTGTTAGTCTTTATTTTGGAGTTGGATTTGCCTCAAAAACTTTTTTTAAGGAAAACAAGGAGGAAGATCTTAAAATGATAATCTGTAAACGCTAAAACAATTTACGCATTTGGTTTTAAAGTATACAGAATAGAAATGGTTTGTTTTAAGCTCCAATCTCTGCTCGAGACAATTCATTATAATGACCTACCAACATCCTCTCCTTCAAACCTTGATGAGTACCACCTTCCACATGTGCACCCACATGCACATTAGAACCAAGTCACTGTGTTTGACTGATTGCAGGCCATTAATCATCCTTATGAGCTGCAGTCCGTCTCTGTTTACATTGATCTGTGAGCAGAAGGGGGCTCTGCTGTTTGTGTGATGTGAAGACGTAGCTCCACCAGAATCAGCTCAAACCTTCATCTTATTCTCAAGTGAACCTCTAGTCTCGCTCGTCTGTGTGTGTGTCAGACAAACCTTTAAATGCAGAGTTTCTGTTTTTTAAAGGATGTTTACGTGCAGGGTGTTTTCATGAGGGCCAGTTACGCCTGTGAAGGATAGTCCCATTAAAAAGGATTGAAGCCTCTGAGTCCCCTGCTCACAGCGAGCAGGACATCAGTATGCAGACAACGCCCTGCAGTTTTGCAGTGCAGGATGTGTGAAGCCTCTGAATCACGGTGGAATATGCAGTAAGGAGAATTCATAACAAAATCTGTCACTTCCTTTTCGTCTATGATCCATCACCGTGGTCTTCTTAATATTCTCCAAATTCAACCAGAGGATTGCGGATCTTGCAAGACGAGTTATTGTAAGTGTGGTGGGTTTTCAGTTTTTTTTTTGCTGTCTCTGGGCCGGAGGAATCTGCAGTGTGAAGCTGTGAAGCAGCAGGAGTGTGTATCTGTCTCTCCATCGACTCGGGAGATTTATCTTGTGAGCATTGAGGCGGCGCCCGAAACCGTGTGTATCAGCAAAGTAACGACAACTGCTGCACTGACACCAGGGGGCAGCAATTAACATGAATTAATTACATTGATTTAGGATGCGAGGGCCCTGGTTAGAGCTCGGTCTTCCTCTGACACACACACACACACACACACACACACACACACACACACACACACACACACACACACACACACACACACACACACACATGTTTTTCATACATGACAATAATGTCCATATTAATGGTCTGTTAATGACTTTTTAATCATGAGTCCGGGAGCAAATGGTTAAAGTACAATTTTCTTGTTGGATAAGATAAGATAAGATAAGACAAGATAAGATAAGACTAAACTTTATCGATCCCGGGGAAATGCACCAGAGAGTCAGACTGAAGTAGACAAGCAAACATGACAGTATAGAAATTCAATAAAATAGGCAATAAAATAGAAAATGAAAAGTTAAATAAAAGAAACATATATTCACTAAAGATGAAAAGAAAATATTTGTACAGAAATGTACTCCTGAGCAGTGGCACAGGATGTTTGCATGAGGATGTAAACTGTACGTGTGCATTATGCATGAGCTAATGAAATTGATGTATACGTAGGAAATAATAGTAAACTGCCCAAACATAAACATTATTATCAATTCAATCCGAAAAATATAACTCAAAAGCTCTTATCTTTACAGGGAGAAATAATCACATCAAAGCTTTCCCATTTAGATTCCACTAATCTTTTCTTTTAGCTCCGTTGTATAACATGTCTTGTCCTTTCCCTGCCCTCACATCTCCTCCACTGATCTCCTCCTGCTCAGCGGTTCCTCTCCCTGTCTGTGTCCGGGCTCCACCACTGAGAGGCACTGCAGCTCAAGCAGAGGCCCGCGGAGCGTCAGAACCCGGCTGAACCTTTAGGAGCGACACTGTCAGCTGCTCGCCTCAGTGCCAGCCCCTTAAAAGTTACCCAGGATTCCCAAACCTGCTGACTCCACTTCCCCTCCTGCTCCTCTCTCTCTCTCTCTCTCTCTCTCTCTCTCTTTACCGCAATACGACTTTTCCACCCAACTCGGAAAAGAAACTTGTTTATATCTTATTCTGCGGGCTATCCTCCTCTCCTCGTTCCCTCCCTCCCTGCCTCTCTTGCACTATCTTTCCCTTTTCTGAGAAGCACGAGGTCCAATCCAGCTGTAGTCAAATCTAATCCCTCTAATTCAGTTAATCTAATTTTCTGGATGTGGTCACACTGCTGATCTCCCGCGCTGGTCGTCCACAATCTCTCTCTCCGCACTCTTGATTTCTGCCCAAATCTCCTCGGAGCTGCACTTTCCCACTTTGAAAAAGTAACCGATCGACAATAAGTTGATCCGGGGAGAGTTTATAAAGAATCAGAGTACCACACATTAATGTCAGGTTTTAAAACGGGGAATTTAATCCAAGATAAATTACATCCTTACCTTATATTATCCCATATAGGCCTCCCAGTATTTCAGTCACAGTGGCAGTGAATCACAGGTTGTAATCTGAATAAACCCCCTGGATGATTCATCCTTGCACGGTGTTGTTCAGTTTGCTGATTATTAGTGATTAAATTAACATTTCGCAAGTCAGCTGTCTTTGTCGGGGGGGGCTACCAGTTCATTTGATTAATTTAAATGTGACGCAAGGACGCAGTGCTAGAGGTTGTATCGTATATTTTACCTTGAAAATTCTGCATTACAGGGGTAGTTCGACCAAAAATGAAAATTCACTTAGTGTCTTCTCACCACTATGCCGAAGGAGGTGGTGGGTGAAGGGTTTGAGTCCACAAAACACTTACGATACGATTGAAATACATGGTGTAAAACAACAGAAAAAAACGTATAATGCCTCCATCCTGCTCCTGTGGTGTCATCCAAGTGTCCGTAAGCCCCGACATTCAAAATGCAACTGAACCAAGGTTATTTACACCAGGTTTTTAGCCTAAATGTTACTGATTTCCTCCTTTGGAGCCGTGTTCGCACGTGGATCAAACGTCTACGTCTTAAGAATCAGTCACCATTTACTTCAATTGTATTGGATTTAGTTGCAACGCTGTTTACCCCTGAAACTCCAAAAGTGTTCTGTGGACTCAAACACTTCACCCACCACCTCCATCAGCACAGTGGTGAGTAGATAATGGTGGTAAGAATTTTCGTTTTTGGTTGAACTATCCCTTTAAGTTTAACAGAAACCAATGAGTGTGTCCTGTAACCTGTATTTGCAGTTGTAGTAGTAATAGTAGTAGTAGTAGTAGTACTCGGCCATTCTCCTTGATAAACCATTATCTCCAGTGATGGAGCGTCTACAAATAGGTACCAGGGTAGGAAACGATCTCGTTGGTCTCGCCTCTCATTCAGTATTCATTAGAAGCTGCCAGTGTGCAGTACATGCGTGTTTGAGGGATTACCAAGGTCTATTAACAGATAAGAGGGACTTTCTCGGTGGAAATCACTGGAGATAGGGGTATGTAGGTTAAACAGTATGTGTCCCAACACTCGCGCTTTAATCACATTCGCAGATAAGCTCAGTGTTGTTTGGATCTCGGCCTCACAAGCGACACTTGTTTCATCATGCCCTTTCTGCTGCCACTCTCCACTTTGTCTCCCTCTTTCACTCACTCTGCCTCGTCTCTCTCTCCGGCTCCTGGCTGCGGCAAAGCTCTCTCCGCAGTGATCGTCAACAGAATGAAAAATCATCTTCTTTAACCTGTTGTCATGTAAAAGTACAGAAGGGGGGGGGGGGGACTGGGATGGTGTGAGTCTCACAGAGAGAGGATTAGGGCCAACCAGGACACACCCTGGTGCCATGTCTCATTGTCTGGGTGTGTTTGTCCTGCCTGACAGCTGAAGAGGAAGAAAGCACATGATACCCTTTTAATGTGTCTGTCTCCCTTTTTTTTACTCGTCTTTCATTTCTATTTTCTCCTCCCTCCTCTCTCCGGACCTCTCCTTTGATCCGACACTTTCTGTCTCCCTCTTCCTTCCTTCAGCTGTTTCTTTCAGGCCCGTTCCTCCACCAGCGCCGCCACCACCACCACCACCCGCGGATCACTTGTGAATTTATAGGTCAACTGTCTGACGATTGCAGGCCCATCTTATTTAATTCCCTCCCAAAGGATGTCAGGGGGTGGGGTGGAGTGGGGTGGGGGGGATGACTTACCTGCTGCAAGCTCGGTTCCCTGAGCTCTTACTGCATGCTGTCTGCTCCGCTGATAGACTGCAGGAATCTAATTTGTGCAGCTCCGAAAGTCATGAATAGTGAGAGGGAGGTATCTGATTAAAGGGAGATCGTATAAGTGTGTGGCACGGAAACCTGTGTCCATGAAGTGTTTCACTTGTGAGGAGATAACCAACATCCTGATGTGTGTAATGACAGTTGTGACTAATCATAATCCCTATTTTTTTATGTCCCACTAATGATGCAATGTTGGACAAGGGATTTAAAACTGTTCAGCGATCCTTTTCCTGTCTTCCCTACCTTTTGTTGTGTCTCTACTGTACACAGCACCTTCCCCTACTCGCTGTCCTCAGCTGCCTCCTCCTCTTCGATCTATGGTCTTTTACCCAGTGAAATATGGATGTGTTCAGGATGACTGCAATGCAGCTGAGACAAAAGGGAGGGTGGCCTTGTCATCTGGGCTTGGAGGGAGGTGTAAAGAGCCCCCATGCTTTCAGGGAGCCGGATTGGACGGGGGGGGGGGGGCAGAGCAGGCGAGCGGTCAGCAGATCCTCAACGATCCAGAGAAGAGAAACTCGTAGCCTCTCTCTCAGCATGGATAAAAAACAAAGGGAAACATGAATAGGAAAGGCCGAGCCAAAAAGAAATAAGCCTCTGTCCCATTCACAAAGAAGAATTATTCATATCGATGTCATATACACAAATATTACATTTTGATCATATCTGCAGTATTTTCAGACCTGCGTGTTGCTCAGTGTCGCCTCAGCCTCTTGTGGTTTGTTTTCCACTCTGCATTTTGGTTCAGTATCTCTCTCACCCCTCAGCCAGGCCCCACGCCAGCAAATGGGGGAATCAGTGTCATCCAGTACCCACGGTGCATCACCACGGGAAATACAACCCCGACTTTGGGGCTTTAGAAATGATCTATTTGCCACAAGGAGCGTTCATGCCGTCTTTACCTGAAACTATATAGAGAGGAAACGAGGTGGGAATGACAGGACACAGAAGCCTGTGTGAACATATGTTGTGACTTTTATTCAGATGTTGAAATAAAATGTTTAGGCAAATGGTGATTAAGAAAACCCAAATGTCAATGGCTCCAAATTACAATATTTGAATCAAGGGATGAGATAATGGCCGCTACTGACAATTATTATCATTATCATTGAATTACATGACATTATCAAATAGATCGGAATGAATTACTTGAGCTATTTTACCCCAATAAGCGAGATAAACGATCGAAACAGTTCAACCTATTGATTAAAGAACTAATAGGTCTAGTTGTTGTTACGTTTGTGAAGTACCTCCTGTTTGCTGATAACATTTCCCTACTTACTTTACAAGTAAGGTTTTGCAGGAGTATCTTACAGCCTTCACCTATTTAAATACAAGATCCGAATACTTCTTCCCCCACAGCTGGTAACTTCCTGTATTCTCATTATAAAATCTTGTGTAACACGTCTCTGACTTTCTCTCAGTTCGGGCACTTAGATCGTCTCCATCTTCGCAGAATCCAATCATGTCCTGTCTGTGTGACCAGCGTCTGTGTCCTGCTGCCCGTCAGCTCGGAGTGACAGACAATTAGCGGCAGTGGAAATGGTTTTTAGAAGCAGCCCCACGCCTCCTGAATTCCCTTGTCCCAGCTTATTGCGATAAGACGGTGACTCCAGAAGCAGGGCAACTGCACCACGCATTTATTTTTCAACAGGCACTGAGCACATACTCCTGAAGTCATGCATATACTAACAATGGCACTCCGAAAACAGGTCCTGCTGCACCTACTGCATGCACACACTTTGTCTCCAGTGTCCTTGTGTCTTCGGATGAGCCCCGTCTTACTCAGCACAGTTGTTTTCCTGACACTTGATATCCAATGCACGGAAGCGTTTTGGAGAAAATTAAATGTCTCCATTCGTGAGCAGAGCTGCTATTCATTGGCCGTTGAGGTGATTAGTTTTGAGAGCTGGTTTCCCCACAGCCTGAACAAAACGAGTCCCAAGTGTCTAATATCTTCATGGAAAATAATCAGTTTAGCCCATTTTGTTATCAGTGAACGGAGACGTTACTTTGTCGTCGGGTGTCTCTGGTAAGCCTGGAAAGGGACGCTGGTTTAGAGTCTCCCGCATTAAAACTTTAATATATATGCATGACTGTGGTCGACCAAAACATGTTCAGCCTGTTGCTTTCAATAACCATCATCCGCTCGTGTGTTACCCGAAAAGAGCGTGGGTAAGAATTCACACGGAAAAGATGTGACGAATGCTTTTTAGTATATTTGTGTTACTCATCACTACTTTGTCGTCAGATTAAAATTAAAGGATTAAATTTGACAGAAGACATTTTAGGAACAGCTGCTCTGTTAAGCATCAGTTAAAGTCAAATTGACTCAGATACTGTTTCGAATAACAAGCTTTATTTTGAACATTCTGTGGAATTTGTCCATTAAAATAACATTAGGGGCTGTGAAATAGTTTTTTAATGTTGTGAATTTACATGCCACTAAATTTCCATTATTTGTGCCCATTAACCTGAACCTTACATCAGGATCCCATTAACATCCATTAAATAAACAAGGGAAATTATCATTTTAAGAAACAACCTAATTTACAACAAATTACTGATCGTTGTTTTACGAGTGTTGACTCGTAAAACAACAATCAGGTGAAACAAATAACTAAAACAATAATAGTGTGATAATCTATTCATACTTACGGCAATGACAAACCCTGAATGATTGAGTTAAAAGAAATAATGACTGTTACAAAATAAACTTTTATTTGCTGTTTCCAGGCCAATATTGGTACATTTCCTTATCACTTATATTAGACAGAATTATATTGGTGGTATTTAATATTATACAGCAGACAAACATCTAAAGCAACCTGTTAAAGTGGAGTGTAGGAATTAAAGGTGGAGTAGGCGAGTCAGACTGTTGATATTTAAATTTAACATAAAAAACAATATACGAGTCCCGTTAATGCTCATTCGAAACTCCACCCCCAAAACGACTTGACACACCCCAAAAATTGCACCCAATCAATAATGCAACTGATTGATTGGAGCCACTGTGGAAGTGGATATCCTTTCTTGTAGCTGAGGCAAAATAAACATTATAATAATAAATGTCATCAAACAAACAACATGCACACAATATTGAAAAGAGACAACATTGATGGTAGAGAGGGCTGCAGGTTTTTACCTGATGTCGCATTTCAAATTATGAATCAATCCAAATAATCCAACTGTTCTAACAGACACATACAAACTCCACTGGCTGGTGTGTAGTTTCTTAGAAACGATGCAGTTAATGCAACGGGGTATTCTGGAGGAGAAACTGCACTGAAAATACACAGAAAGTAAATTGAATAGTAAACGTATTTATTATCAGTACATGCATGTGAGTACATATACTGCGTTGTATGTGTGATGTAAAAAGACTCTTTTCCTTTACATCTCATGTTGTTAGGTTACAGCACCTCCTCCTGCTCTTTGAGAAAACATAATACAAGGAGCTGCCTGAATTAATAATGAAAAAAGCAGTGGACTCCATAGGAAACAAAGCTCTGCAGAGGAAACTGGTGTCATGTGCAAATTGCAGGGGTCTCGATGTAAAGCCGACCTTTGTACCTTGACCCTTTGCATCTCTGAGTCGGCAGAGTTGGATAGTGTGCACTCAGCATCCCACTGCTTTGTACAGAGGGAGCTGAAGGAGGATGAGATGTAGGGAATGGGAGGAGCTGGGACACTTGAGTGGCGCTCCAGAGGTTGGAGGGTCAAAGGGAGGCGCTGGGCCTCTGAGACCTGCCTTGATCTCCTGGTCAATGCTCACAGCATCCCGCTCTGTGATGTAATGTGTGCGCTAGCATTTTTTTTTTTTTACAATGCAGTGGGATACGGTTTTAAGTAAAATAAATCCACTGGGGACTCCATATAGATTCTTGTAAAACAAGCATTAGGACAATATAAACAATAAAACTCTACCATAATCATGACTACTTGTCAGATTCTTACCACATCCCATGGGATTTGAATTTAGTTTGAACAGGGAACATCTAAATCTGACATATAAATTTTGTTCTGACAATGTTTCATTTTTATGGCACCTGGTGAAGTATTTTCCAGATTAAGAGAGTGGAACATTTTCCTTCAGGCCTCGTCAAGATCCACTTACCTTTCAAAGTGAATTTGACATCCTGCATTTGAGTCAGGAGTTATAAAGTCATGGGCATGCAGATATTAAAATCATACAAAGTTATAGCCACACATTCTTTGCACAGGTTATTCAAACGTCATTGACCCTGGTAACTGCAGCGTGTCCGTGTTTGTGTTGATGTCAGTACCCTGCAAAGACACTGTATTTGGGAATAATAATTAATACACGACCCTTCTCAGCAACCCCCACGGAAATGATGTAACATCACACAACTCACTTCAATTTACACTTCACTCATCCACACCTACATCACTGTCGCCTCACCTGCTCCCTGGAGCTACAGGCGTCTGCAGTCTCCATAACAAAGAGGAGTTGTGCTGAGGAAATCTGCGATGACAAGTACATACAATTCAATTAAAAACGCTTAAATACCACATTCCTGTTTTGTGTCTGGCTTGAGATATATTTGACATTTAGCCTTTCGGACAGTCAATTAAATAAATGTTTTTGTAACATCCGGCATGAAAACGTAAATGTGTGGGTGAGGAGGAGGCAGATGAGGACATAGACATTCAGCACCAGATAAGTAATGACCAGAAAGTGTTGAGTCTCTGGTGTTAATAAAGGCAAGGTAGAAAGATAAGGATCACATCAGAACCTGTAGTTTTGCCTTTAGAACCTTTTTGGCCTCACAGTGTTCGTAGTATTCCTGATGACACACATCACCGGGACGGCGACTTTAATTTGTGTTTACACTGTGCTGCATGGACCACAATGCACTGCAGCCCTTCAGTTGAGAGTGTCGGCCTGTTTATCGTTGCGTCTTCCCCTCAATGAACCTGTCAGTCTCCAGTAATGGAGGGTTCAGTCTTGGCCCTGACGTGGACCAAACAACATGTCAGAGCTGTCTGCCATTTTAAAGGAGAGCACACGGCGATGGTGAAAATCTCTCTCCATCTTACAGCTGGTTTGGAAAAAAATGATCTACTCTCCTACACTTTCTATTTATTTAATTGATTGTTCCCTCTTCCCTTGGTTCTCTTATTTCTTTGTGTTGTTTTTGACTTGTTGAATATTCAGTTGAGTCAAATGCAGTCGTGCATGTTGAATCATTTTGTCTGTTTTGGTTAGTGACGCCATCATAATTTCATTTAATACCATTGGTTGATCTAAATAAGCTGTAAATCATGTCTCTACAATCCTATTGGCTGCCTTCATAGTGATGTCACGATGACACCTTTCCTTCCATATATTCATAATTATTATTCAATCTATATAAGCTTTAGGTTCATTTGTATAGTCCTATAGGAGGCAGATACTTCATGTGACTTATATGATTTCTTTATGATACAATCTTCTGATCAATTGAAGCCTTTATTGTGTTTTTTTGGCCCTTATTTTTAATAACCTGATCTTGACCTTGACTTTTGGCTGAGCAGATCCAAAGGTGAATCATCTGGAGATAACCTGGTGAAAAGTCCATGTGTTGTTGAGTTATTTTTGTACACACACACACACACACACGGGCGAAAACAATACCCTGATTCTGGCTACGCTGGCTCACAGGTTAATCACGATCTGGACTGAGGCGAATATATACAGCAATCTGAAAATGACCTCAGCTCGCATCCTGAACCTCCAGTCACCCTCCACTCGTGCATTGCTTTCCTGACAAAGTGTCAGTCTCTCCTGTGTCTCTATTAGCCTCAACTCTCCATCGTGGCGCCTCCCTTCCCCCATTCCTCCATCCCTCCGTCCCTCCCCCCTTACCTCAACCCCCTGGAGAGGAGCGATACCGCTGATGCATCACCACCCAAGATAATTTGTTTAAATGACAGATTAGGAGGGTAACTCGATTTGTGTCCGATACAGTATGTAGTGTCTGTTACCAATCTAATAAAGCCAACCCCCTCTGCTTTGCGTCCACCTCTTGGCCCCTCCCTGCTCAACACACCCTGCCCCCACTTGTATCTGCTGCAATAAGCTTCCCAGTTCAATGAAGAAGCAAAGGGGGCAGGGGGGGGGGGGGGGGGGGGGGGGGGAGCAGCAGAGGCTTGTCTCCAGGGCTGTAACACGATCGCAGGCAGTGGCCACCAAGGCCTCGACATTAATTGAATTGCAAGGCCGGGAAGCTGCAAGGTTCGGCGAGGCGCTCATTGACACATTGATCGGCGGAGAGGGGCTTCAGGAAAATATGCCTTCGCAGTCGCAGCCAATCAATCAAACAATTAAGGCCCAGTCTCTAGCTGGCTCTGCTCCATTTAAGTCTAACCTCCCAGCTCCTGGTGCCGCACGTTCCAAATTAATTGCTTCTCGCCACAGAATAGGCCCGCCGCCTCCCCCCGTCTGCTCTCTGTACCTGGGGGAAAAGGTGACTGTGAGTCTGCATTTTACACAGTTCACATCTCTATAAAGCTTAACGCGTGAACACTGGCATTACACAATCCCCCCCCCCCTGCAGTAGGCGTGTATGCAAAATGGCTGCTGAGATCCTCCTGTTATCTGTACACGCAAGCATGTCTTTATTAGATTTACAAGAAATTGTTATGTCAGCCCTTGTGATACTATCCAGAAATCCTCCACAGCTATGAGATGGGACAGAGTATTTTCCTATTCAGTCAGAGGGATGCACCTAAGGAGAGGGTGGAGGAGGAGAGGGGGGTGGTCATCAGTGCAGCCCTTCGTGCAGCATATCCCTCCTCCTTTCCAATCTCCTCCACCTTCTTCCTGATCCCTGTTCCCCTCTTTGCCTCTCCCCTCCTCCCAGTCTTACAGGGGGAGTAAAGCCGTGTCCTACAACAGCAGAAGGGGGATTATTCCTGGTTCGTGGCTCCGTGACTGGAATTCGCAGCCGCACTCTTCCAGCCATATGGCATTATCAATTGTGTTTACTATGGCAGAGCCTGTCACCTTAAGACTGTGCCTCCCTGGCATGCCGCCCCACCGAGCATCTGTCAGAGGGTACTAGTGGGGGTTTACTGTCTCTGTCTCACTTACACTCTGCCTCTTAAAGCCCCCCCCCCCCCCCTTCTCACCTCTTTTTCCTTCTCCCACTTTTTTTTATCTTCCTTCACTTTCACCACCATTATTTTGAGGTGTAACACGCAGAAGGCTTTAGGAGAGATTATAACTTCTCGCCTGATACCTGATGTCTGTTACAAGCCCGGCTCCATAACCTCTCACTACTGCCCTTGTATAGCAGAGATCACTGTGGCTACTGGCAGTGTATGATAAATCAAAGGTGTCTCTTTTTTAGGAACATGTCCTTAATCTTTTCCAATGGCCACCTGGCCTGATTTGTGACCTTGAGGATAGGTGTCTGATGCTGGGAGGTAGCGGTAGGATGTTACAAGGCGCATGCACACACTGCTCGCACCCTCACACCTGCACACACATACGTTCAGCAGTGCATTGGTTGTGCGTATATGTCCTTGGGCTGTAAACACACATGCACACACGCAGACAACTGAACGACCTTGGGTGTCACCAAATAAAGATTGAAGGTGTTGAGGAGTAATTCTGTCATCAAGGTGGCACCTGATGTAAACAGCCAGAGACAGACAGTCGGACTCCTGGATGCAGCCGGTCAGTCAGTCTGCACACAGAGGTGAATACATTCCATTAAACATTTTTTTATTTTTGCATTTAGCTGATGCTTTTATCCACCAGCAGAGTATAATGAATACACAATGAGTTCAAATTCCAAGCTCAGCAGCATACAGATGAGTTGGATACTAAAGCACCCTGTCTACACAGGTAATAGCCTCTGTATTTTTTGCATGATTCAAGATAGAGAGGCCTTCAATCTTCCCCCACGGGCACAACTTTCTTTATAGTGTGTTGTTATGTGTGCAGTAAATGTAAGTGAGTATTTTCCTACATATCTGTGTATTCATTCATGTCAAAGTTATTTAGCATATTTGTGATTCTAGTTTATTGCATGTGTGAGCTATTGCTATGTGTCCTCTTCCCCATTTTGTATGTGCCATATCCAAGTGTGTATATGTCTCTAGCCAAGTGTAGGCTTTGTTGGTTTTTTTATGGTTATGTAAGATGGCTGTAGATCTGTTTTTGTTGTTGTCATTGTGTGCATTGGATTTAATTTAGTTTAAAATGGTAGAAAGTGGGTTGTGGTAGAAACAAGTGATTACTTACATAAAAACCACACCCAAACATATATAATCGATCGAACCTTTTAGAATATATAATATAAATAATTTATGATTTGGACAAATTCTCGATAAAACCCGTCTTCCACGAGTGGACCATATTGAAATCATCCCAGGCTTGACTGCAGCTTATTTTAGCCGGGCAGCTCTGATCTCATGCCAAGTCATTTTTAGCCGGATGATGATGTTTCCTTTATCTTTACCTTTTAAGAGCTGTTGATTCTCTGAGTCTTACGTTTTAAACACTCAGCACAGAGTCCAGGGATCCTCCTTGCTTGAAAGAAATGAACATAATTATCAGAGTGGCAGTAACAAAACGGAACCGGCTTCCGAATCGCCCCTGCTTCGTGAGACGTAATGATACATGCTCTACTTTTAGAGAGAATCTCCTCTTCTTGGCCACTGTCTGGTCGCACAGATGTGTTGACATGATTTTTTCCCCCTTATCTTGCACTCAGTCGTTCATTGAAAGACATTGATTTGCTAAATTGGTCTGGCTGTCTTGACTGCATCAGATGTACAATGGAGTGACGATGGGAGCCAGCTGGCAGAGGCGGCGATAACTGGCTAGAAGGACCCGATAGGAGGGCAGCACTCGTATTGTGTCCTCCATAATTTCTCTTTTTTAAATTGGTGTCTTCTGTCGTCCTCCATAAATTTCCACTTGAACTGAATATGTTCACACGTTCGCCCTTTCTTACATTTTGTGCGACGTGGCCTGGACAAGAAAATGGGAGCCGCTAATGACTATCACACTCGCAATCTCCAATTAGCTAAAGAGAAGCACTGGCTAATTACTTTTTATAATGTTCACCAGCCCTTCAGGCTCTTAGATACGTGATGTTGCACTGGGAGGGGGTGATTCTGTGAGTGTGCGGCTCAAGAACAGCCAATTTATTTCACATTATATTCTGCTTTTAAACGTGTTAATGGCCAACAGATCAGATAGTTAAAAGTAACAGAATCCATGTATCTATTTTATTATTATTCATACATAAGAGTTGAACAATAACCCATCTATGTGCTTTTTATTTTCCCCATGGCTGCCAATTAGTGGTTTGAAAGTCTGATCACCTCTGAGAGTGTCTTACCTTAGTCAAGGAATCACACACATCAATAGCTGTGTGTCAGCAAGCCTATTAAATAACTGTTCCGAGGCAAAGTGAACTGGCTCGCTACTAGTTTACTGGTACGCCTCACTTACCTTGGTGTAGGCAGACTAACTGACTAGGGAGGTTATGGATTACTCTTGCTTTTCAGACGAACTTCCCGACTTCTTCCACCAGCGGGCTTGTGAGCCACCTCGTGTCTGTTGGGCGTCCCCTTCGGCCACGAGCTCAGCCAGCTCAGAAGCTGCCGTATGGTTTTAGTTCATAACTGAAGGGGAAGTGTCCCTGTGTCGCGAAAAGAGTCCTTTCTGTGGGTCAGTGACTGTCTTCAGAGACGTCTTGGACGGAGGTTTGTTGGGCCACCTGTCCGCTGTCGTCTCGCTCTGTGGTGTGGGTGTCGTCTCCGAGTTCTCCACTAAAAAGGGAGTTGACCCCACCCCTGTGTGCAGTGTCAGTCTCCCCTATAACCTTGCTATACACATAACAATACATCTAAACCCAAAAATGGATTAATAAGCAAACCTCCTAACGGATCATAACACTGACCGTGTTCATGTTTGTGTCGGAGAGACAATAAGAAAACACCTGGAGAAATTGGAGGTAAGACTCAAAACTCAAGTCTCCGAAACGCTTGCTGGAAACTGACAGATGCATTTTGATGACTTGTGTGTGTGAGCAGGAAAGTGGTGTGTCCTATCTTGAGTTTTAGACTCTGGCTTTGTCAGTGCTGACTGCTGACGGTGGAAAGCTGCTGAGGAATCCCACAGGGATCCTATTAGGGACACTTCATCTGGGTGCTGAGGCTGCACTGCAGACATACAGTGCACACACACACACACACACACACACACACACACACACACACACACACACACACACACACACACACACACACACACACACTCACACACTGACACTTACAGTATTATCTCCTGGATTCTAAGTGGAGACGTGCTATCACTTTTGTGCATATACTGCACAGTATTGTACTACTGATGTTCGACAACGTCTTCCCATCTTCCTGAGGCCTGTATTGACCTCAGTAGTTTCTGAGTACTGATCAAAATGTGTCTGCACACTGAAATATCTGAAACTGTCAAGTATCCAAACAAAGCGTTGAATGCTTCATCCGATTCTTAACAGTTTACTTATTTTATAAAATCTTCCCCCCGATTCAAATCAAAACTTAGGTAGAATATCTGGTATCTTAAATATTCCAAACAACCTCCAGCCCAATCGTATTGCTTCCTTTTCAGCTGCTGCACCAATACCCATTTGCTCCAATGATCCCACAACCCCCCTTCGGTTTCGGTAGAGTAACTAAGATGAAGAGGTTCAGGAGGTTGAGGCAGAGGCAGCGTACTATTGAACTGTCTAAAGGGCACAGATTGATCTGGGATGGAAGTCGTCAATAAATGACCCTCATGATAATCAAAGGCTGATCAATATATGACCCTGTTGCTAAAATGCAGATCGATACACAACCTTGTTATTATCATGTAATGATTTAATCAACTGAAATACCCCTCTGTAGTGTCCTCAAGCACTGCTGAAGGCTGGAGTGAGTCTAGAGACTGGAGGTCAGGTTATAATTGTTAGTAAATCAAATATTTTTTGAAATTTGAAGCAAACTACTTGTAGTTCTTTGCACACGATACCAATTTGGATTAGTCAGAAGTTGCTTATTTCATGATTCAAAAATGAAGATGGGGCAAAAAAGATCAATGTTGATATTGTGATGATTAAATTCAGTCAGCAACCCTTTAGCAGTGGACACATAGAAAACCAGAGCAGAGTTACAGTCCATCCTATAGAGAGGACATGTACTATTTGATGGTCTTTGGAATTACACGAAATAGAAGGGGGGATTATAAAAAGGGAGTAGCACAAGCACAAGCCCTGTATCTGTAAGTCCTCCCCAAGGTCCTCTCTTACATTACTTCTGCGTTTGGGAGGGAGAGGGAGGAATAATAACTGCGTCCTTGTCTGATTGAGGGGTCTTTTTCTTTATTGGTTGGATTTAGACTCATGTGTGCTGTTCATTTTCTTTCCCTAATGGGCGAAGCAAAGATTTCAAACAGCCTCAGCAGAGACGGAACATGGCTGCACAGAAAGCTCTGTAACGTATAGAAATACAGACGTTCACTGCGGTTTAGCTTGGGGATTTACTTTTGCTGTAAAAATGAGAGATATTACTAAAAGTTTCCTTTTCCCCTTTTCTTTGCTCGTATCAGGTATTTAAACATACATTATTGGGTGTTATATATGCTAAGGGTCAGTAAAGCCTCTTTTTCACAGGTCAAAAAAGCCAATAACACCCACTAAACATCTGGCTTTTGTCTGCAATGGGAATGGATCTGCATTCACTCCCGCGTCAAATGGCTTCGCAGTACACGCAGGTTTTTACACCTCGGTGAATGCACTAATTTGTCACAACAGTGGGGTGAGAGAGCTCCTCAGTCTTTGGTGCGTTTGTGACGTCGAACACGAAGCACCTGGGGAAAAAAACAGAAAGGCAAAAGTAATTTGAATGTAAAAGAGGAACAGAAGTGAGGTCCGATAGTAATTACTTCTGATCTCCCCCCTGAAACCACAGGTCTCTCACAGGTTTACATATGAACCACACAGACAAACACAGATGAATGCATGTTACAAACAGATATACACATGCACGTATGCATGCAGTGCCATTTGTCCACACGGCTGTATACATAGCTGAAGCAGAGAAAACAGAGCAGTGCCCCAGTGTTTGAATAGCTGAGGAGGACTAGCAATGTGTTTGGCTCTTAGTCAGCTACAAGATGACCTTCATTCACATCTATCTCTCCAGCATGGATCCCCGTGAAGAGGAGGGAGGGAGGGAGGGAGGGAGGGGTGGTGGTGAATGTTTCGGTTCTGTCCACCCGCTGCAGTTCTACGAGTTCCTGGCGCTGAAACCGATACTCTCGCTCACGTGGGAGGAAGAAGAAGTGGGGGAGGAGGTGACGAGAGGACACCTCCTGAAGGTGAGCAAGGCAAAGGGATCCAGGGGGGGGAAATGAAAAACTCAAAATAAAAGGGGGATGGGAAACAAAATTAAGACAGAGGCAAGGAATAAAAAAAAAAAAGGAAGCAGCTTGGCAAACGTGGAGACGTGCAGTGAGACAGACACAGCAGGGAAGACAGTGGGAACTGCAGATTTATTTCTGATGGATTCTCGAGCAGAAGGCAGAGGGAAACTTCTTCCCTGTAAGCGGATTTATGCATGAAGCTTCCCTCACGCTATGACACCGCATATCGCGTGTCTGATTGGGAAAAGCTGATGGAGAGATGAAAATGCAACGTATGGGCTTTTTTCAGGCACGCAAATACACACATTGAGATATACACATTGCAAAATGTTACGCTAGGGGCTAATGCGTCACCTCGAGAGACACTGACGCCACTTTTCGACCAGAGGAATTTCCCCAAGGACGAGGAACCTTTGCAGAAACTGTGTGCGCTTCCACCCCAGGGATCTAATTTCCTTAAGGTCATTCATGTAGCATCATCGCGGTTGTATAGTCTTCATTACTGTCGCCTGGTGGACTGGAGTGGAACAGCTTGTTGTAGCCATCGGTCGTTCATATACCTGCAGGATAATTTGCTAAATGGTCTTTAGACCACAGTTGAAATGTGATCTGCAGGAACCTTGAAAAAAGTTCATGAGAACAAAAGTTCCAGGTACTTCCAGGCCGCTCGAAACGCGGCTTTAGCTATTTGATGCACAATGATCAAAGCTAGATACACACAGGACATTAGCATGTAGCTAAATATGCATAAAAACATTTCTGCTTCAACTACACCTGCACATTCAAACAAAAAATAGCACCTATGCTTTAAATTGAAAATGCCAAACCACACACCAGATTACCATCCAATCATGTGGTATATCCAGGGCCACAGTCCACTCACAAGCATACAGTGAGAAACATGCACGGCGGATAAGAGCGCCCAATGTTGGTTAATCAGTGCAGCAGCTGTAGTGAAGTGAGAAACTTCTCACTGCTAAAGAGTCGTGATTGACAAGATAGTGTCGAGAGGGAGAGGGACACGTAGAGAGAGAAGGGTGAAGTGATCAAGAAGGAGGTTTTTTGGGAAGGACGCTGATAATCACAGTCAAAGTGATAAAACAGCCAGAGAGAACAGAGGAGGTTGCCTTCTCCTCAGATTGTTCATTTACCAGACACAGGCTCATAAAACAAGCACAGTTACGTTGTGAGGCCAGCAGGTGAAAGAGCTGTCTCTGGGAGTAATATAGTGTCATCGCCACTGGCCGGTGCTTCATTATGGACGTTATCCAAGGAAATAATCATTGCTCCTGCTGGCCAGAGTCCACATCCTTGCTTGGCGAGCAGAGCAGGCAGCAGAGTGTTGAGAGAAACATCAGTGTATCGAAGCAGTTTCCTTCTATCTCATTAGCAGTGTTACATTAAGTTACATAAAGTCTACTCGTAAACTCATTAGACTCAATGTCTTACTAGCTTAGCTAATGTTCCTGTGGTTTGTTTTGAATTGTGTGTCTTTCCACACAGGTCCAGGTAGTCCACGCATCGCCTTTAGAGCATAAGCTGATTGTTCCTCATTAGTTGTGTGGATTAGATCAGGATCGTAAACCTGCTCAAGGACTCGCTGACCTTCTACTTCCAGCGTTCTACTTCAAATATCAGCATGGCAACAGTTGCAGGGTTCGCCCTTTTGATCGTCCGCTGCCCTCGCACCTGCTTTGATGTGTCTGTGTGGGACGGACGATATCGTGACTCAATTAGGCAACAGTGATTCACTGGTGAATAATTATCTGCACTCAAGTGTTCCTCTATTCTTATGTAAATCTCCTTGTATCTAAGTCAGCAGGTTTTAAGTGCAGTGACAGAAAGAGAGTAACTACAGCCACTGTCAGGCCGAGTAGGTCACTTAGTCCAGCACCAGATCTGGATCTAGACCTACTAATTTGGGAATGTAATTAAAATTTCTAAATAAAATGCTTCCTTCCCTCCTTCCTTTTCCCGTTTCCCTTTCCATCTGACATAGATGAGTGTGGCCTCAACACTTCCTTATTCTGTTTTAATTTTTCAGTAGTAGTCCTAGTAGTTTCCTGGTCCACAGTGTGAAAGAGTAACCCTAAAGAAGAATATATTTTTTACTGCCCGTCATTTCCCTTATAATACTTCTGTAGACCTATAGGCCTCTGTGTAAAATAAATTACTTTTAATGTGCTTGATCAGCAGCTACTTCGTTTTTATTAAATGGATCAAATAAATCATGATCATTAATTGATGATCAGTGACATTTTTTATTAAGGGAATTAATCACAAGGTTTGAAATTGAAGTGATGGAGAATGATCTGATGGGTAGTTAATTGTGGGTTTTACTCATCTCATCAGTTCATTTATTGCTCAATTCAATTGTAATAGTTTCCAGTTACATGCATTGTTTGCTATGGTTGTGAAATTACTGTTCCTGTAAAATATCAAAAAACAAACAAAAGCTCAGCAGGAAAGAGTGAAACAGACCAAAAGCAAGTTAAAACGAAACTAGTGCATGTGTCACTAAGTGGCTGTGTCTGCCTGCGATAAACCTACTGTATTTGAGTAAGTCTTGTCCATTGGATTTTGATGAAGAAGGTCAGAGAAGAATAATCTGATTCAGATATGATGTAATCCAACTCCCGGAGCTGACAAAACAGAGGCAAGACGACGGGCTTTATGTGCCCACAGTGACTAATGTGCCCGCCAGCGCTGAGCTGTGGGGGGGTCATGGGTTTGTAGACACGTGTCATACGAGGAAAAGACTCCAATCCCCCACAAACATGCACTGCTGGTCCTTACTGTCACTTGCTTTATCAGGCGACTGCTTCTTTGAAACGGTGATTTGAAAAGACGCTGGCGCCGATCTATCGCGATTTACAATTTAAAACGGGTACAACTGAAGATAAACAAACGTGTGAGCCAAGTTCTTTTTTACCCTGTTATCGTGAAAAGATAAGGAGAGAATGAGGAGATGGAGAATACAGAGGAAGGACAATTGATAGGGACTTTGGTTCTGCCTTCAGGTTTAAGTGTGACTTCAGCTCCGCTTTGACATTGGGTCTCTGTGACAGCCTCTGCTCCTGCTGCAAGACGCCCCACACTGACAGTTGTGGGTTTGTGTGTGCATGTGTGTTGAATAAGAAAAAAAACCTATATACATACACATCACTCCAACAGAATCATTAGACCTTTATGCTATTGAATGCACAGCAAGGACTGCATGAAACCACGTAGTACAGGAGGGAAAGGACGCGCGAATCCGTTGGAACGCACGCCACGTACTTCTGACACGTTCACACCGACAAAGAGACGAAGGAATTAGCGAAATCAAACGTTTGTCCGCCGTCTTTGCTTCGCCAGCGAGGCTTAATTACTCACTGCCTCGCTCTGGCAGATTTTAGGCTCTCTCCTGATTACTGTAACTCAGAGGAGCGTTTGATGTGTCACTTTGTTGGCTGCGCTCCTGCCTTCTTCACAAGTTTGGAGTTAGTGCTACACCCGGCTCCACACACCTCATGGTAAGCAATAAAAAAACCCCGAATGGAAATCAAGTAAAAATGATTCTGAATACGTAGCTTGTGCACAAATGGGCTAAAAGTTGTGCAAAAGTGTTAAGAGTGGTTACAGCAAATATATACGAACACTGAAACATGTCGGAACATCTCTCCTTATACATCTGTGGAGCCATAAACTTGATAACTAGTCTAGTTCGACTCATTTAGGCTGAAGGTTAGATACATATACAGAAATGGACGAAGACTTCTGTTCCTACTCCTCATTCATTCTCTCCGTATATGTGCACATCTTCTAAAGGCTTATGGATACGGACGAAACGGAGCAGTACCACCAAAAAACTTTGGGGGGCAGTGTGATAGTTCAAGTTAAACAATCATAGGAAACAAAGAAGAAATTTCAACAAGGGCAGAACTTTTTGAGGACATACTTTGTGAGTTGGTAAGAAACTAAAAGCATCTATATGATAGAAAATCTCTCAGTCACTAAAAAACGTAATCGGACCATCAACTCCTGTCCTACTGAAAATCATTTCCCTTGTTTGTGGAGCATTGGGCAGAGGAGTGTTAAATAAATAGCACAAAGACGCGCAGCTAATGAATTGCCTCCATTTTTGGCTCCTCATACAAATGTTGGAACAAATCCACTAATCACAGCAATTTGACTGAAATGGAAATGATTTTGCCACAAACTGCTGCTTTAGTCTGAAAATATCACATCCTGGAAACGTAGTCTCAATGAAGCAGATTAGCCCCAAATTATATTAGAATTTTTCAGAAGCTACATATTAAAAACAGCTTTTAATCTATAAAGGAAAACAGTGCAAGGAAACAATCCTCGAGGTAGCACTGTGATCCTAACCCTTGTCTGGACATCATGCCAGATTCAGTGCACGAGCGAGATTTAAGATCTGCAACGAAGATTAATGGCGGTCAGGACTCGTGGCTGATGGATGGTTCCGTGGGCGGTGTGGGTGATCTGTTCGCTCTGCCATGGCGGCACATTGGCTTGTAGATTTAGATCTAACCGGCGTCATCCTGTCTGTCTGTGTCTCCGTCTGCTCTGATTAACCGTTGGTCCAATGTAATGACAGGTCATTTAGACCTAATCTGTAACAGGACTATGAATGTTCTGCATGTCTCTCTGAGGGGAGAGAGGGGGGTGTTATACAGAAAGTGAGAGATGCATTCTGATGGTTTTAATGTGCGTATCACGAGGAACCTTAGCCACTGTCAGCCCTGATCCTCCAGAGGAAGGAAATCCTTGGCTATAATCCATACACCTATTATATCGCTCCTGTGGAATGTGGCCAGCTCGCCCCAACTTTCTCACCGTCATGGAGGTAATGACGGCAGGAGCAGGTTACAGGTTCTGTCCCTAACAACAAATTTGGTTATATGTAAATGTCTGGGACAGTGTTTTATCAACTCATGCACTCCTTTATATATCCCGGCTTGTTGTCGTCCATATACCCTTAAAGTATGTGTCTGACTTTGTGAATTTACAGTAGCGATTGTGCTCTTTACCCTTTCGGCCCTCACCCTGCACACACACACACACATACACTAAAAACTGCTTGTTGTGCATTCATGTAAAAGCTATTGATTCCCCTCCTCTTCATTTCTCAGAGGATCAATACCTGTCCAGTACAATGCATGTGAACACGCAGCTGAAAATCAGGGAACAAGCCCTTTTGATGTCTTTTCTTTCCCCGGGTTTCACAAGAAAAAGAGGCTAATTGGTGGCTCTTACTGAGAGCATTGTCCAGCTTCAGCTCCATTGTTTTCAAAGGAAGAATATACCTTGACTAGTTAGCACGGTTGGCTAACTAATGGCTTCTCTCCGAGCAGCCAAGGGCTTTTGCATATAAATTGTGTTTCCCATAAAGTTTGTTGTTTCAGTCTTTATTGGTGTTTACTCTGCAGCTCAGGCGTCTAATTACTAGACAAATTTATGATAAGAACTGCATTATGTTTTAAATCCCTCAGCCGTGAGTGAGCGTTATGGCATTGTTGTTGCTGTCGATAATTTTCGTCCTATTTTTTAATTACTCTTGCATTAAAAGGGGCCTCGTGCTGCAGCGGCCTGCGTGGTTTAATAATAGCAGTTTCGCCCGGCTCTGCTGTTTAGCCCCGCGCTGCTAATTTTACGTCTACACAATTTCATTACTGTGTTCCAATAAATATTCATAGAATCTGAATGAAAAGCAGTTTGGTAATTAGGTGTTTGTTAAAGCACAGACTAATCCTTTGTGGGGCATAAAACACTGACTGACAGCTGTCAGCTTAATATCTTGTTTGCTATCAGTCCCTGTACAGTTGTTTCACCACCAATCACACCCTGCATGTTTGCGTTGTGTATTTGCCATATATCTACATTAAGCAGTGTGTCGAACAGATTTTGCACCCTGTATGTTTTATTTACTGAAATGCGTGACACTGCAGATTAATCAGGCTTAGGTATGTTTGTTGATTTATCTGATGATATTAGACATGTTACATGTGGTCAGGCTGACATTCCATCTGCTCTGCCATTATGGAAAATGCCTGGGCCTGATTGGAAGTCATGATCCCATAAATCTTCCAGCTGTCTAGCCAGTCTTAAATAACATCATACAGCGGCTGCTTAATAATCGCCATGACTTCAGGCGCAGTGTGTTTCAACTTTGCTCGTCTGACCTTTTTTTGATTAAAGTTAAAGTTACCGATATTGTGAGTGGAGCCGGACCCATTTATTTTTTGGACAATAATATGAGATGAGCCACAGACATATCGATACCTGCGTTTATGTTTGCTTAGATGAAAACGTCTATTTTACAGAATAAACAATACAGAAAAGAGATTTATGTTTATATTTTACAGATGTATATGTATCAGTAATTTTTTACCCCCTACATTCGGTATCGACATTGTCTCCCAAAAATCCATATTGGTTGGGCCCTGGATTTAATTTTTCTCATGTAAATCCAGTGATTTCACATTTTTCTTCTTAAAATCTTAAGACTTTGAAGGACGAAAATATATATTATTGATCTACAAATACCGTGAATCTCCTTTCACCTGTATTCACACATGTGAAGTAGCGATGCATGCTGACGGAGAGAATAGACATTTCTAGAGAAGCCAGTGAGGTGTGCACAGCAGGGGCTGGAATAAAAGAAAGAGGCTGTAGGGAGCCAGAAAGAGAGGAAGATGAAGGCAGAGACGGAGGGAACACAATGGGCTGACAGCACCTGCTGCAGTCTCAAAGACCGCTGTCGCCGCTCCTATCCCACAGCCCCCCTCTCCCTGTCAACACCACAGAGGAATGCTGCCACATGCAGGGGCAGGTGACACCTCCATGGCTCATCATAATACTGCACGTATGCAAACACACGCACATTCACACCACAAGTTTAGAGTGTATGCTGGTGTCCTTGTAGGTGCCAGGGCCTCCTGTCTTAGACGCCTTTAAACATTAACATGCACTCTTGCACGTGGCGAAGATCTCCGCACGAATGTCCTTGAAGATCTGTCTGTTTTCCTTCACAAGGATTTTCAGAACTTCTTTGTGGGTTGGTGCATGTCAGCTTTACATCTGTGACATCATATCAGTGGCGCCAAAGAAAAAAATGGCACCAGCGTCATCCTGTAGACTACGAAGATGTTGTCCTTGACTTCCTGGCATCTTTGCTTTATGTGCTGCAGAGGGAGCAGCAGACTAAGTCCCTGATGGATTGGTGACACACCGCGATGTGTCTGCTGGGACTGTCTGTGATTGTTTGGAGTGTCTCATGTGTATCTGGAGCACACAGTAAAGAGCTTCCAGAGGCTTTGTGTAGATCGTGGACTGTAAGTGGCCACAAATCAAACCCAAATCCTTTGACAGGTATTCGAAAAGTTCTTCTGTTTCCATGCTGCATTACTGCTGCTAGATTCCCAACAAACACTCTAACATGTAGACATGCTAATACTTGCGTGTGCACACAGCGCGAAGGGGCCTAAAGCCGCTTTCAATCATTAAATCCTAGAGGGAATAACTATTACTTACTGAGAATTTCTCTCTGGAACAATAGATTTCTTTGCAGCCATAGTGTACATTTTGGATGTGGACAATATTTCGTCAGGCTTCATGCAAAGAAGAATTTTGATTAAAAATGAATGATAATAGAATGGATAACTGGTTAGTCTGTTTGGATCTCATTACTTCATGCTAAGATGCCAGTATCCCTGCAGAGAAGATGACTGGGATATCGGCTGCTTGCAGCAAGGAGGTGTTGGTTTCTGTGGGGGTTTTTTGATAGCTGGTGCAGTGCCTGTTCTAATCCTGCATGTTTGGAATGGGCTGTTTGCTCGTCCTGTGGGGATGCTGGTTGTCGCTTTCTTTCTGAAAATGTAAAAGTAAGCCGCAGTAAGTAAAGACCCGTCGAGGGACTCGGTTAGCAGAACCCTGAAGCTGCTCCACCGCTGCTGCACATAGAGCTGTTCACATGAATCATTTACATTAATGAGTCCCAGCCGCTGCTGCCAGAGCACTGGTCACCTGTTTATTAAAAGTGTATTAATATAGCATTTCCAAATCACACCAAATTCAACCTTGCTCATCCTTGGGCCCTTAACAACACACATGCTAAGTGTGAAGCCGATAAGATGGACGGTTCTCCAGGTATACCTTCCACATTCAGACAGACGGATTTCTGGAATTCGTAGATGGATAGATAATAATATCTGAAGATTTTGTGGTTTGTTCACTTAGACCAGCTCAGTGGCTCCATGAAGGATGATCAAAGTTCACCACTTTAGTCCAGACCAGGTCATCTTTTACAGCTGCTGGATGGATTGCTGTTAACTTTTGTCATGGTCCCCAGAGGAGGAAACCTTAGAAACTTGGAGGTTTTCCTCTAGCGCCACCATTGGTTTCTTATGTTTGGGATTTGAACGACACGCTGAGGTCCAAAAGTCTGGGAAAGTGGCCTCAGACTTTGTGAGGCCTCATTAAATTTCCATGAATTTTGGCTGAGCAATCAGTGTCGCCCTCCAGATGAATTATTAAGTTGTAATTTGCCCAATATTTTTGTTTGCCTGCAAAACCAGAGGGATTTCAGTTGTATTTTTTGTAATTCTAGGAGCAAATGTTAGCGCTGCCACATTAAACCAAGATGGATAACATATTTCTTACCATCTAAATATCAGCATGCCCTCACTCAGTTTTTTGGTTTTTCACTTTCAAAATATAACAAACTTCATATTGATAACACTTGCAGAAGTCAGTTCGTTGCCTGTGTACTCTGTGCAACAACACGACTTTTTTAAAACTCTACTTCAGAGACAGGAAATGCAAAAGGATGTTTCTTGTGAAATGAGGAGAGAATCTGCTCGATGAACAAATCTTTGACCTTTTGCAAAAAATGATTTCAATCACAATGAAATGTTCACTTAAAAACATGCCTGAAAACAAACCCAAGTGGACCAGTTATCTTGTCAGTTCTGCTTGCACTCACACTCGTGCGCGCGCGCACACACAGACACACACACACACACACACACACACACACACACACACACACACACACACACACACACACACACACACACACACACAAAGCTATGCAAAGCTGACAAGCTCAGCAGGACAGGGCCTTCTTCCTCTTCATCATTTATTCACCAACACAGCACACTGTGGCCAGCACATCCTATAGAGCAAACATTTATTCTCAGCATTCTTCAATTTCCCACACAAAGCTCTTTTCTCGCTACACTCTGCCCTTTCACTAAACACTGTGCCGGCCATGTTGGTTCCATAAGCCAATTTTGCTCGCCACTATACTGTGATCTGGTCAGATAGTGCTGAGGGGAGATATATCGGCGTAACTGAATACATGCATGCATGGACAGTATTATATCTATATATATGAATGGACAGGATGGAGCTGTGTCCCCGGAAGGTCTTCATTTGTCAGCTCTAGACAAAGAGCACTGGAATCTGCTGGAGGCGCATCAGGGAGATGACACCATCTGTCAGGTTCCACTTGAACCCTCATTAAAGAAAATTATGAAGAAAGTGATCTTTTAAAATATTGTACAGAATAAATATAAAACATTCAGATCAATTCTAAAACAACAACACAAATGTTTTATATCAAAAGAGTATTTGTTTGTCTTTGTGCCCTGTTTTTGTGTTACCTTCAGGATTGTATGTGTCAGTCCTTGCACCTTTACATTTAGAAAGTCACATGTTCTACAATCGTCCAATTTTGTGCATTGCCATTAAACTTTGACTTACGAGTAACTTCGGCCACAAGGGGTCTCTCAATCAAGACAATAACAAAAGACCTAATTTCATGATGTCGTGAAGCAGTGTGGGATCATGGGAGTTTTTGCCTTCACCACCATTGCTGATGAGAATCCACCCGACGGGACTCAGGCGCAAATCATGATATTTTTTAGACTATTTTAATGATTTCTTACATATTATAACTTTAACTTCACCTGTCTAATATATACATCCATCCTTCCTTCTCTGTTATTGTCAAACTAACATTTGTTGGTCTTCAGATGTTCAGTTAACAACACGAGACCAAAATTGTGAATCCCATTCAGCTAATACATTATGGTTGTTTTTTTTTACATTGGGAAATTGAACTTGTAATAGCTTCTCATTTGCCTGGCTCGTTCTCCACGAATCGTCCCTCGTGCTTGCGTCTCCTGAATCGCACACTGATGGTATTCATGCTTCGTGTTGCCTGCGAGATAGTTTTCCCGACGCGACTGGAATCAAAGCAATGGCCACATCATTAGCCTGCCAAGTGATGGTGGGGCATCTTCATGGCCCATTGGCACTGTGGGCCATGTTGTGGTCATGCATTTTTCATCTTCCTCGTAATATTGTGAAGCAGGACAATAATGTAAATTTGCGGAATGACTTAAATTAGCCAGCTCACCATGACAACCATATCAGAGGAGCGCAAACATATTTGAAAACCCTTTACGACATGTCATATTTGTACATCGGAGGACAAATGCACAGGAGAATATGAATTATTAAAGAAAACAAACGTATGCGAGGAAATAAAGAGCCTCCCACTGTGTCTTACTGTGCAGGCGTTCTTTTTTTTTTTTCATGCATATCAGTTAGTGTGACTAAATGATTTTTTTTCTTTCAACATTAGAGTATAAACACACACCTGGGGACATATTGCAAGAAGAGATACGTCCCATTAACAGACAGCTTTCTGCTGCAGCAGCTCAAACCAGCAGGCAAAGGCTGCATATTAGAAACTGTACGGTTTCAGTACAACATTCAGTATAATTCAGTTCCAGGAAGGCATGTTCATATAAGTCCGAAGAGTAATGACCACATGTACAGATTTCTATTGAACTATCAATACCAGTTTAGATGTGTCATAAATCAAAAGGGTGGATAACATAATGAAAACACTGGAAATGCATGGCCACAGCATGTATAGGAAATAAAACTGTACCCCACATGTTATAAAAGATTACGTAAATGATAAACTTAAAGGCGCCGAGTCGTTATATTTTTACGTTGTGTGGTAATTCTGGGATATTTGCAGCCTGTGCTTCACGTGTCTGAACAAACACATTTGGACATTGTCTTCATTTCACCAACCACAACCGTAAACTACTTTTACTGTGAGACACGGTTATGGCGGTGATCGCTTTCCCCATTTCAATAAAGGTCCCGTGAGAGCAACCAGACGGTCAACTCTCTTCATGAAAGTCAAAGCCCGAGTCGGATGGAAACGCTGTTTGCAGGAAACCGGAAGCCAGGTGTGACTCACAGATTGACGGTCACAGGAGACGCTCCGGAGCAACATGAGTAAGATTGTGAAATGTAGCGCCTCCGTCCGCAGGGGTTTTATGAGCTCTGCGTCACTCACCCACCAAGTGCCTGTGCACCCCCGAGGGGGCGGAGCAGGAAGTCCGTTCCCCAGAGCATGAATCTCGCAGCCTGGCTACAGCGATGACAGCCCCCCCCCCCCCCCGAACTTGAATCCCAGTGCCCTCGCTGCTAACCTTTGACCTTGAGCGGTTCAGTTATGCACAAGGGCCACAAAGTTCTATCAGAGAAGGGATGACGCTGCAGACTTTGGCTCACAGCTCGACTGAAAACTTTGATGCCCAAGTCGCAGCGTACGGGGCAGGCATGTGTGGATGCATGGACTTTTGGAAGATAAGTCATTTGAGTCATAGAAGAATACAACAGGCTCAAGGCTCCAGTAGCTCAGACGAAATAGAGTTGTAAGAAGTAGGTAGGCTGGAGCTGGAAGGGGCGAAGGTCACTAGGATACATAATGTTAACGATAACTTTTCCCCCATCCTCTGTTTCACGTATGTCTGTATACCGAATATTGTGCTTTATTCATCTATTTTTGCTCCTACAGCAGATATGTTTGGGTTGTTCATCCGTCCATCGATGCTTCTGTTCGTACGTCAATTCCATTGTTGTGAACATGATATCTCGAGAACACCTTGTGGGAATTTATTCAAATTTGGTACAAATGTTCAGTCGAACTCAAGAATGAACTGATTACAATCACTCTGTCGAAGGTCAAAGGTCACACAGAGCAGTAGCACACGCCTGTAAGAGGTTTTCAAACAGTGGTCCCTCTCCAGGAGGCCCTAAGACTCATGTGTGTCATGATTTGTAGGGTGTGTCTCTGTTTTCTGAGAGAAAACCTTGATGTGGTTCTGCAGCAGGACTGGGTGTGGCACCCTGAGGTTTTACTGCACGGCTGCTCAAAGTTATACGTAAATACTGTCAGAAGCCACTGTCTTCATACACACACACACACACACACACACACACACACACACACACACACACACACACACACACACACACACACACACACACACACACACACACACACACACACACACAGCTCTCCTCTTATGGCTGTTCGTGCATACAGCTCACCGGCAGCAGCTTAGTTCCTGGTCGACCTTGAGGAATCGATGCAGAGGTGGTACAGCAGAGCTGAGTGGTCGTGTGGAAGCTCATAAATAAGAATGAAGGATGGCCCCAGGGGCCCAGTGTGAGGAGGATGTGGGGGCCATCACGAAAACACCCCAGCACAGAGAGGCACGACACAGACACTCGGCTGCCCAGCACCCCCTCGCTGATCTGGAGATTAATTACGTCTGTTTCCACATTACCATCAAGCCCCCCCTCTGGGGAACCTTGACTCCTTCAACCCCATACACACTCGTCTTCCTCCACCCACCCCCCCATCCCATCCACCCACACGCTGTAGTCCACGTCAGGGAAACAGGCAGAGCACTGTAACTCAATCTTGTCTTTTACAGCTCCATGAAAATGTACAGGGCTGCAGATTGCAGCATTTATGGCACTGATACTGTATCTCAGAGCCGGAGAATTTGTTTCCTTGTCATCAGCTATCATTTAACACAACATCTTTTTCCCCACCTCTGTAATCATATGTGCAATGCAGGAGCAGGCGCTGGAACTGTTTTCTCATTAGCCTTCCCTGCATGATGACAGCGCTGCCTTCATCACTCACTGCTCTGCCCTCAGAGCTTACGCTGCCATTGGATATTGATAGGGCCCTTGAAAAATCGCCCTCCTAGAAAACATTCTGCCAACAAGACCCATAAAGTGAGCTGTGGATCTATAGAGAGGGTTAATGGTGCTTAAAGCCTGCCACGCTGTACACCCTCGTACATCAACCACCAATTATGCAATGATTGTGTTTTTTTTTCGAGACGACGGGAACTTGCTTAGAAACAAAACCTGAAATCTGTCAAGAAATCTCGGCTAAAGGTCAATTTGGAAAACCATAGATGTTTCAATGACTTAAAGGTGACACGTATCTAGAGGGAGAGGAGATGTCACAGCAGAATCTCTTAGTCTATCAGCAAGTGTTATTCAAATCTATAATATTTCAGTTTCCCGAAAGTTGTATATTATCTATTTTAAAAATCTTTTAAAATTATGGCTTATTTTTGGGGTTTATCAGGTGTGGCACTGATCTGTGATGCTGTCCCTCTGCTCCTGAGTGCATATAATCCTGAGTAAAGTCTAAATCAGGGGGAAGAGACTACAACGTAAAGCCATAAAACTGAATGCCACGGCAGCGAGAGCAGCTGACATTTCGACTAACCTTGTAATATATGACGAGACAAAAGCGCTGACATAGTGTCTATAATTCTGTTTGCACCGGGGGAATTTGAGAATTGTGTATTCTGGCAACGGTGCTATTCCTTGAACCGGGAATGCATTTGGCAGCCTGACCTTTGAGGTGGCCTGGTAAAAGGTTGTCATTGTTCCGCTGCAAATCCTCACAGGCTCTTTTTCCTGTCATGAGGATTACATACAAAGTTGTTCACCTCGGTTCGGTTATAAGCTGCGCTCTCTGTAATTTCCTGTTAAAAGGCCATGTCAAGGTCACAAGGCCGAGGACACGAGTTCCTCTGTGAGGATTTTGTTACATAATGGAGCACAACACGCGGCACCTATTTAAAGTCACAGTGAAACACAAGCTAGAGCATCTTTGCCGTCTGTGTCTGACATATTTCAGAGGGAATTTCTTCATTTTTAATGGGATATCACACTAATCAACTCCAGCCACACTTTTCTCATCACATTGAAAGATCAGGAAGAGAACAATGAGAGTCAAATTAATTTAAAAAAAGCTATTTTGTTAATTCTTTTTCCAGATTGAGATCAAACACACGTTTTCTCTGTAAACCAGCAGGTAACAGTTGTATCTGATAAGATGGGTTAGTTTCCCCAAATCACATTTGATTGGTTGAATTAATGATGTGCACAACCCTGACTCCAACATGAGAGCACATACCTCCCCCAAGGTATACCTCCCACTTTATCACCATATTGCATGTATTGATTCAGATACATTTACCATGTACACACACATTAAATGCAGGCAAAATATCCATTCTCTGATAAAGATAGAATATTTTTTGCTCTACGGTAATTGAATAAAGATCACCCCCCCCCCCATACAAATATTTAATTTGATTGAAAAAATTGGCACCAAATGTCACATGTTTATAGGTATACAGTATACATGCCTGATGTTTTTCATATATGCTAAGAGTGCATTCTTTTTTGAGAAATTCAAAGGAAGTGAAAACAATTTCCTGAATCTGCCCCCTTAATAAAATCTTCTCCAAAGGTTAATGGGTTCTTCTTTGGCCCATCCCCCACCATTCCACCAAGTTTCAGGAAAATCGGTTCTGTAGTTTCCTTATAATGCTGCTACAGACAAGCAGCAGTGAAAACACACCGTCCTTAATGGAGGTATACAACAAAGAAAAAATGTATTTGATATAAAATGCTCTAATGACATATATATACTGTATATTTGACATCTTCCAATTTAATTAACTTTGCTTGTTGTTCACTTGTTAAATTATAGGAGGCTGCATACAGTAATTAGCTCTGACCTTTAAAAACATCAATGTAAATGGGCCAGGGTGAGCCCATGAACTCATTACAATTTAGAATAAAATGAATTAACATTAAATAATAATGAAAAAATACAGTCCAGCTGTTATTGAAACGTATAAACACATTAGCATGAAACTATGTAAATCTAAGATCAGTACCACCCTGTTCTATTCTGTGCTGGCTACATCCAGTGCCTGTAGCTTAATAGCCAAAGCGGGTTGTTAATTCCAGCCTAATTATGTGCTTGATAATTGTTAAACTCATTATATGTGTATATCTCTTTAGCTGCATTATTAACTGCGATGTAGCTCACAGGTGTTTCCCCCAAAGGAGCCAGGAGAGCACCAAAAATAATCTAATTAAACACCAGCTTCTCCTCCTCCTCCTCCTCCTCCCTAGGATATGATGGAAAAACATAAAACTGCTGCAGATTTGAAAAACAGGCTCCCCGAGCCACAGCCGGGGCATTTTGATTAAACACAGGCCAAAACTTCACTTCGACGTGTGAATTAATGATAAGGTTTGATGGGAGAATGCAATCTGATCCTTTCTGTTTCTTGGGTTTTTTAAATCCAGCAGAAAAGGCTTGACACCGTCTCCACTTATCTTCTGCTGCTACCCCATGCCTAAAGAGATTTCTGCTTATTTAATTGCTGCTGCAACAAAAATTCTAAACTTTGTACTTGTGCTGATGCTCGTACATTTATCCTCTTTTTATTTTTTTTCTTTACTCCCTCTGCTCATACCCTTCAGTCACTGTCTTTGCCTCTGTGCTCCCATCTCTCCATCTTTCGCCCTCTCCGTCCCTCATTTCTGACACTAAGCCTCGGAGGCCTCTGGGGACTGGAGCTGCCAGGCCCCCGCTATAGGTTCTTGGGGGGGGTGCTTGTCGGACATTTTCTATTCTCGCCTCCGTGTGCATATCGATACCGGCGGTGAACTGAGGCTGGTTTTTAAAAACACGCCCTCCCTGCTCACTCTGTCAAAAAGGAAAGAAAAAAGAAAGAAAGCTCTCCATCATCTTTATTTCTTCTTCAGGAAACTTGTTGCACTTTTATATATTTTTTTCAATCCTCTCTCCCTAAGTTTGAGAATCTTTCAGTGTCACTTACCTGTCACCTTCACTCACTGAGACTGAACAGAGGTTGCAGGGACGGAGAGAACAAACACGACTCTGACTCTGTTGAACAGTAAAGCATCTATACCTGACTCAGCCCTCTCCATCTGCCCAAACCTGGAACCCTCTCTGCATGGGAGAGCAGTTTCAAACAGCACGTCCCAGAACATTGTGGAGTCTGCACACCTTTCATCCCGCCCCCCCTCTGCACTGCAGCAGGAAAGGGTATATGCTCAGTTCTCATTGTTTGCTGCGGGCATGTATTGATCCAGCCGTAGGCATGCTGCTCTTGAAATAGCACAGACAGAGGCACAGAGAGTCGCTGGAGGGACAAATCCCTTCCAGGAGCTGAATGAGAAACAGCGGGATGTTATGTGAGTCTGGAAACCACACACCCTCTTTCCCCTGCTCCCTGTCTCTCTCTCTCTCTCTGTGTGTGTTTTCAGTCCCTCTCCATCCCCTGATCCAGAACAAGATGACCCATCTGAAAGCAAACCTTGACCCCTGCACACCAGGGACCGGCGGTTTACTCTGGTTTACTCACCGCTGTTCTGACCCTGTGCTGTGAAACTCTGGATCCGCTTTTTAAATACAGCGACGCTGCCATAAATCAAAAGCAGTTGTTCCCCTCTCTCCTCTTCTGCGAGGTTATTAATGATGTGTGCTGAGAGAGCTGAGGTGGACAAAGCCGAGGGCCTGCTGCTGCTGCTGCTGCTGCTGCTGCTGCTGCTGCTGCTGCTGCTGGGATCGTCCCCTCTCAAATCCCAGTGTGGGCCTCGCCTTGTGTTTAAAATACCTCATTCTGCACAGCCGCACGTGTGTTTATAGCCGTTTTCACACATTAACTCTGGAAAACGTGCGGACATTTGGGTCGGGATATTTTCCGTTGTTTGCCTTTCACAGGTGAAGAAGGCAGCAGGAGATTGTCCCAGACAAATAGTTCACAACAACAGGAACAGGGGCGTCTGGGTGGAGCATGCAGGAGGCCTCACGTATGGATTCTGCTGCAGAAATTGTGTGTTTTTCTTTACAGCACATTGACGGCGTCGGCCCTCATCTTGTATTTCCAAAATTACATCTTTTTTTTTTTTTTTTTCATCTGTCACGTGTTTCAAAAGTCATACACACACCCACCTGCTCGACATTTCCTCTCCTGACATCTTCCTGCTGTGTTCACACATGGGTTCACTCGGACATTCTCTGGAGTTTTTACTTGGGGGCTGGCAGGAGAGTTTTCCAAATGGCTCGGGCAGTTGCGTTGTGGCATCCGGCCCCTCGGGACAGATTCAGGAGAATATCCAGAGTTCAGTGCGTGTCTGAAAGCAGCTTATCTGGAGTGTGCACGTGCACGCATGTGTTTTTGTTTTGAACAAAGCGATCACTTTTGCACATCTGAAAACTAGCCCCCCCACTCGGCTTCATCTGCACACAATGCAAATCTCATAATCCTCGTGATTTTGACACGGTTCGATTAAAGTCGGGGAGCTGAGCGTTTAACAGAAGGACAGAGAGGAAGTGCTGTGATATGCAAACCCCACTTCATAAAAAGCTTAGTTGGGGGATAGTTTATGACGGGCACGATAGAATTTATTACAATAGACTGTCAGACGGCTGGATGATGGATTCTCCAGGCTATGAACGAGGGTTAAAAAACGTGGAGCCAAGCCTCGACTTGTATGGTCAGAAAAAGCAGAAAATAAGTGTGGCAGAAAAGATCAGCGGCCGGGGGAATAGCACACGGTGTCTGGGGCAAGTGAAGTGGCATCTGCAGGCATTAAGCTGTCTGTCAACGAGTGTTTGTCACCCCGTCTGACCTTGTACCCCCCCGCCCTACTGATGCCGGGCAGACGCATCAAAACAAGAGGTCCAGTTGAGTAACACTGACATGTCAGAGCTTTTTCTAACCAGTGGCGACTCTTCAATCATCGCATTTATTAAGCCACATGAATTATCTTGGCTGGTGGAGCGAGGTAAAGAAGTTGGAGTAGCACTGACCTGCTACTGGACATCTGTATTTAACAGAGACTCATCTTTGTGTGGACCTCTGGAACAAAGTCAGCTGCATGTTAAAAGACAGTAGAGTGTGCAAAGGACACAAATGAGCCCTATGAAGAGGCTGTACTAACGTCTCAGCTTGTCCCTGCAGCCATCACGTGCACACCATTTTGAGCATCTTAATGGCCTCTGCTGTACTGGTTTTGTGGAGCCCTGGAGGTTTAATTAATGAATGATTGCGGTGCTACTTCTGAAACCTCAAACATTTAATGGCATTTAATCATATGACTCTCAACACACGAACACTCACACATACAAGCACAAATATACACATGAGGTTTACGTGCTTTCAGTTGTATAATGTACAAATACAGACCAACACATATATACATTCTACATACATATACATTTGTTTCTTCTAGAGAAGGACCAATATATTGGTTGGTAGATAATTCTACAATATGAGACTTTAATGTGTCAATATGAAAATGTGTATTTGACACAATAAACAATGAAGAAAAGGTTTACTTTTATGTTTCAAGTAAGAAATCTTTAAGTTATATATATATGGTTGTATTTGTGTTTTCATGTTATTTATAGGTATTTATAACTAGAAAGGCCCAATACTCCCCTTATAAAACCACATTTAAATTCATTAGATCCAGATTTTTATTTGGATCTGCACCAATTTGCAACTCATAAGTATCAGTCCCCTAAACATGCCTGATTTTTTGTTTTCCTCATCATTTTAAAATACTGGAGACCATACGGATTATTGAAGCTAATAAGATGTTCTTGAAGCAGTGCTCATTAGTTTGAAAGGTCATGAATGTCATTTAATTTATTGATTCACGTCCTTTTACTCGTATACGTATGAATCATGTTGACATTTCGTGGCCTTGAGGGAAATTTGAATACTACAGCTTGTTGATGTTCGCAAATAAAGACCAAGAAACAAGAGCTAGAGGCTGAGAAATCTACAGAACATGTTGCTGCACTTGCTGGTTACATTCAGAATGAGACGTTCAATAGCTCATCAGATAAAATAAAAATATTCTGTATTACGCACTGTTTATTATAATGAATCACTGCATATTTGTATTTTACAATACAGGGAGTACACGTTTCAGGCCTTGAGCTACATTAGCAGATGCTTTTGTCCAAGTGACTTGTTCAGGTGGTTACTACACATATTTATCAGGTTTTTCTACCGACGTTGGACATTAGCCGGTGCTAACGTGTGATAAGTAATTCAGAGGCTCATCATGTTCCTGTTCCATGCTAGAAAACTGCATGATTCTCTCGTTTCTGTGCTGTAAACCATTTGATTTGATGCATAAACACTAGTTGTTGTGAGTCACGTCCGCCCAGTGTCGGGCAACACACTGAGTACACAGGATGAGATCTGAATATTTCCTTATCAAAACAAAAGCGCGAAGGAATTGTTGAATTATTTAGACTATAACGGGAATGAAAAAGCAAAGCATGACAAGCTAAGCTATGAAAAATCCTTCATTTTTAGATATTTGTAAATGAATTCAGACACATCCAAACACAAACACACGTAGGTGTCTTTAGAATAGGTATTTGTATTGTATTGGTTTTGTGTTGTATTATTTATGTGATTTATTTATTTTTTCACTGTCTGTATGGTACGTACCTAAGGCAAATTAGTTTCCCTTTGTGGACAGTGAAGAATATCTGTCTGTCTATTTTGGACTTGAGAGAGTGTTACACCTTTTATCCGATTAATAAGAGGAGGGAAAAGGAAAGTGAAGAACCGAGCATAGAGCAGAGAGAACAGGTGACACTGGACGACTATCCCATGAAAATGACTTTGCTGATGGCTGCTGTGCAATAGGAGACGACATCTGCAGGTGTCAGCAGATTTTTTTATGGAATCCCTCCTCCCCCCCTCTCTCGACGGGGTGTCACGGTAGATATTTCATGTCATCGGGCGGATGCAGAGAACCTCTCCGGTCCTGTCGTGCTCTAACCTCTAAAAAAGGCCGACATCAGCAGGGTAACCTGTCATCCCACATGGATAGACACTGACCTGACCTGTGCTTTCCAGGGCAGGACACAGTCAACAAACCCCCAGCATCCACATATACTGAAACAACCCTACCAGGAGAAGTGTTATCATCCCATCAAAACAAATGTATAATTAATCACCCTCAAAACTGTGTCACTTCCAGATTCGGCTTTTTGTTGACGTGTTGAAACTTGGGCTCTGCGTGTGACCCCCTCGGTTTGTTTGTGTTTGGTTTAACTCTCCACTGTGGCAAGTTTTCTGGGTTCTTAAAAGGCTGAACTAGAAATACCATCATACTGAAGGAGCTTATACTGGGATATAGTGATTGAACTACACTGTTTTATCAGGTCAACTGCAGCTTGGATTATCATTAAGTATCCTCTGGTCCATTGGGATTGGCTGTCTCTGGGTGTCTCCTCGATCACACCTCCTTTATTGTCTTTGCTGTTTTCACATGGGGTTGGTTTTTCCGAGCGTCTGTTTTTCGAATCTAAATTTATTAAACTGTAAAGACCTGTTGATCGATTGATTATCCTATAAATGGAAGCACATCTTTAATTGGCACTGAGTGGAGCCCATTCCTCCCACAAGGCCCAACGGTCCCCTTATAGTCAACCAAGCTGCACCACATTGCACACACTCATAGACATCAGTCCCAGAAATAGGCCAGATTCTATTTTTTCATCAAGATCCGTAAATTATTTCTTGGGAAATTGATAGAATGTCAAAAAAAAAAATTGCAATCTGGAATTGCCCCTAATGGGTTCTTTTTTTTTACTTATGCTCCATCCTCTAGCAAGGCTTTGTAAAGATATGTAATCTGTTACATATCACATTGAAAAAGCAATTACTTAATAAAATAATTTAATAGACATGTCTTTCATTATATGAAAATTTACTGGATAGTTCAATTACTCTCAGGAACTTGATCCATTGGACGATCTTCATATGAAGTTGCCGGGAATTTATTTCTCCTGGTTTTTCCACGAGAGGCACATTTTAACCAGTTCTGACCTGTGCTTCATTAATCACATTTCCTGTGAGACCACCACGACAAGCTTCACTTTGTCGACTTAATACTAACATCGATTCTGCTGTTTCAAGGTAGTCTGCAACACTCTAATTGCCACCTCTCTTCTCACTCATCTTGTTGTCTATTCGGCACATCTGCCTGTGTGTTTGTGTGTGTGTGTGTGTGCTGCGTGCATGTGCATGTGTGTGTGTGTGTGTGTGTGTGTGTGTGTGTGTGTGTGTGTGTGTGTGTGTGTGTGTGTGTGTGTATGTGTGAGCTATGATCCTTCCCCGAATGGCTCCTGGTGTGAGGGTGGGAAGCTCATTAGCTGGGCCTGTCTCTAGTAGACAAGAAGAATAACCAATCACTAATTAAGTCAGACTTGATTGCCATGTTAGAAATCCAATGCCTCCATGAACATGCATGTATATAAATGGTAAATGGTCTGTATTTATAAAGCCCTTTTTGAGTCTGGATGACCACTCAAAGCGCTCGCTTATATGCATGAGAGAGACCGAGAGCATTTTCAGTATTTGATGATAGAAGTGTAACAATGCATTTAGCCTAAAGGCAGGCTCAACAGCTATGCACAATAATACAGATCATACTCTACTGGAACCTTGAAGTGGATTTAATAAAGGAATCAAACCCCAGTCGATTGTCCTTTTGGATAAAGCCTTAAAGCTATGTACCCATCCTGCGTGGTTCTGAGGACACAAGCTGCTCCTGGTGGAAAGTCTTCAATAGCTTTAAATGAAGGGCCTGTCAAAGAGGGGAAGCATTAAATATCTCAAACCCAACAAACCTGGAACAAAAATCAACCGGAAAAAAAAAAAAATGTAGACCAGACATCTGTTCTATAAATTTTGGCCTTTGTGTAAATAGAAAAAAACTCATTTCCACTCACACAGTTCGCCATCAGCGGATGTAGAAATGCTCTTAATGAGCATAATGATACTTCAGGCCGATCCACCGCTCATTAGAGCTGTCAGTGGGAACAGCAAAGAAAGAGTGCAGCTTTTACCTATTGTGTGTATTAACTATTACGACCAACATAATCAGAGCAGTTGTCTTTATGTACGAGCATTACATACTGCTGTTGTCATCTATACCGCCCCCACTGCGTCTGTAAATCATCATGGCTGAACTATCTCAATCATCATTGTTAAGTGTCCGAAAGATGATAAACAATTATTTATTATTATTAACGCTCAGTTATTTTGAATTCCAGCACAGTCTGAGAATTTGGCAAAACACACTTAGCTATCTTTTATTTCCATAAGATTACATCTCTTAATTTATATATATTTTCTACCTTCTCCTGTCAACCACATCTGGCTCTAGAAATGTGTGCATGAGGTGCCCACATCCACGCTGCACGCTCTTCTTTTATAAATGATGTGGAAAATGCCATATGCAAGGTTTTGTTTACACACATTGTTTATACATGTGGCTCCCGCTTTTCCCGTGACAGGTTTTTTTTGGGGACAATATTTGCAATTTTCTTCAATCGCCGATGGAATAAACAGACCCACTTCACACAGGTGCCAGATGTGTGAAGTAGAACGTATGCAGAGAGTTTTAAATTCTGTCTCGAGCTCTCTTTACAGAACAGCTTATCACTCTTGGTCTTGGTTTTGGTTGTGCATGGTGAATGCCTTTAAAGAGAGTCCAAGACTGTGTGGTGTTCTCTGGCTTTAAGCTACGTGTTGGAGTGTGACCATTTGGAACAGGTACAAACGCTTTTTCCTTTACGCCCGGTTAGACAACACTTGCTTGTTTCAGACATGATTTAGCCTTAAAGAGCATTTGTGAACACTGCAGCAGCTCTAGACCTTATGAGGAAAAGACATTAGCAGGGGCTTTGAAACAAGGTGGACAAACCGGTCACTCACCTGGGACCCCAACCCTACAGGACACTGCAACTACACCAAAGTCGGACACCCCCTAACGAGACCCCAGGCCAATAACTTCCTGCAAAAACCTTTTAATTTTCATTTTAAGAGGTTTGGTTAGAGACTATAACGTCTAAATGTGTGTTTATAAGGTACCTGGGATGGTGGTGGGGGTTTGCACTAAAAATGTACTTCGTTATTCGTATTGATGTATTATTGTCTTTATAGTTTTGATACAAAAAGATTGGAACGATGTGGTTTGGTATCACATGTTCATTCTGGTGGTTTGGGCCCCCTCGGGTCCCTTTTGCCTGAGTCCCCCAAAGTCCCTTAAAACATTCACAGGCATCATTTACAACACCACACATGATTTCAAGATGATTCTTTTGCCTGTCCACTCTCTGAGTTTACAATGATCACACTTGACCAACTAGGTTTAAGAATTGTCTGCACTGCAGGTCGAGAGAGGACACTAGTAAAAAATAAAAAAACCTCCCCTTTGTCTTAATTTATTCCTGCTGCACTATTGGTAAGCTGTATAGGTTTGATATGACTTTGCACTTTACCGTGGAGCTCCTGGGCCAGTCTATTGTTTCCATGGAGTGTGGAGCTCTGCAGAAATGAGAGGAAATGCGTCAGAAGGCTTTCCAGGGCGCTGGGATGTCATCCCGCTGTATTTATCACCTGCTCGTCCTTCCTCTGCTCTCCTGCTGAGGTGGTTGAGTCACACTCACACATTCTCCCTGGCTCTCAGCTCGCCTTTGCTCTCATTCTCTCATACCTCTGATACTCATATCAGTCTTTCTTTTTTCGGTCTTTTCATAACCTCTCCCCATCCTCCCTTCCTCCATCTATCTCTCTCTTTCCATCTTCCCCTTGGTCTCCTCCTTGGAATCCCGTCGGTCCCTGAGGGATGAGCTGAGTTTGAAAGCCACTCATTGGGATAAATGGGTGTGCTCTCAGAAGTTTCTCCAGCCTCCTGGGAGGTGCAAAATCAGGCCTTAAAATGGAGAGAGAGGGAGTGGGAGGAAAAAATCGAGAGGATTTGGAAGGGGAAAGAGAGACAGAAAGATAGGGGTAGACCGAGAGAGATTGTACATCAAGGGGCCCTTTGTACATTATTAGGTCGATATCTCAATCACGGCGTCTGCCATGCAGTGCTGCCGTGCTGCCGTGCTTTATCAGCCTCCACTTCTCCCTTTCCGCGGAGAAAAGCCCTCAGAAAACCATTTACTCTTTTTCTTTGATGTGAAGAGCTTAATGTCGTTCGGAGGCTTTCTCTCCACATTAAAACAGAGATTCCTGAGCTCTCAGATGGATGTGATAGAAGCCGAATTGTTACTGAGAGCTGATGCAGAAATTGTCCCGCGGCGACTGAAGTGAACTCCCATGCACTCTGATGAACTTTTTTTTTTCCCTCCCTTGGTGCAGCAACAAAAGGTCAAATGAGGAGAATTACCTGAGAGAGAGATGCACTTTCTCCTTGAGCTAAAGACAAAGAGAGAAGGATTCATTTCACTAGCTGCATTTGTGACGATCTCCAGAAGACGCTAATTAATTACAGCCATAATGAGCGGAGAGAGAGAGAGAGCACAAATTCCCCCTGCAGCCATCGGTCACGTGTTGAGGGATTTGATCCTGTCACTGTTTGTTTTAGCTGTAATTAATTTCCTGCTCTGTGCAAATAGGACTAACTGCTGCTACCGCAATCCACGTGTAGACATTTTTGGGGCCTTTTTAATGAACGCGGTGTTTAACAGCATCATGCACAAACCCAAAATTTCTAAATCCCTCTTTTGTATACTTTGTCAGTTTTTAATTTCACAACTGTGGATTCGAGAATTATGAGTTTACGTCTGTGTAAACAAAAACACACCCTCTCCTCTTTTTACTCAGAGATTGTGGACATCAAACCTATAGAGTAGTTAAGAATGGCTGATGTTTCATTGTATGCATTGTCTTCTGTGAACCGAATAATTAGAAACTCCAACTTAGCTTATAGCTGCAGAATCATACATATTAGTTGTTGTCAGGTAGATGTAGTATATTATCATTATATTATCAGTTTGTATACATATATTATCCATCTCATGCAGAAGTGAGTTCAGCTTCCAGAGTTCAAATTTAAGAATTTCAGTTTTGAGCAATATCTGGTTCATCTGCATCCAGAGACAAGAAGGTTTAGTGTTCTCTGATTGGCCATCTTTGAATTACCATCTAGTTGAAGGAACAGTTAAGACGTCATAAAATTCAAAACATCTTAAATAACTCTAAAACCCCTCTTTTTGTGTTTTTTTACACTTTAAATCCATTTTACAGAAAGAATAAAAATAAACACAATATTTCCTATTAGTATTTTCTCTTACTTTTTTGTCCCCCTTCCCTCAGGACCGCTGACACAGTTCCGTGGCAGAGGAGCGTGTGATTTCCAGTGAAGGATTAGATTGTAGCCTGGTTATGAATCTTCACCCGCTCTGATTTAGTAGCCGTGACTCCTGCAGTCCTCTGACAGCTGTGATTTGTTTATTTCATCAATCTTCCCCCTCGTAGACGCAGGCAGATTTAAGCTGTTTTCATATTCAGCATCCTGTGCAGTGCCCTCCACACACACCTCTTGATATGTCTCACTAGCACTAGTATAAACCTTGTGATCATATTCATGTTGATAAAACACATTTTCCTGCATCCTACATGTTTTTTTCTGTGTGTATTTTCATACTGTCTTCATTTACACCAAGATTTTTTTTTACCTAAAACTACGGTTAAATTTGCAGCCATAGTGGTAGCAGTAACTAAGGTGTCTGGCTAAATAGGTTCTAAGTGAGATGCAATAAACAGTGATTGGCCGTTAAAGAGCTTCCACGAGCTAGTTTCCAGTTGAAATTGGAGCAGGCCGGCTGGTGTCGAGCTGCAGGATTGATGGAGCAGCAGGATCCAGAGCCCCCACCACACCACCAGCTCGTCCCGGTCTCCCATGCCGATAAATTCTGATCCTGACCGCCCTTTCAGCTCCTATTTGCTTATTGATCACAGATTTTCATCAGTCTTAAGTATTGAAGTATTGCAGGGAGGAGGGCCATGAATCTTTTGCCAAATAGCACCAGAGGCCATAAGTTATAGAGCCCAAAACAGGGGCCCGGCCGCCCAGTGGAGGTCCAGCCTTAACCTGTCAGGGTGGGACCAGCATTGTGATTCCAGGTCCGCAGCCTGTGATGGATATGGAGGGATTGGAGTGATGGCCTCAATACCACCAGACTGACCTGCCGCTTAATCACGATGTGCTGTTTAAGCAGCCTAGCACCAACAGGAACGCACCAAAAAACACACACTTAACTCTGTCTCAATAAACAACCACACACACAATTTGCAATCACACACACACACACACACACACTGTTGCTCCCTTGTTATTGGGCACATGCATTAACACACACACACATAAAAACACTACACATCTTGCACCTTTCACGACATGTGAGTGCAGCTAATGGCACCACGGTACATCACGTCACACGCACACAGAATTCACACAGTCGCTACACCGGTCGTCCCAGTGTTCCCAGGAGAGGGGTCTCTGTCACACTGACCTTTTATTCTGCCGAATTAGCATGTCAGTCAGCGGCCCCTCTCATGGGGAGCTACATAGGGAATCACCCATGGTGTTAAGTGTACTACGCCTTGTAACGCTGCTATGTCACTACAGGGCCATGTAATTCATTTTGAACGCTTAAAATAGAGTTAGATCCCTTTTAAACCTATTTTTCCTTAATGTCTACCTGTGTTGGTGCAGATTGCATGTGTCTAAAACTGCTTTCAGACATGCACTGAACTCCAGATAATCTCCCAAAGTTATACAGAGGGGCTTTATGTGAGAACGCAGATGTCTGAGTCAGTTGACATTCTCCTGAGTTTCTCCTGCCAGCCCTTTAGTAAAAACTCTGGAGATGTTCAGAGGATTCACAGCAAGCGAGTTGAGGAAGTTTCAAATGCGTAACGGATGCAAAACTGATCAAATGTAAAAGAATACAAATATCTTGGGTTAAAAAAGAGGTGTCGTGGAGATGCTGACAAAGATATCAACTTGGAGAGAGAACAAGATTTGAGAGCTTTTTGACGATAAGGGCCGATATCATGTCCTGCCTCCTGCATCCTTTACTCCGGCACCCCCCCCCACCCACTTCTGAAACAATCCGAAGATTTCCCTGTTGCTGTGAACGCGTCCGACACCGAGAATCTCCTGCTGAGTTCTTTGCGTGGGAAAGCAAACTCCGTAAAATGTCCGGACCCTCTTGTGTTCATTCCTGAAAATGTCAACATTTACTGCCTGTCCCTGACAATGTTAACTCGCTGTCATGAACAGCTGAAATAAAAAAAAAAAACTGTTATTCTTTTGGTTGAATAAGAATCATTTGCAGTCAGCCCTCTGAAGAAGTATCCATGCTGAACATAATCACTTAAACTGAAGTGACAGCACGTCCCAAGCAGACCCTCAGTGTAAACAGTCCTTTTGCTGCATTACCATTATCTGGGATGAATATGCTGTGTGGACATGCATAATACATGATAAAATGGGTGTTATTGTAAGCGCATTCCCCTCCGTTTCTCCATGTAACAGACACATATATGTACTGAAGGGGACACCGCAGCACTGGAGGCCCATGGCTCTCGAAAACTCAAAGGCCCCAGAGCTACGACAAATTATTATCGTCCTCTCTCTCTTTCTCCCTCTGCTTTCCCTGCCTCTCGCATCCTCTTCTCTGTCAGTCAGCCTCCGGCCCTTTAGCAAGCGTCTTCCTCTCTGTCCCAGTGGGTTCCCACCAGTCAGTGGATCCGCCCTGGGTGCTGGCACTAAGCGCTAATTACACCGTCTATCTCACCACAGCGGCAGCCGTGGCCAAGCAGATCTCCCTTGTTTGCTAATCCACAGCTGGGCAACACTTCAGTGAATACTCTCTGCCAACCGCTGAGCGTAAGTTGACATGTAGCGGCGTACGGCAGCTGATGGGAATTCTTCCACAACATGATACATAACAAAGCATTCATATGTAATTCTACTGAGCAACATGCATCGAGATACTTCGGTTCGGTAGATGATTTTTATTTGCCGCGGTGTCCTGTGTGGTCTGTTAAATGTGAACGATGCAAGGCTGAAATCCAAGAAGCACGAGGGGTCATGCCACCAATTCCCATGCACATGGTGGGTCTTCCATGTTGTGTAACACTGCTAAGTGAGCATCAAGTGGCAGATGTCTGATGTCTGACACAAGATAGCTCCACAGTTTGGAAAGAGGAATTGAATCATTTACATTGTAATCCACTTTACCATCCCTTCCTCCAATCGTAAACTCCCCAATCCCGTTACTTTAAGCCCTCTTCTCCAACCTGAGGCTGCCAAGCTCATTGCCGGCTAGACTCGTAGTCGTGTGTCCTAGAGAGAACCGTGCCCTGAGAGACTCGGCTGAGTGGTTGAGGTTACAATGGGGATCACGTCGATCACGTGATTTGTCATGAGATCTCAATCCTTTCCATTACGGGGATAAAGGCTAAGTGACAAACAAAGTAAAAACAAAGTTAGTTTGCTTCCCTGTGAAGCCTTGTAGTCAAAAGATAATTGGCCACAGACTTTGCGCTTTATTCAGCGACGTAAAGGAAACAAACAAAACCCAATTCAACCCACACGGAGTGAATGCAGTGAGTGTGCCTTGGCCCATTTAATCAAAATAGGCATTTCTATTTACTGAAACAGTGTCACCAAAATATGAGCTTTGATCAGAGGTTCATTATGCACTCGCATGAAATAGAGCAACATATTTCTCATGGCCATTAACTCCAGTTCATTCTTTGAAAAACATTTTTTATTGTCATATTAAAAATTCTATTGTAATTCTTGGATCAGCAAAGTATTTGTTTTATTCTTGTCACATACTGTAACTAAATTATTTGCCAACATTCATGTTTTATTTGCATTAAAGATACACAAGTTACTTTTATCCACTTGGGGGCAGCATGATGAGCTGAAAATAACCCACTGACACATTATAACAGAGTGAAATTGATATTTTGGAATTGGGGCATATTTTGGAATTGGGGCATATTTTGGAATTGGGGCATAGTATGTAATTTTGTAGCAGCTTTGGAGCAGGGCTGATGTTGAGCCAAAGTCTGCCTACCTGTCGATGATGGTAAACACTTTACAGGTGTTTTATCGGAAAAGAATTGACAAAATACATGTTGTATACAGCCACTGCAGTGAATGTATTCAATTATTTTCTTTTTTTGGAGGGGGGGAGAGAAATTTATTGGGTTTTAAATGTCTATATTCTCCTATGTTCACAAGCTAGGCTGTAAATCTGGCATTGGTTGGTACTGGCAGCTAAACAAAAAAATACTTCATAAAGCCGGTAAACTGAATCAGGTGTAAAGTCCTTGTGGGTTCAACACTTCATCCTCACACATTTTGTACTGCCCCTTGGTTTCCTCACACCAAGGTCAAGCAGCATTAATTAGATCCTGGCACTGGCCATATGTGCCATTGTGTCTGAGGAAGCAAAGAGGAGCTTAACCGCAATCTGCCCTGCAACAGGTTCTATGTGAGTCCACACCGAGGTCTCCCCATGGACACGTGAACATGTCTGATGATGACAAAATGTGACAATCAGTTTCAAAAATCTTTATTATTTGAGATACTTGGGTAAAACAGCATAAAGTAGAAGCAGAAACAGAAGCTTTCACATGTTCTTTGCATTAATTGCGGTATGTATTGTCTAGTTACAGCACAGTGAAGACATAGGGTCATCGGGTGTGACAACCAGTCACCTCGCCCTCTCAGCGACAAGTTGTGTAATCTCGCGTGTGTGTGTGTGTGTGTGTGTGTGTGTGTGAGAATGATATGTTCTGTATATCACTTCCCCTGGAGGGTAGCTTTTCAGGGAGATATACCATCACACTGACGGGAGTGCTGATCTGCAAACGGGGACAAGATAAATGCGCATTTCATTCACAACCACATGGGATCTCTTCTTCACATGCCAGAGGACGGGTAATAATAAACAGTTGGGCCGTGACGGCGGAAGGCGCAGGTTAAATAGCGGTGGGGATACTGGAGGCCGCTTAGCACTCGAGCCCCTTTAAAACAGTTGCTGACCGGCACTGCGTATTACAGTGCAACAACTGGGGAAAAGATCGCTTTGGGTCAGCTCCATCTCTTAAGTCAAGGTGATGTAAAAGAACCAGAGTCCTGTCTAAGTGAAGCCCTGCTGACTGCTGACCTTTGTGTCTTTTCCCATCTATCGTGCCGAGTAGTGTGTGTGTGTGTGCGTGTGTGTGTGTGCGTTGGTGGTGAAGGATGCTTGTTTGCGTGCCAGTTTGGTGCATTCGGATGTGCGCATGCAAGTGAGGGACTTTGAAGGATCCGTCTTTGTCGTTGTGTTGCCTGAATGAGCAATCTGTCCTGCTCATATTCAGCCAAGCATATCCCGCCCTGGCCCCAGCCCTGCCCGTGGTGACAGGAAAGCTGTGGCAGTTTAAAACAGTTGACATTGTTCTGGCAGTGAGAAGTGCTTATGCCGAGAACATATCCGTTTGTTTTCTGCCATATGCAGCAGGAAGAGCTGCAGCATCTCTGATGGACGCTAAATCAGGTTTGGAGGAGAGGGTGAGACGAGCGGACCGTGCCACTGCAACACATCAAACAATGAAAGAGACCATAACATATCTATTTATTAGTAATGTATCGAAGTTAACCCTCACTGTGCATGGAGTCTAGGATAATTTCCTCCAGACATTATCCAGAGTTTGCCTTTGGAAAAGTCTCTGGAGGGTTTGGGTGAAGGGTGGAGCCTGGGTAAAGCAGGAAGGACATAATGTATAAATGCCACTGCGGAGATCATGTATTTTTATTGACAGCACATTGACACCTGCGTCGGCTCTCATCACCAAAAGCTCTCGAATTGCGATGTCTGTCCAAGTTGACATCTTCATCTGCGTCTTCTACGTGTATTTCACCTCTTTCCCATCCTGAGATATTTGTGTTCTCTTTGTTTTCAGTTTTGCATCCATCCCATGTTAGAAACATCATCAATGTGCCGACTCGCTCGCTGTGAATCCTTCAAACAATATCCAGCTGAAGTCCACATGGGCTCGATTGGACATTTGGAGTTTTTACTAGAGGTGCTTGCAGGACAAGCTCCAGAGAATGTCAGCAGCAAATGACTCAGACATTTGCATTGTGACATCAAGCCCCTCCGGATAATTTCAGGAGAATATCCAGGGTTCAGTGCGTGTCTGAAAGCAACATTACTGTGCTGCAGTGTATCTCAAAACACAATTTTGATTGGATCAAACACTTTCAAATGAAGTGTCAGTCTTAAATGCAAATGAAGTAATCAGTTAAAGGAATGGTTTGGTGTTTTCTTTCTCGGAGTAAGATGAGGAGATTGATAACATAAATATGAAGCGACAGGCGGCAGCTGATAAAGACGTCTGGATCTGTCCAGAGCTTTAAATAGATGCCTACAATCACCTCTGAAGCTCTAAAGTAATTAACATGTTAAATCTTGTCATTCAAAAGGTGTAAAAACACTTTACACATGAAGTTTCATTATAATAAACTAATCCTTTACATTTGTGTTGTGCTTCAGTGAAGCTTTAAGGTTCTGATGCTAAGTGAAATATTCTAACCTTAGACACCAGTTGTCTTGTGCCAAATTTAGATATTTACCATTGCTCAAATGTTTAAAAAACATTTTCCCAAATTCAGCCTGAAATATTTGCTATTTTTTGGAACTTTGGACATCAATGGAGGTTAGCTCATATCGGTGTGAACAATGTTTGCCTACAATAATTTGCCTACAGTACTTTTAAATGCTGAGTCCGACAAAAACCATTAACAGAATTAATAAGTCTTTTTTTTTTAAATAAGACCCAGGTTGAGAATTTCCTTTTTTAATTAATCTCATTGAGGCATTATAATCCTTTGTGTCTTCTCTGACATCTTGTACCACACACACACCGACGTGACTGTGTGCTTGAGTATGAAACTGCTCCATAGATAACAACTCCACTGTCTCCGTCACAGTGCGTGCGGTGACGGAAAAATAATAATAGCAGGAATCAGCATTCCAACATCTGGGGAATGTTTAGGTGTAAGTGTCACCTCAGGGGGAGATTAGTGGTGTTCCCGTCTCCCGCAGGGGTAACAGTGGTGTGTACAGCACCTTGCAGCAGATAACAGAGTTCAGACAGACAGTCGGATGTGTTTATCAGCACCAGAGGCGTTCCCCAAGGCTCCATATTAATGCCAGCCTTACTCTGCATCTTTACGTGGTGTGCTTTGGAGACTGGCCAACCCTTTTCTCCTCCCCTTCCTCCCTTCTTTACTCCCCACTTTCCTCTGCTGTTTACTCGATCTCCTCCCTTCTTCATTTTTTTCCTCCCTCTCCCTCTTCTCTCTACCTCCCTCTCTCGCTCCTCCTCCTCGTTTCTGGTGCATGCCGTGGTCTACCAGTCATCCTCTTTGTGTGTGTGTGTGTGTGTGTGTGTGTGTGTGTGTGTGTGTGTGTGTGTGTGTGTGTGTGTGTGTGTGTGTGTGTGTGTCAGACCTATCACTCTGGGCTGATTTACCACACCGTGGGGGACACAAAGGTGCAGGAAATGGAGGTCAGGACTCATCGTTAGTGGCCAATGAATTCTTAATTAGGGCAACAAATGGTGCAGTGCCTCTAGTGTGACTGGAGCGCACCCAAAGCCCCAGAGTTTGGAGGCCAGTCACCTACACTCCCTACGTTAGTTGAGTAGGTGCTGGACTGCGGCAAACATGGATAATGATTGTCTGCTGTTTACATCCCACACATACGCACACATGCAGTGATGTGTCTAATGTGACAGGCGGTGGGGGAGTTTAAGCAGATTTCAGGTTTAAAATACAGAGAAAAAAAATCCTCCTTGTTTTCACGGACAATGTGATTGGTTCAGCATTTTTTTTTTTCAGGATGGAAGGATCCCAGAATAAACGAGAGAACAGTGGAGGGTCCATTATACGGAGATTCTCAGCAGGGTTGGGATGCGATGTTCCATGTGCCGCGTGTGATAAAGGGGAATACGGCTGTTTGAGTCCGACTATTTATGTACGTTTAATGAGGCCACCAAGAATGCAGGCGTGGCAGCGTGCCCAAAAAGACCCTTATTTTCCTCCCTCTCCGTCATGTAATTGAAACACCAGCGTTCTTTTTCGAAAAGGGTCGAGACAAGAGCAGCGAAGGGAAGAAGCTTTTGCTCCGTTTCCAAAAATTATTTCTAAATGTGGGTCGTGATTAGTATGAGTTTGATGCAATTTTCCTACACAGCAGGGCCTAATTGCTGTTTCCATGGTCACTCTCATGGTACATTTAAAATGGAAATAATTATTTCATTTCAGTGGAATAGGACATTCCTCTTGCACCCAGTGGGATCTGTGTAATATGCTTTTTCGTCATCACCGAGTCTGGCTCGGAAGATGACCTTATTAAAATTTCCTATTTCCCCATCCTCTTCAGTTTGTGACATTGTCGGCACTTAATTGGAAAATCCTTTCCATTTCCGCCTCTCTACCCCAAAGGTTATGCAGTAAACGTGGATCCCAGTCAATACTTGTCTAATTAGCGACCCCCCCCCCCCCTTCTGCCTTGAGTAATGTATTAATCAATTCCTCTGAAAATCCAACGCTGCTTATCCTAAAATGTGTCACCTGTCAAGCATCAACAAATCTCAAGCGTAAAGGGAACACTAAACCCTGTAAGCGCTGTGCCCACACTTGCCCTCCATTGGTGCATGTGTTATTTTCACCTGTTCTTACCTCCCTTTTTCATTCGCCCCCTTCCCAATCCGTCTCTTCCCTCTCCTCCAGTCCAACCTCTCATCCTCGTGTGGGTACATCAAACGTCCTCCGCCCGGCCGCGTGCTGACAGGCAGCCCACTGACAAGCTCCCGGGCCATTCTGAGGGGAGCTGAGCCTCCCTTCATGAGGCCCTCGAAGAGACAGTGTCACAGCGAATCCATTCTGGAGGCTGGCCAGCGTAGTCTGCCCCTCTCAGAGCGCACACAGGAAACAAACCAGAGGAGTTCTAGTTTGTGCATCTGTAGCTTGTAAACAGAAAAGACAGACGACTGTGATGACAGCGGACGCATTGTACGCCAGAGAACAAGAGAGAGGAATAATGTGAACTTTAAAGGGTCCACTAGTACAAATGGTGAGCTGGGACCATTTCATTTAAGTACAAGATGACTGTCAATTGACAATAGGCTTAAGTTCTAAGAGCGACACTCCCAAAATCCAAAATAATAGCATAGATGTTAGCATGTCGACCTCACCACATCGTGAATCCTTATCTAAATTAGCATGTAGGGTATGTGTTTGCAAATCCACAGTATTGTATTTCCTCGCTGCGTAAAGCCAGTTCTGGATACTCTCAGCGTTTCAGGCAACTCCACATGTATCCTGCTGTCTATTGGATTCGGGAAAGTTTACACACCAGTAATCACAGACACAGCATTGTTCCAGATAGCTCATCCACACATCGGTTAGTCCTCATGCTAACTTGAAAATGTAAAGAATTGTTCCCTATAAATGGCCAAATGTGATTATTTTGCTAAATAAGAGTCTGATCTTACATTTTCCCTCATCAAGCTATAACAAACATATAGTATATTCACCGTGAGCACTTTATTAGGAACACCATACTAATACTGGTTAGGGCCTCCTTTTGCTCTAACTGGCTGTTGTTGTTGTTTTTTGGGGGGGGGTGTTGATTCCACCAGATGTTGGTAACTTTCATTTGAGATTCTGCTCCATGGTGACATCAAATCATTTTTGCAGATTTGTCAGCTCTTCCGATCTTCAAGACGCTGAATCCAAAATTGCTCCTGATAATTGCACCATTAGTGAGTGTTGAATCCGTGAGATGGTGACTGAAGTGTAGTGTAAAGCGCTTTGAGTGGTCAATTAGAGTAGAAAAGTGCTAAATAAGTGCAGTCTATTTACCATTTACTTGCTACAGTGATTATCAAACTAAATGGCCACGGTCCTTTACCACATGTCAGTTATGAAGCCATCAGGATCTAGCTTTAAAGTGTAAAGCCGACTAAATCAACAGGTCTGCTTCTGTCTCTACCTTTGTCTGAAATCAACAAGACACTGTTGGTTCAAAGTATTTGCATGGTGGTGCAGGCTCCCCGTGTACAGAGGCTCGATTCCCCCCGCGGTGGCTGCAGGTCCAGTCCTTTGCTGCTTGTCTTCCCTGGTGATGCTCCACATCAGGTTAACTATCCAATAAGTGAAGTGATACAAGACAAGAACAAAGTACAAGGAAGAGGGAATCTGTGTGCGGAATCTGCCACCTATAGACTGGAACAGAAAGGTTTAACTAACATAGACAGGCCCTAGCAGTCAATTGGTTGTCGTCATTTCCTGAAAAGAAATGATACAATGCACTGGCCTTATTTTTGTATTTAAGATTATAATTGTTTTCATTAAATAGGCATATGATCAATTTGCCTTATTGTATTATCTCGTGCCAGTACAGTAAAATCCACAACAAAATTGATCAAGACCTGCTGACAAGGCGGAAAGATGATGTCCAAACCGATTGGTCAGAATCCCAAAGAGTAAACTCAAACAGGATGATTCACAGGTGAGTTGAGGTATTGCTCTCTCACCCACTGAGTCGAGGTAACAGGTCAGAATAAGATCAGCCCCCAGGAGGATTTCATTTCATCTCATGTTGGTGAGAGAAGAAACTGGGAGGGTGGTTCCATTCCCTTTATCCGTCTCTACTCTGAGCAGCTCGCTCCATTCCGCGCGTGTGTGTGTGTGTGTGTGTGTGTGTGTGTGTGTGCGTGCGTGCGTGCGTGTGTGTGTGTGTGTGTGTGCGTGCGTGCGTGCATGCGCGCGCGGGCGCGCGGGCGTGTCGCAGTCACATGACTCCTCTGCCAATTTATTATTGAGCGCTCTGCCACACTCTGACAAAGTCACAGCTAATTAATAAGTAAAGACAAGACCCCAGAGGTTCTGACAATCCCCAAGCAAATGACAAAGGAATAAATTCATTACAAACAGAATTAAGTCTTCCTCACCCAAAACTTTTCCCTTTCATCAGCTCTTTCATTCGTCTCATTCGTTGCCATGTGCTTCATTTGTCTGCATCTCTACTACTCTCCAGCACTGCCACGCTTTATTGAGAGCGGCTCGGAAATCATCTGAACTAATCAATCTCACTTTACTTTCCTCAGGAGCTTCTCTGTGGGTATCGAGGGGGGGTCGGTGTGTATACGTGTGTGTGTGTGTGCGTGCGTGTTTGTATCAGTGTGCATCAGTGTGTAACGTTGATATGCAGCAAGAAGCTTCTACTAAAAACATAGTGCTGTCCAACTATATCACACACACACACATACACACACACACCTCTAAAAGACATGCACACTTGCTTACACATGAGCACGTTCAATAAACACACACACACACACACACACACACACACACACACACACACACACACACACACACACACACACACACACACACACACAGTGTCATCGTCAAAGGCACCTAGGGGCAGCACAGCTCACGTGACAACAGCCCTAACGAGCTCGCCTGAGTGGGTGACCCTGGCCCCCGGCGAGAGGAGTGGTGTCACCATGGAGATGCAGAGGCGAAGCGTCTGAGTCACTGTGTCGTGCAGGTGCTTTGGGAGGCGGATTAAACGCCTTAATTTAGTTAAATTATTCTTACATGAACGCAATTGCACCTGTTACATTGTGAGCTGTTAGCGTGAGCGATTGCCTTTTCACAGATCCTGCGGTTGCACTTAAACAACAATTTTAACCAAATTAGATCAATATATTTCCTGCATGTCCCCGTTTCTCGCTCTCTCCACATTACTGTACCACAGAATGGCTTTCGCAGTCTGAGTAAGTGGCCATTATTCCTCCTGACAGGCCCAACCATGACACATTTAGGGGTTTTGAGGTGCATAATGATGACTGTGGGCTCCCAAATCTTTCATAATCTTCAGCAACAGAGAGTGGGGAATGAGCGAGAGACAGCGAGAGTGAGAGTGAGAGGGCGTGAAGGCGAGAGAGAGGGAGACAGAAGCGAGGGTGGAATGCAGAGAGCTCCGGGGTTCTCTTCTCAGTGTGCTCGGTGATGATATGAGGGGTAATGAACTTCCAGACTTTGTGCATCAGAAGCGTGACACTCCGCATCGCCGTGACTGTCAGCGATTTCTGCCCCGTATGCGGTGAGACGAGGCCCTACGCCTTAATCTCCTTCCATCCACTCCATACCAGCTTTTGAGGCGCACTCTGCTGACTTAAAGCCTGCATTTCATTTGTCAGCCTAATGGTGAAATTTGTAAGGAGTTTAAATTCATGCTTCTCCGGGGATGTCATGTGGAGTTGTCTGCGGTGTCACCGGGGAAAAGAAGCGAGTTTGCTGCTTGGTGTGAAAAGTAATCACTTTAAACATGGACGAGTCAGAGCGGTTTAATGGTGGTATAACCGTCAGCGAGGCCGTCTGTGATTCAGTGTGCTGTATATTAATGACACACGTTCTATGAATCAAATGCAATGAAATGCATGTGTTAAAAAGCAAACATTTTCATCCTCCTGAAAGTTCATCTCTGCATTTCTATCTCAAGCACGTTATTTTTAGGTGAATTGGAAAGTGAAGCCACCTGAGATGTCACTGTAATCCCTTGTTGCTCTGGAAACCTGTGCATGTTAACAACTAGAGTGGAGCGCATTCCTTCGCCAGGGCCAACCCATCCTACACGTCAAAGAAAAAAGGAAGGAGACTCATAATCTGCACTAAACTGTAAACGTGACAGACGTGATACTGGCAGGGGTTTGAGGAAGTAAAAATATCCTTTGTGGTACCTCTGGAACATATTTTTGAACCTCATCATACAGTATTTCTGGCTCTTAACTGGAGCTTTAGGGATTAGCCCCTCATAGAAAGCCCCTCCTTGACATTACGTTAAAGATTAGACTCAATAGCAATACTCTTCACCATAGATTCTATATAAACATACGACATGGCCGCTCCCCGAAAGTGAAGCCAATGCTTACCGACCGTCCCCTGCTGGCTGGCTGCAGTTTAGGTCATAAATCCTGCCCCCTCCCTGTTAGTGGATGGGACATGGACCAAACTAAAAAGTCCCAGTACACATTAAATACAGTTTTAGGTAGTTCTTATCATGCTGATGTACGTCCTCGTGCTCACTTTTTCGTTGATATTAAGTTATTTGATGCTTTAAGAACATGGTGAAATGACACGATTGACAGCTGAAACTGACTCCCGATTGGTTGAGAGCACGTGTGTTGGTGGAACCTCGGTACTGCAGCTCCATCCCCCGGTGTCTACACTGCGCAGACTCTAGCTCCAAATGCACAAGATGGCTGTATTTGTATCCAGGATAGTGGGAGGACTCAGAGGAGTGTCGTCCATCTTTATATACAGTCTACAATACTGTGAATTCATCATTCATATTAAAGTATTATTTTTAGCTAATCTTTAGTCTACTTCTTACTGACTTCTGGCCTCTTCACTTTAAATTCACTATTTTGAAAAATAATCTCACATTAGCTTCCTTCATACAGCTGCCTGTAGGCCTATGTTAGCCAGCTAGCTAGCTTGCAAAGCTTGGTGCATGCTGGCATAATCTCAGGTAATATTGCAGAACACAGACATGTCAAACTGAGCATTGTTCAGAAGTATATGTGGAGTAACTGGTCTATTTGTAAATGCAGCCACAACCCAAAAATATAACTGCAGTTACTATTATTTTCCTCTGGAGGGGCAGTTCTGCCAAAGAGGGCAAAAAGGCATTGTAGGTCAACTTCAGTGCAGCCTTGTGCACGTCCTTCTTTCACCTTTAAATTCTGAGTTGCTAACCCGGGGATATGTTTAAAACCCCGTATGATTAACCTACTGTTTGTGTTTCATGATCTGTTTGACCTCTTTTTAGCAATGTTTCCACTTCACTGCACCCAGAGCTCAGTAATTAACTTGGTGACTACATTATTAATTATAGATAACAACTGACTGCCAAAGCTAAGACACCTGTTATGAAAAATTTGATGTTAGCTTTAAATAAAAACAGACAAAGTGACAAAGAAATATAAAGCAGGTACAGTACACACACACACACACACACACACACACACACACACACACACACACACACACACGCTTACAGTAGAAGCACTTTTTTCTTGGCTTGCAGTAGAGAGAAGCCGGAGCCTCTCATCACACATGAATAATTAAAACCGAAAGAACGCCTTTGCTTTTTTGCAGGGTCAGCGCACAATCTGTAGGAAAGGTCGAGATCGGGGACACTGTTGTGAAGGGGGCAGGGAATGAAAACAAGCTGGTGCCGCGGTGCACAGATGAAAGAGAGGTGTGGTTGTTGAGATTGGGTGACATGAGGGGGAACGGGGGCGGGGTTGGCGGAACACCGGACAGGAGCTGAGAATGAGATGAAATGGATTTAGAGAGGGCGGATGGGTCTTTAGAGTTATAACAAAAAAAACAGGATTGATACGTCGGTTTGGGGGACCGGACTGAGAAATCGATCATGGCTGCGAGGGAGACTGAAAACGCTTCGTGTCCCCGCTGTAGCTTCACCACATTGTCTTGTCTTTGTTCTGTGCAGGAGAAGATTTGCTGTGTGTGTGTATGACTCTGTCAGATTTCAGAGACGTTTCTCCACTCGAATGCATTAATGTTTACATGCCTTCTTACAGGAGGGAAACTGTGGAGCTGATGCTAGTGGGGAGGGGGGGGTATTTCTGTGGGTGAGCACTTTGTTCATGCATGCAGATGAAGATATGCTAATGGTACTGACTGAAAGTCTGTGCAGGCGTGTGCATGTATAATTGCCTGTTTTACTCATGTTGTGACTTTGGGTACCAAGCAGCCACTGACTGGTTTGTTGTCGGGGATTAAACTCTGAATTAGGTTTGATGAGCTCAGGAGATGATGAAGACGTGGCATTCACTCGATGCTTTAACTATACGTGTACTGTATAAACCCAGTGTCGCCTAATAGTGCTCTTCATTTGAGTGTAACATCCATTCTTATATCCCTAAAAAATATAATAATATGAATAGTACTTTCTAATTAATCAAGTCAAAGAAAATTGGAACTTATTACAGGTGAACAGGGTTTAAAAATCTAACTAACACATAAATAGACCATGAATGTTCCCCACCTGATTACTTACAGTAAGACATTTTCTTTTATGTTTCCTTCAGTTTTACTTTTGCTTTCTATTCAAATATGCATCCCACTGCATAAATTCCCATAAAAAAAAAAATTTTTATAAATCACAATATTCATACATTCACGATTTAGAAATGTAGTTTGGGTCTCAAACTATACAAGTATCTTGTCTCCCACACATTGGCTGTCCCAGTCCTCAATGGGGATTTTCATAATGTGAAGGTTTATTATTTGCAAGCTTGAAATTAATGTTGGAGTACTTTGGCTAGTTAGTGCTACATGGCAGAGGGAAAGACCTCAGGCTTATTCTTTACACACTTTATTCTCTTGTGTTTAAGGTTTCTAAATGGTCCAGACTCTTCAGACACAGAGTATTGCTCTGTATCTGTACTGTGAGCTATGATTGGACAATTACCTTTGCAGCGATTGAGGTGTAATATTCAATTCAGCAACAAAAACATGAAATGAGGTCTGAAAAAGCATTAAAAATCGTTTTTCAGCTTCTTTATTCCGTTCATTATTTCCTGCTGCAACAATTATCTCATGACACCTTGAGGTTTCTCAGAGCCACAGGTTAGAAAACGCTTTCTCTCCCCCCACGCAGTTATAATCATCCTTTCACAACAAACCATGTTTTGCAATAAAATTATATGAAAAGCCTTTGACTATATAGCTGTGTGTGCTGGGCTGATTAACTCCTGGCCTCTGAGCGAAAGATGAACTTTTAACCTAAGTTGCGATTGCTGAAATCTTACTCCCCAGCAGACACACACACACACAGACTTTCACATGACCTCGGATTGGTACCAGTCCATGTGTCCATTCTGCCCACTCTAATCATCAATCTGCAGCCCGGTTCACCAGCCGCTGGCACCTGTCAGGATGAAAGACATGGATTAGAGACAGAGAGAGAGAGAACGTGAAAAGGTTGGGCACACAATGCTGGCATCACGTGTCCCGTTGCTAGGGAGGATGTGTGTGTGTCTCTGTGTGTGTGTGTCTGTGTGTGTGATGTGAAGTCCAACATTACTGTCAGGCCTAGCTGCAGGCACAATAGGATGATATCCAGATTTGTGTGTGTGTGTGTGTGTGTGTGTGTGTGTGTGTGTGTGTGTGTGTGTGTGTGTGTGTGTGTGTGTGTGTGTGTGTGTGTTCCTCCAGGACTCATGTGTGGCTTATATGATTGCGTGTGAAGTGTAAGAAAGCTTGTGCCTCTTCTGCGACGTTGTTTTGGAAAAGACTATCACTGCACATCATGCTCACCCATAGAGTTTAACAGCTACACACACACACACACACACACTCTCTCACACACACACACACACACACTAATGCTTATCCCCTCCCTATTTCATTTCTAAAAATAGACCTTTTTCTCAATGATCTCTCTGCTTCTCAAAGCAGCAGGCTGTAAGACAGGCATATGCATGGGGTTAACTACAGCCCATCCTCTGAAGAGCTCTCTCTCTCTCCCTCTCTCTCCGTCTCTCACCACCCCCCAACCTCACACACACACACACACACACACACACACACACATATACAGAGACACACACTCACACACCCTCCAAGCAGCCCATTCAGGGTGCAGATGGCAGCCAATGTGTGTGAGACAAGAGACCCTGTGCGCTCAGTTGGTTAACAGGGAATCGGGCTCATTGACATGCAGGCAGCACTTCTCCTCCAGTCCAGGAGAGCCAGCTTCACTCGGGAGCAAGCTCGGAGACAGTAACTATGATGTCCATATGTTCATTACACCCTGACTTCCTATCACCCCTCTCTGCCCTTGGACAGGATGATATTTGGCTCACGGTGAACACCTCACAATCTAGTGTAACAGACCTTTTCAGTAGTAGTTGAGGGGAGATGTTGGATGAAGATTAAAAAGGCCAACAGGCACTGGATACTAGATCCAAGAAAGAAGCTGCTTCTATTATTTCACTGGATATTTGCTCTTGTGCACAATAGTTAATAGTAATTATCATTGTCTTGCATTTATCACCCATTCATCTACCAGTTAGCTTTTTGGTCGGCCAAATATCTTTATTTCCACCCTGCTCCTCATTTACCTACAGTACACGTCATCTCTCCTTTCCAGACTTATTCTATGTGTCCATTCCCTCATCCTCACATCAAGCCACGTATGTATCACATTTATGGAAGATGGAGAAGTTATTAAATCAAAGATCAAGGATCACATTAAGAAAAACTCAAATCAAATCACCAATTCCATAAAAGACCAATTATTTTACTAAGGAAACTGTTGGTAATCAATATAAAGCACCTGCCTCCATGATGTCAATGTCTGTGACAGTCAAAAAGGAAGAAAAACACATTCAATCATCAGTCAAATTTAATTTTTATTGCCCATATTCACAAATGACAATTTGCCTCATTTCTGTTTACAAGGTGCAACATTCATAAGAGTCTTTTATTATGAAAAGCAACACATTTGTAATTTTTGTCGTCTTAGCTTATAATGATTGATAGGTTTGATGAAAATGTATTCATATTTTGTATCAAAATACTTAAGTGTTTCGTATTTTAGTAGTTTATAAACACTGTAAAATACTTTCTATGAGACGCGGACGTGATGACGTCATTAAAATGAAAATCGATGAGGTGAGAAATGTGTTGTTGTACAACATTACTTTATAATGCCACGAGATGGTTCAACTCAGTAAATGCACAAGTATTTCATGCCTTATTGTCATTAACAACAGCAAAGCCATGAAACAACAGATTGTTATCTCACCCACCGATGGTGTGTGTTGTTGCTCATAGCCAATCTAAATCTAAGTGTGTAACTTAGTGTGGGCTGTGATGTGTTTCGTGAGAATTGTTCTAAATAAACTTGATTGAACAAGATTACATGGGCACGATAATAGATATATATATTTATATATGTACATGGTTGAATGTGATTTCATGTTCCCTTGGAAAAGTATTTTTTAGTATTGTTAAAATTCTCTAGTTTATTTTGATACATGGCGTGGCTGCTGTATTGTTTATTTTAATACACTTACAATTAAGGTATTTGGTATTTTATTTTAAATTACATTTGGATGTATCTTTGCCCGTCCCTGGTTAGGTATAGGTGATGTCCTCATTAGGAGCGACAGCGGAACCGGAGCCAAGTTACTGCGGCAGGTGGAGAGAAGGTCACTGCGGTGTGATTGCAGTCTGTTTGAGTTTAACATGCAGACAGGATCATCCAGCGGGATTAGTAGCTACAGCCCAGCAATCTCTTAAACATGTGCAGGAAGCGGTGCAGGGAAGCAGACTGATTGAAGGTCCCACTCCTGGTTTGGAGGGGCTGTGTCGAAGGCTTTCTCCTGTAAATATCTCAGATTAGGGTCAGAGGAGTTTGCTGCTCTGTCCAGTTTTACTTTCCATCACCTTGTCGTCTGTTGTCTTTGTGTTGTGACTTACGAGCCGCGTCAAAACAAAGCACACACAATAAAAACATAAACCCTCCCTCACACTCACAGCCCAATTAGTCAGGCAGTTCGTGTTCACATCTTTTTTTTTATCGCCTTACATCGCCAAGTTAATTAATAAAATTGTCATCCCTCGTAAATTAGGAACATTCCTGGACTCTGTGTGTGTGTGTGTGTGTGTGTGTGTGTGTGTGTGTGTGTGTGTGTGTGTGTGTGTGTGTGCCTAATCGGTGCCTCTCCAACAGCAGCAGTAGGAACAGTATGTGTGTCAGCAATAGCCGGGCACTAACAAAGTACCATCTATCACTCTGCTCAACCAGGCTTCAATAATAATTGGGTTGGAATAAATGGGCCATGATTTTTGGAGCAGAGAGGAGAGGGGGGGTTTGGGGGGGGGGGGGGGGGGGGGGGGGGAGAGGGAGAGATTGCCAGCCAAAACAAAGCCACAGACAATTCAATACCAGGCCCCACCCCGGAGAGGCAAAGGAGCGGAGCAGCGAGGCAGAGGCTGCAGACACAAAGCGGATTGATGTCCTGCCCCCGTGCACGGCCACTTCTGAATAACGATATATCTGTTACCGAGGCAGGGAGGAGGCTGCAGCCCGGAGGCAGTGAGACAGAGTGACGCAGCAAAACTCTGCAGCACTTTATCGGATGATGAAATAGATACAATGAAGTTAAACAAAGATAACATTTTGTCATGGGAATGCTGCGGATGCTGATGGGATAATAAAGACGAGGATAAGAGTAAAAGAGGAGGTGGATTAAAGACCAGGGTTATTTTGTTTTATGAAATGTATAAAGTTCAGAATCTGTGTGTGTTAGTTCATTGAGATAAAGAGTTTCCAGGTGGGTGCCTTTAGAAAACAATTGTAGAGGATGCAACACGACAACGTGATTAAAAGAGCATCAATGGTCAAACTTGTCAAACATCATGTAAATATGACATTCATGATGTTTTATATATATTTATTTGAGTTTAATACCATGTCCTTGTTGCTTTGCACAGATCTCTCTTATTTGTCTGCACCAAGGTTATTATTTCCACTCTTACTGAAAACCCCTTTCTTTGAAATACAGATTTTTGTGAGAAAAGTGAAAACACCACGAGGGGTAGGACGTGGTACACACCTCATGGGGGCAACTATCCTCCACTTAGTTTGTATTTTGTGTAACTCTGCTGACAAATACACTTTGTATTGTAAAATTGTATGAGGCGCAGTGACAAGGACACACACACACAAGTGTTGTTAATGAAACACAGACATTATGTTGCTCACGCCCCCTGTTGTTCCATGTGTCAAGATTTTATGCCATTTTAATGAGGCAGATTTATTAACAGGCAAAAGCCACAACTCATTTTCAGACATGAAACTACACATACGAACAACAGGGGTGTTCCCTCGTCGTCTTTCCAAGTTGACATCTTCGTCTTCATCATCTACATGAACGACACCTTGTTTTTTCATCATCCTGAGATATTTGCATTTTTCCAGTTTCGTGTCACGTGTTAGAAACGTCATCAGCACGGCCACTTGTACACTCTGAACTCTCCGGACATTTCACTGCTGTATTCTCACGTGGACTCACTCTGACATTTTTCCAGATATTATAGGGGGCTGGTGAAAACTCCAGCAATTGACTGGGACATTTGTCTTCTCACATAAAGCAGCATCATTTCAGAAGAATGTGTTTAGTGCATGTCTGACAGCAGCATTACTCCATATTATGTGACTGTGTATTTGAGAAATGATTTAGAAGTGATAATGACCCTTCCCTATCAAATAAAGTATTCACCTTTACACTTTTACAAATATATTTGTCTACAACGTACTGTATGGGACTGATTTTGATTTTCCGTGGTATCTGCTCTACCTGTTATCTAAGTTTTGTCCCATTTGGCCGAAAAGTCTGAAAGCAGTGATTCTAAAGGAGAGAGCGACCTTTGCAGCGAGGGCACTAAATCCTCGGTTTCGTGTCGGAGGACCGAGCGATGGGAGCCGGCCAGAGAGCAGAGGAGAAGAGGGACGATAGAGGAAAGTGAGACGTATCACAGAGGCCTGACAGGACCCACATACAGGGGATAACTGTGTCCAAGGAACCATTAGGCCTCCCGTGTGTCACACATGACACACACACACCCACCAACATGCATTCACACTCTTGCCACAATAAGCTTTACCCACTCATCCCCCCGACATTGTGTGAATGACAAGGAAAGCAGTAAGTCGCTGTGTGAATCCTTTGGCAGATTTCACTTAGACTCCGACTCGTTCATGTTTGTACACATGAATACACGTGTGACTCACCTAGCGGGGCCGTTCAATGCGTGCAAAGATGGAGACAGATACAGACGCAGGGAGTGTGTGCGACTGCGGATCACCCCTGCAAAACAAAACAGGCAGATTCCACCTTCCTCCAGTGGGTTTGCATCGGGAAAGAGATTAACACTCCTCTTCTTTCAGAATCTTTTATTGCACGGGAACAGAGTGGTGGCTCGGATACAGCCGCGGCAATGTGTTGCATTGCCTAAAGTGGGGGTTTTGAAGTCACAGATAATCTGCTTTTGAAACAATGAGATAGTGTTGCTTTTCATTCGGCTCGGTTAAGCCACGCGCCAAATGAGGAGAGGGAGATAGTGTGGATCAAACGCTTTTTTTTTGTGTTGAATCCCAAATTTTTACAGCTCTTTAAAGTCTCAGCAGCTGCAAACGTTCCGTCTATTGTACCGACTTCTTTTGGAGATGATGGAATTTGGCACTTTAGCACAAAAATAAACTTGTGAAGTACTGATCTCAGACATCAATGGAAACAGAAGCCAGGCTCTTTTTTTTTTGCACTGCTGCACGGCTACTGTATTTTAGCTTAATCTGCACATTGGTGTAGTCTCTGGAAAGAAAATACAGAAAAACCTGCCGGATAGAAAAGAACAAAACATGATTCTGCAGCAGCTGGTTGGAGTGATCGCAGCCGATGTGCAGGCATGATCAAAACTACACAATCCATAATACAAACTGATTTAAAGAGGTATTGGGACTGATTAGTGTTTAGGTCTCTGTGCTTGAAATCAATCATTGTGTCAAAAAGTGTGAGACATGTTGAATTGTGCAAATGGGGATAAACACACAGGCTTTCTCGTTTCCATTCACGTCTGAGTTGCCTGCAGGTAAACAGTCCGTGTGGAGAGCAAAAGAATCGAAACCGCAACGGCCATCAGGTTTTTATTATTTTGTTTGCATTCTCATGCATGTAGCTTGTTAATAGAGATTAGTAAACATGTCATCTGGACCTAAAACACCTACGAGAAGTGTCACCGTTTGTGTTTTGTTTGAAGAAACTAGTCAAACTCTAAAAGTGTAGGATGAACGGAACGCAGAGTCTTGACCTGTAAACCCGCTGTCCTCACCACAACCCCCAAAATATTGCTCCAATATTTGCACCCGGAGGATAACTTGTCATTGCAGAATAGCCAATGGGCTCTGAGATTGGTTTTCTTTACTTGTTTGTTATCAAAATAAGTAGAAGAGAAGTTCAAATCCTTCTTTAGTGTAGAAAAAACTGCCCTTCATTAATACAGTATGGTTACTGGTGAGATGAGACAAGTTTAAGTAACAGATGCAAAACTAAAAGGCTCATCAGACACTAAAACATGGCCACAGCGATTTATAATACGAGACAGAAGATTGCAAATACGTCGACATGACATCTATGACCTCGTGGTGATGGACAGTTGGACATTGAACATGTACAATATCAGAAGCAGTAGCATGTTACAAGTTAAAGCTGTACTTCTGCTCTCACTGGAGTCAATTGATGAGCCAGTAATTTACTTTTAACTTCACTACATTTACCATTTTACCTGTCTACTCGAAATCAGTGGGAGAAAATCCCAGGAACCTGCCAAAGAGCCAAAATGAAGCTCCACATGTCTTTAAACCATGACACAGAGGTGATGATGATGATGATGATGACTGCAAAATACCAAGAACAGGATGAAGCTTCCAGGGAAACTCCATCGCCACATCTAGTCACCCTTTTTATTCTCCAGCTCTGCAGCCTCCTATACAGGTCAAGTGCCACTGAACTAATGAGGACTGTCTGCAAAGATCCTCCGAGAAAGATCCACGCTTATAAACAAGTGCTGTTTTTCTATCGTTCTACACTGACCCACGTTCTTTAAAAATATTTAAATGGAAAGTAAGAAAGATCTTTTTAACAAGGTTGTTCCACTTCAACTTGAGTAGGTTTCTCAAATGTGAATTCCCACTCCTACCTGTATTTTTTAGTTTATTAAAGTGATAGTACTTACTTATCTATACTTATAAAGGAAATATTTTCAGTTCGCCTCCCACCACTTATATTGAAAATATGTTTAATTAAAAATGAATTTCAAATATACATATTACTCATACCTCAGCAAAAGAAAAGGTGGTAGTGTGTGGGATGCATGTGTGTTTCTGTGTGTGTAAAATACTTAAATTATGAATTAGAAGAACATACACAGTGTGAATTGTGTATAGAGGTTTCATCCTGTAATGAAATCCTGAGCTGAACTCTCGAACCAGGAACGTAAACATAGCCTGAAAGAATAATATAGCACATGCAGTAGTGCAATATGTATATTTAATTCCCTCACTGAACGTGCTTACGTGAAGGAGAATTATTTATTATGTCAATTTAGCTCAATCCATATCTTCCATGTTGGTAATGGACAGCTTTTTTATTACTTTTATTATTGTCATTACTAGGGTTGTGATGCATGAAGCTCACTCCCGCTGTTATTTAGATTCACGCGGAGCATAAATCCGGATCCTTTTGTTCTCCCGTCTGTATTTGTATGGTAATGTTTGAGAAAGAGGCGTGAAGCTGAATGACATTTCTGTATTTCACTGGATATAAGACGCGTTGTGCGGAATACCAAACGCTGCATTAGGGGGGTAAGGGCAGAAAAGGACAAAGCGGGACGCTGCAGAATGTGTCATAATGGAGATCAAAACGAATGGAAAATTCATTTAAAAACCAACATTCAAAGAGATTTGTAAGCGGTGCACAGGTTTCAGTTCACATACGTCCATCGCTTGGCGCGTTGGCCCCCGGAGAGCCGTGGAGAGGTCGGGGTTAAAACGGAGGGAAAAACTCAAAGAGGCAGAGAACACAGAGTCCTGAGCACACACGTTCATGTTTGCTAATGGAAACAGGCTGCGTCTCGGCCCTGCCACGTTCAAAAAGGGCTGCGGAACTGTCAACCGCGCTTTAATCTTCGGCAGGTGCACAAACAGAAAAATAGACGCGAGGAAGGCGAAAACAAAGATTAAGTGGAAAGAGCGCCTCGCAAAAAAATGGGAGCCATAGCAACTTGCTGCAGGTGTAAAGTGACTGCCCATTACGTAACACAGCTAAACAGGCAACCGCTCAATCACACACACAGCTCCATTAATGAGCAGCAGTTTAATTTTATCAATGTAATCCCACACATCCATTTATAAGAACTCTGTCATTAGTCATTCTGGATTTTTCTTTTTTCTCTCCCCTGTGAGTCAGTATCAGCCGTTTTCCCCCCGTGCAGCAAAGTGTCATTGTCATTTAGACAAGCGTCGCATTAATCATCATGTCTAAATTGAGCCTGTCCACCTTTGTAGTTCACAAGTCTCATTTGTCGTCTGAAAGAGTCACGTAAAGTCTAAAACGCCTTTGAGCCTCATGACTAAATGACAAAGTAGAACATCCTCAACGTCCTTGAACAATAACCAAGATTAAAGTTGCCGTAAACAATATTAACTGGTGTTAACTTGAATCAAATGAGAATATAAAAGAGGATGTCAAATTACCAACTCATTGTTTTCTGCCCTGTGAACAACAAAACAGCTCGAATGAAAAGCATGATTGGAACGATTCTATATATATACAGTGCTAACCTTTTAGAATTCAATAATTCCATTTCAAAATGACGTTATAGATACATAATTTATACCCTAGGATGGTGAATGATTGATTAATCTAAATAAGCTATAGATAATTGCTCTAACTGACTAATTGATGTCATGATGACATCATTCCTACTATATGATCATAGATTCATTTTCTCTTCATAATGTCACTTATCATATGATTATTATGATTAGTAATAACTGTCTGATCAATATTAGCTTTACATTGTCTCTCTATCACAATTAGTTTTAGGAATATATTGGAAAATGTTTTTTTCTGACCGTATTTTTGTTGACCTTGATGTTGACCTTGACCTTTGATCAATCAGCTCCTAGAGTTAATCATCATTATTATGTACAGACCCACACACAAATACAGGTGAAAATAATACCCTACTTTCGAATATATGTGCACACAGGGTAATAAATCCACTCTTCACCACCTGCTCAGCACCAAACAGCAGAACCACAAACTTGTAGATTAGCTGTTGGATGTAGTCGAGCCTTTAGCAGCGTGAGAGCCAGATCTTTTCTCTTGGAGGTTGTTGAACACTAAAACAGAGACTGAATATTGGACTTGAAACAGACCTCGAATGAAAGCAAATGATGCTTCGTATCTGCTGGCTCTGTAAATCAGCCACTCTTTGCTCTCCATATCAAAGTAAAAGGCAATAATGTGTGAGTGCTGTGTTAAAACTAGTTTTTTCGCTGAACTTGGAGAAAGAACTATAGCTTTAACCTGCAGAGGGCGTGAGCACAATAACCCGAACACCATTCTAAATGTAAATCCCTTTATGAAGTGTTCAACGATTAAAGCATCGATTGGCCGTGGTGGTTGTTATGACTCTCGTGCTAATTGATTGCACTGAATTGTGATCATTTAGTGCGCATCACAGAAGTGGACGAACCCTTCAGCCCTGAGTGCCCATAGCAGCACACTTTGAATGTGTCTGTGTGGACTGAGAATCCTTTGCATCGCTTGTTTGTGTGGCGTCGTATGTTTGCAGTCTGAATGGCCTCTGGCGCGTCTCAGACACAGAGTGAGGGGCCGGGAGATGAGGACGGTACATTGGCCACAGCTGAGCTCTGCCACTGATGAGCAAACAAGTAATCAAACGGACACGAAGAAGAGGAGACGCTCCAGACTTTTGATAGTAAGGAGCTAACGAAGGATGGAAGGGGGGGGGGGGGTAATCTGTGGCGTTTTCACAGCATGACACCGGTTGGTTGATACCTCGTATGATGCCGACTGTGGCGGCTGACAGGCAGGATGTCCTACCAGACAGCTGTCAGCTTCAGTGTGAGTGTGCGTGTGTTTGTGCTCTTACAGTTCCTATGGAGCCTGGTCACTGCGAGGCACCGTAGCCTCCCCCGACAAACAACAACAAGCTGAGCTGCTGCAGCTCGAGGTTCATCATGTAATTGGACACGTGTCGCTATCGCTCAGACACACCGGGCACTGACTGGTGCAATAGGTGTTAAAAGCACTTGGAATGAGCTAAGGAGCTGCACATATAGAGCTGCTGAAGTCTACAGGTTTTGCATTTCAGGCTGTGGGGTGAAAAAAATAATCACAGTGACATTTCGGTGGATTCACCTCTGTGATATTAACAGGCATAAAAATAGACCAGTAAAGGTGCTGGTTATTTACAGTGGCTGTGCAATGAAAGTGAGGATGTCTGAGGCAATGAGATATTGCAGTAGAGGTAGAAGATGATTCTTTGTTCCATAATGATACTTCTCAAATAGAATAATAAAAAACCTTTCCAGGTAGAGATATATACGGTATAAGAAGTCATGGGTTCAATTCCTCTTATTGGCTTTTGAGCCAAACACTTTTAAATCTCGTTGTCCAGTCGGGCTGAAGTCAAGTCCTCTTGTGGAGGATATTTAAATTAAATTGAAAGAAAACTTTCTTTCCCTCTGCCCTGGAAATACTGTAAATCTTAGTAGAAGTTACTTTCCCTTAAGCTCCAATATAAAATAATAAAAAAAGAAATGAATAGAAAGTATGTCACAAGCTGAGTGGAGGCGCAGACTCTCAGGTGAGCAGTGGGATGACTCCCAGGAGTTTCTCATTGAAGACATCCATGAATCATCATTTATTGGGCCAAGCTTAAGAGAATGTGTGTGTGTGCGTGTGTGTTTGTTTTTGTATTATATAATGATCATTCAGTCCTTCCTGAGTCCACCTCTCTGGTGATGGACATCAGGACATCCGACGTCACCAGCTGTCCGTCAGCATCACCAAACAACTTCAGTTTTTACCACAAGTTCTCTCTCCCCGTCACCGGAGAGGCCGAAGTGGAACATGTGCACTGGGACGTCGTGGCAGGAGAGATAGGGGAGGAAACTGGTTGGCTTATTGGAGACGTCAGTCCTGAGGGAGCGCTCTCGGGCCTTCCGACAGAAAAAATGACTGACAGTGAGTGTTTGCCTGGCTGGCAGTCATGGGCACCCAGAGGTGGGTGAGTGGTGGGGGGGCCAGGATGGCAAAAAAATGTGTCAGAATGAGGACAACAAACAAGGTCATGCAAACTGTGTCACAATCAAAACTAAAAAGGGACAAAGGGGCTTTTGAGGTGATAGCAGATGTGTAGTTTTAAGAGTAAGGCTCATATGGAATGAATGGATGTAAACATTTGTGTTTAGATATAGAGACATGTTCCAGTTTGTTAAAGGATATGAGGAAGCTCATGATAAATATGGAACATACAGTTTTGGACAAATTTGGTTTTAGCTTTGTTGCACAGTACTCGTATGAAGTTAGGGCAAGAAACCTGAAGCTGTTAGATGGTCTTTGGAGGTTTTAAACAAAGAGAGAAGAAAACTATGTTCTCACAGCTTCCAGACCAACATTCTAGTTCAGCATTGCCCCAGCACACCTACCTTAACTCTTTGTGCACCGATAGTTTTGGCTTTGCAATGATTCCTGACACACCCTTTGTTTTAAAACTATTGTCTTTTCAGGAAGCAACTGGACTTGCTTGAGGTTCTTGAAGATGCTTCACCTCTCAGGACTGAAGAAGCCTCCTGAAACACCTCAGGTCCAGTTGCCTGTGTAGATTTGTATAACTCCTGAAGACATGGATGAGAGATGAGTCTTCACAGATCTGTTGCTTCACACTTTGGAACAAATTCCCTTTCACTATTTCAGGAGTATGGGAGAATTTGTAGGAAACTTGCAGCAACTTCAGCAACCAGATGCAGGCAACAAAACCTAACTCCCAACAACTTACGTCTGGACTCATCTGTGAGAGGCCGTGGAGCTGAAAGGATCCTGCAGAAACCTCACAACCAACTATTCAATGAGACCGTGAGACAGACCTGTTTCTGACCAGATGCATGATGATCAGAACAGACTTGGATGAGAGGTGAAATGTCCTGGATGCCTGAGAACCTTCACAGATGAACTGTTTTCTGGTTTACAACTGCTCGGGTCAACTGCCCCATGCTTGCTAGGCAAAGTGCTGCAGCCAATAAAAATGTTGCCCAATAATGACAATAAGACCCAAATTGGAAAAAACTGATTTTATCCTTATTTTTCCAGTTCCAAAGCTAAAGAAGACTCGTCAAATTGGGGTATGACACCATTTCATATCTCTTTGTTTTTGCAGAGCACTTACAAACAATGTAAAACACAGCCTATGTACCGCAACCCTGTAAACGACTGCACGGCTCGGCTCTGAACGTGCTCCGATAGATTTCTGGAGCAACGGTTGCACCTCGGCTCCGATGAATTATGCAGCTCAGGATCATCCCAAACGTTTTGGGGGAATTTAGGTTTTCTCCTCTGCGCCGTGTGTAGTAGTAAACACTGCATGATTTATCAAAGGCTGGAGACGGCTGGTATGACTGCTGCACGTTCCTGCGGAGGAGGAGGGGAGCGACCTGCATGAAAGTGTTCGGCTGCTTCTGTCTAACGCTGGATGGCACCGGCTCGGTCTGCATGTGTGAGGTCATATCTACAAACAAGGATGCTGTGGTGAAGTCATGTCTGGGGAGCTGGAGGAGACAGCAGTCTAAGAGAGACACGCATGTAGGCCACACGCATCCACTTACCATTTTCCCTTCTTCTTCATCTCTCTCCCTCTCCGTATCTCTTATTCTTTCTTTCTCTTTTGTCTCCATCTCGCATTCAAGGTTTTATTTCCCGTCCCCCCCTCTCCCCGTACGTTCCCTTTGTTTTTCGGCCTCGTTCTGATTCACAGCCCCAATGGTGAGGTTAGAGAAGTGATGTAATGCAGGTCTGCACTCATGAATGTTTGAGCACAAATTTCACACTCTATTTCAGTCATGTGAGCTGCCAGTGCGAGGCAGGGATTGACTGAGCATTTTCATAAAGTAAATGTGTGTTTGTGCTCTCGTCATGTGCTTCCACCCCCAGTGAAAGGAAATATGTGTAAGTTGTAGATCTGGGAAAATACGGCGGCGTGCAAAGTGAAACTACAATTTTGAACAACCGCAGATACATAAAGGTTCACAGTCGGACGATATTAGACATTTTTAAAAACACATATATTCTATATGTTTCATCAGCTTACATAGATTTACAATTATTAATTAATTATAGTTTATTATGTATGCCAAGGGAGTTGTGTTTTCACCCCTGTCTCTTTGTTTGTTAGCAAGACTACACAAAAACAACAGAATGGATTACCACGAAACTTGGTGGAAGGTTGAGGTATGAGTCAGGAAAGAATCCATTTGATTATGGTGCCGATCCGCATCAGGGAGTGGATTCAGGATTTATTTTTCCCTTTCTTTAACATTGCGAGATTGGGCGTTTTTCACCGTTTTTCCAGGGAACAATTCATGGATCTCACATTTAAGGAACTGATATTTATAAGTGTGTAAAAATGATTGAATTAACGGCGACTGTTGGGCCTTGGAGGAGGCAGGCGCTCCACTGAGAGCTGTTCTAGTTGTTTGCTTGTTTGTTAGTTTGTCAGCAGGAATACACAAAAAACTACTGACCAGATTTTCACAAAAAATCAGTAGAAGGATGGAACATTGGCCTAGAAAGAAACCAGTAAAATGTGCCACAGATCCAGACAAAGGGGCGGCTCTAAAACTGTTAAGCCGGTTTTTGACATTTTTATCATTGTCACAGGGTGTAATTCAAGGAATTGTGTGAAATCTGGAGTGACTGTATTTAATTCAAGGGGAGTGTTGGGCCTTGACGGAGGTTCGTAGTCTCCTGAGTGCCATTCTACTTTAGTGCTGAAACGAGTGGTGCGGTGAATCTGTTATTCACTTGCCAACCAGTTTAATAGTTGACAATTGAAGGCATTTATCATCTGAAAGTGCTGGAAAAAATTCAAGGTTTTTATATTTTCTCTCTATTCACTATTTCTGTAAATTTGTTATTTTCAGATTTCTGAATTTTGCTCTGACAAAACAAGCGTTTCTCAAGTGTCACTTCGGGCTCCATGCAATTATGATCGCAATGTCCTGAAATTTTCCACATTCCGCAATTTAGAAAACGATTGATGATGATAAATAATAATGGTTATTAGATGCTGCCCTTGATATGTGAAGAAAGAAAGGGAAAGGTCAGGTCTGCAGGTTATTGAGCATGTGAGAAAAGGCAAAAGCAAAAGTTCAAATACAGCTTGTTTTTTATATTCATTTCTATATAAACCATCAATAAATCGACTGACATTTGAATTTGTGCGCGGTAGCATGTCTGTGTGTGTTTTCTGTACATAGAAGCTCCAGTAACCCAGAGAGATGATAATGGCCCAGTCCTCACCAGATGTGTGACGTCTCCCAAAGGGGCGACCTGGTGCACTGGGCTTCAGGATTAATGGTTTGAATAAAAGAAAACATAATTAAAACCTTCCCTCATGCCCAGGTAATCAAACAGAGTGAGAGAGGAGGGGGGACGCTGGGTGTGAGGGGCTGCAGCTTTGACTGATAACCAGTTTTTACCTCCTGCGATTCATTACAGCGTCCGAGCGGCGGCATGCAGCAGCTGAACTTTTGGATTGTCACATGAATCAGCTGTTTAGTGGGATTTAGACGGAGCGGAGGGAGATGATCCCGTCTCCGAGACACATTCACGGCCTGCTGGTCTGTCAGAGGATCTGCCAGCGGATGGACTCCCACGGGGGGGGGGGGGGGGGGGGGGGGGGGCAGCCGGAGTGTGTGGTGTGATTGTTCAGTGTTCAGCAGTGGCCAGTTCAAATATATTGTGTGGTTAATATCCTGTAAGTGTGCACGGGGTTAAAGGTGTTTTCTCAGTGTTGGGGGGGGGAGTAGGAGCATCAGGAGAGAAATGAGGGCAGTTAGGCCACAGCAACGAGAAGCTCCTGATTTAATTTCTGTGGGATGTGTTTGCACTGACAGATTTCTACTATTTGATACAGATGGTTTAGGTTTGCATCCCTTCTGGCTGCGGAAAAAGCTTCCAACGCAAACTCAGTACTGACTTGGCAAGACAGAAACCAGCATTTCATATTCATGAGGCGATTCTATAGTCTGTGTGCGCGCGTGTGTGTGTGTGAGAGTGTGTGTGTGTGTGTGTGTGTGTGTGTGTGTGTGTGTGTGTGTGTGTGTGTGTGTGTGTCTGTGTGTCTGTGTGTGTCAGAGAAGAAGAGAGTAATTCTGGGCACTGCTTTGTTTGAGTCGTGGCTTGCACATGAGCAGAGCTTCTGCACAGAGGCCGTTCCCGTTTTGCAGCGTGCGGTGCTGCGGGGGAGGACTGTGGGGGACAGCTGCTCGCTCAGGTCATGTGAACCCAAATCTCTGTTTAGAGGGAGACCAGCTTGTCTCCAGTTGTGCCTCCTAAGGCCATGGGAGAGCTCCCAGACCGGAGCTAGAGCAGCTCATCACCGAAGAGGCGCCGCGCCGAGCTCCTCATCACATCCCAGAGAACGGGAAACTCTTAGATAAACCTGGGAATAGATATTTAGTCGTCTTACATGTTTTGTTGCCGGGACACTGGTATTAAAACAGAAAATAAAGTGTGGTTTCACTTTTTGTTAGGATGACGTGCAGTAAAATGCAGTATAAATATATAAATAAATCAACTGGTAAGTCAGGTATGCAAATGCTTGACTCATGCATTACTCATCGTGATCCAATATGTAGGCTACAGTACACTTACCATTTTATTAGGTACACTTGCAGTCAAATACAACAGCACTGCAATAAATCCCTCCCTTCATGAAGGTTACAAAGATACGTTTCTGTTTCCCTGATTACTCCAAAACTGCTGAATCTATTTCCTCGAAATTTTGTGGAGATGTGGGGCAGAACCCAAGGAACGTCCTGTAGAATTCTGGCCTGGATCAGGATAAATGGGCGGATCCAGGAGGTTCACTTTCTTCAACATGGTTAGATCAGGCTCTAGCCTTGCTGGAGCTCTGCACTCTCCAAGCAATATGAACCAGATGTGTTGATTCAGCTCTATAATCATTTTTGTTACTTCATACAAACACATGACTGAGAATTTACTGATAAATAATCAATGACATTTGGATTAGGTCATGTGATTACCGAACGTTTACTGGATCACCGTGTCACGGTGGAATCAGAGTTGAGTCATAGACTAAGAGGATTAATCAAATATAAAGCAGTTGTCAAACCGGTGCACTTAGTCAGTATCAACAAAAAGACTTTGCAATAATATTTTAACTGAATATATCCACCGGGCTTTAGTTGTTCACCTGCAGTATATGTTTACAAAGAATGTATAAGGAAGGCACAACTACAGAATGCCTTGGTGCATTAAATCACAGATGTCCAGCTTTATGTAAAATATTACCCACGCATATATACTTTATATTCAGAGACGTACATCATGCACACGTCAGTGGAATCATGATAATTCATTTTGCACACACTGATCATTAAAGTCTTATTTCTGACTGTTAAACATCACATTGTCTCAACACAAAGTTTTTATAGTATAACATATTTTTTACTGTCAGATTTTTCTTCCGATTTTTAACATCCATCAATAACGTCCTTCTCATTTATTATCTGTCCTCCAGTACATGACTTTCATAACTTTCAAAGAATAATCAGTCGGGGACCTTGTCCACTAGATTGTAATGGTGCAATTAATAATCTTTCATTTCTACAATAGCTTCAACGGTTTTACTGTTGTTTTCAAGTCAACCATCACACATCTGGCCAGATGTAACCCTGCACAGTAGCGAGGTCCTGTCAACACACATGCTCGACCAGTCGTGAGTCAGTCTCAGCTGTCAATTGGGACCTTTCATCCCAATTTTTTAATCACTACCTAAAATGACAGAAACTCTCTTTGAGATAAAATGTATTTGACGTAAATTTTGCCTTTTTATTTGAGTCCATGTCCCATCCACTAACACGGAGGTGGCGGGATTTATCACCTATGCTGCCGCCAGCCACCAGGGGGAGATCGAGACGCTCTGCCTTCACTTTTTGGGAGCGGTCATGTCATCCATCTTTTTTTTCCCCGCACGAAACAAGATACTTAGCAGAGCAACCTGTGAACTTCTGCTCTTTTTCAAGATGTTGATTATATTTCTCTGTGATGACTGAATCTGTGAATCTTTATTTTATTTTTTTTGCAGCATGGAGCTGAAGTCAGGAGAAACTGATGTTCAGCAGGTAGAGCCCATCAGTTTGCTGCTGGTGTATCGATCCCAGTATACCATTAAGCCATTTCTTTAAGGATTCCACTGCATCAGCACCCTGAAGCCACAGCACCTTCCCCCTTGCTTCCACCAGCCCTGTAATGATTCTTAACGGCTCTGATAGGGGTTCAATTGGTCCTGTTTCATTATAATTGGTATTGTAGCAAATGATCATCTCTCAGAATCGGTCGCTTAAAAGTGTCACTTATCGATCTCTGTTAACAAGAGATGTGCATTTATGACGAGATATTTATGTCTTTCCTTTTGATATTGAACGTCGTCTGCACTATCTCGCTCTCACAGCATCCATACATACAGCTTGTTAATTATGATATTAAAAAAACAATGGCGCCGTTACCTTTGGCTGTAACGACAAGTTGGCGCGAGGAAGCAGAGAATCATTAGCACAGTCAACACTCGCCGCGCGCCAAAGCCCGGCGGCGCCGATCCAACTCGCAAACTTACACCGGCTCCTTCAAAGAAAAATAATGACACTCAGATTACAATTGACCTCCCTTCTGATCAACTGGAATTTCATGCACACATCTCAAGTGGCTTACAGCTAAGACGTCTTCTGGCACGCAGCGCTGGATTTCTGGTGCATGGGGGGAGGTGTGTGTGTGTGTGTGTGTGTGTGGGTGTGTGTGTGTAACTGGACGGCTTGGAAGGAGGGCCTTACACAAGATTTCTCAGTCTAATTAACGCCTCAGCAACAACAACAACAAAGATCCCAGCAGCCCCAGTTTTTCATTTGAAATGCTGAGAAAGGAGCAGCCCGGCATGTGCACTCGAGGGCTTATGGGAAAGCATATGTGTGTTTGTGTGCGTTGCTTTTCAGGGGGTCATGTTGGGCAAACGCTGCATTGTGACACATTACTGGGAGTATTTGTGTTTCATGGCGGACGTCGGCATCATATCAACATGGGGGACAAAAGATTAGAGGTGTCAATATAGAGGTTTATGATGTGGGACGCTGGTAAATGCTGGTGAGTTGTGATAAAGAAAAAAATGTGAATGATTTGAACCTCTTGAGTTTGCACAGGATGAACAGGCCTGAGGATTGAAATGAATGAAAAGCATTGGATGAGTGATGCAATACCACAATCAGACTTTTTAATGATGTAATAATGTCGTGATAATGGCATTAGTTGCAAAAATAATACACTGCTAAACTAATGTGAGGCCTACCATATGTAAATGCCTTTTTGAACGATGCATGACGTCATTTTCTGACTTGTTTGTGATTTCTTTCATGATGTCACTTATCATATGATCCGGAATCGTGGAATCATTTTCACCCTAAGCTTTAGATTCTCTAAGGCGAGATCCTTTGGACCATAATTCTATAGAATCCAGAGAGAGAGAGAGAGAGAGAGAGAGAGAGAGAGAGAGAGAGAGAGAGGTTAAAACAATACCCTGCTCCAGGCTAATCCAGTCTGTAGGGTAGCAAACAAACCCTACCTTTAGTTACAGTTATATTTTTTGTTAGATATAGTTATAGTTTTACTTTCTGCTCTGAGATGATTTAGATGTGTTGTTACCGTGTCTTGGAATACAAGAGAAAAGTCTGATAACGACAAGGCTACAGATAATCCACCGCAACTAGAGGAGACCCATTTCTTCTGAAGGCTACAGCGACTGTGTGAGAGCTTCCACACACTTTCTACGAGGTAAGTTTTTTGCACTTAAGCACTAAAATCCTCTCGCTGAACACAGAGAAGCATAATAAAACACTTAACTGCAGACCAGGCAAAACAAGAAACAGATAACTGTGAGCTGCAGTGCGATCCAGTACAACAGTCCTGTAATAAATACCTTTTTGAAACAGGGGTTTAGTTTCGCGGTGACAAAAGTGTTGATTCAACTGTTGTAAGGCCTTAAGTGTTTTCTGCCTTGCTGTAGAGTATCCACCCCCCCCGACCAGTGTGTGAATGAGAATAAATTCTGAATGCATCTGTACTAAGGTTTCACAAAGAGCAGAAATGAACAGAGCAGCAGAGGGACGATGTTTACTGCAGAACTCTCACTTTTATTATTTTTTTCATTTTTTTCCCAACAGCTAACTTGTCACATTTAGCTGTAATCCAACAGGGCTGCTATTTCTAAGGTTTGGAACAAAAACCCAGTCATGGTGTTTCTGATCGTTCCATCACAATGAAAGACTGAAAGCAGCAGCGTGAAGTGAGATCTCTTTCTGTGGAGCGCGATAGAAATGAAAAACCACGTCATTCATGGCAAACAGGAAAGATTAACAGTGGGTGAAGGAAATAAAGAGGGGAAGCAGGGGACCATAGAAATACTCCCAATCAGCTGCGAGGAAGAGGAGAACAATGTGTGCGGTTCACGCAGAGTCTAAAGGTAAACCACCGTCAACCAAGCAGCGGCGGCAGAGTCGGCGAGACCAACCCACACAAGTTCATCCCACACTTCCACTGGGATTTAAAGGTTCACCATCAGCCTGGTGATATCTGTGTAATGTCATTATTTGCATTTCAATTTTCTTTCTATTAAATATAGCAGCATCTTCCTTGGTTGCGAAGAAGACAAGTTAGCAGGTGGTCATTTCATTCTGCAGCCGCAAATCTTATGAGACGAGTATTATCTTCAATCCCTGTGAGCCTCTGTGATACACGGTAGTGATTCATATTCCTGTGTGTGTGTGTGTGTGTGTGTGATTGAGTTTCACTGTGGGTTGTTTAAAATTAATATCTCTATACCTCAGCCGCTGTCTCCTCCATCTTCCTGTAAGCACTCTGCTACTCCGTGCCTCCCACAGTCCATCGGTACAAGTTCCCTTGGCTGGCGAGCGCCTCCGTGTCCGATTCAAAACTTGCCAGCCCCTGATTTTTATTGGCTGTGTAATGGTGCAGAACCTAAACATTTATCAGGGTCGATGTGCTGTGTGTAGTACAAGCTATTAGGGAATGCAGAGGAGGCGAGCGGGGCGCGGAAAGTTAGAAACAAGCAGTAGGTGTCAGAATGAGCTGTCACCTGGAGGGAAATTAAAGACGTCGCAGACAGGAAATTGTTTAGGGTTTGTTTGTGGCTTTTCTTTGCTGCAGTGTGGCCTGGTGCTGTCTGCTTTGCATTAATGACAAACTGCTTAACCAGGGGAAGGTGGTGCAGCGTGGTACAGAGCTGTAGGGTCCTGCAGCTTTTAGATGCTGGCTCCTCAAAGAGGAGAAATGCTGAATTTAGAGAAATTAGTGCCGTGCCCGTTCTAAACCTGCCTGTTCTCTTTACCTGTGTCATTGCTCCGCAGCTACTTTAGAGTTATTCCTTGTCATTACTGAGTCCCCCTCAAACAGACCTACAATATACCATATACTTTGTGTTCATCATACCTGGTTTACCTGCAATGAAGATTGTATAGTCAATGTTTTTCATAAAATAAAACTGAATTTGGTGTATTCCTGTTCACGTGTGTGGTTTATATACATAAGTTTGAATGATTTACTGGACTGCTGATGCTTTTTTTACGTTGCATGCTTGTTGTTTCTGAAGCGACGCAATCTTCAGACCCCTATTTCACAACTTTGCAAAATAAAAGCTGTGTAATGCAACTCGATACAAAGCATCACAGCAACAGTGCTTTTACTTTGTAGACAACTTGATGTCAACCAAGAAGAGGAAGTGATTCTATAAATATTGTTGCCATGAAGGAGATGTGTCAGTCTAATATGGTGAAGGAAAAAAAAATATATATATATGGTAGCAATTTTCACCCGAGGTTTGACCCAGTTACCAGTTATTACTGTGGTTTATGCAAGGACATCGAAGAAGACATGTTCAACTCGGTCCTCAGACTGAAGACATACTGCTCCACCCATCACTGACTGCTACAGTGCACTGGTCACATGCTTATGACATTTTTTAATTGAAATTGCATTAAGATGAACGGTTCTGGAGATAAAGAGCCACATCCAGAAAGACATTCGTGGAATTAGTGGGTGGATTAATTAGTAAAATGCAAATGATGAAAGTTATCTGCTCTCCTTCTTCTCAAAGTTGTAGTAGCTTCACCTCAACTAACTCACCCCACTAACTCTATCTTAATCTGACCTGTCTGGTTAAAGAGAGGAGGACTCCAATGTTTTTTGGGTTTGGGTGCATTGTGTCCTCGCACAGGTGCTGGCTGTCCCACTCTGAACCTCTGGTTGACAAATCTGTGTATAATCCACTAATGTTCTTAATCCTGAGGTCACGTTTAAAAAATGGATGAGAAATTAATCTGCTGTCAGGTCTGTCAGGTATTTTTTTTTTTCTACCAAATCCATGTGCCAATACGGCCCCGCCACCGCCACCGCCACCGCCACCAACCAAAACCAGCCAAACTAATCCCTCTGTTCGGACTGCGTCAAATGTTCTCCGTCCTTTTGTCCTTGTTTTGAGAAGATTTCATTAAAGCGGAGAAGTTTAAAAGACAAAAAACCCAAAGGACAAATCACAGGACGGAAGTTTGGCGTTGTGCTTCTTTGAGCAGCCTCAAAGTGGAGTTGTGTGGGAGGGTGGGGGGGGGGGGGGGGGGGGAGAGGAGCCACAGTGGCTGGAGACAGAGAAAGCTACTTTACAGCCAAAACAGAGCAGATGCCTTCGCTCCCCTGGCAGACGGAAAGTTGGGAACTTTGTCACACTGTGCGAATGTGTTACTGCCTCTTCCCTCACACGGACGCAAACATCCGGCGTGTTTTGTTTCAGTGTGTGTCGTATCTGCCTGTGCCATGCTATGCCGTGCATATGTGCTGCAGTACCCAGGCTAATTTCATTGCTTCTGGCTGAGTGGATCAAAAAGACCTGCATTCACTGTGTTTCCTCAGTTTGCTCTCCACCCGTTTCATGCAGTAATCTGCGCAAAAGGCAGAATTAAAGCATCGCCCCCCCGGAGCCAGCCTTCTCCTTTTGGATCGGTGAAAGAGGGAAAAAAAAACAGGGAGGATATGCTTGTTTTTTGGGGACAGAGGGGTTGAAGGATTTACAGACTCAGGTGAAAGTTCTGGTTTAATCCGTCACATTCTCTCCAAGGCCTCAAGAGCAGATTAAAAACCAGGGGAAGTACTGTCGGTATTTCCTCTCCTCTTCAGTATTCTAGAATTATGTTAATAGGCTTTTTTTGTTGTTATATTGCTAGGTTTTAATCTGGTTTATAATTTTTGGGATTACATGTAAAAGAGTAGAAGAAATAAAGATATTTGTACCTCAAGGAGAATCACAGATATGCACAAACACAATATACCATGTTACATTTGTTTTAATGCTATTATGACTGATTTCATTTCAACTGTCCTCGTCTCCTGACTCCGCAGAAGTTGTCAGTATGATGGAAGGTGGCTGCAAAGATTATTAATAAAGATGTCAGTGCTGCAGCTCAATCACTCACCTTTGCCAGTCTGGCCTTGTCGCTTAAATAAAAACACTCTCTGCTCCCAATATATATCACAACTTTAATTCCAAAAACCACAACCGAGGAACAAGTAGATCTGTTCGCTCCAAAATACTAATACTTCAGTCTGTCCTACACACTCAGGCCTCGAGCTAAGCAACTATACTTGCTAGTGTAAATCCTTCATTATGTTTAATACAAAACATAAAGGGTTCATGTTTAAGTGGGGAAACGTTATTAACTCATAAACACCGGTTGACTGGTCTCATTTCATTTCTGCATTTTAAAAAATGAGGAATAGTTTTAATCTACAGAAAAATGAATTTCTTATGAAAGTTTGACATTAAAATAAGCTTGATGTGGTGGTTTTCATGATCCTGCCCTGCAGCAGGAACATTTAACAGCTCTGTGCCGACATTTCTCTGAGAAGAAACAGCTGCCTTCGGACAAAATGTTCACAGATTGCGGCTTAAGATGAAGATTCACGTTTGAGGTAATATGACCTAAAAAAAAAACATAGTACAGACAATTTGAATGCTGCAATTTAAGCCACATTCACACTGCACCAGTCATTTTTGATGTTCCTTTGATCATACTGGTTTCTTTAACGTTTTATACACCAGTGAAAACCGAGAAATCAAAGTGCTGAGCGGGAAAACATCAAATAAAACTGAGACCTTTGTTCTTAGCACCTACTGAGTACATTGTCATACAGTATGTATGCTCTGTATGTGGTGAATTATTGATCTAGATATTTGAAAAAGCAGATGCACAGCTCCACTTTTTATTCTCTCTTCGTGGAGCTGGAGGATATTTTAATCCATATTTTGTTTATTTGTTTTAGAACGGCACCTTGCCCCTGTGTGTAGATTGTCTATGGGAGTGCTCTCCTCTTCTACACTGCGTGCCCAGAGAAAAGCTTCTCCTTTTGTATGAAGGTCTCTCTCTCTCTTCGTTGACTTACATTAGACAGTAGGGATGTATGGCTCTAAAGATCCCTGCCTTCGCCCTGAGCACCTGCAATCACTTCAAATCTGACGTGTTCCTGCAGTGTTTTTACCTTGAGGTCTTAAAATAGCTTGTGTGCAGCCTTGGTGGGTGCGTTGCGCTGCAGTTATCAGGAGGCCGGCAGATGAATACACAGATACTTGAGATGACTTGATCTCTATAGTCTCCGTTCCCTTAAATATGTAAATGTGAATCCTGTGCTTTGCCGTGTGCGTTTTTTTTTTCACTCTGGCAGCAAAATGCTCTCTACGTGACCTGTAACCTGGCTGTCATGACTACAAAGGATGCAGGAGACACAGGTACAGTGTAATCTCTGCTGAGCCCTGCTACACTCACATGATGTAAATGCACGACAGCATGCATAATTGCATTGGGACATACCCCAATAATTTTTGCCATTTTGCCGGAGTTTGAAACCAGGTTGAACGTTGCAGGGAAATTTTAAAAAAACGATCAAAGCATCAAAATATAACGACAGCTGCATTTAAACCCTGAACTGTAGCTATGTAGCAGACGCTTCAAATGGTTTGTTGTGTTAAATTATTTTTATCTTTTCTTACTTGCAGAGGTTTTTTTGTATTTTGTCTCTCTGAAAAAGACACAGATGAGGGGGGGGAAAGGAGAAGGAGACAACGATGCACAAAGGCGTACGCTGCGCTGCCTCAGAGTGGAGCTGACAAATGGTTCTTCTTTCTTCTTCTGTTTTTCTTTTTTCTAGCTCATGACTTCGGGAGGAATCTCGGGTCCCTGCTGGGTTGGAGATGGATGTGCCGGTGCCGCCGCTCTTCGATTTCTCGCGGCTTTGCAGAGTCATCCCGGCAGAGACCGGCCCAACCCACATCACCTGCAGATATCTCATTTTTTATCCCTCTGAATCTTTATTCCTCTATGTCTCTCTCTTTCTTTCTGTGCTCATATGAGTGTCTACCATCTCTTTATTTCTCCCCTCCTGATCTTTTGTTTTCTCCCTGACCTTCAAAAGTAGTACGCAACCTTTCCCTCAACACAAGCTGTTGTATTACATCCTCTCTCAAACGTGTGAAAACTGGGTTTGGGTTAGGCTCCCTAGGTTTTCTGAATCATGATCAGCTCTTTGGTCATTTCTGAGGACTACAAGGAAAGTCACAAACTGCACAGTGTCCATAGTGGAACCCTGTGAATGTATAGCTCACTGTCAGAGCTGTGGTTCGAGTCTGGTTTAATGCATGGCTAAATAGACTAAATGTCCCCTCAGGCCACTCTGATATGTGGCATTGGTATTGATGTGTCTCATGAAAGCAGTATCAGTATTGCAACATTGCAGAGTGATGAGATCCTGTGCAAGGTGTGTCCTGCAGTAGGTTTTTTTTTAATACAGAGTGGGTGTGGCTAACATCCTCACTGCACCAAGGCAAAACTTCCACTGGAGATATATATATATATATATATATATATATTTACAGGATATCAGTGTGATGGGTCATTCAACATAAGCTGGAGCAGCAGACACACAAGTACTGCACCTCACACGTTTCTGGTGTACATGAATCCCACTTTTATTTTCCACAGAAACAAAATGATGTTCGTGGTATTTTTTCTTTTTTCTGGTCGGTTTCGGTTACATTTAAAACCATTCTATGAAAAAACTGTAGCACCAGAGCAGATTTTTATTGCCCATTCTTTGATAAAAATGTCAATTTGTGCTATTTTTCCAGTTTTTAACAGCTTTGATTGGGAGAAGAGACGTTTTTCATTCTTGTATATAAAAAAAAAAAAGACTAGCACTTCATCTCTTTTTTCCAGTCCTTTGCCAAAAGAAAACAGAGAAAACTGTATAGCATTTTTTTCCTCATTTAAATCACAACAAACACATTGAAAGCAAATTTTTAAAAAAGAAAGAAAGAAAGAAATTGGGCGGCATTTAGCATAATCCAAGCAAGGGAATCAGCTTTCATGATGATTATTATATATCTATATATTTATATGTATACATATATATTATGTTTATATACAAGTATGGCACTTGATTACACAAAAGCAAGAAAACACTTCACAAATAAAAGCAGTGGGCGCTTTGGTGTGTCATAAATTAAGGAAGTCACAGACGTTAGCATTTGCAGCAAATTCACCAAGATACTGTTTTGCAAGTCAGCTATAAAGCAATGGAATGGTTACATATGTTAAGGTCAGTGGTGCAACACAGGCAACAGAAAAGAAAACATGAAGTACGCTGGTCGAACCGAGGATTTATATATGTGTGCACATATAAATCTGGATGGTGGAGTTTGTCCTTTAACCACTGTGTATGGTGCCGTTTAATTAGGTTGGTGCCAAAAACAGGTGGAAAAAGTAAATGTCTTACAAACACCGTCAGGTCAGTAGAGCACGTTTTTGGATAAGGTTCAGGCTCTCACGTGTTCACCCCCGCCTCTTTAGTGCAATTTTTTTGCATTTACTCTCTTCAAGTAGCCCAACACAAGCAGAACAGCCCACAAGGAAGTAAATACGTGAACACGTTTTAACATGGATGATCTCCAATTTCGCATCTTACACAGAGTATAAACGTTACTAAAAAGTTGCATCAGTGCAATAATAAATAAGGGAACAAACGTGTCATCCACGCCTGCCATGAAGTCCTTAAAAGACCAAAAGAAAGAAAACCAACCATCTGCCCACTCTTTGAAAAGTCATGACACGAATTAGGCGTGCGGAGCTGTCCGTCATATGTCCATCATATGCTTGTTTGTACATGTTATCACACCTTCCTCTTCCTCATCCTGCTCCTCATCCTCCTCACACATACGCGGAGTCACTGGACTGAGTGCGGCCGAAATTGGGCACACTCATCCTGGGCAAGTCCTTGTTCCGGATCTCATAGATGGACTTCCTCCGCGCCTGCACGCCGCGCACGGCCGTTTTGATTTTCCTCCAGCCCAGGTGATTGAGCTCGGCCAGGTTGAGCACCACGCAAAAGCCGCTGACCGCGAACATGAAGACCAGGAACACGGTCTTCTCCGTGGGCCTGGACACGTAGCACTCGACGTCTTTGATGCAGGGGTAGCGGTCGCACTCGTACACCGAGGGCACGTTGAATCCGTACAAGAAATACTGACCCACCAAAAAGCCAATCTCCAGCGCGTTCCTGAACACCACCTGGATGATGTAAAACCGGGAGATGCCCTCCTGCCGCCGCAGTTTGGACTTTGTAGTTCTCATGGCCGAATTAGGGATCTCCTTGACCTCCAAGCAGTCCGGCTCGGCTTCTTTGGTGGAGTTCTCCGTGTTCTGGAGTACTCCGTTAACAATGGTGTTCTTGATCTTTTTGCTCTCATCGCGCTTCAGCGAGTCTTGATCCTTGTCCAGCGTCAGGTAGACCGTGGAGTAGCGCCGCTCCTTCTGCTTGGCCGACTGGTGCACCGAGTACGTGATGAAGCAGAGGCTCGGCGTGCACACCATGATGATCTGAAAGACCCAATATCTGATGTGTGAAATGGGGAACGCCTTGTCGTAGCATGCCTGGTTGCAGCCCGGTTGCAAGGTGTTACAAACAAACATGGTCTGCTCGTCATCATAGACGGTCTCTCCAACTATTGCTACGATTAGAATCCGGAAGATGACCACCACTGTTAGTAGGATCCTATGAAGAAGAAGGAAACAAAGCAGGGACACAAACAAACAACGTGAAAATACGTGTAAATATATAAGCGTAAAGCGGTGGTGGATGTGGTGGAGTTGTGCGCTGCCTCGGTGGCTGACGCGCACCGTCCAATTCTTTTGTGCTGGGTTTTTTTTTCCTACGGGGAGCTGTCCAGTGCTGAAACTGGTCGCTCCTCGTGGATGCGATGTGTGTGTGTGCGCGCGTGTGTGTGTTTCCTTCGCATTGTGTGGTTTGGATGTGTTGTGTGATTTAATGGCTGAAATGAAACGCAAGCAATCGGCGTTGCTTCTTTTTTTTTTTTTTTTTAAATAAACCTGTGTGAGCTTCGTCAATGGAAAGAGGTGATAACACCGACTCGCGCTCGATCTCCTCCTGCCACCCCCTGAGCGCACAACCACCACTCCAACTCACCAACATACATCAAATGGATATTAGTGCATGAATGGAAACATGAAATGACACATGGATTAAAATTATGTGTGTGTGTTTTAGTTTTTTTCTCTTTGCACTTTGCAGCACCATCCCAGCTTTCAACTGGTTTACTCAGTTGTCTCGTTTTAGGAGGAGGACAAAGAGGAAGGAATCTGTGGAACCAGGCAGGGGGAAAAAAATCCACTACACAGACACGGAGGACTTGGCACCATGCTACAGATGATCCTTGAGGCACAGGGCAGAGACGGGAGAATGGGGACCATGCTAAAGACGATCCTGGAGGCTGCTGCGTTTCTTCGGCCGCTCTTGGTTTCTGTTGATCATCTTACCTTCCTATCATAGTCGAGTGCTGCTGGACAGCAGCCTCCAGGAGCCTCTCTAGTATAGTCCATTCCCCCATATCTGAGCATCCGGAGAAGACGAGGGCACAACGGCACTCTGTTCAAATCCCTCCAAAAAAGAAAGCGCGTTATTTCCTGTCCAGCTTCTCCCTGCCTCTCGCTGTTGTCAGCCTCCAAAGCGTCCGAATGAGGCTAAAAAATGCATCCGTCACGGGATGCTGCCGCCGTCCCCGTTTCTCTCTGTCTCTCTGCGCGCTATCTGGTTGGTTCTGTGCAGAGCGCGCAGCGCCAGTGAACGTCCTGCTGTGTGTGCCGAGCGCCCTCACGACGTTGCCACACTTTTCCTTGTCATGAGAGTCTGAAGGGCTGATTACTGTAAGCCCTCCTATTTTCGATCTTCAGATCAGGTTGATGGGCTGCGCGCTGCTTGTGGATGGAGGGAGGTTGGATTTAATGTCTTTCCAGCGTTAATCCGCCTTTAAGTAGTCTCCCCCCTCCCCTCCCCTCGCCCATGCGTCACGTACGCGCAGACAGGTCGGTGGAGCGCAGCCAGGACTACCAGGGCTTCTGATGTTCGATATTTCAGTTGTGCGTATAGCGTGCGCCATTCAGTGGACACTGTTGTGGACACCTGTGTTATAGCCTCTTCAGTTTAAGGGTTTTAGCGTCAGAATCAGAGCCATGACTATATTCTTATAGTACTCAACTCACTGAGCTTCAGATCTACATGTGCTCCACACAACAACAAGCCACCCCTCCTGCAGGGTTTATGGATGCACCGTGTCCCTGGTACAAGGGTCAAGGTGCGTTTTTAAGTAATCGGTAAGTGAGGGATTTAAATAGCTTATATATTATAACAAGACATTGTTCTGTGCATCTATAACCAAAGGCTATGGGTTGTATAGGGACTTCTAACGGGACTCGGTCTCCATTTCTTGGAGCGGATAGCCTCGCATGCCCCGGGGTTTCCGTCACCATGTCGCAGGCTGCTGGCCCGGCTGGTAGAGCTGTTGTTTCCACCTCAGGCAAAGATGATGCTCTGGATACAGTGACAGAGTGAAAGTACCATCCGAGTTGCTAATCGCTTTACAAGGCAGTCTGCTGTCTCTCTCTCTCTCTCTCTCTCTCTCTCTCTCTCTCTCTCTCTCTCTCTCTCTCTCTCTCTCTCTCTCTCTCTCTCTCTCTGTGTGTGTGGAGGTTTAAAAATAGAAACAAAATATGTGACCCCGCCCTGCATGTTGCTCTGAGATTTGATCAACCTATGGTGTTGCCTTGCATGTGCACTAACATTAGACTTTGTGTGGAGGCACCGTTCGAAGTCATAGTTATCTATGTGATTGTTCTTTTAATCTACAGCTTCATTAAGTGTTCATTGTTTTATATATTATTACCAAGAATAACAAGTAGTTAAATGAATTAATGTATAATAATAATAATGATTATTGTTATTATTATTTTTATTTTTATTATTATTGTTATTATTATTAGTTTTTGTTGTTGGGATTGACGTCGGTGTTTTCAGTAGGTGAAAGTTTTTGCGGTTAATTTCACACAAGGTAGTTCATCTTCCCCTCTCACCTTAATCTTTTCTAATTCAAAGCTATCCTTTACTCTTCCGTCGCGTGGGTGGGTGGGGGTGGGGGAGAGAGAGAGAGAGAGAGAGAGAGAGAGAGAGAGAGAGAGAGAGAGAGAGAGAGAGAGAGAGAGAGATTTTCTATAGACCTGAAAATACAGGAACGAGGGTAGGAAGGAAGGAAACAAACAAACAAACAAACAAAGACAGGCAGAAATAGGGGAAGGAAGGAAAGAAGGAGTCTTCTTTTGAAAGTCCAGATTCTCGTTTTATTTATAAAGCTATACATATCCACATATAAATTGCACTTAAGTGTAAACAAAGAATTTTACGACAACATACAAATTCCTGCTTTGGAGCTATGAATGGGGCTTTTGGCACAGAAGGGAGACTGAGGGCGAGGGGGGGGCGAGGACTCGGGATGATGAGGGAGGGGGCGGGGAGGGGGGGGGGGGTCAGCCTGGTGCTTAGAAGCACTTCCTGTGGACGATGGAGGGTCCGGCCTCATCATACTCCTGCTTGCTGATCCACATCTGCTGGAAGGTGGAGAGGGAGGCGAGGATGGAGCCGCCGATCCACACGGAGTACTTCCTCTCGGGGGGGGCGATGATCTACAAACACAGAGCACACGTGTTGATCTGCAGGGGCCCCCTCTCTCCTGCAGTGCTAACAATCCAACAGCGAGTCAATACCTTAATCTTCATGGTGCTGGGGGCCAGGGCGGTGATCTCCTTCTGCATGCGGTCAGCGATACCTGGGTACATGGTGGTGCCACCGGACATGACGTTGTTGGCGTAGAGGTCCTTGCGGATGTCGATGTCGCACTTCATGATGCTGTTGTACGTGGTTTCATGGATGCCGGCAGATTCCATGCCTGTGCAAACACAGACACAGCGGCCAAGTCAGTGGGTTTAACCCCCATCACAAACAAACACACACGCACACGCACACACACACACACACACCCTGCAGCAGAGGGCACATCTGACACCACCCTCAGCTGCCTGCGCCTCCAACAGGTGCTGAATCGGACAGCTCCGGCAGCAGCTGCCTGGCTCTGCGGCGCGTGTTGGAACAATGAGCCCCTTGCTTCAGATGACTCATGTCTATTTATCGGCCACGAAGCGGTAAATCTCAGGTGGATAAACTGTGACCTCCTCCAGTTGGTGATCCACACTTGGCAGCCAACCGCTAATGTGAGCGATAAACGCTTCTATCTTCAGAAAACCATCCACACTCGGAAGTTTGCTCTCATGCTGCTCCAGGGATTTACACGCGAGCAGTGGTGCAAGAAGTATTCAGGCTATTTACTTTGGTGAAAGTAGCATAATGACGATAAAGTAAATCTTAGTGAAGTACAGAAGTATTAATAATACTTCATCTGACATAAATGCTGATTTATTAATAATAGTTATGTTTCTATGTCACGTTTTGACATGTTCATTGAAAGTTTTTCAGGTGCAAAGAAAAACAAAGATAATTTTATATATATAGAAGCTATTTTCAGTGTCCAGTTATTACTATGTAGCCTCGGTTATGTAATTAATTACTGATGTTGTAGAAAACAGATTTTTATGTTACAGCCAGGGCTGTGATATAATGTAATGTTTGATGTAATGCTTGAGCTAGTACCTCAAAATTGTACTGAAAAATTTGCAATAGAAATACTTCAAATTAATATTTGTTTCACAGAAATGTGATTTAAAACTTCAGCTGCAGTGACACACACACATGAACATACAGTAGCTTAACTGTATATTCATGGGTGTGTGTCACTGCAGCTGAATCAGTGCTTGGCTGTGCGCCCTCGCCTTTACGCACCGATGAACGAGGGCTGGAAGAGGGTCTCCGGGCAGCGGAAACGCTCGTTGCCGATGGTGATGACCTGGCCGTCGGGCAACTCGTAGCTCTTCTCCAGGGAGGAGGAGGAGGCGGCGGTGGCCATCTCGTTCTCGAAGTCCAGAGCGACGTAGCACAGCTTCTCCTTGATGTCTCGCACGATCTCACGCTCAGCTGGAGGGATCAGATTTGTACAACGTGAAGTTGGTCAAATGTGTCCTGTCAAAACTTGTCTTTTCTTCCCACAAGTTTATTGTATATAGAGAAGATTTCCCCCATAATAAGGAGTGTTCCCAGTTTGTGTTATTGTATGGTGCTGATGGATGATTGGAACATCAAATATTCTGTATAATCATTCTTTGGTTTATGTTTGTGGAAGAAAACTTCCCTACATGGTTACTGTAGAAACGCACAGAGCTTAGTTTGCCAAGACCCTGGGTCACTAGCTTCTACTCACCGGTTGTGACAAAAGAGTATCCACGTTCAGTCAGGATCTTCATGAGGTAATCTGTGAGGTCGCGACCGGCCAGATCCAGACGCATGATGGCGTGTGGAAGAGCGTAACCCTCATAGATGGGCACGTTGTGAGTTACACCGTCACCGGAATCCAGGACGATACCTTACGATGAACACGTACAGATTTATTTCACATACCTGCATTAACTCACGCGTCAGAATCCCGTTCCCACCTGGTGAATGTGCCATACCTGTGGTACGTCCGGAGGCGTACAGGGACAGCACGGCCTGGATGGCCACGTACATTGCGGGGACGTTGAAGGTCTCGAACATGATCTGGGTCATCTTCTCTCTGTTGGCCTTTGGGTTGAGGGGGGCCTCTGTCAGCAGGGTGGGGTGCTCCTCGGGGGCCACGCGCAGCTCGTTGTAGAAAGTGTGGTGCCAGATCTTCTCCATGTCGTCCCAGTTGGTGATGATGCCGTGTTCGATTGGGTATTTCAGGGTCAGGATGCCTCTCTTGCTCTGGGCCTCGTCGCCTACGTAGGAATCCTTCTGGCCCATGCCAACCATGACGCCCTGATAACAGCAACGACCAGGGATGATGTCGTGGTACAAGTAATATTAATCATTACAGATTATTATATCTACAAATAAATGCAGAATTCAGTCTTCCAGAGAAACATAGACGCGTAATTTTGATGCGCAGTTACGCACAGATAATCTGGCCCTCATCCAACACCATAGATCTTTTTTTTTTTTCGGTTACACTCATCCGTTCAATACTAGAATAGTTTGCCTAATTTACCTGGTGACGGGGCCGACCCACGATGGAAGGAAACACAGCGCGAGGTGCGTCATCGCCTGCGAACCCAGCCTTCACCAGGCCGGAGCCGTTATCGCACACCAGGGCGGTTGTTTCTTCGTCGTCACACATGGTGTCAGATCTGAAACACACACACACACACACAGACACACACACACACATGCACACCGTGTCACTTTTAGATCTTTGGATCCAATCATGAAATTCCCTGTTTATTGGAATTTGGTGATGGAAAATATTGTCTTCTCTTCATAGATAATCACAATAAACAACACACACACATGGTCGTGAACAATTTCAACCAAGTCAATCTTGGTTAGTCGTGGTTTATAGTGATTTATTCTCATATAAATAACAGTTACAATAAAACATTGTGCTTTTTAACAAAGCTAAAAACTGAGAAAACAAACTACTAGACATATGAAATACACTATATCAATCACACATTATGAATCATACAAACACATGTTATAGAATGGTGTTAATATTTCACATTGTCTTTGCTGGGTCACCGGCGTTAGTGATGTGAAAGTTAATGTCTTCCACAGAAGCAGTAATCCACACAAGGTGATAATGGAGCACAGGCTGACGCAGTGAGATGATCCGTTTCAGTTAGATGATGATTTGTGGTTAGTCAAAGATGGAAGTCTCTGTCATAAGTGTTAAAATCCTTCATCCATTCCCCCTTGTGATAAATCCACTGCTCTGCCTTTTTTTTTCTTTTTCCTCCTCCTCTGGTCGGTCTGTGCACAGGAGATACTCACCAGATCAGCACCAGGCACCGGATCCTTGAGTGTGTAAACAAGGGGTTCCCGAATGTCACGACGGGCCCATTTATACCCGTGCGAGTGTCAGCGAGACGGGGCCGAGCAGTGCGACCCCTTCTCCATATTTGGTAGCCCATCGCCCCAATGACAACAGCCAGTCCATGAATGGCAGGACAAGGAAAGGGAACTCCCGCGTGGACATCTGTGCCTGCAGCCCATGTATGGAGCAAAGAGGGCACAACAACAGGCTTCCCTTTGATCATTAGCCTGCCGATAGATCACAAGGACTGAAAAACACTGCTGTCACCGTCCAAGGCCGACTACTGGGAATGATACCAACAATATGACATATGTCGAATGCCAGAAGAATAACAATGGTTTCAACAAAGGCAAACGGAGGAATCGTCGAAGGACACAATCAGAGGAGTGACTGGATTTAAAACAGAAAGAGACACGTTTATTTCTTGGGTCACAAAAACATCTTCTACTATTGTTTTAGATCCAAACCACGACGACAAACATTGGTTTGAAGACATGTGAAATTAATACATCTTCAGATTTGTTTGATGATTAGTTTTGTGTCCGTTTCTCTTGAAGGATCCTTCATCACATGAGCCTGGCAGGACACACGGAGCCGTCCAGCACCAAATGGACAAACCACTCGTGTTCCACAGCTGGTGTCAGCTGCTGTTTTTTACTCCAAACCCCACGTTTCAGATTCGTCTCAGTGAAGACAGGCTGAAGCCGCTGCCGCAGACCAAACAGTCCCTTTTTTAGTTCGGTGTAAGTGTCTCGTTAGATTTCAGGCAAATCCTGCACATACATTCGAAAACGACAGCATGTTGCCAGACTCACCATATGGCCAATGAGAGCATATGTTTGCTGATGCATCCACGTATTTGATTTACATAAAATCAATGAGTTTTCATTATTATAATGAGCTCCTTTGAGGTTATTGATGCGGTGGCCATGCAACATGCTGTGTCTGCAAGTGAAAATATTTGAAATTAATTAAAATTCATACTCCCTCGGTTTGTCTTTTGCATATTTTACTTTCTTATTGACCAGTCAGACAGAAATCTTGATACAAAAGAGATAAACAGTTTATTAAAACATATTTCTGGTGCCTTCGGAGGAAACGTTAAACTAGAAGCCACCAAACAGATTCAAAAACAGAGGGAAATACTTTGACCTAAGTATATTAGCAGTGAATTATTCTCCTTGGCATATTTCTCGTCCTCAACACAAACTCATACCTCAAACACCCGCCACCGGATTATTGATTATCTTTGTATCTATAGTTAAAGTCCAGGTAATGTATTCCTTCATGTAAGAAACCTTTACAGATAAATCAAAAGCCATGCTGATGTAATTTATTGTTCCCGACATCCAAACGAAAGAAGAAAAAAGGAACATCTTTTGTTGTGACATGTGCCATATTCTTTCTTTACTCCTGCGCTGAGGGAAGAAGTAGACATGGGAAATGACATTGCCGGTTTGCTGGGAACAGACGGAGAGCGAGCTCTGAAGGCTGTAAAATAACATTGGCTAAGAGCAGTGGATGGTCCCACCACAAGGAGGACAAGACAAAAGGGCACAGCGAGCCATGAATCATATGCTGCTGTCACCCGACCCCGAGCCATAACCCTTCACTGTGTGACTCTTTGTTTTGGTCTTATGTAATGAATGGGAGGCTGTGGTCTGCTTTAAACATCCGTTTGCCCCAGTATTCAAGCAATGCTCGCGTCTAATGGCCGAGTTTAGCGAGGTCTGTCAGAGGAGGGCAGAAATAACCAGATCAAGAGGGAAAGGAGATTGTGTGTCAAATTCCTCATTTCGGTGATCGTCCTTTCTTCACAGTGTGCTCAGGAACCATCACTGTTAGGCGAAGGGCTCCGGATGTATATGATAATATTGTCAAGAGTGTAAAATATTTGTTTCACTCACTCCCAGGGCTCATGCCCGAGCCTGGATTAGACACAGAGACACTTGGAGACTGCTCAAAGTCCTGCAGTGTGACTTTCACTGTAGCTGTTGCTACTGAGATTAAATCGTTGTGGCACGATCATTCTCCTCCTGCTCGCGATCCCTCAGGAGATCGGCCTCATTACTCAGCAGCAGCGATGAGATAATAAGGACAAAACTGTCCAGAACAAAAAACATATTGATTTTCTATGGGAATTCCACATCATAAACGGAGTAGAAACCCTTTAAAGAACCCTGAGGGGAAGTCGTTTGCCTGGTGCAGGCAAGGTTTTGTGCCTAAATCAATAATGTGCACATATACAGGAATGTCCCTCTGCTGGATCGTAGCATTTGAGCTGTTCATCAAAAGCTCGCTCAATACAAACGGTCTGAAAGCACTTTGTTCCTTGCAACATGGCGCTTTTATCCGCGTCGAGCGTCCGGGGCCATTTAAAGGTCACAGCAGAGAGAAGACATGGAACATATTGCTCGGTGACAATTGGGTGTCCTCTTTCTGGCCCATGCTCGGAATACTGAGTGACAAGCTGTTGTCTTATGTTAAAGTCGTCTACCTCTATACCTCAGAGGAGCACGGAGCTCGGATCCCCATCGCTCCGGCTGCAGCTATTCCACGAACATATGCTCGTTCATTATTGCTGACACACCGGAGGTCTCACTTTCCCCAAAATGCACAGTTTGAATCCACGAAGATGAACAAGACGCTCGGAAAACAGGTTCTGACTCTGACGGGGGGGAGGAGAGTTTACAGATTCATGAAGCGGTGCAGGTCAAAAAGTAAAAGTTTGTGTTTTTCCTCCGACTGCAACATGATGAAATTAATCAAAACAAACTGCAACAGCATTAATATTTTAAACACAGCAAATGATCAAAGATGGAAAGAAAATGTATCTGATTTATTATGAATTCATACCAGAGTGTTTATCAAAAAGAGGAGTTAACATTTAATGAGTTAATTCATAATTTTATCAGTTTTGTGGTCTGGAAATATTTTTTAAATGGTGAAAAATACCCATTATAAGTATCGGGCACCCTTCTTTTTTCTCTACAGTCAAAATGCAGAGAGATTGAATTTATAATTTAATGAAAGATAATAACTGCAAAATCCTACATTTGAGAACTTTTTGATTATTTATTTTGTTGATTATTAATGTGATTAACAGATCAATTAATTGGCTTATCGTTTTAGCTTTAAAGCAAATGTTGGCATTCGTCTCATTAAATGAACCTTTTACAAACCAAAATTACCTTACATTTGTTTTATTTTTTTATCAGTTTTGTTTTATTTTCTGTAAACGTTATATTTCTAAATACTGATTTAAAATATAATCAAAGCCTAAAAGGGAATAATTCTGTGATTTATTTGACATTTTGACTGAAATACGTCTGTAAAAGAAGTATTTTTAAAATGTATAAAGTAGTATAATCGTTAGATATTTATGCTTGATTAGTTTTTCTTTAATCAGGTACTTCCCGGCATCAAACTTCTCACTACATTATATTTGTTTTATTCTGATAAATTGGCCATTTTGTTACTTGTTATTCCAAAGCACAGGATCATATAGGGACAAATATTAATACACAATCCCAGTGCTTTATATGATAATTCAGTATACTGAGTCTGAACACGCTACCATGTTGCTAAAACCCAGAGGACGTGACCTCGGTGTCCTGGAAACCCAACATTTACTTCATCGAACTGTAACTGAAACTAAATTCTCCAACTTCCAACCCAATGAAGCTCAACGAAAACAAACTTCCTCATTAAAAACCCTCGTTAGGAAAGTGGACGCCTGGAAAAGCTCTTCCTCTCGTGGACGGAAGAAGTGTTTGACTCTGACGCCTGGCGGACCGAGATTTCCTCCCAAAGCCTTTTACCAGTGTTTCCACTTCACCTCGTGTGTGTGCGTGCGCGTGTGCGTGCGTGTGAGGGTGAAATTACAGAGCAGTATGTGGTTAATTGAGTGGGGAGGCCTAATCTTTCCCCCCCTCTGTTTCTCACTGTCTGAACCTCCCAGGTCTGCTTGCAGCCAGTAGGAGCAGGCTTTCTTTCCATCACCAGTTTCCGACCCTGCTGAAGAATTCACCAGCTTTCCCTTTCTCTCTCTCCCTCTCTCTCTCTCTCCCTCTCTCTCCCTCTGTCTCTCTCTTTTTTAGCCTTTAGCCCTCTGAGGGGAAAAAACTGAGAAAAAATTCGAATCGGGGGGGTTTTCTGGCTTCTTTCCTCAGGATGTTTGGGAGCAGACAAAAAAACAAACAATCTTACTCGGTCTCATATGATCATAAATGTTGCTTTACACATCTGGGCACTGGCCACCTCATTTTTCCCAAAAGGGGAATTTGTCTGAGATTAATATCTGCATTAAAAAGAGTGAGTGAGGTTTTTTGTCGGTGTTTGCATCCATCAGTAGAGAGGAAAAAAAAAAAAAAAAAAGAAAACCTGCTTTGGATTGAGAATGAAATATTCATGAATCCAATTTGAATAAGCTAGAAAATAGACAGCTACCCAGATTTCTAGGTAGGCTGCTCAGCATAAGTATTCCGGTATAAGTCTTTGCGAGGGCTCCCTAATTCTTCAATCCCCAGCTATTTCGGTGGCTGCTGAAAATGCACAGTGTCACTCACGGCTGATAGGAGAAGCTCCCGGAGCACCTGACGAATTTCAGCTACAGGCTTTTGCTTTCTCGCGTATATTCAAAATTAATTAATAACATATCCGCGGCAATAACACATCAGTAATTCCAATATGTTGCAATATGCATCCACGCTGTTGACTAAAGGGTTGCTGCTAAATCTGCCTCAAAAGAGAAGTTTCCCCCAGGGATCAATAAAGTATTGCTGAAAGTATTTGCACTTGTTGCCCCCATTAAGTAGTTCACTAGTAAACCAATAGGTCTCGACAGTTGCTGCTGTATTGCGTCTCCCTGTGACCTACTTTAACCCCCTGGGATTTCTTTTTCTAACCGTCACGTTTCATGTTTTACAGTGAACGGGGCTTCAGTTGGACTTTTCAGCCGAACGAGGCCTGTGAACTTACTGTGAAGTTTCTGTTTCAAGCCGGATTCAGTCCTCGATGTTCTCAAATATCAAAACTATATCTGAAATGCCACAAAGTTATTTCAACTTTTTAAAAGTTTTGCCGATAGACAAACATCTGTAGTGGTAGGACTCAAGTATGCAGATCATGAAAAATACTGTTACAGGCAACACATCAAAACTCTTACTTGTATAAAAGATATAAAATGTACTAAGAGCCAATTTTACAGAAGAATAAGTTCTCATATGCATGAACCTGTGATTGGGGTCTATATATTATAGGATTATAATAACTCATGCTTTCAAATCAGGGTGATTTTAAGTAATGTGCAGTTTAATAGAACCGAATCCTAGAAATCTTATTTCACTGTACAATCGGAATATTTCAAACATCCGGCAAAAGAACGTCTGTATTTTGAAACGAGAATTTGTTGAAATATTCTGACCAGACACAGAACAAATAAAATGTAAATTACAGATGAAAATGCTGAGCATGAAAAGTAAATGTCAAATTTATGAGCTGCATGTTTTGTGTGGAAAATATTCAGAATTTTTATAAAATAATAATTAAGATGCAAATACTCAATTCCTTAATGGCTCCAACCTGCTCTCATGTGACGTACATCACATCTGTTCAGTGCTGAGTCACGGCAGTCGCTGCTGTTTACTGGGACTCAAGGGAAATGTTCCACTTCACCTCAGACACCAGTCGACTTAAACACACTAAACCAAAATGACAAAAAAGCAGATACTAGAAGAACAAAAATCATCTTTTTGATGACATTGATTGAAAATAAGCTTTGCACCTTGACTTAATTCTGAAAGAAAAAACTAATTTCATTTACAATAAAAGAAATAAATCAAACAATATGAAGCAATACACAAAATAATTACATTTCATACAGGCTGCATGATAATAAGACTGTTATAAATGTAGCTACTGTAACTGTTATAACTTGGAGCTTTGTTTCTATGTATCATCACAGTCCTCTGGATCCAAAACAACATGGTGACAAGGCATTTTTCACCTGATCCTGTTGGTGTTTAAACTGATTATTTATATTATATATTATAGTTATTGGATTTTTTCTTGACATCATCTCCTTCCATTCATCCATCATCTATGTCGAGTAGATTTAAGACTTGGAGATTTAAACACACATTTCTATCCAAAGTATAATTTGCCTGAGTTCGCTCTTCTTGTACGTGCACGGAGAGCTTTTAGGATTCGTACGACCGGCCACTGTGCAATGAACTCTTGACTTTGTGCATTTACAACAGTGTTAATGTAAAAGTGGAACTTAAAATAGCCCTAAAAGCACAAAAGGCACATTAGCCCGAACCCCACATGTCTCAGATGAATTCTCCTCAGTAGCCTTCACAGCCGGCTCTCCTTATCCAAAGCTCTTTCTTTCTCCCTTTCCTCTGGGTGTTGTCTTTCAAAATTCAATAACTTACTCAGGCATGAACCCATAACGTCAAAACTTCAGGGCAACCCGTCCACTGCTTTGAACCACTGGATCCTACTTCTTCAGAGCTTTTCCCTACATAAGATGTTGGATTTCAAAGCATCCAGTCTATGTGGGTGGAAACAGAGGCCTTAACCTTGAACCTTAAAACAAAACTTTAAAGACAAGTTTACTTCTTCAGCCACGTGGCCAGTTGTCGACTTTGCTCAGACGACTTCACAGACCCTCATCGTTAGAAACAATGAGAGAAAGACGAGTGTCTCGGAGCCCCCGGGTCGGACACTTCACACACCAGCTCAAGGATTTACACTTTTTTTGCGAGAGATGCTGACAACCCGTGTTTTATTTGCAATCTGCCTGCCGGAGTTAGCAACTCTCCCACTCTCAGCCACTGAGTTCTTACTTTACTTTAACTCTTGTTTTCTGAGGAGCTGTCAACTCTTTTGCTGACTGCTGATAAAAACCTTCTTTTCTGAGTCTGTTTATTCCACTTTGGTCCGTTTGGTTCTCAGCTTGTCGTCTGAACATCTCGGGGGAATTTTCCATCAAGTAAAAACATTGCAGCATTAGGTTATACATTAATTATAGTGAAGCTTCTTAGGGGAACTCATCTGAGATCATCTAAATTCAATTCTTTTTGTGCTCCAGCTGACTTCTGTCCTGATGCTGCTCCTATGATTTACCAATTAAAGGACAGGTCGTTAACAAATGTCTTCCTAGAAATGACTTCTCATCATTCACTCATGAACAAAAGTGTAATAGATTATGAAAATCAATATTTTTCCCTTTGAATTTCATGTTCTTCATGTTGAATTTTCCAAATGTTCATACAATTGCACCATGCATGCAAACCATGTTTATCATATTTATCAAGGCCTTAAGTTTGTACTTATGCATTACATCCATAATTATTCCATCTGTAACTAATATATTTTACTAGCACATGCAGTATAAACAATATAATAAATCTTAATATGCGGCGGCTTGATGCTTCCCTGCAGTGGCTGCAGGTTTGGATCCTACCCGGCCATTTGCTGCACGTCTTCCCCACTGTCTCTCCCCAGTTCGTGCTTAATATTAATAGAGAAAAATGTGTAATTTTATGTAAATCAATAGACCCAAGTAATCAACTATATCCACTGTTAAAATATAAAACGTAATTTCATTTTCAACCTCAACTCACACAAGGAATCTGAATTCAAACTGTTTGAACGAGTTTCCTTTAACCGACCACAGACGTGAAGATTAACAGAACTGGAAACTGTTTTATAATTCCACATTAACAAAAGATGATATATGCATGTGGAAGGTTAGCAACTTTCAGTTCTTTCTTCATTTTATTTGGAACCGTCTCCCTGCCTCTCCATCAGACTCATGTTGGGATAAGCGCTCCCCCCCCCCCCCCCCCCCCCGTGACCCTGAACACCAATAAGTGAGCAAACAAACTGATCAAATAAAACTTTAAAATCCTTCCATTTCTGTTACTCTACATATCTTCCTCTATTTATTTCCCCACATGGTTTACCTACCAAACACTGGATACAATAAACCAGTCAACAAACACAGAGGGCAAGTTCAAAGCAGTTTTAATCGTATTATAAGTTTCCATTCAGTTCATTTACAAGTCTAAGCATTCCTATTGTCGAATTGACGTTTTCATTCCTATCTTCCCCGTGCAGGGTCATCATGAATGAGGCAGCAAACACAGACGAGGAACACAAAGCCTTTCTCCTTCCTGACAAACCCATACAAATTTGAAATCCACGGTTAATTACATGTTAACTGAACAAAGGGGAATCCACCTTCCAGACCTTCCAGACCTTTTTGTCCCATTAAATGCCTGTTAGATTTCTCCCCTGTACTGAGTGCAGATCATCTCAGGATGTCAAAAAACACAAAACATCAACAGTTCTCCCCTGACGTGAAGGATTTTCTCCGTAGAAAAGCACCAATCTCGCCTTTGACCCTTTGCGTCGTCCCGTTTCTGGGTCGCTCGGGACGGGTCTCAACACAAAGGCTTGCCGTGCCTCATGTTGTTGGCACAGGTCCGGCCCAAGTTGGCCCCCTCCAGGAGCAGGTCGGAGAAGCGGTCCAGGCCGAGGCAGGTGGTGAGCGGGCTGAGGAGGCCATAGAGACCCCCCAGGGTGATGCTGAGGGGCCAGCCGATGAACAGCAGGACCACAAGCCAGACGATGGACCAGAAACAGGACCCACAAGAGGCCATCCTAGACTGGGAGAAAAAGAGGAAGTGACCAGTTGGAGGATTTAACTCGTGGTGAATATAAGCATGAACAGGATGAGTAAAGTAGATATTCTGCTTAGGGCTGTGCAATAATATAATAAACAATAATTATTGCAATCTAAACCTACTTCAGAAATATTCCAAAAGTTCTACAATATAATGCGACTTTTTTAGTGTTTACGTGCAGGACATTGTGTGCAGAGCTGTTTATAAACAGTCTATGGTGCAGAGTGAAGTTGGAAAACTTTGCGTTCATCCTACCTGGTTTAGCTGCAATGAAGATTTTATAGTCATTGCTTGTCAAAATTAAAGCTCTGATTAAAGCAGTATAACAAAACAAATGTAGAGCTTTTACTTTGAAGACAACTTGCTAAAGAGGAAGTGATTCTATGAATGTTGTTGTCATGACGAAGATCAGCGACCATGACTTGGATATGATGAAATAAAAATAATCAAGCGGGACAGATATTATTGGCTGCAGGTCGTAGTTTATCAGAGGACGTAGAAGAAGACATGTTCAACTCGGTCCACAGACTGAAGACATCCTGCCCCGCCCTCACTCACAGCTACAAAGTGCTGGTCGCCACTTTATTCAATGTTTTATTAATATTGAATATTATATTGTTATTATACAGACGTTTATGGAATTAGTAGGTCGATATTTTTCATTTTGTCATTCTCTGTCCACAAAGACGAGATTCAAAACCACAACCTTCACTCAATCCAACTTTAAACTTGAAAAGAAACATTTGTCATAATATTTGTGGAGATTGACCGATACGAACATTTTTATCTTGATATAGGTTTTGGCCATATGGTCCAGGCCCAACCTGTTAACACTGAAAACAGAGTTGGAGCTGGAGAGGAGATCTGGCAAAGGCCCACGTTTGATCGTGGATGACAGCGTGTCAGTGACTACAACTGCACGAGAGAGAGAGAGAGTGCTCCTGCGAGCGGCCGCGCCTCCTCAGCGATGATGAGAGATTATCAGATTGAAATGTGCCCTGTTGATGATCTGCATGTACTTGTCAGGATTATAGGCAGTGGCCTTGACAAAGCATGATAAGCTGGCAACCTCAAGCAATAACCACCAGGCCGCCCACTTACACGGCGCTGAGGACCGGCGGTGGCACCTGAGTCACCCACTAATAGCAGATCAGCGGAGATCATGCATAGTAATGAGCATTACTTCCTGTATTGACGCTGATAACGAGCGGCGGCCGGGAGGATGACGCGCTGCTATTTTGAGCAGTAAAAAAAAAAAAACTGTTGTATTTTCTGCCTTGAAAAACTGCTAATTGGAATCTATGCAATGTGTGAATCCTCACTACCCGATGATTTATGCAAAGTTTAGTGGCAAACACAGAGTATGTGGAGACTTCTGCTGCAGGGGGAATTTTAGATTTCCAAGAAATGCAATATTAAGTTAGTTAAAAATCCTGCAAAGGAAAAATCTGCCCCGAGGCTCAGCCTTGAAGTTGTAGATTGTGCAGCTGATGGTTTTTTAGGAGTGTGAACGTGTTGTGCGCTGTCACACAGATTCAATGGTCACATCCTTGCTCCCCTGCGGGCACTGTACTGCCCTGACTCGTGTGTAGTTAAATTTCCTGTTGTGACACAACTGTCACGTAGGATTGGGCAATAAATTACACATCCAACACGAACACATGCACCACGGTGGATCCCATGCTTTACAGGAAACGCCCTTAAAAAATACAAAAAACATGGCGACCACTAAACCACAATTATTCTAAAAGCAGAATAACATTACACAAGCTCTTGACTTCTGCCTTTTCTCCTCACATGACACATTCTTCCTGTTGCCTTCTTTTAATGACTGAGAACCAGAATCCCATTTTTTGTAGAAAAGACCGCTTTAAATACAAAAAAAAAAAAGCACAAGACATTTTTAACGTGGTAATCATTCAGTACACAGAAAACAGTAAGGTATAATCTTTAGTTAGTTATCCTGCATGCTGTTAGTGCCTGTGAGGCTTCCACCCATTGCAAAAGTTAGAAGTTGCAAAGTAGCTATTAACCTAATGTGAGTATAAAAGACATGTTCACCTTCAGCAGGGAGAAAAGGGCTCTGGAGTGAGACGGCTCCCGGTCTCCTTCTCGTTTGGACCTTTTTTTTTCCCAGTGTCCAAGATCCTGTGTGAGACTTTCCACAGATGCTGTGTGTGTGTGTGTGTGTGTGTGAGCACTTCCCACCAGTTAGCTCTAATTTGCCACAACAAGGTCCAACTGGCTGCTGAATTCCCAAGAGCCCAGCGGTGGAAGAACAAACTAAAAGTTAGCGACTGGGAGGTTTTTAAGCCGAGGGGAGGATATTACACAATGCAAACATTCATGTGACTCGAGGAAGTCTGCCTGGTGTCATGGGTTTTTTTTTTAGAGACCCACATTTGGTTGGAAAATCATGTGTGTTTGTGTTATTGCTGCATTTCTGTGTTTATTGTGGTCGAGTAGAATTTACGACATATTTTCAGGAGTCAGGTGATGCAGTTCCCTCGGTCCCAGTCTTGTGGGATCTCTGCCAAACCTTTGGTGAGTAATTCATACGTGCAGCCTCAGCTGACAGAGATTATCTCCCCTTATCTAACCTCTCTCGTTCTAATCCTTTCCTCAGCCAACAGAAACAGAGCCTACTACTCCAAAATACTCGCGTGAGCCGTGGCTCTCAGAAGATAAAAAATAAAAAGAGATTACACGACTCCGTACTCGACTGAAGGCAGGAAATGTGTCTCTGCGTATCCATCAACACATGCTCCTCCATCAGGTCTGTAGACCGGCCCGGGCGAGAGCAGCTGTGCAGCTGACCTGTTCGCTCAGCTCGCCTGAGGTATGATGTAACAATCAACCCCTGGTGCATGATAATGAATGAATTTCCAGTCTGTGTTTTTCGCTGCAGGGCTGTGGACTGTTTTAACCTCTCCATTTGTCTAAGGTGGACTTATATTTAAATTACCTCGTTCCCATCCCGGTTGGAACTTGGCTTTCGAATGGCTCATCTACTCGAATTTGACCCAGTTGATACGATATCTTGTGCACTGAGCGATGTGCTGCCACCGCTCCATGCAAAGTTATGAATGGCAGGGGATTGGAAGCTCGCTGGTTGAGTGTGTACATCCAGAGGGCAAGACGAAATCCCCCAGCATGCACACTGGCCCCCGGGTGAAGCCACTGACCTACAATTGCAGCTTAGTCGCAGCTTGTGTAGCTGGTATAGGCCGAGACAATCAGCTTTGAGTTGTGCTTAAAGCAGAGGAGGGAAACAGATGAATGGATAGAAGTATCATGACGGAGATTTTGACACTGTCTGTCGGCATGTGCGTGTGGGAGAGATCTATAGATAAGAGTCTCTCTAAGAGCATTACACACTCTGGTGGGTTCACGGATACTAAAACATGTCAGACAATGAAGGGTTTCTGGGTTTTTTTTAATACAAAAGTACTACAAAATCAAATGTTGTAGAAAATGAAACATTATCATCAGGATCTAAAAATTCAGAATCACTGACTCCACACAAATTTTTTTTTCTTAAGGGACAGTCCCTGGTCCCCTAAATAACTGAGGCCCTCAATCAGGCAGTAGTCCCATCTGAAGACCCTCTACTGCTCCTGCTCCTCCGCGTTGTCCTCGTCATCGCTGTCGCTGTCTCTTCCAGGATGCTCTGGCATCTTCGCATGGCTCTTTGTATCTTCAATCTCCTCCTTCGTGCCCGTGTCCTCAGTTTCTGGCTGTGAGCCGTCTTTTCCTTCTGGGGTGTCCTGCTCCATGGGGGTTTCTTCCTGCGGCTCCGCGGAGCTAGGCGCTGCTGCTGCTGTTGCTACTTCCTCCATCACAGCGTCCGTCTTGGTTTGTTTTGGAGGCAGAGCCATCGTCTGCTGCTGCTGCTGGAGGCAAAGGAACATGTGCAAAATGTGAAATTAGGGCATTTCTACGTTGATTTTTCATATGGTGGAACAAAATATCAAATCTAGTTCTGCTCTGCTGGGATTATGATTGTCAAAATATCGCTATAGTAGTATATTATATAATAGTATTGATGGTAATAACAAAAATTCTTTATTGATATTGTGAAAATCTTCTGCTGAGCATTTCTCTCTCCTTCTCTCTGTGAAAGTAACGGAGGCGCTCTGGAGATGCAGAACCAGCTGTTTTTCTTGCAGCGCTCTCTCTCTCTCTCCCTCTCTCTCTCCCCCGCTCTCGCTCTCCCTCCCTCTCATTAAGACCAGAAGTTTATTCTTTTACATCCATGAAAAAATAAAAAAGCGAGCTGACTAAGGAAGTGATGTGTTCTGTCTGCGTATGATCTCCTCTGCCCCGTTTCTGTATCAGCGGGGCACCTACACACATAAGGCACAGTCAGAAGGTTGTGTGTGTGTGTGTGTGTGTGTGTGTGTGTGTGTGTGTGTGTGTGTGTGTGTGTGTGTGTGTGTGTGTGTTGTATGCAGGCGATGCAGACGTGAAACTTTACCATGTCAAAGTTTTCCTAGTTTCGGGAATATAGGAAAAATATATATATTTGAATACATTAATATAATACTGTAAATCTTCTTCATTCATCTTCTATCTGCACGACCCTGGTAGTTATTAATATTTTGCAGATTTTGAGCATAATTCATTTGCCAGAAGTGAGATAAAAGGTTAAAGATGAAATTGACAGACTTTCTCTAGATATTGTGATAATATTGTTATCGTAACTTCTTTCGGCTACGACAATCAAGAAGTGAAAACATGATATCGCGTCAGCCTTCGCGGGGATATGCTCCACGTCGAGGTTAATGTACTTTAGATACCATCAAAGCCAAATGGGTCTCTCTCCCTTGATGGTCGTTTTATTTTGCCTGTCTCCCTCCATCATGCTTTAATCCTCTTTAAGTGAACACAAAAGACAATAATGTGACACCATATATACAGTTTAAAGTCATTCAAGCTACACACTTGTTATGCTCTGACGATGGTCTGTTAATTCTCCAACTGTTCTCTTACAACTGACCCATTTACTCTGCTGCATTAAATTGTAATGGTTGAAAAAAAATGGCGACCAGGGAGAAGAGTGTGAGCGGTTTTAATGTTTCTTCTTCTCTTAATGTAACGAGACTAGTAGAGGAGGTTAAATACGATGCGAGTGTGTGTGTGTGTGTGTGTGTGTGTGTGTGTGTGTGTGTGTGTGTGTGTGTGTGTGTGTGTGTGTGTGTGTGTGTAACCAATAGAGCAAAAGCACCAGTTTGAACTAGTCTCAGGTGTCTCATAGCAGTAAAATTGATATCATGAGACACCAAAGGTTTTTAAATGATTCACACTCTTCATTATTGTAAACGTAAAATGTGTTTTACCTGTCTGTTTTTCTGCGAGGTCTGGATCATGTGCATGTACATGTTATACGCCAGGTTGGCCATCTCTGGCATGTTCTTGACAATTTGGTCGGACTGTCCAGAAGCATCTCTCTGAGGGGAAGAAAGAAAAACACGATCGGTGAGAGACAGACTGCGTTGAATCCGCGATGTTTTGTGAAAAGGACGTTAATGAAGAGTTCTATCCGTATCGTCAGCAGTTGTTCCTAATTGTTACCACCTGGTAAACTACTGGCCTGAGGCTAAACGTGCCGGAGACATTAGAATTCACTCGCTCGCTGCAACCTGCTTGTTATCTGAAAACAAATGTCTCACTTGCTGCCTGCAGCTATCACTGCTCACACACACCCTATCAAAAGCATTTGAGGAGGCAGAGTTTGTAATTTCATCATATCAGCATGCAGACGGAGTCTTGCAGCCTAAACTGGGGGGGTAAGTGAGCAGAATATTCAATCGACTGGGCCGTTACCTCCTGGATACAGGGGTGATGCTCACAGAGGCCCTTTGGGCATCGTGTCAATTTGAATACGCTGATGGCGCCAGTAATGTAAAAGTTAACTGTGTGTGATTTTATTGCTGTGAAACCGTCAGTGAAGACATCACCGTGTGAATGTGCTCCTCAGTGATTGAGTGTGATTAGGCATCATGTTTTACCGCCTGTCCTGTTCTCTCTAATAGCGCTGTAAACACGTACTTATCCATATGGAGCATTAAGCAGCAGTGTTGTCCTTTATTTTTTAGAACTGCCCCTGAATCAGCACGGCTAAGTAGCCTGTGACAGTCCTGGTCGTGTGTTACCAGACGAAATCTGACTTTTGATTTGCATCTGCGTGTTAAGCAGCGGGGGTTTACTGACTCCGGATAGACGGGCTAAGCAGGGGCCACATGTGTGTGCCCAAAACAGCTGTCCCCCATGGGAATGAACACTCCAGAGTCAGAGGAAGTGTCACAGGCTGTGGGGTATTTTAGACACCCCTGTTGCCACACACGCCAGTCAGCGAGACACAGTGACCAGACAACAGTCGTCTTCCAGTGGCCCTGGCGGGATTTGGGAGTGTGGTTTTGCTTTCTGACCTTTGGGGTTTAATTATAGCTGGGCCCGTGTTTCCCATGCCTGCAGATGGCCCCGTGCAGAATGCTGTTAACAGACCAGGGCCTGTGGGTAAAGCTGCAGTAAGACTTGGGGCCGGAGAGGACCAAGAGGAATGAAGATGCCATTCAGAATATAGAGGCAGGATTAGATGGAGTCAGGGGTCTGTGGCAGCAGTAGCATGGGGAGACGCTGGAGAGGGCAACGGTTTTATGGAAACGGCCCCTGGCGCAGAAGTAAGCTTGGTTTTTATCTACAAACCTGGAGAAACTCATCACATTATTCTCCTTCAAGAAAGTAGCGTGTGCATGCATGCGTATTTACGTACAGGCTGTTCCTGGCTGTAGTACTCGTGCGGTCTGATGTGCAGCTGCAGAGGTCGGGCGGTGAGCTGGTTGAAGGCAGGAGTCAGCTCGAAGCAGTTCTGGAACAGGGACACCCGTGCAAAGATGTACAGACCCAGTCTGGCTCTTGACATGGCAACCACCAGACGCCTCACATCCCTGTGGAGGAAAAAAAAAAGTTGACAATTGGTTTTGACACGGGTAGGGGGGAGGGGAGATATCAAAGAGAAGTGGCAGAGGTGGGGGAGGAACGTGTGAAATTGTAAGAGGAGAAGAAATGTGTAGGGGGAAGAAAAACAAAAACTGAATAACAGGATGAAAGTGGAGGAATCAAGTGAAGATTGTAAAGAAAGGAAAGAGGCAGTGTAGTGTGGGAGGAGAGAGGTTTAGTGAGGGATAAGCAGCGATAGGTGAGGGGGACAAATATAGACGCTAAGAGAGAAATAAAGAGATGGGAGGCAAAAGGGCAGGGATCAACAGCAGACATGGAGAGGGAGAGGGGGGAGGGTGCAGGAGAGGGGCAGATAGGTGACTGTTTCTTGCCATCCAGCAGAATGAACAGATTAGAGACAGAGGGGTCGACCTGCTTGACTCGACGTGAAATCCAAAGTGCTTGTTTATCTGCCCCACTGTAGAGGAATGCCACTGAATGCGAAGTATAGATGTCTTTAAGTCTTCCTCATATTGTATCGTTTTTACTTTTTGCTACACTACCGCCCCCTATGATTCCCGGTGGTACTGCTCTGTTCCGTCTGATTCCCCCGAGTCTGCATGTTTTCAAAAGACGTCCATTTCCGTATAAATATCAAACGTTGAGCATAAATGAGCCTTTACAGTTGCAAACAAAAGACATTCAGGAAGAGAGACAAACCGTATTGGGGAGCTTCTAAAGGCTGTATCAATGTTTCACTAAGACGACTGATGAAAAAGACGGCACCTGTCAATGTTTTAGTACGTGATAAATCCTCGTATTGTGTGTTTTAGGTGTTGGTGTGGTCCACCTAATGGAGCTGTGCAAAACATGACCATTTAGATTGCCTATAAATCTACACTGAGACAAAAGCAGGGCCACAGAGCATGGAATATAAAAGAGCATTGAGGGGGAGTGAGTCTTTGGTTTACTCAAGCAGTGGAAGAATTCGACACGCTTGCAGAGATACACTAACATTAACACGTACAGCGCACACATTGACATGCAGCCAAAAAAAGTCCACCCTTGCACTTCAGGAGATTAAGAGGATTAATTCTTGCAATATGGATGATGACTCCCATGAATATGTAGAGGGGAGAAAAAACGGATTATGGGAAACCGTTGTCAGAGTTAACGTGTACAACCTACAGATTTGTGTGAGAACTGCTGCACATTTGGAGCGGCAGACACTGCATGGTGGAAAAAAAGCAAACTTCAAAGCACAACATTTCCACAGAGACAAACTACAACAGCCTCGAACCAATGAGCACGCGGCTCTAGAGGAGATGAGCCAATCACGAGGCACGATAGCCTGTGGACATGGCACAAGTGAGAAACGCCCACCTGGGCTGTGCTGTGACACGGCAGGGCAAAGTGGACGAGTACCATTTGTGTGTGTGTGTGTTCCCACATGCGGGTGTGTGTACATGTCAGAGCGTGTCTGGATCTGTGCTTCCTTGTCACAGTGTGTGCTCCTGCATGTGAGCGTGCCTGTGTGTATCAGCAGGAATGCCTCTCCTGTCAAAGCAAGGGGTCAGCTCATCATATGGTCAGCTGTGTCCCCCGTGGTTGTCACGGCAACAGATTGCCAGGAGGCGAGATGCAGGAGGAGGAGGTAAAAGTCAGTGGTAAAGCACCGTGATCCCAGAAGGTGAAAAACACAATGGAAAGCACAAGAATATCCCATGAATCACTGCTCTTTGAACCACTCAACCTTCCATTCAGAAGAGTCAAGGACCCCAAGATATGAATGAATATTAAGTTAAAGCATGAATATGAAAAACTGCATTAAAAGACATTCTTTAGGTATTTCAGTTGCTCTGTTATTTAAGGGGAAGCGTACAGGTTCCACGCATTAAAATCAATGCTCAAGTCTTGGGCCGGTCTACCTTTGTTTGAAAAATTGGGGACAAAAGTCTGGGGGTGTATTAAAGTTGCATACAATACACAGAGACAGACAGTGTTGGGCAGAAGCCATAAAAATGTGCTGTTTTACAAAGTGAACCATTAAAAAAAAAACCGAGGTTGTGAGGTGTGAACATAGAGCTGATGTGACTAAACAAAATCTTTAATTTAGTTTCATCTGCATCTCCCAGGAGCACTGTGGCTTGTCAACATGCATTTTAGCAAATTCCAGTCACAATTTTTTATATTTCTCTTTCTTCCTGAGCCCAATGTTTGGTGCAGTCACACACTTTTGTATCCTTGATACTGGAGGTACATTTTCCTTAGTTCTTTTCCCACCGGTGGAAGAAATCAGTTTTCCTGTCGTGACCACGCCCCTGGAGGATGAATATAGCCCCATGTTGTATAAAATTCCTACTTATTTTAGCAACTGTGGCCACAGGAATATCAGGTTGCCCGAAGATGACCACTTTCTTTTAAAACATATTATTATGGGCATTTTTTGCCTTTATTGCATCGATAGAGGTGGACAGCAAGTGTGAAATGGGGAGAGAGAATGGGGGAGGGACACGCAGCAAAGGGGGCTTGCGCTACTAAGTGACAATACGGGCGCCTCAAAGACAGCCATTTTTAAGGTGTGCCACAAAATGTAGAATTTTTGAAGATATTTGTAGAATAAGTAAAATTCAGCTCTATTTCCAGCTTGTACGTACACAAGATAAAAGAGCTTTTAATAAAAACCCTTTTCAGGAAGAAGACAGCATCGTTTTTAACGAATGCAAGTTCAAATATTCTCTTGTAACCACAACTGTTCTAACCTTGAGAGATAAGTGTGTGTTCTCGAGGAGCCTGGGAACACTGAAGATCACTCACAGTAAGAAGCTGAATGCAGAAATAGGTTCACAGGGCCTGTCCTGGGTAAATAATCCCCATCAAAGTGAATAGAAACTAACTGTTCTAGTACTGTCCTATCCTCCTCCATTGAATAACTGCAAATTGTTAAAGGGATGTGTTTCGATGTGCAAAAGGCAGCCTTTAATATCCAGCGTAAGACAAGATCAAGTGACTGATGCTGAGAAGAGAGCAGGCACTGCTGGCAAGATAAATGACCACTTTCTGGGGCCCGCTGCACTTCTCATTCCCAGCGAACACCAAGTTATTGCTTCATCTAGTTCTTAAATGTTTTTCTCTTGCCAGCTAAAACTGACCATGTTCACAGGTCGTGTGTGTGTGTGTGTGTGAATCTAGCTACAAAAGGAATGGGTTATTATTCACACTGGGGCTCCAATTTGCAGACTGTCCAATGTGAGGACGGATGAAGGCGCTGGCGGTACAGCTGTGAGCTGTGCAATTCCAACCGCAGCTACTGTACATCACAGCCAGAGGCCAGCGAGGCGAGCTCGGAGTGCCGTGCAGCAGTTCAGCCTCAATTGTCTGGTATTAAAACATGCGGCGATTTAAGTGTGAAGAGCTCATTGGGATCTCATGGCAGCTGAGGAGTGAAAGGCCATTTCACTACAAATCAATTCAGGGAAATGAGGAAGGAGGCGGCAGAGAGGAGACGAGGGAGCGGAGAGATAAGGAAAAGCGAGTTGAAGACTGAAGAGAGGCCAGCAGGGGAGTACAGTTAAGCAGTGAGCTTTGGGATGTGGAGAGAAAGACGTAAAAAATACTGCCGCAGTTTGGTTAACAATCATGCATCTTAATCGCTGTTATATGGTTTGACTTGGTTCAGAACGGAGCTCTTTGTTCGATATTCTCAACCCAATCATCAGAGCACAATAGCTTCTCTTACCCGGGACAAAAGGTAGCGTTAGTTCCACAGACATGATCCTGTCCTGAGGCCCCCTTTAGAGTCCCTGCGTCAAATTTAGCTCATGCATAGTTCAAGACAGGGAAGACTCTTATTGTTTCTAGTCTTTTAGCAAACTGCGTTCAGTAGTTACACATCACAAAAGAGAGAACGCCTCCTGAGAGCAGCAGGTCTCGGGAGAGTTACGCGCCTGCATTTACGCATGTGGCATATTCCTGGAGGATGTGTATCTTAGGTGAAGATCTCAGTACACAAGTATGTTTGCGGAGGAGTAGCTGCTGATGGTGTCTATTCTGGGTCAGGTACGTTTTTTCTGCTTGGCGTGCATCGAAGTAATTACCTCAGGTGTCCCACGGCTTTGGTGCGGACCAGTGAGAGGATGATGTAGTCATTCTGCTGACCCTGGAACCTGTCCACCGTAGTCACCTGCATGGACACACACAAAAAAATACTCATTGTTGGACAGACACATATCATCAGATGTGCTACCTAAGCTACAGCAGTGTGTATTTACAAAAATAAACGAGTGTTTGCGTTTTAGGCAGGTGAAAGGATTTAGCCGAAATGTTCAGAAACATGAGCGTGACTGATTTCCGTCTTAAATTCTTTTTCTTTTTTCGACGAGCACCGGTGCCTGTGTTGTCTTGTTATTACCGTTATCGCTTTGGGCCACACGGGCAGCAGGCAGGGCTAATACGGCTTAGAGGGCATTTGACGCCACTAGCCTCTTACCTGGGCCCAAGAGACCCAGGGCAACGGTACTGGGGGCCACACTGCATGACTGGATCAGAGCTTATTTCAGGGAGACAGAGAATGGAGGAGAGGTGGCTCTCTGTGGGAATCTTTCATTCAAAGCTAGAGGAAATTTGTGTCAGCCAATTTGCCTTTAAACCCTGGTAATCCTGTCTTGTTCGGAAGTGTACTTATTTCTGTACATGAAGAACAGAGATGTGCTTTGACACTGTCAGTACTGTCGCACCTTACATACAGAGAAAATACTGCACCTGCACTTGAAACTTGATATTTAGCCTGGAAAAGGGGATGCAACGGTAAAAAACGGTAACTGGTCTTGGTAACAGGCCTTCTTGTCCATCTTTAATTGAGTTGCCTACTTGGAGGAGCTACTTTGAATGCCTCAGGTTCCAGGAGTGAAAGTCCTGTTTGTTTTTCCCACTGAGATTGTTGTGTGATGTGATTCACGTGACTTTGTAGCATTTCTAAATCTTGGATTGGTAGAAATCCTCAACAGCAGCAAAGACTAATGGGAAGTGTTGCATTTAGCGCTTTCACGTCAAATGTTAAGAAAACTGTTTGCTCAGAAATAAAGTGTAAATGATATTCAAATTGATGACCCTAACATAAAGCTATAGGATCATTACCTGATCAGGGAAAGTCCTGTGTTTCACTGTTGGGTAGCATGATCAAGAAAAATGTGAAATAGGAATATAAAACAGAAAAACCCACTTTGAGAATCCTCCTACTTATTATGGCATTGGCATCAAAGTTAAAAGTAGTAGCTGGGAGGTTTTCTCAGACTACATGAGAACAGAGGTTACAAAAACAAAACAAGTCTCAAGTCCTTTGATATTGTACAGAAAAGACTACTGTCAGGTTATATAGGCTACAGGCAGAGAAGTCCTAAGCCATGCAGAGAGAGGTTGTCTTTCCTCTGAAGATCTATATGCTAGAGTGGATCAATAGGACGTCAGCTACCATCGAGAAGCCACACAAGCCCAGGAGAACAGCAACCGACCTATGAACCAACCCGAGCTAAATAAAACATGCTGTGGTCCCAGTCACAGCCCTTTTAGCTCGTACAACTTCCAGTCATCCTGGAACTCCCTTTGCTGAACTGAACCACTTCCCAAAACTCTTTTGGGGTAAAAAAGAAGGCAAATAGGGTTGAGTGTGTGAATGTGTGAAAGGAAATGCAATGGGGCTAATGAGGTAATACACCAATACTTATTTAGGTCTCTCTGTTGCTATGCAGAACAGGTGCAGCACCAGAGGCAACAATATGTCGTTTTTTACAATAGCACGAGGCGTCGAGGGCTGTATGTGCACGTCAAAGGATAAACGTTGAAGTCAAACAGCCGAGATACACATGCATGCATGCACATGTCCACACAATTGTGGCATATGCAGAGTTTGCCGAAGTACGCTGTGGACTTACAACTACAACTGCATGGTTTAAACTGAGACAGTGCAGATTGTCTTGCAGAGAACAGAGAGGGGGGGGGGGGGGGGGGTATTGTTAGCCCACAGACAGTGGCTACAAAGCCCGGATAGAGAATCTCCCCAAGGTGTAGCATTTTGCATGGTGTTTAGTTATTTATGAGGAATCTTCCAGGGAGTGAATTACAGAGGTCATGTCATTGTGGCACATGCGTGTCTGTGGATACAAGGAAGCACACAAACACACACATGCACGTTGTTATTAGGAGCAGTTGAGAATCATTTTCATGATACTCTATCTCTCAGCTGATTTCTGGATCTCCCCTATTTTTCGTTCAGTTACTCATTGTTGCATTGCACAGTGGTATTTACACAAGTCACACTGCAGTATTATCAGGGACTTTGGGATGTCTCAGGATTTCATATCTGTCAAAAAAAGATATGCTGGGAGATTTCAAGAAGGCATGTGTCCCCTCTATGTCCACATTTAATTCTAACACGTTCAGGCCACTCAGCGGAACTTTGTTTACTGTGAGGAAAGTTCCTGCTCTGCAGAGAAAAGAAGGGATGGGCTGTGTGTGTGTGTGTGTGTGTGTGTGTGTGTGCGTGCGTGCGTGCAGCCATGTGAATTAGTAAAGGGAGGAATGCAGAAGGTCCTTCCTCTCTTCTAATTCATCTCTCCTCGAACATAGATGTGAATTTAAACTAACTAATGACACAACTCCATCACTTGTGTTTCATAGTTTGCTTTCTCTGGATTTCAGTGGCAACCACACATGTAACAACTCTGAATCCAGTTTGTATTTATGGGATTAAGTTTTGTTTAGTGACATGAACGAATACATACTATCCAAGTGATGAAAATACAGACCCAAAAGTAAACTTGAGTGTACTTTGTCCAAAATTCCCAGAGTACACTAGAAAAAACATTAATGCAAATGCATTGGTGCATAGCTGCATGCATGTGTGTGCCAACTGCCGTATTTGGGATTCAGCTAGTGTCTTCATTTGAGTTTGAGACTGTGACTGGTGCTAACTGGCCCTCCTTAATTAAAGTCGTGACAGCAAAGGGTGCTGGCTGTTGACATTTTCTTGGTTTTAGCCACTGTGACACATTGTCAGACACACCGGACCCGGCGCTCAGCACGATGACCTTTCAGCCGCTCAGCGTTTTCCCACAAGAGTCCCTTTCTCTTTGTCATCTCTCCCCTTCTCTGGCTATCTTTCTTCTCAGCAAATCTAACAGCCTGTCACCCCTGTCACTTTATTGCTGGGCATGCATACTGACTCAGGCCACGAGCACACGGAATAATGCTTTATGTCTTAACGTTGCAGGACATCCGACATGACCAAGCACAGTTTTCTGGCGAGCTGTCAGAACGGGGAATACACTTGATGACAATGCAACAAGGTGGGGTTGCACATAACAAAACACAGACACAACAATAGGAAGGATCATTAAACACTCCAACCCTGCAGGTGGGTAGAATGCACCATTAACTTGAAACTGCAAACTGTTAATACAAATCACTTGGACAATTCATGAAAAGCAACTTGCTGAGAGGTTTTTTTGTACCTTAGAAATGTAGATTTTTAGTATTGTCAACAAATTAAACAAAAACAAAAATCGATGAATTGAGGCTGATACACTTCCTCTGTGCCACAGATCTCCAATTGGCCAAAAAAAACTATAGAAATATATAGTAGAAATATCTGTTTTTGAACCATTTTTAAAAATGTATGTTAAAAAATCATAATGAATGGGTTTAGGGCCGATTGTCTGATTGAGATTTCATTATATTTGTTGACAAAAAACAATGTCATGTGAAGCTACACCAGGCCGGTGTGGAGAAACACCTTGCTTTATCACTCACACTTGAGAAGCAGTAAAAATATACAACATCTCTGTAACTATGGCACAATTATACAAAAAAATGATAGGTGATGGAGCCATTTTCACTCAAATCTCACAACTTTCTCTGGAAATCCTGGATAGTCTGAGACATTGTTAAGTCTGTGAAAGGCCTGAAGAACCAGGAGCAGAAGAAAGGTGAGCATGCGGGTAAAGAGAAAAGAATGAAGACAGAGGAAAGGAAAAAACGGAGGCCAGCGGGTAAAAGCATTTGGCAGTACAAACAGAACAGTGATGGGAAACTGTGCCAGCGTTTTGCTGACTTAACACCGTGTAAAGGAAAGAAAGCAAGTTCAGGGGAATAATGTGGGCTGGATGGAGAGAAAACTCAACAGGGATCCTTCAGGGATGAACACAGCTCAGAGTTTACACCCACACTCTAAGCATCCAGGCTCTTTGAAATCGTTTACACACACACACACACACACACACACACACACACACACACACACACACACACACACACACACACACACACACACACACACACACACACACAACACACACACACACACACACACACACACACACACACACACACACACACACACACACACACACACACACACACCACTGCATTGACTTGCATTCATTGTGGACATCGTAACCAAAACATATCCCTAACTTTAACCATGACCGATTCATGCCTAACACTAACCTCACCACAATTCACATCACACCCCAAACCTTAACCAGGATCTCAGGCATGACATTTAGCCTCATTAGGACCGGGCTTTTGGTCCCCATGAGGTCTACTGGCCCTGACAAGGTCAGTGTTTATACTAGAACAACATCCTAAAGAGGCAGAAACAAATGAGTGCACACACTCTTTACAGAGGTATGCAGTTGGCTGCTATGTTCCCTGTTGCAGAGAAGAGAGAGCACAGCGGTGTCCTGCTCTATTTGGGTCTTATGACCTGCAGCAGTCTTAACGGTCTCATGATTTGATGAAGCCGGACAATGAATGCCATGAGGAAATAAATTTGCTTTGCCTAAAACCGTGTAAGCAGATCAAGACTTTTCATGAGCCACTTATTAGTCTTCCATGAGACCAATGTAGATTCACTTAAATCAAAAGATTACTGTATGTTACACTGCAAGTATAAAGACTTGCAAATCTACTTAAAATGCCCAAACTGTTGTTAGTGATAAATAACTTAAAAGAGAACAAGTGTGTGTTTGTTGTAACATTATCCAGAAACAGCAGTAGCCTTGTGGGAATTGAGAGCTGTGGATGTTCTCTCTCACAGTAACAGAGAGTAAGATGCTGGTGAATTGACAGCAGCTGACATCTCGAGGTGTGAAGAAACTGTGCTCATGTGCGTGTCATGTGTATAAGGTATGTCCCCACTTAACTAGTCTGACTCCCACACACATATATAATGTATAGAGTGAAAACACACATGTTGGGACTGTGGATTCCTTCTTGAGAGAAGAGGAAAAGAAACGTGTCACCCTCATGTGATTAGGAGCATGAGGGTGTGGAATCGGGTGTGTTTGTGAGCTACACCACTTGAGACGTACGTATATGTCCTGTATTTGGCCTTTCAGGTGAATTTAAGTCCCTCGGCTGAATGTAGAGACAGAGTATGAATCCTTGAAAGGCTTCCAAGTACAGTAAAATGATGCTGCTAAAGAAAGGTGTGTGCTGATTTAGCCTTCTTACAGAACACTACATCAAACAATTACCACAAACAACTTGTTATTTCACAGGATTCTGCATATAAGCACATTTCAACTTGCAAACTTACACCCATGTGCTCTATAAAAAAAGGCTCCTATATCATTTCATAACGATACATTTGATAGAATGGACTGCATCCTACTTAAAGCATGAATTAAGTGGTGCACGTGTCCTTACCTTGTTGGGCTGTCTGAAGAAGGGATTGCCACCACAGCGCTGGTTGATGACGTCTCTGATCAGGTGTTTCTGCCCATTGTAGGTGGTGAGGATGCTGATGCGGTCGGAGGGGTAGCCCAGTAGACGCATGTACATGTACAGAGCCACACAATACTCGGCCTCCGCCAGGTTCTTCGCAGGAGGAGAGATAAGGGGAGAGGATAAGATCAACATTATTATATTTTCACAAAACAATATTGTAATCAAACGGAGACAAAACTGATGTTTGGGAGATTGACATAGAAAAGTGTTTTCCATCTGTACGATTTCTGAGTAAATCATAAATACAGGGGTCTTTCTTCCTATCAGCGAATCCAGGGCTGTCTGCTCGTGTTTGACACCTCGCTCTTCACATTCTCTCGTAACATCTTGCTCTGGCCCTTTCCCGCCTGTCAAGTGTTTAAATTTCCAGCCGGATAAAAGCCCGCTCATTCATGCATGAGTAGCAATCTGATCTGGGCTGGAATTAATTGCCTCAGACAGAGCTCAACACCACCACTCGCCAGGCTGGGACAAAATGTCCCATTCCAGGATCCCCTACATCGAGGCAGAGAGGAGGAGGAGACATTTTCTAATATGGTTCTGATTTTCAGTAAGTGGGGAGTAGCTAATTGGGGTTTCAGATGTGTGACAAAAGGCTGCATCATCAAACTTTTTGTTACTTAGTCTGGTGGCATAATGTTGTCAAACTACTATTACTGAATTTTCATGTGAATTGAGAAAGGCCAGATCTTCCAAATAGCTGCTGCAGGCTGTTTCCACATTCTACATTAAAGTGCATATTAAAATATAAATGTATATGCAAATACAGGCATTTAAAATAATAACACGGTCCTAAATATGTAAACGAGCAAACACGCATGTACTTTACAATCAACAAATTCCTCAGCGTGTGCACGTGCATCATCGCTCCAAGGCTGTACTCTGCCCTTCAAATGTGACCAAAAAAAGAGGGCAACAGTTTGCATTATTCATGCAGTTTCAATTAAGCCTGGACTGCAGCCTCACATCTCTGATAATAATTTATGCAGCCTCATCAACTGTTCCCGGTCCAGCTGCACTGGAGTCAACACATCAAAAACAGTGACAGCCTCTGTTGCTCCTCATGCGTTACCTGTCTCCAAATTTCACAAATTCTTAATTGTTAATGGCCACGCCATGTTTCAATTCTTTGCTCAAGTCCAGCAGCAAATGCCAGGTATGAGTTGCTGTTGTTTTAAATTGAATATATTAAAAATTGGTAAATTAAATATGATATGCATATCAGTGACAAGATGATTGATCTTGTTTGCCCAAGTAGTCCCGTTTCAAAATCATGCTTCACCAACAACTAGAGTAAAAAATATTGAAGTAGTAACCACTCCATTTGAGATTTGCGATCAAGGTTGTCACTGTATACCCATAATTTAAGTTAAGAATCTGACTGCATTACACATACTAATTAGGTTGCTTTATAGTTTGGTTGCTGAGGGAAAAAAAGATCACGAGACCTATATACATATGCATGAGTCTCTCTCTCACACACACATACACACACACGGAGTGATATCTAAGTAGACATCTGGCTGGCATTTCCAGTTTTCCCTACTTTATGTGCATGTTTAACATAAATGTGATCTAATGCCCTAACACCCCAGAGATCTGGGTAACCATAACAACAAGGTCAGACCCAACCCATAAAGGGTTTGAGCCAGTAGGCCGAGGCAAGATGAAGACCGTGGAGGATGGAGGGATGAAACGGGCGGAGAGCGACAGAGATATGGGAGAAGGAGAGAGAGGCTTGTGGTGTAGATACAAACACATAAGAGGTAAATAAATTCATATCAATCTGGCCGACCTGTGAGTAAAGCACGTCATGCCATATGCTCCTGAGCAATTTAAGATGTAGCGAAGCAGAGAAAGCTACACTAGCAGGCCTGGTTGGCTGAGCAAAGCCTTTTTCTAACAGAAGATGTGGATTTTGATAAGCATCTACCCTGTAAGAGCCATCTGACAACTTTGGAAGTACTCTTAATGGGCTGAGACTCCATAAGGAAAGTGCTTTAGTAAATGAGCCAGAGAAGCACGGACAGACCTTTGGACTATGGATTGTCCGTGTGCATGTGTGTGTGTGTGTGTGTGTGTGTGTGTGTGTGTGTGTATGCGTGTGTGTGTGGGGTGTACAGTTCCTGTGGAAGTGTAAAACGGGTTTTGTGCAGTGTTTGTTCAGCTGTGACAGGCATTCAGCATGCGGTGGATACAATTGCTTCTCTAGTGTCCAATTTATCCCCCCCCCTAGTTCCTTGGAAAGTGTGTGTGCTTGTGTGAGTGCATGTCTGTGCACACTTCTATCTTTGTGAGGACCACTCTGAGTTGCCCAGCGTATGGAGAGAGGACATTTCTGAAATCTGAGAACATTTTGGTCTTACTGACAAAGCTTCCATGGGGTTTGAGGGTTAAGTCTGGGTTAAGGTTGGGCATTTAGCTGTGATGGTTACATCTAGGGTAATGGGTGTGTGTGTGATTGTGTGTGTGACAGGGTGAGTGTTACTGGCAATTCCCTTGAGGCGCCAGAAAATGGCAACAGGCAAATAGAGTTGAGGCTCATGTGACTTCATGTCTCGAGAAGTGCACATGATTTGGATTTAAAAACAATAAGTGCAACAGACACTAGCGTGCACAATGTTCAACGCTGCACCGACATGGAGGACTGGGATAGATTCATTAAACATTTGTCTTATAAACAAACAAGTCTTGATTCATTCATATATTAATTTATCAACTAATTAGACCAATTAATCAGATGCTTCTGGATTTTTGATTTCTTAAACCTCTGTGGTGTTAATTATAAAAATGAAAAATATATCTCCAACAACTAATCTGGTTTATTTTTCCTTCCTTTAAAAAAAGAACACAGCTTCTCAGAACCACTAGATAATCATGTTGAAGAAACTAGTTTTGACTGTTAATGTCTACATGGTAGTTTTCCAGTTGAAAACAACATTTGGGCTCCTGTGCTGGTGATGTGCCAAAATAAAGAAATCTTACAAACCACCACACAGTCTTGTCACAATGAAACAAAATCTGGTTCCTTGTGTGACAGACCAACCCACTGGTCTGTGATGGGCAGCCAGTGTTAGCTGCAGACCAAGCAGGGTTATGAATATATCATATGGACCGGTAGCTAAACCATTATATTTAAATAATGAATGAACCGCTGTGTAGCAGCCAATCCAGAGGATATGGAGGCCGGGGAGGGATATGGTTCTCTGCTCTGATGGAACTAAGTGTGCATGAGTGTGTATCTGTGT